>NC_060112.1:6875000-7500000 GCF_021155765.1 Diprion similis | reverse complement strand
AAATTGAAGGGTGTAATAAGAAGAAAATTAGTTTAAAAAAATAATAATAATAATAATAATAATAAAATAAAAGGAACAAAAAACCCCAACGATTACACGACGAAAATTTATCTGAAATTTATATTCCTATAATAATGTTAATTGCGGTGATAATAATCAATTTGTCTGTACAGATCTATAAATTATTACATGTAACGGGGAGAGGCTTAATTTTGTCAGATTTGAAACGACCATAAAGGAAAAAAAAAAAAAAAAAAAAAAAAAAAGATTTCATCAATATTACTGCCATTTTGATTTTCGAATTTCTCTTCTTGTCGCGATACTTTTCTAAATGCAGAAACGACTTAATTACGCACTAGTCCATATGTTACATGGTATAGGTATCTGTAACTAAAATACTGCAGCACGCGAGTATGCATACTGAGTATGCTTATGCATACACGTACGTACGCATGTGTGTATATATACATATACATATACAATGTATGGGAAGGTTTAGAACCTGATATACCTAAGCTGGCAATCAGCTAAGGCGATTATCCCACTACCACTCCGCTCTCAATCTCTGCTCTCTTATCACAGTGATTAATGCTGCTCTTATTCTTCTTGTATACACACATATATACATATACATATACATACTTATACATACACGTGTAATATAGGTGTATACGTAAGTGAATTTGGGTACGTATCTAAACGTAGCCTCGTGATCCTATCCAACAAACTGCAACCCAGCCGCTCAAAACGGGAAACTCGGAAGATAAAAATCAATATTTCGAATGGCTGATAGATCGAAATTTCAAACATGCGTAAATAAAATAACGAAGGATGAATTGTTAGAAATATTGAGCTACTGAGTGGTAGTCATTCCGATCAACAACACTTTCGAACAATTCATCCTCCGTTATTTTATTTACGCATGTTTGAAACATTGACTCTTTTAAGTTTTAACCTCCACCTCTCGAAACCATTAAAAAAACTAAAAAAAGCAAAAACCAAAAAAAAAACATCCAATGTTCGAAACACGTAGAAGAATGGACTCACGGAAGTTTCACATTGTACTAGCAGTCGATGTATATATATACGTTAGGTATGTTACATTATACCTACATGGTAATAAAGTTAGATACGTATGCATATATAGTTACTATAATTTGTAAACATATAATTTATATGAATAGGTACGCGGTGGGCTGCATATTTATTAAGTGTCGAATTCTTATTCAAATTTTGACGTTACGTAATCCTTCTTTATTTTTTTTTCTCCAATCATTTCATACCTCTTCGTTTTTGCCTCTTCAGATGTTTTTCATTCTGTTTTCTTTTCTTGATCGCGCACCTGCCCAATTTCATACAGTGAATATATATTACAACGTGCGAACTTATATTTATGCACGTACATACGGACAATAATTTTCACACTACTCGGATAGTCGAGGCTGATGATTTTTTTTCATTTTCTTTATTCTTTTTTCTTTTACCATTCACTTTTCCATTGTTTTTCCCTGATATTTCCTATCGATTTTTTAACGAAGTATGTGCAGAAATTCGATGTCGTCGTAGAAAAATAGAGATAAGAAATGACAGAAATATAAGCATAGATGGAAAACAAAATGGAAAATCGTACGTTTGTGTGCATAAGTATTCGTATAGATCGATTCACTTACCAGCCAAGCCGAGGAAGAAGGTGAGGCTATAGACGACGAGGGCAGGTGCCAGTTCGACCCAGTCGAAATAGTTGAAGGAAAAAACCGGGTCGTAATCCCCGTAGTCGGTTTCGTTAATCGTATCATTAAACGTTCCATTTTTAACGAACATTGACACGACGTCGGCATGATCGATAATCACCGAATCCTCCGTCATTTTTACACTTTAGGATTTTCACTGATTTTTACAACATTAGTATGTATGCGTGGGTAATTTATTTTCTCTTCTTTTTTTTGTTTTTTTGGATTGTTTCAATTTTCACTGTTTTCGTTTATACAACATTATTATTACGAATAATGATAATACGTGGAACGAGAGAAGAATAACGGAGTGAAAAGTAAACGAAATTGAATAACGAAACTGCGATTTTTTTCTCGATTTCTTATATTGATTTCTGTCTTTACAAATTTTTTTTTTTTTTTTTTTTTTAATTTTGTATTCTCATCAAATCATCGTTATTCCGAATTTTATTAACATCCGATCGTATTTTCACTAGAAGATTGTTATTATTATTATTATTATGCAGTTTAAAATAGACGAAAATTTATTGTTTTTCTATTATTGTATCAAAATTCTATTATTATATACACATATGTACACACACACACACAGTTCATTGCGTAATATTTATGTCACATATGAATTGAATTCAGATCAAATAGTGTATTGCAAAGAATCTTTCGCACATGACATAAAGGATATTTAAAATAATAAAAAAAAAAAAAATGAATAAAAAAAACGAGCAAAATTTGATATACCTATAGTATAAAAATCGTCCGGCATATGTTAAAATATGTAATGAAATTTAAAACCTAATCAATTCTGAAACAGAGAGTCAAATGTCGTCGCTCACCGGAAGCGTGGCGACGAAATTTTTTTGATCAACTTCCGGATTTTGAATTTCCGCCGAGCGCTTCAGCTGCTGTCTACAATCCCGGCGATCGGATCATCGTTAATTAGTCGTTAATTAAAGCGGTATTATTTATAAAACTGTACTGCACCGCAACGCGATGATATTTATATTTGATGCTAGTGAATAATAAGTGACATATCGCGCTGTGCAGAAATTGGCGCAAGGTTCGATCAAAATTTCCTCCCTCTCTTTCTCTTTTTCTCTCCGATTCCCTCAGATTCTTTATCTCCGTCGTACCTTTTATTATATCTCAACGGCGCAACTGACACGCGATACGTGTTGCACAAATAGAAAAGGTCGGAAGCTTCTGATCCGTTTTTTCCTTTTCTCTTTTCTTTAATTTCCTATAGTCTTGCAACTAAGTGCTCAATTATCGATTGTTATATACTCTATGTATCAGCTGTATTATACATAAAGGTTTTATACGCTATTATTATCGTTGCTCTTATATTCTTCCATGTTGTCAAAATTCGCGACATTTTACTTTTTTCGCTCAATTCATCTTCTCGTTCATCAATTTACTCAATTCGTAAATCACTCATTATTCACGCTTGCTACGCTTTACTACGTATAGAAAACGCAATGCAACGATGACTATGTAATTTTTTATGTGTATATATATATATATATATATATATTATATATATAGTGTGTGTACGTAAATATAGGCAAGTGTATCGGCATATGGAAACGATTTACTGTAAATCGTGCGCCACGCTCTAAACCGAAATGAATGTGCAGAAGATTTTACGACCTCATTATCTTATTCATCCACGTATTATGCATACGACTTTTTTCCTATGACAATCTTTACTTCGTCGTTATTTTATACACAAAACACAGTAGCGTTGATTATTTATAACTTTGTAATATATTATATATACCTGATTATGTAATTCGCTTAAAATATGACAAAGCTGATCAATATATATGTATACATATAATTTGGAAGATTAAGGGGAAACGTGGCGAAAAAAGAAATATATGTTACAGAATTACAACATTTAATCCCCTTTCTTCAATCGTATCAATTGAATTATTACGTTAATTATATACATAGATCATTATGTGCAATCGATAATTGAATTGAGTTAGACATAGAGAAAAAAAAAAAAGAAATGAGAAGCCCGAGATAGAGAAGAAGAGAAAAATTTCTTCAACAACTTGAGACGCGAATGTCTCTCGTTTCGGGGTGACGAGACCGCTATCTGACAAATTATAATTCGTCGTCGATTAATCATCCCGTCTATCAATTCCCATGATCTATCTATCTATGTTCACTTGGTTTCGTTAAAACAAATATTTTGATACATACGAGACGACGTACGCGACGCGAAGGAATAATTCATGTGTGCCTCAGAATAAAAACAAAAAAAAAAAAAAAATAAGTACGATACAGTAAAGTGATACGAATATTTTTCTTGTAATACTTGTGACATTTTTATATTATATATAAATAGATAAAATAGCGCGTTGGAAGATAATCGCGTTTATATTTAGGGTTCGATTTTTTTTTTTTTTTTTTACAGAAAGGTCGAAAGGCTGGACGATAAATATAATTAAAGAAAATACGTGAATTATAAAATTTAATAACGATTCAACGTTTATACCCTATCAATATGGTCAAGTTTCAGTGAAATGCAACGTTTCGATGAAGCTGAAAATATTTTCTCGTTTTTGCGTAATCAACGTTTATCTTTTTTCGTCTGGTTAGTTAATATAAAAAAAATTTGTGTACTGAAAATTAAATTGCTTCTTTTATTTATTTGTTTATTTTTTATTTTTTTTTTTCTTTTTACATTAAAGAAAAATTTTTACTTTTCAAATTACGTTTTCATTATAATAAACCAAAGCACTGTGAATAGTTGAAATATTTTCCTCCTCCTGTGGTAATTCATAATTTCACTTCTGTGTGTAGCAAATGAACAAATAACACAGTGTGACGAAGTAATTCGAAGTAAGACAAATAGAAATAGAAAAGAAATATCGAATACAAATTGAAAAAATTCGCACGATAAAAAGTGGAAAATCGACGAATTAAATAGAAAAAAAACTGATTGTCCGTGACGGAAAAAAAAATGAAAAACAAAAAGAAAAAAAGAACCTGCGGATGCAGGGTTAGTCACGATTTTTTTTTCCCTCTTTATTCGTCCCTCCGGCTTTTTCCCCGAAGCTGCAGCGGCCACCCGGACCGTTCGCGATGCTGCGGCTAACTTTCGTTGACTGACGCGAACCGACGTCGAAGAGCGACGAGCCTCTCGGCCGACGATTGAAGAAGAACCCGCCACGCCGAGGAAAGCCGAGCACCGGCGGCGCGGCGTAAACTGCCGAGATTAGAATTCGAATAGAGAATATAGGCGGACACAGGTGTACAACTGGCTTAAGCCAACGCGACGCGGCCTTCTTACCGACCGAGCGACGTTCTATTTGTTTCTTAATTCTCTCGGTATTCGATCGGCCGGTTTAATGGATCTCTCGTAACTTTATCTGCGATATGACGAAAAGGGTGATTTTTTGTGTTTTGTTTTTTTTTTTTTTTTCTTTTACTTTTAAAACAATTGTCATTTAATCGAACGGAAAAACTGATCGAAAGAATAATTTGAGATCAATTCAGTGAAACTGTATTTATTTTAAGTAAGAAAACATTCATCCAGCCATTTTTCGCCTTTGAAAATTTATTATTACTATTATCGTTATCGTTTTCATTTTCATCTTCTCTTTCGGAAAAATCACTCCCTTGACGCGTAATTCAAGTCCTGAATACATATACCTACGTATAAAACAAGAACCTGAGGAAAACTTGGAGCATCGTGAGAACAGCTGCTGCTGCGTATAAAGAAAAAAGTTTGAATGCGGAAAGAGAAAACGTGCATCGAATGACGAAGAGAGAAATTGCGGATTTCCGTTTTGCTGGTGAAGAGATATAGTTTATGTCAAAACTTAATTTTATGAATATAATACATACTTCAAATTTGAAACTTTTTGCACTTGAATCGTTGATCTCAGCAATTTTGAATTTTCGTTTCAGTGTAAATCCGTTGAATGAATTTAATTAAGGAATTATGTTGTTACTACGTACAATAAAAAATCGCGATTCACAATCTGCGGAATCGTTGCGTATTTAAAAAAAACTGTCGAAGAGGAAAAATATTTTTGCTCTCAATATTTCGGCTGATGTAAAATTCGTATAATTGTAATCTACAGAAGAATTTTTCGTACAAAATTTTCCATATTTCTTGCAATTATCAATAGCAGAATAGTAAAATGTTATTTCTTCAATTTTGTATGTTTTTTATCTTTCAATTTATATACGTAAATAAAAAACTTTCAGTAAAACTAAAACTGCAATTTTCACATTCATTGATTCTGGCTATTCGTATGATTCTTTTCATCTTTTCCTCTCCGGAAATTCTTCATTCAACGCTCTCGATATTATACAACGCCGAGTTTCGACGGAATTGACCGTCGATATACGCCTTCAATTCTATAACGGATAAAAATGACGGAATCACGTCAATCCGACGTGTGCGAATTACTTCCTTGGGCGTAAATTGATATCGACACTGCAACGTTTCCATTATACACTTTAACGAATACATCATATGTATATAGGTTAGTACGCCTATCGTATATAACACGGGATAAAATTTGGACGTGTATATATAATTATTTATCATTCGACGATGACGACAAATGAGGAAAAAATTCTGTCAATTTTGGATAATTCGCGAATCATTTTATAATACATAAATATATGTGAGACATTCCACCAGGTATCAATGATCAAGATAGAAAATTGTGATTTTGAAAATGCCCGACGAAATTTTTTGCGTCAAAATACTGGCCGAAAACTGAACACCGATGTCGTAAAAAAACGAAAAAAAATTATCTACTACCCTTTTTAAGGTACGATTCAATTGCTATTCCGGAGCATAAATTTTCTAAAGTCGGAAAAAAATTTAGTAGACTCTATAAGAATGTAACAAAATTTCCAAGCCATTGTTATGAAATAAAGGGTTAGTATTAGCTCTATAACTAACCAAGACATTAATTCGGGTATTTTTAGATTCGACCTCGTCGCTACTCTCGACTCAGAGAATGGAGGAAGCGGAAGGAATTGATACGAGGAAGACGTATATTGGAGTGCATAATGATTTATTGCAAAAATAAGGAAAGTATAGGTGGTTAGTTGAGCAAAGTGGATTTTGAAATATGATATATGATGTGGAATTCGTATTTGTCGTCAGGAGTAAAATTTACAGTTTACTCCTCTTTTCTTGATTTTTAATTATCTGTTTCGCCAGATAGCTTCTAAACCAAAAGCCAATCGAGTGGGGCTATTGATTCCAAAATTTTCGTCTTTTATGAAAAACTTTATGAAATAAAATGAGAAGGCAATCGATTGAGGCTATGTATTTAGAAATTGGGTTTTCGTGTTTTAGGGAGCGCGGTAAAAATCAAAGCCGTAGTCCAAAAAAAAGTCTAAAACTCTGTGAAGATATTCTTTTTGTAGAGTCTATACGGTTCTTGAAAATCAAAAGAATCGTTCATAGCGAGGGTCAGACGTGGGTCGTTTCTGGGGTGGAATGCCTCATATACTCTGCTGGTGAAAAATGACGAAGAGAAAAGGTGATGGATTGAAACAAACGTAGTGAAAATGAATGCAGTAGAAAAGTAAAATATTCAGATGTATAATAATAACATAAACGATACCGCTATTTTGCAAAAATGCGTTTGTATATTATTATACGTTAGGTATATAAGAGTGAAAGTAAATCGCTCGATTAACGCGGCGATATCATTGGTATATAAGAATATAGGATGAAAAAAAAGATAGCTGAGAGAGAGAGAGAGAGAGAGAGAGAGAGTTAAGATGCGCGAGATGAGGAGACAAGATTGCCGGGATCAGAGTCGCGTGTACCAGATGAAAGAATATGGTTGCGAAAAGCGGGGGATGCAGAAGGATAAGGATAAGGGTGAAAGAGTCGAGCAAGCCGTCGGGAAGGCGGGCGAGGCGACGGAACGATGATGCGGAGGTAATAGAGTTGAAAATCAAATTCCCTGACATGGCGCCCGTGCCTTAATCTGTCTCTGCGCGTGTTGCGTGTGTACGTGTAAATTCGTACACACATAATCGGAGAAATTTCACGTCACGTTTACTGAACTCGCGCGGCGCGGGATGAAAGCCGAGTGGAAACTGTTGCCGTCCTGCTCGTTTATACATGTATTGTTAGATTATTGATTTCCGCTTATCGATTCTAATACATAATTCTCGGACGAATAAAAAGCAAGGTACGCCATTGTTGCGAATTTATGTTTACCCCCTACTACGCAAATCTGGCAATGAACGTAGTTATTGATAATAAAGGAGCATCTGTTTATTGGTAGAGTTCAAAACGAAGGAAGTTCAGAAAATGGAAGGGCAACTATTTCGTAGTGTTTTTAAAGATGCAAAAATCTGTTTCATCAAGTGTTTTAAATTATATGTGGTGAGTCGAAATATAAAAAAGTTTAATCGGAATTCTCGATCAATCTTCCTAAATTTTGACTTTTCTGTTTCTGACTTCGATTTTACAAATTTTGATAATTTTGTAAAACCGTTTTATCACGTTTTTGAAATTTCGATACTGATACCCCTCTATTTTCTGATCTTTTTATGCTTTTGTCTCCCCTCTTTTTTTCTTGATTAATATTTACTACCTGATAGAATCGGTTGTTAATTAAGACCCTTTTGTTCCGATTGAACGTATTGAGAGAGACTGTAATATAGAAATTTCGAACAAAATCCACCGTATCACAATGGAAAACATTTAAACATGTATAGGTTATTCCACGTAAATTCGCCTAGGGTCAGACCCTGACCCTTTTGGATTTGGTCCGCGATTTTTTATAATACTGTTTCAACTCTAAAAGTCGTTAGAATTTTTTTCAGATTTTTCCTCCCCCCTGGCGCTCCCAGAGCTTCTTGAATAATGATATTTTCACAGTGATTGCGATATTTAAAAAAACCGATTAAAAAAAATTCCATCAATTCTGTAGCTAAAACCAAAAATATTCCAACCCAAATTAAAGTGGGTAGTTCAAACAGTAATTTTTCATTCATTATTAAACTATTTATCAATTTTTCTTAGTCACTACCCTCACCTCCACCCCAATTTCTACGAATAATCGTAAGTGACGAGAATTCCTGGCACACGATACGTGAGAAATTACACTTACCTAGAATATTCCGTCATCCTTTTGTTTGTAAATATCTGTTCCTATGTCCCGAAAACCTCTCATCCCTTCCCACGAACGAGCGTCCCGAGGCAAAGCAATCACCAGAACATGGCCCAAGCCGCAAGGAGAACGCCAACAATATCTAACCTTAAATTCCGTATTCATCCTGTAGCAAGTACACGCTGAAATATATCTTCCTGTCTCCATCGCGGGCAGGATTCTCAACGCCTCAGCCGGAATATCTGGTAAAAACCAAACCAAGTTGAACGAAAAACAATCGATTTTCGACAATGCGATCTCCCGACTGTCTTTTGTTTTGTTTTATACAAGGCTTCCGAGAAACAGGAGACGACCGCCATGATAGCTCGTCGGTTCTCGCTTTGCTACCGTCGAAACATTAACATTTTCGTCCGTAATTATCTAACGTTTTTCTGAATCGAGTTGATGTCGAGTGAAGTTGTTCATGTACAGCTAAGCTTTGTAAGTAAACTCTCGTTCCCGCTTGACTCCCCGCGTTATTATTTTGTTTTTAGTATCTAAAATGGCGTTTTCTGCATTCGACGCGACCGATCGAAGCCTCTGTTATCGACACTTTTATCCGTTGCTTTTATCTCGGGGTATCGTGTGTTTGTTATCATGTGTTTAAATTTCTTCCAATTCATTTCACTGGTGTGTACTGACGTTTTGTAACTTCCTCATTCCCGTTTTATTTCATTTTTATTGTGTGCAAATGTTTGTTAGAATTCGCGTCCGAAACATGCGCCAGCGCCTCTGGTGGCAGAGCGCGGCAGTCGGAACTAACTTCAGGCAGATCGGCGGTGTGCCGAGCGGTTTTTGCGCTTTTATTTTGTGTGTGTTTAGTGTTTAGTGTTTAGTGTTTAGTGTTTAGTGTTTCGTGTTTATAACGTGTTTTACATCAATGAACCTCGAGAGACGTGTAAAACACCTAACCGAACCGACTAGGAAACACTAATAAAAAAAATACGTCACAGACTGTCTACAATGAGCCGAAAAATGGAGGCGACGAACGCTTCGGAGGACGCCGGAGTGTCTCCAGCTCCTAAAACAAAAGCAGAAAATTCCAGTTACTTTCGTCTGCCTGCACAACTTAGCTCCTATTTAATTGAGGAAATACGGTTCCACCACTTTCCGAAGGCCAAACCCTCTCGCGGAGCCTAGAAAAATCGTCCTTCAAATAGAAAGGCTTGTCACAGACTCCGATCGTGTATGTTCTCAACATTTTTTGCTGTCGAATTACCTATACCTCAAGGTGAGTTTGATCGGCTTTTTTGATTTACATTTTGTCCAATATTATCCGAAAAGTAACTTGATGAATTTAGTCTGTGTAAATTGGTCAATCGCTGTGACATGATTCGTTCATATAACCTTCATGTATCGCACAGCCCCACTCCCCCCCCCCCCCCCCCCCCGTGACTAGCATTTTTCCCTTCAATAAGACGCTTAATGCCGTCGTTGGTGACTTCAATAACATCGGAGATGCTCACTAGAGGCAAGAGTTCTTATTCTCTTGTTTGTGATATTCGTAGTAAATTCTATGTATTTGTGTTCAATTTCGTTTTCCCCACTCTTCCCCGTCGACAGGGCCCATTTGTGTTCTGTATTATTAGCTGAAAGGGTTTGCATGTAAAAGGGAAACCTGCTTTACCCACCTCTAGTATATCTCTATTTTACCTACTGAATTCTCGTGTTTTGCTGACATGTCTTGTCCCACTCATCGTCCCCTCGTTCCTCTCTGCTCGAACTGACAGTTGAGCATCTCGAGAGGTCAAGGTTAACTGCTGAGAGCAGCTGATTACCTTCTTCTCTTTTGTCTTGAGTCGTGAAATTGTCGCTTGGTCATTAGGACTTGGCTCCCAACAACCTTATTACTTGCTATTCTCTTTTTTTGTTGGTTATGAGTTTATGGGACTCCATATTCATTTCGATATTTGCCTGAAGATTTGTTTTTGAAGAGTGTAGCCGTTACAATATATGCGGGGTTCCACGTCAATTCGACCACATGATATGATAACGTAAGATATACATATACTGCATAATAATATTTTATGTATTTATAATAATCAAACAAACAAATCAGTTTAGTTTTTAGCCTCAGAGAAATGGCGCGAGATTCAAAAATCTATATTCGCATTCGCATTCGAATTCGCGAATGTTTGGAAATTTACATTCGTTACATCACTAATATGTTGGTGGAATCGTCTAAATTAGTTTTTCGCGACAGAGTTTACAGCTCAGGACCGTCGGTGTTGAACTTATGCAATGTGGATAAAAAACAAACAAAAAAAAAAAAAAAAAAAAAAAGGAAGACGTTGAGAATTTATTTAAGAAAATTTCAAACCTGTAATACCGTTATATATAGAGTATAACAACAGCGAGAAAATCCCTCTAAATTTGATAATAAAGTGTAAAGAAGTAGGAGTTTTCCGAGAGTCTGCTGTGCAGTCTCGGCAAATTAACGAGGCTATAATAAGAAAAGAAAAGAAAAGAAAAAGGAACATACGACACCACGTTATAGTACATACATACACCTAACTATACATAGCTCTACATAGTATAACACATAAGAGGAAAGTTTGAGTTTATACAGGTGTGTACATGTGGATAAGCTATGTGTATAATAACCGTCTTTTACACCCCCAGCGAACTCAAACTTTTATCTTATGTATCACACTGTATACAGCTTTATATAGTTAGGCGTCATGTACTACAACTTTGTGTTGTATTTTTATTTTTTTTTTCTTCTTTCTTCTTATTATATCGTCGTTAAATCGCCGAGACTACACAGCAGACTCTAAATAACAATATTTCTAATATGCGTTGTAGCGTCGCGTTTCAGAACAGCTCGTCTGCACAATGGCGTTTAATCGCAAGTGTCGAAGAATTCGATACAAGTTAGACAGGAAACTACCAGTAATTAATTCTTTCTTGGGTCAATTCTGTATTTCGTGTCTTCTCCTCGCTTGTTTCTTTCTACCTTTTGAATGTTTTTTTAATTCGAAACAAAGTCAGTGAGTGTCGGAGTGCAAAGCAAAATGCATGAATGCCTTAACCTTCCGGCTAAATTTTTTATTTTGCCTTTATTATCTAAAAATTAACGTACAAGCGACTGGCTCTCAACGATTTTTTCTTCGAATTGTTTAAATAACCTGAATTTAATTGGGAAACTACGCCGGAATGTCGACATATATATGTATAAAGTACTCCACAAATTTTCAAAAATTCACGCATATTCTTTGAGCAACTAGAAAAACAAAACATAATTTAGACGAAATCGCGTCGAACTATGTAGCTTGTAATAATAGTAATGATAATAATAATAACAATAGTAACAATACAATTTCGAAATCGCTGTAACGTGATATCCTAATTTTGGAATCCCGCCGTTATGAGCGTCGGGAGCTGATTGAGTTTGCAACTGATCCTGCGGAGCTGCTGCAGCCTTTGTCGAGATTGTGATTGCCTCGAGGCAGCAATCCAATTCGAAACCACGCGTGAGCATTCAGGTATTCTCCGATTATCGGCAATCCTGCAGGTGAATGCCAAACGGACGACGATACAGCTCTGGGACTTCTGTTGTTTGCAAGATCTTCTTACGGATTACAGATTACAAGGACTTCCGCGTTCTATATATACATAAACGGCGGTGGAATTTCGCTTGCCGAACTATCGCGTCGAAGGTGAACCCAGCAGGTAAATTTTCTAACTAAAATTCGTGAACATTTTACGTGTAAGGCCCAAAATTAGCTCTACAATTCGTTATGGGTGCAGTTTCGAACTCGGCACGTAACATTTACAGAGAATTTTCGAGATTTACGAGGGATAAACTGAAGTAAAAAATAAAAATTGATAGCTAGAAAGCAAACGAAGAGAGTTTTTTTTCGCATTTTTGAAGAGAAAGATCGATCAAATTCTCGGTATATATGCATTAAAAAATATTAATATTTGTTATTTAAATAGATACCTTAAATGTTTTATTTAAAGCAGCTTATATGAAAAATTCATACTTACGAGGTGAAGAAGAAAATTATCGCTTGTATGTCAGGGATCGTTGCGAATTTTCTTGGTGTTATTCCCGACTGGCTGATCCTTAGGTCTGACCATACCGGCTGTTACTACTGAAGAAAATTGTGATGGTCATATACTTATATACCAGTGATTGATAAGATAGCCGAGAGTTCTTATTAAGGAAAAAAATTTTTCAAGAACCGTCGGTAAAAAAACGTTATACCGACTTGACGGGCGTGATCGTTGTTCGGAAAGTAGTTTTCAGACGGTTGAATAATTTTTTATAAAACCATTCGAACAATTTGGTAATGTGATGCTCATTCTAATAATTTAAAAAATAAAACGCGTTATACTCGTGTTTACATCTGTCGTTAGGTTCTTGTTACCCACCTGCTTGTATTTTCAAATTTAGGTGGAATTTTTAGAATTTTTTTTTACATTATCATTCCTTCTCTAAATCGGTTCGTATCGATTTTGGGCCGAAAAAAATGTTCGGCAGTCGAAAACCTTTGATTTGTGTGAATTTGTCTGCGTATTGCAAGTCTTTATGAATGTAAAGTTTAAATGCATTTTTCTTCACTATTAATTTTTTAAACTTGCGCACTTTCTCCTACAGTTTCTCACATTTTTAAACGTTATTTTTTTTTTATTGTTTCAAGTATTTTTCACACATTGTCGTATAAGAGTTTGCCCAAGTTCTCACCTGGGAGTGAGATAACCTAAATTTTATACTGAAAAACGTTTCATTTTTGGTCACGATTTATAAAAATTAGAAATTTTCTTCCAAAATAAAGCTATTGAAAAAGTCCCGTGACAATTTGTGGGGGTTTGCAAGTAGATTATTAAATACCAGAAAAATCCGTATGCTATACTACAAATGTTCAGGCACCACTCTATTAAAATTGCACTCTGTGCATCACTCTGATACAGTTTAGAAATGCATACCTAAAATCTTAAAAATTTTTAAAACCTTTCCTGCGTGAAAAAAAGAAAAAAATTTCTAATTTTCTAATATTCCTGTAAGTGTCCCCTTAATATCGTGTTTCAAGTTTGTTCGTCACGTCGCCTGTACCGCAATTCACGTTGAATTTGTACCTTTCTTTATCCCACCCGCAACTTTTGCACCTTCGTACAATTGGTCCAAGGTTTTCGAAGCCCTTGCTTAATTTTTTTCGTCCGTTACTCTCCGGTTACCATGTAACGATACCCTTATCGATTATTCCAATTCCCGCCGCACGTTATTCGTATGGTTACACTTGATTCGAATGTAATTTATACGATTACGATACAAACCCTCAATCAAGATTCAACCCCGTTCCCTTCATCAACTTCATTTGAGAGTGTATAATCAAATTTGAGGAAACACGATTATGTACCCATACAACGCAATTACGATGGAAATCCCGAACGAGTGTAACAAACGACGTTAATCAAGTTGAATTTGGCGAAAACAAGAGGGAGAAAAAACAAACAAACAAATAGATTGATTGAGAAAAATTTTTAGGGCAGAGCAAAAATGACCGCATATTTGACATTGAAGTACAAGCAAATTTATTGGGAATGGAAATAAAAGAAAACAGGAAGTCGATTCAAAAGTTAATAGGGTCAAAGGTTAGCAGAGGAAGAAAAGTTCATACATTGAAGGGATTTTGCGGTTCACGTTTAAATTCTGTTGACAGATTTCTTCCTGCTAATCTTCTTCGTTCCTTATTCTCATTTATTAGAAGCAGTTATTTTCAATAATGGGAAGCTCTGAGCTCAAAATTTTTGTGTTCTTACAAAGAATTTACACTGCGATTTTTATAGGAATTCACTATGGCTAACAGTGATTTCGCTAATCGAGCAATGACTATTTTTGGTGAATAAAAAGGATGAGCGTAGAAAGAAGGAAAAATAGTACTTATTGGATACTAGAAATATCGAGCACGGGAGATTGTTTTACATTGGAATAACAGTTTCCAGATTTTTAGTTGACGAAAAGAAACCTTTTCAAATATTGACACAAAGTTTGTATTATTTTTAAGAGCACTCATTCTTCGTAAAAATATGTGAGTATTCATTTATTCAACCAAAGTGATTTTGTAGTGAGAGAATGTCGAAATTTTAGAAAAATCCACCTGCAGTTTCCTGTACCTTGAGTTACACTATAAGTCTAAAGAAGATTTATAATAAACTATTATTTATGTGTTGGGTAATCCATTAATACGTTTGTTAATAAGATGTTTCAAGCGTTGAACTAAAGTTTAGTCTGACTACCGTCGGTTTTGACTACCGAAGAACGTCAGAGACATGCTTACGAACGTCGGCAAAGAAGGATCTCAAGGATTACGAATTTGAATATAGTTTCAAGGAACACGGTCGATCATATACCGACAGTCAATGAAAAAGGTTGCGCTTTTTTCCAAACGGAAAAGACAAGCATCGCATAAAAATCGAACCGTGAGATTTACGAAAAAAATAACACGTCGAGAAAGATAATTTCCAAAGAGAGAAAAGAAAAAACGCTTATCAACAACCGTCGGTAAACACGAATTACCGACGTGACAGGTGATGGATATTTAGTAAAACACGTTCCGATCGGTCAAATAGGTTTCGATGAAATTATCTTCTTATCTTACACTGAGAACGAGATTAAAGAAGAAAGTTCAAACTTGATTCAAGTTTTCGTCGTGCGTAAGCGTTTATTATTTTCAATGGGATGAGAAAATAAAAAAATAAATAATCACAGACATTCCTGTGTTCGTCTTTTTTCCTTTATAAATACTCGAGCTTTTTTTCACTAATCTTGCGTCTAGTTGTAGACAGCCAGTGTGGATATACACCTTTATTCTGTCGGATAAAAATTCATTATGCAAAACAATGTACGCCCGTTAGTAGAATAAATATGGATATTCTCCCTCTTTGTCGGATCACAGAGAGAGAGAGAGAGAGAGAGGCTTCGCCAAGGCCTGACTCTCCTTCTCCTACCTTCCATCCTGCACAGAGTAGGTACGGGTTATAAATAATTTATTTTCTACGGCGAGTGAGGCGCTACGAAGCTCTGACTGAAGCGAAGGGAAAATGGGGGCGGATTTTTCCTCGTACCTACCCTCGCTTTTCTGCCTAGCTAATGATTATTTTAATTAACGCCGGGCGGTTCGATCGAAATTCAGATTCATACGAATACTTAATTCGACTACACTATGTATATACAGTAGGTATATATAACGAATGCTTAGTCTGCGCTGGACGAGCAAACCTGACGTCTTTCTTCTTGACGTATAATCTTGAAATTGGTTTTACTTCCGAATTCTTAATCAAGACTCGACCCCTTTTTTCATTCAACTTTACTTCGTTTCAAAGTATATCAAGTCTACAATCTGGAAAAAACAATTTCAAAGTGAAAGGATTCACTCGAAATGCAAAATTAATACGCGAAGATTAAGTTTGATCAAATGAAACTCGGAAACTACGCGGGTTGAGAATAACAGAAAAAAATAAAATAAATAAATAAATGAACAACAATTGCACCGTGAGAGTTTAGTCGTGGAAAACTTTTCGAACGGTGCAATATTCGGCGTTTTTTGCCAATGCAAATGTTGCACCGTATATCGAATTTCCATAAATTCGCGCACGGTGTTTCTTTTCATCACTCTTCTTATCGCGTCATATAAACCAGAATTAGATAATGCTCGTCTATAGTGCAAGTAGATATGTATGTATGTATGTATGTACATAGTATACGTTGTACCTATATGTATTAGATGCGGGATTAGAGTAAACGTCGAACGGGTGGCGAAAAAAATCTCTCAAGCAAATCACTCACGAGGAAGTGAAGCGGCTGGAGGATCGGATGGCGGAAAAGATAAACGGAAAAATAAAATCGAGCTCCGCGGAAGAAAGAGAGAAAGAAACGGGCACAAAGTAAAATAAAAATCGAAGTGGATAGGCAAGGAAGAAGAAAAAGGGGAAGAAGTGGAACGGGGAATGGCGTACCTAGATTTGAGTGGTCCTCGTTTTAAAGTCTGTTTTTGTCAAACCCGCAGAGCGATCGGATAGACATTATCTTACAGCTACCGATAATACCGACCTTAATCAAAGGAATTCCCATTTACAAGTAATTTTAATTAGGTACAGAAACGCCCTGTAGACTTACATGTGGGAGGGGGGCCTTAAGAAAATAATGCCTAAAGTCAGAATACATTTTTTGAGAGTAATTGTGATTTCTGAATAATTCGTATTTAATAAGAAGTTGAAGTGATTAATTTTAACCCTTTTTATTTGAAAAATTTCAGGGGGTCCACTTGGCCCCTAAATTTTTTGAGATATCAAAAATTTTAAAGTGCCTACTTTGCCCCAACCTCCCCTACATAGGGAACAATAAAAAAGCCGCGAATGTCTGAGTTTTTTTATTCCAAGTTTCGACATTTCTGTTTTTTGTTTTGCTTGCTGTAATTATCGCTATCGAATAGAGATTCGTTAAACGTGTTTGTTCGTATCTGTGATAATATTTTCAACAGTGGTAGATAATTAAATAAATTTTTGGTAGGTATAACGATCGAGTTATCGAAGGCAGATTATATTTGTTGATAGTTTCCATTGATTTAATTTTGTTAATCCCTTCTCATTTCCGATTCGATCTTCATGTAAAATAGTTCATTTCTCTCAACATAATTATTGAATTTAATTACCCGTGTATAAGTGTTTAATGAATTTTGATAGATTTCAAGGTTCTTGATTCCAATATGAACAAAAATGATACATTAGCTGATCGTCAGATCTGGAAGATGATGAAAATCATCATTGCAAGAGAAGGGGATGAAAGGAGAAATGAAGAATTTGAAATATCTCTACTCGCGGCTATGATAATCCCCGAAGCAACTTTGCCTGCATGTAACACATAATGTATGTATACGTATATGTATATGTGTACCTACGTACATGCATGGGGCTTCTTATGCGCATACGTGTATGTATAATATCGAGCTCTTAAGCCGAGTGTCTGAAGGCGTAGGGCGAAGAGGAGCGGAGAGGAGAGGAGAGGAGAGGAGAGGAGAGCAGAGGGCCGGAAGATTGGCTGCGGTTCGAAAAGTATTTCTCATTTCGCCTTTTCATAAGGTCTTAGGATTACCCGAGCACCAGCCTAGCTTCAACACATCGCGCGGCTCCTTTTTCCGAACCCTTAGCCAAGAGGTTGGATCTTGAATAAAAAGCGTGAGGCAAGCAGCCGCCGCCCTGCGAGGGGAAGAAATGGCGAGTAATTAGAAGCGGCGGGTTAATTGGCCGAGATTCTTAGTGAAAATTACTCATTACACGCGTACACGCGGCATCTTTTAACCCCTAGTTTTCAAATAATTTTTTTCCTGGTTTTTTTGCTTTTCGATTCCATCGCTCGCGAAGAAAAATATGATCGATATCGATCGGGTATATAAGTCAGTGAATTATGCGAATCGCGATTTAATCTGTTATTGAAGAACATTTTTAATTCGCGGTTGTTGCAACGAGTTGTATTCTTGAATAATTGAAACTTTCTTATTCACTTTTATCATTATTCTATGTAACATGTAATTGCGATTGAGACAGAGTAATTATACCACAGACCGGAGTAACAACGATTAAAGCTTAAGAGAAAGAAAAAGAAAGGAGGAGAACGGTTTGGAGTAAAACGGGGACCGAAAAGTAAGACGGAGAGAACGAAATCTCGTTAAGAATGGCGCTGGTATGGTTTTTAAAAAGTTCGCCTCGGGGGGCCGACGCGGTAATAAGGAGTAATAAATAACGAGGAAATTAAGAGGTAGGTAGAAGGAGAAGGAGAAGAGAAGAGAAGAGAAGAGAGGAGAGGAGTTGCGGCTGCAGCGGCGTTATAAGTGGTAAAGTAATTTTAGCCCTCGAGGGTGGAGGAGCATTAGGGCCATTATTACAATCTCTTAATTTGCGAAAAACACAATGTTTCATACACGGCTACGGTTTACGCGCCAAACGAGACTTTTTACGGAGCTAGAAAATTTTTTACACCATACAAAAAAAAAAAAAAAAAAACAGATCATTCGCAATCGATTTATTGTCAGCGTAGAGTTTGAAGGAAAACTGGAAAATCACCGGAACAAAAAATGAACCACGTTATAATTTCGTATAAAAAGTCACACTCAGTCTCATCTCAAAAGCTAGTCTCAATCGAACTAATTCTAAAAAACTAATATCATGATTATTTCCTGGGAACAAAATGTTATTATATGATCGTATAAATTTATATGAAATTATATATCTCGAATTTGGTCGATTTTTTTTTTTTTCATTATTTCGAACTTTGAAAAAATACTAAGATTGACATAATTTTATATGATTTTATAAATTTGGATTATTAAATATTACAAAATTGTATAAAATGTGTAAAATTATATGCGTAAAGTTTTGTATAATTTTATTTTCTCAAAATCGAGATATAATTTCATATGAATTTATCTCATCATATTAGACGAAAAAAAAAAAATTCTTGGGTTTACAGTTTCATGTATTTACTAGTAGAAAAATTTAAAAATCTATCCACAAAACTGCACAACAATTCAGCTGCAGATCGATTAAATCGAATTTGAGTAACAGCACGCAAGAAATGACACGATTTAAATAAAAAAAAAAAAAAAAAAGAAACATACAAAAAGAGATTGTTGTCTTTAAAATTCATCTAGAAATTATTACAACGTTTGACAATTTAGTTGTTTTATAAAACTTGTACCTACGTATCAAGACGCACACAATAGCTGGGTTTGATAAAATATTCTTGAATAGATTGTTTTTCCTTCTTCACTTCCTCCATCCGGAGTAAAACTATGATAATGCAGGCATATATTTTGGATGTACAACATGCAGCTTCTTCTTTCACTTCGCCCCCCTCTTGTTAATTATGATTAATCATTCGTCGCGCATTTTCGCAACTCGGCAGCCTCTCAAGTATAATTAATCTTCCCTTGTTATTAGCACTCTGGGTACTTTTTTCTTCCTCCTCTTCTTCTTCTTCTTCTTCTTTTCGTATTATGTATATGTACAACAGTGTACAGCATCGCAGCACTTCGCGTATTACATTTTCTCTCTTTCTCTCTGTATATAATGCCTTTCAAACTATTATATACATACATACACTTTTCCCAAAATCCTAAAAATCCACAGCTCTTAATCCCGATTTACAACCTCTACTCCATCCTTTTTTCGAACTTTGAAATTTTTTCAACTCTTAGGCCTTACCTTAAAAATATATATATATCAGTAATATTATGTACAAAAAAGGAGATTTTTTTTTTATTAGGTATAGCATATACTGAATTAATGCGTTATTATCATCCTGCACTTAGTTACATAACTAATAATATAACTAGTAGGTATATGTTCATAGAAACTTTTTACTTAAAATTTTACACTTTCCTTTTTCTCCCACTTATACATCGTCGTTGTTTTTTTTTTTCTTTTCTTTTCTTTCTTTCTTCCTTGCAATAATGCGTTTCAAAGAAGATAAAGAATCAATGAAAGTTTCACGAGGTACATGCATCTACAACTACATATAATACAGTCGAAATGAAATTTTTGAAACAGCCTCGATACAATACACATGCAAAATATGAAAGTGTACAAACTACTGATTAATTAAATATAATAAAAAAAATCTGTAGCGTCTCTCCGATTCCGATCATTTATTTATTTATTTATTTATTTATTTATTTATTTATTTATTTCCATACAGACAGCAGAAACAAAAATAAGAAAAACATATCCGCAGGGTAAAAACAAATTGAATCAGTTTTGCACGCGTATTATATAATATTATAGACATATCTGAACGTCCCAGGCTGAAATCTATCAATTCCACATAGACACGTATTTGTCAAATGTTTGACCGATGGATGTCTCGTTTATATATATAATGTTTAATGGGGTTTTTCATTTATTTATATACTCATCTGCAATACCTGACACACACACACACACAAAAATTAAATACATTAGTACATGCATACATTATACAGCTATATCTATAGCTATATATGTCGACGGAAATGTTGTTGCCGGTAATTGAATAACGTAGTTTTAGCTTCGCTTCAGCTGTTGGTGGTGGAGGTGGAGGTGGAGGTGGAGGTGGAAAAGGTGAATGAGGGGCCGGTTGTCGAGTGAATAAAAGCCGCACCGCGTTATAATGAAGCTTCGCTTCATGTCTCGTCAACGCTACGGTCCTCCTGCACCCCTCCATCCCTCCACCCCTCCACCCCTCCGCCCCTCGCCGCGCAGCTCGCTCTCACTCTTTTCCACCCTCTCGCTATCGCTCTCGCTCTCTCGCTCCTTCGATCTCCTCCTCTTTATCACCAATGTCCCCGTGAATTTGCACACTGCAAAACACGCATAATACTTCATCGTGAAAAAAACCTCAGCGTGTATAATAACAACAACGTTTCTGCCATGTGGATTCTTTTTCACGCGATGTTGCTGAAATTGAATGAATAGGCGAATGAATGAAAGAGAACGAATGAACGGAAGATACCAGATGAAAAAATTACGAAATACAAGGAAGAAAAACTCTTGAACTAGATCGAGGGACAGCAAATTTTATATTAATATTATTGGACCCCCTTAGAAAAATTTTGAAACAAAGAATGATTTATTTTTTTTTTTATTCTAATGTTCAGATATCGTTAATTTATCTTCTGAATTGAAAAATTCATGCATGATAATTCGCGATTGATTCTTACGCTGCACACCTTCTGTGTATAACACTGGTGTCACACCGGGGTCACTGAAGACCCCGCGTCAAAAATCATTGCGTAGAAACGAAGATGTCGATTCGAATGACTTGAAAAAATTCTGAGATACTTGTTAACTATAATGTTTCAAGGTAAATTAGTTATCTTTTAGCGAAATGAAATTTTGAATGTAAAAAAAAAAAATCAATCAAATAATTATAACAAAGTACCGGAAAATGGATCAATCTACTTAAAAAACACTTAACTCGCTACATTTTAGATATTTTGAGCGGGAATTTGACTGAATAATTCTCAGATCTCAGAAACAGATATTCGAGAAAAGAAAATATGGAGATACTGTGCGATTGAAAAAAAAAAAAAAGGATTTATTTGAATGAGTAAAGTTGAATTTTTTGAAAAAAAAAAATGAATTAACTTTTTTCACGGTATTTCATTATTTATCTTGGATGAAATCAGATTATTTTGAAAATTTTTCATGTAGAATTTACGGCGAAGAAGCCGTGGGGCCATTTTGACCCCGGTGTGCAACGCAAGGGTTAAAATATTCGAATGAGATGAAAACTCGTTTCTTCAATCCGAAATTACGAACGAAAGAGAACACAGGGAGAGAGAGAGAGAGAGAGAAAAGCAAATTTCTGAGTTGTATTTTCGGATAACGGCAAAACGAATCGTTTTCCAGCTCGAGTTGTCGATGATCCGGAAGTCAAACGACGAGGATCTGAATGTATACACTACATGGAAACTGAATAGTTGTAGGGTTGTATCGCAGTTTGCAGGACATGAAGCCAGATCGGTTTGTTCTTCGGATCGCGCCTCAAGTATCAATTCTATGTAAACTTTACTCAATACGTTAAGAGTTTATAAGCCTATTCATGGTGTTTGTAGTCCCCATGGGCACCTAAAATCCGGAAGTCAAATGCCAAGTAAAATTGAAGCTTCGATTATTGGACTAAGCAATTTGTATAATTTCTTTCATTAGCTTTTTTCTTCTTCTTCTTCTTCTCTTTCTTCTTTTAATATGGTGTCATAATAGACGAAATTACTTATGTTACACAAGGCGAATGTTTTTTCTTTTCGTTGCAAATATGCGGGAAATTTTCTCTGTTCAATATATAAAAACGATCGAATTAAGGGTTTTTACAAAATGAATAAATGATTTGCGCCAATTTTTTTTTTTTTTTTTTCTCTTATTCATTTTTTTTTTTCAATTCCTCACGAGGGGATGCAAATTGGTAAAGAGAGAAAAAAAAATATCTTGAATCGAGAATTTTTAAAACAGATATTTTTCGTAATCCCGTTAACGAGATGAATTCCCATTAAAATTGCAAGCCTGCCGAATATTCGAAAGAGGAATTCAAACCGCACTCCACGTGTCCAAGGAACGGAAACAAGGACCTGCGGTATAATAACCGCGTCTTTTCCTCCACTTGGTCGAATATTATACGCCGTACAAAATGAAAGAGAGCGAGAGAGAAATTCGGGGGGGGGGGGGGGGGTACAGAGAGAGAGAGGGAGATCTAAAAAAAATATGTAAACGTGCAAACCGCGAGCCTACGGGTGAGCAAAAATAAAAAACAGAACTAGCGGATATCCGGTTAATCTCGCGGTTCTGTCTGTCGTATGCAACGTATATAATCTATATATATACACATAATATATATATATATATATATATATATATATATACATTAGACTGTATCAAAAAAATTGACTATTTTTTTTTTTTGAAAAATATACTGAAAATATTTTTCAGGTTACCGAAAAAAAGGGGCCTGTTAAAATGGGAGCTCTTAATTTTAATACTAAGAAGTGCCTCGTCGCGATTTTCTACTTTCCATAAGAATAACATGGCAAAAATGGTTCTTGCTCCTTGCGGTTTTTATAACTAGATAACGACGCGTCGTAGAAAAAATGCATAAACACGTTTTTGTAGGAAATTGAACGTTCTACAAAAAAGGTCTGTTGTCATTTTACGATAAATCTACTCTTTCAAAAGTTATTTGAGGTCCTTTGCTGATGTTTGACCTCAAATAACTTTTGAAAGAGTAGATTTATCGTAAAATGACAAGAGACCTTTTTTGTAGAACGTTCAATTTTCTACAAAAACATGTTTATGAATTTTCTGTACAACGCGTCGTTATCTAGTTATAAAAATCGCAAGGAGCAAGAACCATTTTTGCCACGTTATTCTTCTGGAAAGTAGAAAATCGCGACGAGGCACTTCTTAGTATTAAAATTAAGAGCTCCCATTTTAACAGGCGCCTTTTTTCGGTATCCTGAACAATATTTTCAGTATATTTTTCAAAAAAAAAAATAGTCAATTTTTTTGATACAGTCTAATATACATCTATGATGATAAAACTTCGTGACACGTGACGCCTGTGAAATTAAAAGACGATTTGACGAAAATGTGGAAGGAAAAAAATCAACTTGATTTTTTTTTCCTTTTTCTTTGTTAGAAAATAAAACTTCATCAGTAGGTCGCGAATGTTTAATAAAACCGTGAGCATCACGAATTTGCAATAAAATATACATATCGATAGAACTCTGTGTAAACTTTGGTCAACCGTAAGAGAATTTAATTTAAGAATTTTTATAAGAAAAGTTTTACAGTTTTTTTTTTCACAAATATGCAGGGGTTGACAAGTAAATCTAATTTACACCTCAAAGTGGACTTGAAATTTTGGCAATCAAAATCGTTTGATTACAATCTTTTGAAAAATCTTTTAAATATTGTAAAATTTTTCTGTTACATTGCGACATCGGATCTGTTGCGTTGCTTACAGTGATATATGTAACACATATTTGTATTTCATGCTGCGGGTTGAAAAGAAAAAAAAAGACAAAATGTATATATATAAAAAAAAAAAAAAAAAATTCACGCATTTATTAGCTTGAACAGCTGAGTGATCGAGCATTATCCAAGAATCTTAAAACTTCATTAAAGAATGCAAACTTCGCTGTCTCGTGTTACGTGAATCGGAGAATTACAAGCACCTGTCAAATAAGAGGGGATGATGGGGGTTGAAAATTCATCAAAGGATCATGGATATATGGATAAATGGATAGATAGATAGATACATGCATTACACGCATATATGTATACAATGGTCCACACGTAAAGCACGTGAACCTGTAACTATTACGTATTAATTTGCTTCGTGACATCGAAACGCGAACTGAACTCAGCCAAACGGGCTTCGCGATGGAGGGGATGATGGGGGATGAAGAGGGGGTTAAGGGTGGGCAAACACCGTCAGCATAGCCAAACACTAGTTTCAACACAATCGTTGATGGGCGGGGGAAAAAAAAGGGGGGGGGGTAGACCGTAGGTTTATGGATTTGCGTATGTGTATGTTTATAAATATATATAGTATGTATATTGTATTTACATATCCACAACGTAATGATAATTATCACGAATTCCGTCCGATGCAACGGGGAGAAAATTAGTTTTAATTTACGGGGTAAATTTATTCAATCTGTCCATTAAATGCAGTTTCTATTTATAATTATGTTTATTTTGAACTTGTAACGTTTTTCCTGCTGCACGGTTTTTGGTTTTTCCTCTTATCATCGAGATCGTTTGACGTATACTACATTAAACAAAAAACGCACAAGCATGGATTGAAAATTATGCTGTTAAAGTATTGAAGAATACTTAGTGTCGGATTTACAATATATATACGCTAATTTTTATGAAAAAAATTGTACTTACGTATTGGGTAAACGTATCTATAACGATGCAGCGAGAGGAGAATGAAGATTATTTACTTTCACCTTATTTTCACGTTTTTGCCTTATCAGTTTGCGATTCTTTGTTAAAGAAATGTCGAAAAAAGAAGAAGAAAAATACCGTACTTCGGTAATAATAATAATAACATTGTTACAGATGTGTAAACCATCCACCTATTGTATCCAATATTACACGTACAGAACGAGGAAAATAAGCTGCATATCTCGAAAAAATATTTATTAGGTTTAAGTTACGCATAGATTGTGTATAAAATGCAACCCTTAGTTCTTTATCGAAATTTTTAATTATCCGACCGCGACGCTGGCGACAATTTAGAATTTATGATTTTGAATACCGCGTTGTTTCGTTGTTGCAAAATATTGGTTACACGCTCACGCCCCCTTCTTCATCTTTTTTTTTCTCGTTTTTTTTCTTGTCTTTCTGATTTTTTTTTTTTTTTTAAATTCATTTGCTTTCGTTTTGTTTTTAATTCACTTTTTTTTTTCGACTCCATTTACAGTCGGTGTGTTTTCCCCACACCGTTCGGCATCTCTTTTTCCTCCTCTCGTTTCCTCCTGTCGCCACCCTCACGACGCAAGGGGTGAAATTGTACGGCATTGATCGATTGTTTCTATTTTTCTGTTCTTCTTGTTACCGTTATACCGTTGTTTCTATGTTGGTATACACGTCGACCTGTCGACCTCCCTTAAAACGTCGTTAAAAATACTCGTTTACTACCCCTGTGTGTATAACGTATATATATATATATACAAACATACATATGTAATACGCAATCCTGACCCTGAAAGTAACTCGTATTTGATTTATACTCTTTATCGCCGATATTGTGATTCCTTTTTTTTATTCATTTCTTTCCCCTTACTTTCGTATACCTTGGAAACACATCAATTTCACTTCTGTAGAACAATTTTTGAATGCTGAATTTTTGATTCGTTTATTTTTCTCACCGGCTCTCTTTTGTAGACTCACTCACTTCACTCACCACACAATTACACTTTAATTAATACATACGTGGTAAGAAAAAAAAAAAAAAAAAAACAAAAAAAAAAAAACGAGTCTCCAATCGAAAATTCCGATTAAAAATACGTCAACTTTTTGCCATATCCGCAACGGTGCGGCGTATCGTCGTATTATATCGTATACGTATATACAGATTATACGTGTGATCGTATATATATCACATGAAGGGGCGGTGAAAATGGAGTTTTGGGAATGAACGGCAAGGGAAAAATTGATAACAATTGATAGGACGAACTGGGGGGAAGAACGAGGGAGGCGGAGGAGTTTTGGGGGGTAAAATCGTTGCCAGATAAAAAAAATCTCATACATATATACCGTATAGTATATAGGTATAGGTCTCTACTATAGGTACATAGACGCGTTGTATGTACAATGTACTATATATACATATACGTATATATATACAATATATCGGCGTTGATAATAACGCGGAAGAGCGTTTTCGCCGCTGTGAATGGTTCGGTTCCACTGTTGAAGTGACTATACGCCGCGACGATTATCGGAAAATTCATGATTGATAAAAATTCATCCCGCACGACTCGCGTCCCGCGTCAATTCTATATGAACACGTGATCCATTTTTTTTTTACATCCATCTATTTATTTATAAACATGTATATCTACTTGTTTTGTTTATTTATTTATATATATATATATATATATATATATATATAGGTACCGAAATTTGCGCATTGTTCATCAATTGTGCGATAATCTTATAATCAATCTCTTTCGCACACATATTTCAACGTAATGCACATTATTGTGTATATATATATATATATATATATATATACGTAAATTCTATGTATATCATACTTGCCGTACCTTGTATGTGGGATGTGCAGAACGACGCTGCTTGACAGATCATGGATTGAACGGTGCTGCAGGATCCTCTCTCTCCCTCTCTTTCTCTCTCTCTTCCTCGCTCTCTCTCTCTCCCTCTGGGTTCAAGGGTCACTCCGCTCCTCTCCTCTCGATCCCTGCACTACATTTCGTTCCCGCGGAGCTACTTCAACGCTACTCGAAACCTTGATGGCGTCAGCTGTTATGTACTACTGTGGACCGACGGTCCCGTTTATACGGTGCACATATGCCTATACCTTTGACACGTATAATAAGTTTAAGTGGCAAAAAGTAAGAAAATGGCGAGGAAGAAGTAAATTAAAATAAATATAAACAGATTAGAGAAAAGGAAGGAAAAGATTATTATACATACAAAAGAAAGATAAAATTGCATAATAAAATAATAGGAAAAACTCATTTTGAATAAATTTTTTTTACATTCATTTGAAAAAAGTTTATATAATTTTTCAAAACTTGTCACTTCAACTACGAGCGTACGTATACCATTTTATTTTATTTTCTTCAACTCTTCTTTTAATTGTTAATTTAACTTCAAATTTTTTAGTTTATTCTGTTCAGTTTATTTTATTTACGGGATCATCTTAGATACATTGATTAAATAATTTGTTTAAAAATTATTCAGTAAAATTTGGTATTTAGTATACGATCCACTCGTAATAATAAAATTAGTAAAAATTATTTATTTTTTCGGTCGATCTAAAATCTCCTCGGCAATTGAACTTCCGATCAGCTCGAGAATCTCGTGAAGAGAAACGGACGAAATTTTTTTTCTGCCTCCTTTTTCCAACAACTGCAATATCGCGTCTGCGTTAAAGTCAGAAGAAAAGGGATGAAAGGGGTGGGCGAAAAATCGTTGCAAGCAATGTTCCCAATTGAGTTTTATTGACCGGTTCACTTGTATGCATGTCCGCATGCAGGCTCCGACGTATCGGACACACACGTCTTTCGGTAAATATATGTTACACGTATAGGTGTTTACACAATCATGTTATATATTAATATGTATATATATGTATACATACATCGTGCGTGTGTCGCAATTCCAGCAAAACTCTCTCTCCCATCAGCAACAAATGGCAGCTGTACGGAGTAAGAGAGAGAGAGAGAGAGAGAGAGAGAGAGAGAGAGAGAGAGAGAGAGAGAGAGAGAGAGAGAGATTGCGGGTGATGACAAAAAGGGGGCGGTGATTCACTCAGCGAAATATGATAACGTCGTTCGTTCCCGCATATTTTCTTTTTTCTTTTTTACTTCTCTCCCTCTTTCTTTCCTTTTTTCGCATGTTTCTTGTTCATTTTTTCCACTCAAGGGTTGGTTTGTTTCCTTTTGTTTTGCTTTTTTTTTTTTTCTCTCTCTTCTTCGTTTTGTTCATTCGTTTTTTCTTCGAACCCCCTCATCCAGTCCTATCTCGACTGATAATAGCTGCGGCATGAGATGAGAAGCACCCCGCATTCTTCTGACATCCTTAATCACGTTCCCCTTCTCTCCTTCTCTCTTTCTCTTTCTCTCTCTCTTTCTCTTTACACGATGATAATAATAACGACGATTAAAACGGAAGCGCCAAGTAAAACAGGCAGAAGAGGGAGGAATTAATTTATCCGGAATATCATTGAAAACAACAACAACAACAACAACAACAACAACAACAACTTGCAAAGTTCACCCTCTTAAATTTCCATGTTACAAATTTATAGCGCTATCATTTCTGATGCATGTATATTTCGTGCATTTTATTAATATATGTAAAACATTCTTTTTTCACTGTATATAAACTGTTATTTTTTCTTTTCCTTTTCAAGCTTTTCGTGATTTTTGTCTCTCTTGTCATTTTTTTTTTTTTTTTTTCTACACCTTTATCGTCAAAGAGATTGTGGACGGATACACGCATTAGGTATAAATCAAAACGGAATTGTATATTCAAAGTATTACCGCCAAGACTTTCTCAATACTCATATATGCATATAATATCGTCAATATATGCTCTTTGTTCTCGGATTTTTCCTATTGACTTTCCGATGGCCCTGACTTGGTTTTTTTGTTTCTGTTTCGAATCCTATGAGTATATGGATCGTATATCGCATGTCGGTCTCTTCTGATATAGTTTCTGTATAAAGAAAAAAAAAAAAAAGAATTTGAAAAAACGAAGTGTGAAATGAAAGAAGGCAATGAATATTTAATTCGGTCTGTATTGTACATATATATATATATATATATATATATATATATATATATATATATATATATATATATATATATATATCGAGAAATGAAATTGATAATATCTCCTCAACGTTAAATAAATCGAAACAATTTTTACAAACGATAACTGAATTTTTTCCATACCTGAAAACGGAGTACATAGAAATCGCGAAGAAAAATTATCGAATCAAATCATCAAATTGCACCGATTAAATGAAATGAATGCATCAATGACGAATAAAAAAAAAAAAAAAAAAAAAAACAAAGAAAACTAATAACGTGCAGCAGGCGACCCATAAATATACAAGCCGTTGTATATATACGTCTGTATAATGTGTATGTATACACAAACAAACACACACGCACACACACACACACACACACACACACACACACGCATGTGTATCGGGTTGTTCGCAAAACACCGTAGACGATCGTATATATAGAACGCCGGTCATATAAAGTTCTGTGTGGTATAGGAGAGACGGAGGGGTGAAGAAGGGTGAAGAAGGGTAGGTATAAAAGTGAGTTGAAATGAAGGAGTTCAGCGAGAGGAATAAGGGGAAGAGGTGGATTGAATGCATGCAGGGACGTCGTCGTAGGAAATCGTTGAATCTATAAAAGTTGTCGCTCACATATATTCCTTCGCTCTACCCTCCGCGTGATCGGCTCTCTGAGAAATCGCCACACGTATATAGTAAAAATGCACGGAAAGAAAATTAAATTTAAAAAAAAACAAATAGAAAAAAAAGAAAAAACACACTCAACGAATGTTATATCCGAATTTTTATGGACCTGTATAAAATTGCGGTAGCTTAACCCGCAGAACATGAAACGCACAATTTATTATTTTATGCAGCATATTGTCGATCGGTCTGGCTTAAATTTAGAGAGGAAAAGAAAAGAGGAGAAGGAACAGAGATAAATGAGAGAAATAACACACACCGAAAATAAAATAAAAAAAATATTCAAAGAGTTGGATACAAAGTAATATTCATTTCAATTCTCCTTTTTGAGTAATTTATCGATTCAAAACAATGTTTGACCGTTTCAATAAAAATTATTCTATTTCGAAGAAAATTTTCCAAGTAAAACTAAATGAATAATTTAAATAATTAATTGATTGCTAAGGACTGTTGGAATAAATGTTCTCTTAGATTCGCTTCTCTCTTTTTTTTTTTTTTTTTTATGTTCCATGCAGAAATTCATTAATTTTCGCACTTGCCTAGGATTTTTCCAAAAGTTTCACGATAAAAAGCAGAATTCGGTGCACTGCACATCGGCAAGAAAAATTTTATTCATACCCTTAACTTCGTATGTGTAATTGAAAAATATCGTATATAATATAACGCAGTGTACGACAGAACGGATTCTACATAGCGTTTTTCGAAATCAATAAAAACTTATTGAAAAAAGAAAATCATCAGGTGCAGGTTTGTACTCATTGGTTTTTTTTTTTTTTTTTTTTTTTCTCACAGACAGAAAATAATCGATAAAATTCAATTTCGGAATATAAAACAAATAAAAAAGTAAATAAATAAATTACGAGCACGCTCGTTTTGCAATCTTTGAAGTGTTTATTTATTTTTTCACACTTCGAGATCGACCAAAGTTTTTGTCTTCGGTTCTTCACTGTTTCTATTTTTTTTTTTTTTTTTTTTTTTTGCTTTTATTACTGTTATTACCCCTATTATTACGGTTCTTTTTTCACCTTTTTTTACGCCCTCGCCCGATGAAGGAGAGGACGAGGAGGAGGAGAAGGGGGAGGAGGAGAAAGAGAAAGCGAGGAGAAAGACGTGGATTGGGGTACTGGGGATGGATTTTAGAGCTGGGCGATAAATAAATGGGGGTCAATCGGTGTATAAAGTTCTTGTGTAGAGTGATTTAGCCACTTCATTGGCTCATATAGGAGAGAAGGTTGAGTGTAGAACGCAGGCCGTAACCTGCGCACCGGGCGGCCAAGCCTAGCCGCGTTAAACGGAGGAAAGTGTCTTCGGGTGTGTAAAACCCCTGAGAGGTATAACGTAAGACGAAAGAGGCGTAAATAAAAACAAAAAAAACAAAAAAAAAACAAAAAAAAAAGGAAAAGGAAAAGGAAAAAATAGAAAAGAAAAGGAAACCAAAGTAATAAAACAAACGAAGAAAAAAAAAAAAAAAAACGACAAGAAAGAAACGACCGACGCCGCTCAGCCGACAAACAAAACAAGACAAAATGAAAAGTGGAAAAAACAACCGCACAGTTTTATTTTTACGGTGGATTTAACTATTCCATTCACTTTCTCTCTCTCCCTCCGTTTCGCTCTCTTCGTTCCTTTCTCTCTCCCACCTCATGCCGCTGCCTGCAGGCCGGCCGCAGACTCGCAATCCCACCCCCGACCTGCCATTTACTATACCCGTATCCGATACGGTAATCCACTACACTTTTCTCTTCAGTTCACGGTATTTTTTTTTTTCGCTTTCTTTTCTTTTTTTTTTCTTTTTTACCTTTTTTAAAACTTTTTTTTTTTTTTTTTCATTCATTTTTCATCCACCCTTCGCGCACGATCGTTTATTCTTTCACTTTTGTTCACTCACTTACCTTCCGTTGCATTTCTTTTGATCAGTTCGAATTCCTGACTTTTTTTTTTTTCTCCGTTTTTCATCCGGTCAATGGTTTCAATCTCAAATTGACCGATTTTTTCGAAAAACATGAAACAATAAATTGAAGAAAAAAAAAAAAGGTGAAAAATATCGTTGATCGCTCCGCAGTTTTTTCCCTTTAGTTTACTTGCCGAATCGTTGAGCTTTTTTCTCTTCACTCTCAGAATTTAGATCAACTTTGCCTGGGGGGATTCAGGGGGATTGATAAACAGGCGCACCGCTGTGCGTTGGGGGTGAGGCATGGCTTCCTGCCGTGAAAGAGAGAGAGAAAAGGTGCCTGTATATGGGCGAGGTAATCGAGCCTCACTGGCAAAGTGATTGGATATGGATTATAACGACAGTTAGTCTTGATATTGCTGAGTGCCATTCGTCAATGACTCCTCGTTTTCTTCTTATTCTTTTTCTACTTCTTTTTTTCATTCCCCGCCCGCAGTTATAAATTACCCTAATTCAGAACATGATCTATGTATGTAGAAACAAACGTATGTATTATATGATATATATGTATACCTTGGCTTATTTGATTTGACCTTTACTTTTTTCTGATCTTTTTCTATTAACGTCGATGATGAAAATTTCGATTCTGCCTTTATATTGAAAGGGATGAAATTTGATGAATAATGTACATACATAAAAAAATTTAATAACTATCAACTGAAATATGAAGATTAGTTTTAACCGCTTCAAAACCTGTTTACAATTTAATGACATTATAGTTTTTTTAATCTTGTTATTCTTCTTTTGATTGTTTTTTTATTTTGGATTTGCGATCCGCGTCGTTTGAGGCGTTCATACAGATCACATAATGTAACGAAAGAGATGCTTTCGTACGGCGAGAAGAAAGGGGATCATCGATTTTGAGCGTCGGCATGAAACGGCAATTTGCCGTCGGCCGGTTCTTGCGGTTCACCCTGATCCCCCTCCTCGTTCCTCTGATCCTGACCTCGATCCTCATCCTCTTCTTAAGGATCGGCTCGAGGATGTGAAGGTGCAGGGAAGAGAAGAGAAGAGAAGAGAAGAGAAGATATCGCTCGGAGCTGGGGAGAGTAATCAGGGGATGTTTTTGCCGCTCAGTCGGTAAAACAGAGGCGAATCAACCCGTTCCCATCGGTTCCACCCGGGTGATCCCTAATGCCACTCGAATTTCTGCAGGCCAGTTCGCTACCTTACCTGCAGGCGGCGTCCACGTTGCGAGATTAGTCCTGACTCCACTCCCCCCTTTCGCCGCCACCCCCGTCCTACGTTATCTGATGATTTTTTAGGGTTTTGCCCTCAAATTGGCCGGAATTTACCGAATTAAAATCTGACCCCAGCCTGCGGCGTCCTGGATAACGGATAAGGGATTAAAAGCTCCGACGCCACCGCCCATTCCTCACCCAGAAAATCTTCTCCTCCCTCATCGACGTCTGTATTTCACGATTCGACCCGCGCCTACGGCTGGTACAGTCCTGAAACGCGATACACGTTTCGATTGTTCTCACACGACCAGCAAAACGAAAAACCGAAGTAAATAGAAAGGGAAAAAGGAAATGGGGATGGGGATGGGGATGGGAACAGAACGAGGGGATGAAAAGAAATCAAACCTCTTTTAAAACATCAGCATCCATCCAAACATCGTTTCAAGTTCAATTCTAAAACAAACAAAAGAATCACCAATTTAGAAGTATACAAATTATATTATATATATTATTACGTATATTACTATGTACATCAAAAGTAGATATTTAAACCTAGGATACAAACCTTGTAGTTTTTTTCTCTTTCTATTCGTATGACAATGGCGATCAACAATTTCACAAGAGATCTTAGCCTGAAATCTTTGATAACAAGTGTAAAGCGTGATTCGGGAGAATTGTTTGTTTTTCAATTCACTCGAGATGATTTCACGTGAAATTCTGATACTCGAGTATAAAAATTCTGACATATAATATAACATCAGTTCAAGTGGCACGACATTGGTTACGTAGGAATGGATTGCTGTATTATTTTGAATGGAATCTCTCCCGGTGGAAAATCTGTTATAGATAAACCCGCAGAATCGCTGAGTAATGAACATTTCAGTGACCAATAAATGAAGGTACTATTATAGACCCTCGTCGATGTGGCCAAGAGCAAAGTCCAGCGACTGGCAAACCGGGTATTCATCCTGGATGTGGGAGGTTAGGGTCCAGCAGCAGCAGCAGCAGCAGCAGCAGGAGAGGACGAAGTCAGTCGTGTTCGAGAGTCCTTGGGAGGACTCGGGGTCTCATAGGTCATTCGAGAACAGGGAACAGACTCCGGTTTGGGTTCCGGTGATGTAGCGGAGGAAGAACAGGCTCTGCGAAGGATGGGAGGTAGAGAAAATGGAGGAAAGCTGGGAGGTGCGGAGAGGAGGAAAGAGACGAGAGATGAAAAATAAATTAAAGACGAATCAGGATCGCGAGGCGGGAACTCTCGGGTGTCGCAGAGTCAGCAGAGTTATAGTCAAAGCGGAGGACCGACTCGGCACGACCAAATTTATATTCCTTTTGATGATGAGGCGACGGCGGAAGTTCCACTACAGAAAGAGAGAGAGAGAGAAAGAGAGAGGATCGATTCCTACCACCGCACTACTGCACACTTCAAATTTATTAATTTCATTCCTCGTCCACCGCGTCCATCTTCCTACTCTTCTTTCTCATGTCTTCTCTCGGTCGGGAGAATATTTGTTCTCTTATCCAAGAACGACTCGATTTGTGCAGCAGGACGGAACTAACTATGGATATGTGTGAATATTAATTTGTCCTCGGGAATTGAATTGAATTGAATTGAATTGAATCGTATTGAATCGCTCGTCTTTGTAATTAATGAGCGATCGTCGATCGGAAAGCAAAAACAAACTTTGACGACGAATAGTCCGTAGTTAATGAAAGTGTTCACTTGGAACGTGAGTTAACTGACAGATAGAAAGAGAGACAATAAGAAATCAGAGGGGTTTGGAAAATCCAGTAACGCCAAATGACATTATCGATATTCATGTCATTAGCTGCTTAACGTAATTGACTGATCATTACCTGACCTCACCAAATCTACATCCCGATTATAAATGACACTGAGAGATGAGACGACGAACTCAGGCTGACTAAGAAAAGTGCAGTTCTCAGCAAGAATTGCTTGATACGTGCAAGAGTGAAATAAGAGATTTAGTGATTGAAGGTGGCCGGAGAGGCGGACGAACTGCAGAGTGGAAAGTTGACGGAGCGCAGAAAGGAGAAAAACTTTGTAACTGTAGAATGGAGAGAAAGAGAGTTGAGCTGCAATCGATTCCAGCATTTGGATTCAAATCGATGGAGTGAACGAGGGCGGGTGTTTCGAGTACCCTGGAGGTGAAGTTTAATTATGAAACCTGCAGAGGAAACGCACCTGCTCCTGATGACCTGACCAACCCTCCCTGAACAGATTTTTTTGAGTATAAGAAGCGGCGCTTCACGATGAGCTTCGTCCCTCCTCCTCCTTCTTTCCTGTCGAATTTGTACTTTGAAAGTTGTTAAAAGTAGCGGGCGAAACTGGGGCTTAATTGAAGGTAGCTGGCGGCAGGTGTTTCCCTTTCCAATATGCGGATGGCTTGATGAAAATATAAGGGAGGAGGTATCGAGTGACGATCGGGCTCGTAAAGGTTGCAAAAACTTGGCATCAACGTGGTGCGTTGCTCCGATCCATTTACCCCTGGCAATTACCCTCCTTAAGAACACGCCGCTCGAGTTCCTTCGCTTTACCCCTTCGTTGTTGGCTCGTTCCGCAACACCCGAGGTCGGATTTGAATCCCGTCACTCGGTAACCGCATCCGCAACCGCGACAACCAAACTCACCGCGTTCACCCGGCTGACTACTCTCTCTCCCTCTCTCTTTCCCTCTCTCATCCCTATGTGTGTCTGCACACTATCTTTCCACCAGGATTAATTTCAGACCCGTTTGCAAGCGCCTCCTTCCACTGTACGTACAAACTCCCCACAACTGTTCTCGGTTGCCTTTCGAAGAGACGTGTGTATGCAGTGTATGCAGTGTATGCAGTGTATGCACACGCTGGGTATTAGACTACGTTTGATTATTGTTGTCGTCCTGGCACTTGAGGTATGAATTCGACAAACACTTCTCATTGTACGCCAGGTTTAACAATAAGACATGGTTAGATATATTGACCGTCTAATTTCATCTAATTTCATTGTTTCTCACTTTCTTTCCGATCGAAATCGCTTTCTGAAATTGAAAACTGAGTGTTCCTGATCATCATCTGAAGAGATTCATGATTCCCGAAGGGTTTCGATGATTCTCATTTTATTTAGAATTCGAATCATGCCCTGAGGTGGAAGACTAGTCATTCCTCGTCATTATCCGAAACGATTCGTTATTTCTCGACGATTTCGATACTCGTCTGATTTCAGATCAAAATCATGTTTCTGAGATAAAAAGTGGTCGTTTATCATCCTTTCTTCAGGATGACTCGTAAAGATACACGCTTGTGAAATACTTTCAATGATTTTGTTTTTCATCTGATGAAAGTTAATCTTGGGATTAAAAACTGGTCTTTTATCACTTTAGTTAAACAAAAATTTTTAAGGAGAAATGTACGATTCGAAAGATTCCGATGGTACACTTACGGTCACGACGCTGCACGCTGCAGGTAACTCGAGTATCTAATTCCACGAAAGCCCGTCACTATACTTCGTTTCGAAAATGAAGACCAATTTCTCTCTGGATTCGAGCCCCACTGATCACTGATTCGAGATCCACTCCTTCGTCAAGTTTGGATTAAGTCTTTTTTCCCGAAGCAGAAGACCGGCTGAAATCGAATATGTAACCAGAATGTCAATTGGAATAGTATTGAGAGAAGGAATTCACAGCTGAGAAGAGCTGCCTTGGATGGTCGGTCGATCGTGTTTCATTAAGGGGCTGGGGCTGGGGCTGGGTTAAAGCGCGGCGGCGTTTCTTATAATCCTGTATCTCTCAATATAAGAAAGAGAATTCGAGAAGCGCTAGCACGTCCGATGAGTAAACGCAAGCGTGAGGCGAGGCAGTGGTTGGTCGGCTGGCTGCGGGCAGTAGCAGCAGACAGTTGGGAATAAGGAAAGGATACAGGAAGTAAAGAAAGAGAGAAAGGAACCGGGTGGACGGTGGGCGTTGGATGGAGTGGTGGTGGAGCTACATCCTCAGAAGCTTCCAAGAACCAATAATGAGTGTGGAATAAGAGAGAGAAAGAGAGGATAGAGAGCTTTCTTTATCAGTGGTGAAAATCAAATTGTCCCTTACTTCGGTCGGGCAATCTGCCGCGGCATAGCTCTCACATCTGCCTTGGTTCTCCCTTCTCCTTCTCCTCACTGCCATTCCGTTTCATTCCATTCCCACGAGCTAGGGGCAAACTTAAACATCAGCTCTAACCAAGTAGCGAGTAATAATTGAGTCAGACAAGTGTGTATATGGACACTCGGTAGGTAGAGGTTCGAAACAGACGACCAGAATCCCAAGCAGCGGACCGGCCAACTTCTCCATCCTCTCCTCTCTCCTCGCTTCTCTCTCCTCGCTTCTTCCGGACCGCTCCGAAGCAACTATCAATCCGTGGGCAATTTATACCGGCGCCCTAAGGGAGGGAGAAAGAGGTGGACGGCGATTGAGGAGAGCTCTGAACCGAGATGAAGATCGAAGGGTGGCATCTTCTACTGTCCGTCAAGCGCCCTTTTCGTTTTCTTCTTTCTAGCTCTTCCTCAAATTCTGCTTCTTTTTCTTCATTCGAGAACAGCTCAATAGTAGATATCCATCCAACCATCGACTTGTCTGGAAATTCCTGATGAATTCCAACGAAGGATCAACGCCTAGTTCAGCGAAAAGCTCGTCAATTTACTTAGCTGGAGGATACAAGGTGATCCGGCGTCCGGAGACGGGCACTTAGCCGGCGGTCTAACTTCGATAACCACCCGTCATTCGGTACATTATATGCTTTAGAAAAAAACTCTCTCTATCTCGAAGATATTCGGAGAATAGTTTAGAAGAAGATTTCGTTGGCTTGAGAAAAAAATCGTAGCAAGTCTATTTGATACAATTTTTTGATGAAAAGATTTTGGGATGTGAAACTGAAACTTGGATTCGAGTGGAAGAAACGGTCAGCAAACGTCCGGACGTTGTGCATTCGCCGTCGCGGTTCCCAGTTTAGGGAGTAAAACAAAGCGTGCGATGGTTCGAGGGAAACTTGTGGGTATACAGAGCGACAACGACGTCATATCACGTCGGGGTAAGTTTAGGGTGACAAGAAACAGTTCGTTCCTTCCTTCCTCCGTTCGAAGTCGAGTCGAGGTTGCGCCTCCTTCTCGGGTCTAACGGTGTCACCTCTCGAACTGTCCAACTGTCCAAGAGAGTCCATTTTGCCCCGGAGTCGCGTGTTTTTCCCCCGATCGAGAAATCTCATTCGGCCCGTGTCGAGTTGGACGTTTCGGAACGGGGGGCGACGCATTTCTTGTCTTCTTCTCTCGTTGTACCTTCTACTTCGTTTTATACTCTTTTCCGATTTTCGCCGCAGCTGTATACTCGCCAAATATTCTGCGAGATTGTGTGAAGGGGAAAATTCGGGCCACTGGTCGCCCCGATATATTATTACGCCACCCCCTGCAGCCGCCTGCCTCCCTCAAAGCATGTTTAGCGCCGCCTCGCCTTCCCTCGCTTATTCATGGGCCGAGAATTTCACGTTCGGAATTCGAAACGGCAAGAATTTCATCCCTCTACTTCCCCTCCCTTCTCCCTCTTCTCCTACGCCTTCGCAGCTTCGATCCTTCATGAATCCAGAAGAGCAGACGACACGACGCGTCGCGTCCTTACAGAGATATAGCGAGAGACCTGTAGTACGGGAACGTTATTATGGTACCTCTCCTACGACTTCACAGCTAAAACTATACTCAAGGGAATTTTATGGTGTCTTGTTAAATCCGATATATCAGCGTCGATAATGATGCGTACCCCTCCCCTACCCTCCATTTTTCGTTGCAGATCAAAAATCAAGAAATGGTTACTAAATTGACCGTTTTTTTTTTGTACAGAATTCAGAAATTTTTCTATTCCAATGAATAACTCAGCCCTCCACCCCTGCTTAAATCAATTGCGATTGAACTTGATCGAGTCGATCTCGGCATAAAATTTCGTTGAAACTTATGATTCCTGTTAATTACGACAAAACCACCGCCGTGACGCGACGTCTGTATTACAGGTAATAATTGCTAAGGGTGACACGATAACGCTATCGGAAGGAACGAGAACGGGGCTTCGGGGTCGTTTTAATCAGCAGTAAAGTGGGGGTGGGGGTGGACCGTAGGCTGCAGGGCGGAACTCGATACAAGAGAACAGCAGCAGCAGCCAGCCAGCGAGCCATTGCGGATCAGGTTTTCCGGTGGATGATCGGCCTTCCGGAGTATCGACGACGCTCGGCGCTTCGGGGTCTCGGCGACGTTGTTTCGTAGTAATCTTGCTCGGTTGTTAGACTTTTTTTATGGCCAGTGCTAAACCCGGACCCGCAAACGGGGGATGAGGGAGAGCGGAGCAAGGGAACGACGAAGGGTTGCGAGAAGGAGGACGAGGCGAGGGGCGAGGGGGAGGTAAAGGGTGGAGGGAGGAGGGAGGAACGGGACGCGGCCAAGATTGCCTCCTTTCTAATTTATAACTAGACGAGGCCTCGAGCCTTAACAATTTACGCCCGCACCACCGACCATACACACAGCTTTAGTGCCAACCGTTTGCCACAGTTATAGTTACATTTATTCTATCCCTTCCTCGCTCTCTTGTGCAGGTGCGGGATTTATTTACCGGAACTCTGCACTTCCGGACCGCGGCGAGAACATCCGGGCAAGCAAAAAAAAAATGAAAAACAATTTTGCTAACCGCGAACGTGGTTCGAAATATCACATGTAAAAGAAAAAAGAAAAATGGTACCGATTTTAATTCGTTTTTTATTATACACCATTTTTCAAAGTTTTTCGTTTCGGTTGTACAGAATCATAATAATAGGTGCGGATATTCTGTGTACCTGTTATTCGCCAAAAATTATTACTCACCAAACACATCGTTACTCTGTTCCGCGTTCGTATTTTGTATTTTTCTATCCTCTAAGCAACAATTTTCGTATATTTTATTCAACGAAATTTTTGCACAAATCTATACGTCACGACTCGAAATCCGTTCCGTGAAAAAATTTAGAATAATAAGAAAAAGAAAATACCTTCAAAAATTTTACGCGAGATTCAAAATGGTAAGGTCAAAGCCTGCTTTACAGTTGGTACGAAGTGCCCCGTATATATATATATATATATACATATATATGCATGTATATGTATATAAAACTAAGACACACCCTAGAGCCAACGGTATCTGAATTGCAAATTTCATTTTCTAATGGAGAAAGTGCCAATCACTTTTTTTTACACTCGGTAAGTCTCGCGGCTCTGCTGCAGCACCATTGGGATTCAATGCTTATCGTCTCGTGTATAGGTAGATATTTGCAGACTATACGTATGTGTTTACTTTCGTGTGTATACAACATAAGCACCCCTATACATTATCGGTGTATATTTATATACATATACATACATCCGTAAGCCACTCACTCGGATATTTGCACCTTACTCAATCCCCGCGCCTGAGAAACGGAGTGAGAGCGGCACTCTAAATCCAGCCTCCAGTTTTAAGAAGGCACTTGTCTCAATTTCCGTTTATATACCTATAATGTAGCTTTCCGCTCCGAGAAGCCGAAGATTTTTTCACCCTCACTGATACTTCATCGTATAAAAAATCGTTTTGTAAGCTCGCACGTGATATTTTTACGCGAAATTGTAACCACTTGCGGTTACATTATGAAATTTTTGTAAAAATAAATGTTTTTTGTACTATTCGCCTCGTTACGATTTATATAATTGATTCGTTTCAATTTTTAATTCGTTTCGTTTTCAAATGATACGAAATATGAGAAAATTATGAGAAACAAAAATGATCCGGGAACCAATCGACTGTCCTATGATTGTAATTGTGGCACAGAGCGAGTGGATGATTAGAAAAAAATTAGAAATCTAAGATCGTAGAAGGCTGGAAAAAACGGGGAAATTTGATCCTGATCGAGCTGATATTTTTCTTTACGTCGATAGACGAGTAGACGAGTGATTGAGTGACTGGAGAATTTTTCATTCTATATATAACACGTTATACTCGTTCTGCGTGCGTGTAAAGCCGTCGAAAAATAGGGGAAGGAGTGGAAAAGTGATCGAAAGTAAACTTAGGGATAAGGTAACTGAGCGGCGCAGTAGCAGCGGCATTAAAAGCAGGATGCGAAGGGAGGAAAATGGGGAAAAAGTAGGGACGAGAGAGCTTTGAGAAGCTCGTGTTCCGTAGATACAAGCTAATTTTCCTTGCGGCGCAAGGCATTGAAAAAAATATCGAATCGTATCGTATTTCAATCTTTCATTTTCCCTCTCTGCTTTCGATTTTTCTCGTTCTTTTTTTTCATACTAAAATCGTAGAGAAGGAGCAAAAATTTATTTTCCAAAGGCAAAGTACTTGAACTGTGATAGGACTTGGCAATTAAATTCGTAAAGTTACCTCGACAAGTAAGAAAAATATATATATAAATATGTAGTTCAAAAAATATATAGTTAATAGTTATAAGGAACTGATCGGTAAATCGTTGTACAGAAGAGAATAATTCGAAGTAAAAATGAAGCAAAGTCTCCAAGAGACGTCCGCAGTCGAATGAATCTCGTTTCACTTGATAATTGCATAATTGAATAAGAAGAAGAATTTGTTACACCGATAGACGAGAGGATATGCTGGAAGGTAAAACCTTTACGAAATGTACGGAAATAAGCGAATGATCGGCGAGTTGTTCGAGAAAAAGACGGGGAAAAAAGAAAATAAGGACTCGAATGGGGAGCAGAAAGAAGACAAAGGAGGGAAGAGAAATTTTCAGGTTTATTAGAGGATTTCAAACAGACCATTTCATTCTCTTGATCCTTTTCTTCTCGTGCTTCTTTTTCTCTGTTTTTCCTCATACTCACACACGTCTATCAATTTTCTTTTTTCTTCTTCTTTCTCTTCGACACACCTTTTGGATCATTTTCTTTTTCTTACAGCGTCGATGGAGGTGGAAGAATATCCTCCGAGTGTATAAAGTGGCCCGAAATTATCTCGTCAGAAATTCAACCCTCGTGTACGAATGCACGGCGCATACATCATACATCTAGATATATTTTTCACGTTTCGAAAATTTCTTATTACATTTATATATACATTTCTTTTCATCGTATGTTACGTGTATAAATATTAGGCTAAAACAGGTGAGAGAAAACGGATAGAAAGAACGGAAAACAATAGTAGAAAAAAAAAGGTTGACGAAGAAGAAAAGGAAACGAAGTGAGAATATCTTTGCCTCTTGTTTTTACGGTCAAGTTTCTCCGTCTCCTTTTCTTCACGCGGAATATTCTTCGTACGAAAGAGTGAAATACGAAAAAGTGTAAAGAGAGAAAGAGGGGTAAAAAATTTTCAAAAATGAGAAAACGAAGAAACTGGATAAAGCAAATCAACCTGACTTAATTCTGGAAGGACAAATATGGCGATGAAGGGAATCGGCGGTCTGGAGGTGGCGAAAGAAGAGGGAGATGAGAGAAAGAGAGAGAAAACGGGAGCAAGTGAGGCGGAAGAAAGAAATAAAGGTGTGACTCGAACGACAAACATTTGCTACCCCTGTCAATCGATGCGAATTTAATAAATTCTACTTCACCGGGGGGCGCCAGGACCTTTCGACATTGCACTCCCTCCTCCTCTTTTTTCGACGCTTTTTCGTTTTCTTCTTCTTATTTTTATCATTCCCTCCAAGTCAAACCGATAATCGACGTAAAGCTCTATTTTGTATATATTATTCCTTATAGCAAGAAATATTACGGATACTTTTAGTATCTCATCTCACGAATTGTAAATGCTTGCGGTAAATAATAAAGTTGGAGCTGTATTATAAATTTTGACAAATAATTGATCGACGAAACAATTAGACTTCTCGAACGTGGCAACACCTGGTCAAAAACGGTATAAGGAAATAAAAAAAAATCACGATTTATGCGAGCGATTGAGACAGTGAGGAACGTTTACCGTATCGGTGTACCTAATTGCAATGGAAATATGATCTATGACGTATACCTAAGTCGAAAGGACAAAATTGAAAAACCAAAATAAAACGAGAAACGCTTGAGGAACAAGAGATATTGGAGAATGTGAAAAGAGAGAAACTAAGAAAAATATGGCGAAAGGCTGCGAGTGCAGGTGTAGATGTAGATGTAGATACAGATATGTGTGCAAGGTAAAGTTCTTCACGGCTGAAACTGAGTTCGGTACGCGAGTCACATCAGGTAAATTTTCAATCGAGCAAATTCAGAAAGGGCGGGCGTGTGGAGGGAGAGAGAGATAGAGAGAGAGAGAGAGAGAGAGAGAGTAGAGAGGGTGAGGGGGTGATGTGAGCATTGGAGGGAAGACGGGAGGGTGAAACTCGGTTCGGTGAACAAGCTTAAAAATCGATGCAGTCCCGTGGATGAATAAGGAGCGACGTGGCGGATCGAGTAGTGTGTAAAAAGAAATGGAAAAAGGCAAGAAGTAGAAGGAAGAAGAAGAAAAACGCGAGATGCAGAGGTCAGGATCGAAATAGAATGGAATGGAATGGAATAAGCGAGGATCAGGTGGAGCTGTTCGCGCGAATAGCGAGTCAAGAGATGGAAAGACAGATAAGACTTAAATTATTATGCCCGTGGCAATGTTGGACAAGAATTAGAAACACACGTAAAGCAATAACAAGAAATAAAAAGAGGTAAAACTGAATGTAGAATGTAGATGCATGGAGGTACACGGAAAAGGAGAAAAGTAAAATGATAATACACTGGAAGAATGTGACTGGTACGCATGGAATAAAGTAAGTCGAGAGGTGCAGGTCTTACCTTATACCTTATACCTTATACCTTATACCTTAAAGCTGAAACCTTATATACCTATATCTTTATCTACAACCCCCGCGATTCTCCGCACCCACCTTGGTGCCTAGGTACAAATGCCTAGGTGAAATCCCCTCTCTTCCGCCTCCCCTTCACTCCCTTCATCCCCGTACCGGAAAGGGGTGAGGATTTGAATTTCGCACGCCGCTCACGTTCCCGCTAAAACGCCCCCATGATTCAATTCGCATCAGCCTCCCCCCTCCTCCCCCTCCCCCCATTTCGCCCCTATTCGCCCCTTTTGAACCCCTCTATCAGCCCCCAACCCCCTCCGGAAAACCCCGCGTGACCCCGACCAGCCTTTCTCTAGTCTAGCCTAGTTCAGCCTAGTTTGTAATAATGTTGCAGTTATAACCTTGCATCAGTGAAATTTTTGCAGTGATATTCGGATTGGTGTGTGGCTGCGTAGAGCTGTAGTAAGGATCTCTGGTTAGCGGAAGCTGAAGGATCTACGAAATAAAATGATTGTACTAAGAATATCATCGATAGATTTACAAAATGTCAGTGCAGTGCGTGCAGGTGTATCATAAATTAAATTGAACCTACAATTTTTAAGCGTATCTGTTGTGCAAACAAATATCTGGAGAATAAATGTACAAAAAGATTTCAAAACGCGTAACTTCTTTATTGAATTGAAATTTCAAAATTTCTCAAACTTTTGTATATGCAGTATATGTTGAGAAAAGAGAAAAGAAAACATCCGAGAAGGATATATAGAATGGAAAGAAGAGAGATATGGAAGGAGAAAAAAAACATTCGCGAATCCGTGCGAATCGATAGCGTGTTTCGAAGTGATTGAAATCTCTGGTGTACTCATGCACTCGGGACAGCCCAAAGGTATATATAACACGCGAGAATGGAGTCCGAAACGAAACATTTGTCCAGGTTTAATCAGACTCGATTGAACTGATCTGTGCAAATGGTCGATCGAAATTTTAACCTCAATTTCAGATGGAGAGACAGAGAGAGAGAGAGAGAGTGAGAGAGAGGAAGAGGGAGAGGGAGAGCAAGAGAGAGAAAGAGAGAGAAGGGAGAATAATATAATTGCTTCTCCTCCATTTGTGAAATTCGTGCCTGATTTCCTTTTTCGGTCGCGTTTAATCCCTTCTCTTCGTCTTCTTTTTTCAAGCCTTTTTTTACAATTCCACTTCTTCACTGCATCATTTTTCAAATTGAAATCTATTGTACTTTTTATAGACAGATTAGGGTATAGGTATTCAACGTTATAGTACAAACGAAGTTTGGTGTGTAAAAATTATCCATAAAATGTTAAGCGAAAAAACAAAACAATAACAAAAATACTTTCACAATTTGGCAAATAAGTTGTGAACAAATCTTCGTGAAACATAAAAAAAAAAAAAAACGAACTAAACGACAAAAAAAAAGTCTATAAAACTCAAAATATTTATTATACAGAATAATATTTGAGCCAGAAAAAAACCTTTTCCGATTGAGACTAAGTGAGAAAAAAAAAACAACAGGTTTATATGTAGGTATGTATGTACAATGTACATGCATAATTCATATATAGGATGAATTGTTAAGAACAGAATGATCCGTGGTCTTCTACAGTTTAATGCGCATGCGCTGCAATTCGAGAACAGTTGTTTACCACGGCAACCAACAGCAATAAATTTAGACGACAATTCACCGCGATGTACTTAACCTCAAAAATTTTTACAGCTATCGGTCTCGAGCACAACTTCCAGCGTCAACTGTTAAAGTTTTTGAAGTTACGTTCATACCGGTTAGTCACCCTGGCGAACAACTGCTTTTGAATTGTAGCGCATGCGCATTAAATTATAGGAATTGACTGACCATTCCGTAGTTAGCAATTCACACTGTATATGTATCTATAGTGTATAAGCATGCATGCAAAACCTGTCTGACAATGGATTCGAATTCAAATTCAGACGTGAACGGGAAGGCCGTGAATCAATAATGATAATAACAATAACATCCACAAAAACAACAGCAACGACGAAAACAACGTCATGAAAGGAAACAATACATAAAAAATCGGGTGAGAGATGAACAATTAGACATGCCAGAGGCGGCTCTGCGTGCCCAGGTTCCCCATGTAAAGCGGAATGTACGTGCAGAGTAAGCCATCAAACGGGGGTCGACGAGTGAAGACCCTGCAGGGTTCGCACCCTCGTTCACCGGCAGTAGTAATGTGATTGATATGGTCAGACACCCGTGACTCCTCTACATTCAACGCCGATATTCGATTCTACTCGTGGCGGTTTTGCGTTACGGCGGCTGGTTCGTGATCGTGAACCGAGAGGCCTTGTTTCGTCCTCGATTTCGTTCGGGAAATTTACAAATTTTTTACTTTGTGTTGGATTTTTTTCCTTTTTTTCTTTATTTTTTATCTTTTGCTTCGTTGATGCGTCATTATAGAGATATTTGGAACGAGAATTTCACTGATTTTTTAAAGAATCGCATGTGTGAGATTTAAAAAAATTTGAAAACGGTAAAATGTAAATAACCGTGATTTAAAATGAAAAATCATATTGAATATGAGTTTCGTTAACATATGATTGATTGGATGTAAAAAGAAATTGTAAACCGTAAATTTTTATCGAAATATTTTTAAGTGATTAATAATCTGATCGTGAAATGGATTAGATTATTGATTACTTAATTATGTAATTGCTAAGATTATCTGATGATAATATTAGTTCGTTCAACCTGTGCTCCCTGCATTGATTTTACGTAAGTCGTTTCTTTCGGCCATGAAAATTTTACGTCAGGCAATTCGGAGATAATCGATTCACAAACTAAATGAACAATGAATTTCGTCGAAATTGGATATATGGTACGTTATTTTTTTTTTTCTAAAAATAAAAGGCAGAATTATGGTACGATGCATCGAAAACGTGGTTGACAGCTAATTTTAAATAAATATCATTATTCAAATAGTCAATCGAAAATTTTTTACATCGCGTACAACAAAACACAAATTTTATTCTTGCGCGAAAGAAGTAAAAATCAAGTTTCACAATTTTCCGAATCCTTGTATTCTCTGATTTTACTTAAGAATTTTGAACGCCGAAAAAAAAAAAAAATGCACAAAAAATCGTACGTAAATATATTTCTGTATTTTGAATTTTACGCGTTTTACTTTGTTTACGTTTTCGTTGTTCGGAAAAAAACGTTGACGATCCCGGATCCCTGGCCAAATCGATCCTCGCTCAAGATAAGCGGTATTCCACGTTTTTTGATCGATGGTACGTAGATGAATCCACGTATGTACATTGTACATATATTACACCCACATACACACTCGATCCCTCCAGTCCACACGAACCGCGTACAACCGCGAGAGAGAATCATATCCTGCAGGTGGATGGGTCGAGCTTTTTACGGTTTCGGGGGAGGCCACGATATCGGTTATAGATAGGTGTAATTGGTAACTCGGCTGTAACTCACCCCGCATCTACCGTTTAACCGTTGGCGAAGCGAGGCCAAGCCAAAATCGCCACAGCACGCAGCAAGAGACGTCGATGAATACGTGGGGTAGGTAAAATCGGCGATATTATCTCGCGGTTAAATTTAATGAAGTAATATATTTCGGGTGGAAGGTGAAGGGGCTGCGGGGGAGGGGGGGGGGGGGGGGGGGGGGGTGGTGGAGAAGAGACGGCCACTGCGTGGCTCTGCAGTCGTGGCTATTAAGTCTAACAAGCGCTTCACCCCCTCCCCGCCACCAACCTTCCATTTTGCCCGAGTGGTGGAAAAAAGGGGGTGGAGGGGAGCGATGGGGGGGGGGGGAGGGATTAATTAATATAAGTCACTTTCGTTCATTACCTAATTGGTAATTAGATCGCTGCCTCATGACTCAAGTGATTACAAAATCCTTCTCCCCCCCCCCCCCCCCCTTCGCCCGATTCACCCTCCTTTTCCTCACACCCGCCTGTATGTCGACCCCTTTGATACGATCAATTACACTCAAAGTGATACAAGTATTTAGGCTCACATATATTATTATTATTACGTGCAAAGTTTCGACGAAGCTTTGGGTATATTATAATTTGCATAATTGACGCTGGATATCCTTGGGACAGAATTTAAGGGATGAAGATAAACAGAATATGTCGGGAGGATGAAAGAACGAAATGAAAATAACAACATGTTTGATCGTTAACGGAAGAGGAAAGACAAGGAGAGAAGAAAAATCGAAAAATAAACGAATGAAAAATTTCGATTCCTTGAATAACTGATTTTGAATTTTGTTTTTTTCTTTTTTTATTAGAAGAAAGGAATTCATGATTACTTGTTTATATTTTCTTTTTTTTTTCTCGAGATGAGAAGCAAAAGTATCATGAAATTAATTGTAATAAACGGAGAAGAAAACAGAGATAAAAAAAAATTGAAAAACTAATTGATTCTTTGTATTATCGATTAATAATATCTTTTCCCCTTTTTTATTGAAAGGAAAGAGTTGGTGATTGTTTTTGGTTGTTGTTGTTGTTGTTGTTTATTCGCGAAGCAAAGCGAAAATAAACAATTTTATATATAAAAGAAAGAATTGTGTTATTCCGACGGATACTTTGTTGATACTCCGTTTTCCATTTTCTTTCGTACATACGAACAAACGTCGCTCCTTCAATATATTTTCACGAACCTTTTCTCGAAGTTCGTCTACTTTAGTTAAATTTCTAAGAAATCTGTCGTACGCACAGATCCGTTTGAAGAAACTGCTGCTACAGTAACTGAAGTAAAGTAACCCCGTAAGAGGAAAAACAATTCTTTAAAGGTACCTTAAAGAAATTTTGGCGAGAAAAACTGATGGAAAAAAGGAAGTCACTCAGAGATAAAAGTTCTAGAGACAACTTCATTTCCACCCTTAATTATAGGGTTAATATACAATCCAGTAAACGTTGCGTCGACGCAATAAAGAAATTTAATCAAACTATTTTTTTCTTAATTGAGCTAATCCTTATCCACCGAATATATTTAATAAATTTTATAAAGCAATTTAGTTGAATCTATCAAAAAGTGTGCTTCAATATTTTGATAATATCGCGAAGAAAGTATTGTTCCATTAAATTTTGCTGTAAAATTAAAATCAAGATATATCGTATATTTATAATTATTTGACGAATTTTGGTACTTGCAACAAAATATTCTGTTCCAACGTGAAAATCTTTTTTTCTTATTGTTTTCTCCGAGTTCAATTGTCGCTGATAATTGTCGCGTCGCATGCCGAAGGATAATAAGGATGATCTTGAAGGACGAAGGAACGGCTCGACCACGAAGCCCTGCAGGTGCAAACTTTTCGTCCCTTCGCGAGTAATTCAAAGACATTTCGGTGGGTAAAACTATGGGAAAAGTTTTCCCGCGATGCGGTGAAGGGCGGGGAGGGGGTGGGGGTGGGGGTGGGGGTGGGGGTGGGGGTGGGGGTGGAGGTGGAGGAAGACCGCGGATCGTTCCATCCTCTTCCTTCGCTGGCATAACTGGGTCGAGGTACCCTGACAAGTTTACTCGGTCGGGGTTACTTACTCACTTTGCGACCCCCCTTAACTCAAACTTTGCGGTCAGTCCCTCATTCGCCCTCCTATTTTCCCGCGCTTTGCTTCAAGTTTTGCTGCAACGCAACGCTGCAAATTGTCAAATAATGAGACATATCCTTGCCTTATGTTGTTGTTATTGTTACTGTTAATGTTTCGTTATTTTTTATTTTTTTTTTTTTTCTCATTTTGATTTTGATTTTGCGGAGATATTTAGGGTTAACTTTAGTATCATTAACCTGATGATAGAAAAGTTTATTTTTTGCATTTGATATCGATGGTTTTCTGCAAGCAGTATGTACTTATGCTATAACAGAGAATTCATTGCACTCCTGAGGATTTTCAAATTTTTGTATCAATTTTTTGTCACACGATGCGATGTATTCTTGTGGTTATGAATCAACGGTTTTTTCGATAAGGTTTTGCCTGATCGAGAGTTAGTTATAAATTGTTGAAGATAATCCGATCAAATTTTTTTGAGCTTGCTTTAGTTTTCATGTTTATTTTTCTTGTACTATAATGGTTATTCGGAAATGGACGAGTCATTGATTATATCGAAGCATTCGCTTGTTGATATAATGTAATCAATTTTGTAAGTTTTTGATTACGTATCAAATTACACATTCCGGGTATGAATAAACTATTTTTTTTTTTCTTATGTGTATTTGAAACACGCGTAAATATCAACGATACCTTTTTCAATTTTCATCACGCAAAACTCTCATCATCAATTAATCGTGCGACGGGTATAATTGATGAGAATTTAATTACGTATTACTTTCGTATATAGTAATTCGAAAATGTGTAATTACAAAATACTTTTTTACTATTTAATACAACGGTGATACAAGCTTGGTAGAATATAAGCTCCTCTTTCAAGGAATCGATTTTTATCTTTTTACGATCGTCAGCATTGATCTGGCGTATGATAAGATTTTTTTCAAAACGGTATTAAAATATCTGTATAAATTACAGCCCGATCGTATGCTTATTTGTTTTTTTTTTTTCTTGTTTCTTTATTACTTTTTTCCAAGTTCGTTATACTATTGCAACGTTGGATATTTCGTAACGTATATATATATATAATGCGCGAAATTCCCAGAACAGAAAGAATCTGATAAAATGAAAAATGTCTGTAAAAGAGGCTGGAGAAAAAACTGTACGTAAATGTGGTATGTGAACGGTGTGCATCAAGATTCGAGAGGGAAAAAAAACTCGGTGTTTGGTAAAAACGGGTAGGATTGGCTGACTCGAAATCAGCACGATTTGATTAACTCGTTCCTTCGGCTCTTTCATGGAATCCATTTTTAACAAGCCAGTTTTAATAATTTCACCTACAAAATTGGATTAATAATGACGAAAACAGTTGGAACAACGAAACGTTGACTACTCGTGTCTCAGGTGTAAAGTATAAATAACAAGATAGCCGTATTAATTGTGTGTATGTGGGCACATAAGCTATTCAATAAATAAGTAAGCACGTCAAGCTTTTCCAGAGGCGTAGCGTGATTTTGAAAATATTGTGAGGATTATATTTGAATATTGTATTGTAGGGATGATAATGTCGGTTCTCGTTTCTGCACCCTCACCTTGTACACCCAGCTGTGATTCTTGTTCAGTGAAAATCCGATATACCGTGTATATACATACATCCACAGAAATTCCAACCCTCCTCGACCCCCTTTTGACAGCTATCATGTATACTCGCGCGATATGAAATTCATCGTACAAATCTCATTTCTCGATTGTTATACGTCGTACATTATTCACTGAGAGTTATAAGTGAAAAGAAGAAAAGAGAAAAGGATTTTTTTTTTTTTTTTTTTTTTTATATATATACAGCGTTCAGTGATAGTTACTTCAAGAAATTAACTACACCTATTGTACGATTTGTAAAATATTTTCATCAGTATGTAAAATGATTTTTTCCTAAATTTAAACAGTTTAAAACAATGAATTACAATCATTCGGAATACAGGTGGAGATTGTTATATTATATTTACCATTAGAATAAATTTGATTTTAGTATTCTGAATTCTATATAATATAATAACCAGAGAATTAAATATAAATAATATATCTGAAATATGTTTCGATTTTATATATGAAAGTTTCTGAAATAATTTGAAATTGTTTACGATTTATTTCTATTACGATTATTATTATTGGTGTATTATTTTTTGAAAGTTCAAATTTTTTCAAATAGTTTTTATTCTTATCAGCTTCAAGATCATTAAAAAAAGATATTTATAAACGATTTGTAATAACTGATTGATATAATTCAGAAGACAGCTGTTTGTTATAATATTATGATTCGTATTGTAATGATTTAAAGTCAGTTTTGAATTCCGTGTAACAACGGAAAAATAAAAATGGATAATACATTGTAAATATTTCTTGATATCATGTATAAATAACGGATTATGAATTTCATTATTTATGATATTTTTATTGTTCTTTTTTGAGAATTCAAATATTTTAAACATTTCTTATTCGTTCGATGAGCGATATTGGCCAAAATCCCTCTCTGTTCTATGATCACGAGCATTGGATATTACACCCGGTGAGTTGAATTTTACGTCTGATAATAATAAACGCGTAACGGGCAATTATTCACGCATTAAAAAGGGTTCGTTCGATACACGATATCAACGTGCGTGCGTTGTAACGTAATAGCTGCTGGATGTAACGAGGCGGATCAATCAAATTCGGTAAATTATTTGTCCATTCGTTCGGCATCTGGGAGATTAAAATTTATTCATATTTTCGTTTTATTTTGTTTTATTTTGAAATTTCTCTCTCGTCCCATTTCGTGCAAATTGAATATATAATATACAGGGCAGACCAAGCTAAACCAATTTACTGCGAAAATTTGCCTTTCCTGTCTTTTTGCATTCTGTGATATAGAAAGAATATTTTTTGCTCAGGAAAAACTATCGATCGATACACTCACGTGTACGACAAAGTTTTAATCTTAAAATTAAAGAAAAAAAGAAAAAGTTTAGAACAAAAGCTTTTCATATTTTCTTGCATTACATTTTCAAAAGGTTACATATACTCGAAAACAAACAATTTGAAGAAAGAAAAATTCAAATTAACGGATTTGTCGCTAAGTTATAAGCATTAAAAAAAAAAAAAAAAAAAAAAACCACCGAAATTTTCAATAATTCATATCTCATGGAACGCGGTTTGACGGAAAAATTAGAAAAAAAATCGAGGAATCTTTTTCACAGAATACAAGAAGATAGCCAAGTTCCAGCTAAATTAAAAATGTCAATTTTTGCAATATATTCGGTTGGCATGGACTGTCTTATAATAATCGTTTCTGTAACATATATCTTTGCGTTCCTAAATACGAATTCGCCGACTTCCGATTCCCTGCCAAACTTCATCGATGGAAAATTTCAAACGTATGTATATAGGTACATGTATGTATATGTATGTATATGTATATAAGGTAGAGTGCATAGACTATAACGCGGGTCATACCTACGCAGTGGTGATAATCAGTATTCGGTCGGCGCCTACCAAGAATTCAATACCATCTCGGGGTTATAAATTTTTTGTTCTCGCTCGTAAAGGCGCGTGTGCTAGAGGGACTCGAACCTGGGCAAATAACACAACGGGTGGTGATTTTCGCGGTTGCGGTTGCAATATCGCTAATAGAATGTAATAACCGTCGATAACGATATAAACCGTTAGAAAAATCATTGAGTGTATAAATAATGGCAAAGAATCAAAAGAAAAAGAGAATAAATTTAAACTTGTTATTATAAATTATACATTGAAGAAAGAATTCAAATTTTTATATAATTTACAAATATCAGCCCTTAATTTATTTATCACGCTTTCGATAGATGTCAATTCATTATTGTGGAATTTTTAATTTAAAATTTTTCGCAGTAGCATAATATGTATATAATTAATATATACGTATATAATTAATCATAAAACGAATGATACATTGGAATCGATTCATAGTTTATGTAGTCAATTACAACTACTATGTATTGAAATAAAACAAACATTAACCGTATATAAGTTTTAATTAGTATAATATTACTATGAAAATTTTATATCTGCTTCTACTTGATTATGTTTTTCAACGAAATTTCTTTCTGCATCTACAGAACAAATAAAATTAGAGAAAGAAAGATTAAAAAAAAAAAAAAAAAAAGAAGTAAATGATATCGAAAAATTGGTTATCTTGAAAAAAGAATTAGCACGTTTGAATAAATTTTGATTAAATAAAAAATGAAAGCACTCCACTAAGTATAAATAAACTACGTACACATGCATGTGATTTAGATAAGATTCACGTATATCCAAATACATGAATTTTGAGTTTATCCGAACGATTATTGAACCGAAAATTCGGTTCGCGTGTAGAAAATCGAGCTATCCAAAGCCACCCGTTATACGACTAGCCAGGGGCGAAGGCGCAGGGGCGGATATTAATACCGAGCATCGGGGCACGTGGCGCACACACACAAAGAGAGAAAGAGAGAGAGAGAGAGAGGGGGGGGGAGGGGAGCCATGCACACCCACGGATTAAAGATAGAAGATCATTCCTCGGTTATCATTCATAAGCGGGGTGTAACAGCCATAGATCTGCAGGGGGTAGTTTTCTCCCTGGGTGTGTAGGGGCGGGATGATATTCGCCGGAGGTTGAGGGAGCGCTTGGTCAGACGGAAAAACGCCGGAGCGAACAAGAAATATGTTTAGTCAGCTCCTCGCCCCGCCGCATTTCCGCCTCACCCTTCACCTCCCTTTGCCGGAAGTGGCGGATGCACGATGCGCACGTACGATCAAAAGGAACGAGCATTTCCGGTGGATCGTATTTTGGCTTTGCCTTCTTTTTTTTTTTTTTTAAGTCATTTTCGTATCGGTACGTTCATTTATTTATTTATTTATTTATTTATTTATTTATTTATTTTTCTCCACTTTTATAGCACATTATTTTACCGCGTACAATTTTTTAAAGCAATCGCACGTCGAAAGTTTGCCAAAACTCAGAGGCTGAAGTATTATTATCGATAGATTTGTTGCGGGAAAATTTTTCAGAGAATTTAAAGAGGGTATTATTGCTATTTCGAGAATTTAATAATCATAATTAAATGAAACTCACGGGACCATGAAATGTAAATATGGGGTATTCCACGCCAACTCGACCAGTGTTAAGCCTCGACCATCTCAAAATCATTTTACGTTTTTTTTCTAACATTCTACTCGGTAAAAAACAGGTCCTGATTTTTTTTCAAATTTTTTCATTCAACCGTTTATTTTTTATAGAAACATTTGAAGTCGATTGCGAATGCCCACTTTTAAAAATCTGAAGGAAAACGTGGGTCGAATTTTTTTTCTACCTTTTTACCATCTAATTTTTACCATCTAATTCTAATTTACCAGTTATATAGGCGTGTAATTTTTTCCACAAAAGAAAAAAAAATAAAGAAAAAATAAATGAAATAAAATAGAATGGAATTAAAAAAGATGAAAAAATAAAAAACCGGATATAAAACGCCCGCACGCATTTACTGTCAGACCATGAATGAAATAATTTGGAATAAGTTACCGCCAGTAACAGCTGGAAATTTTGGATGAGGAAACGGTGCGGCGGGGAAAAACGGAGGGAGGGTAAGGAGTTTTAAAATAATTTTATGCAAAGTAGACTTTAACTTTGTTTGAACGCGCGCAATAGCTATCCGCGCCTCGAAACCAGCCATCTCTCTCTCTCTCTCTCTCTCTCTCTCTCTCACTCTCTCTCTCTCTGCTATGATGTATACATATACATATACCTACACTTTGTACGTATATACCTATGTATCGTCGTTATACGTACCTTTGAATAGACGGAGAAGCTGCTGCTGCTGGTGCTGCTGCTGCATTCAGAAAACGAGAGGGGCTTCAGACTCGACGGAAACAGTTGCCAATTCACCAGAGATTATCCCTCGACAAAGTGTGAGAGAAAATCGTGGAGGGTTTTAAACTTATGATAATTTATTTCAAATTACTCATCAGCACTTGCTAATTTTCCTCCTTCTTTTCCTGTCCAGTGCAGATAGACGCAAAGACGTATATAATAGCTTCATTTCCGATACTTAACGTTTCTATTTCGACTTTTTTATTTAGTTTTTTTTTTTTTTTTTTTTTTTTTTTCTCTTTACACTTTTCATTTTGTCAAATTTTCTCAATTTTCACATCGTCAAATCACATATTCATACCGTTTATCAAGTTTCCGAGCCAGTCGAGAGTGTAGAATTAATTCTTTTTTGACTCTCGTTTTTAATTTCAATTCTAACTTTTGTTGTTGGTGGCAAGAAAAAAATTGTCGAAAATCTCGTATATATATATCTTTTTCTTCGTTTCTCTCACTCTCACGCTTTAACTTTCTCTTCTTTTCTCGTCTCTCTACAGTCCTGTTGTACATTTTCATTATATATACCTACATGAAATTAATTTCTCGTTGTATTGTAAAAATTTTTTTGATCTCTCGGTAGAAAAAAAAAAAAAAAAAAAACGTTACGAAACGACGTCATTCAATTTTTAATCTCTTCCTCTTCGTCCTTTAAAGCGGGGACGATTTTATCTCGATTCATGGTGAAGTTGGCAAGGCGGAAAAAATTGACGAAAGATATGCAATATATAATATATAAATATATATATATATATATAGCAGAATGTTCGAGCATACAAATGATTATACGGGTACAAAATTGTTCGACAAATTATTTTCGAGCAAAAACTATCCGTGCTACCGCCAAGCTGCACTTTTTACGAGGGGTTTAATACAAATATATAGTTATACTGAATACATATTATGCTATGTGTATAGGCTAACACGCGCGTACCTTGAATAATTATTATCATTGTCGACTCGATTCCAGAGACCCTTTACTTTACTTTTATTCTTGTTGTTTCTATTATTATTTTTGTTGTTATGTCCTAAGATAGGAAATATAGTTCCTTTTTCGGTTGGTAACACGTAGCATATTGATATAATATTTTTGGTAAGGGTTAAAATGAAGTTAAGATGATGATTTTGAGTTGGTTATTTAATTTTTTTTGTTTCGTTTCTCGGTCTTTAAGATGCTTACTGAATTGAACATCGACGATTTCTTATCTTCTTATATTTGTTTATCATACCGTGACAAAGAGAGGGGAAATTAATGAAAAATAAAAAGAACAACAGAGGTTTGATTGAATTTTTATTTTTCTATTTGATCTACAACAAGTTTGTTTAAATATCATTCCTTCAAGTTCTCTTTGTTAAAATGACATTTAACCATCGAATCAGTGTATGTATAATAAGTAAAAAATACAAGGTGTTTTACAAAAGAATCGTAGAGTGGAAGAAAAACTGTCAAAAACGTTAAGGAAGAAAGAAAACGTGTGGCTGAGATGAAAAAAAAAAATAAAAAAACAATTGCCGCCAAATATGCATATAGAATTCGAAAATATAATATATCATATCCGGCTTTGCCGAACGAGTCAAGGGTGGCCACTTCCGGTTTTCGGTTTGTTGCATCCTCACTCGCCGGTGCCTCGAAAATGTCCGCGAGGGCAAAAACTTTGGCAGAACTGTTTAATTTTCAATGAAGCACCTGAAAACCGGACCGGATAACGAGTCTCTCTCTCTCTCTCTCTCTCTCTCTCTCTCTCTGTGTGTCTCCCTCGAGAGAGAGAATCAAGTTTTCGAGATTTAATAATTAATGCGCAGAGGTTCGTGAAAGAGAGAGAGAGAGAGAGGGAGAGAAAAAACCACCCGAAATTCCCACGCCCTGCAGTAGAGATCCGGGTAGAGAATTTACATTTATGTATATGTATACCTACGCATAACTCATGTCTATGTATATACATTAGGGTGGCGCAAAAAAACCGACTATTTTTTTTTTTTTTTTGAGTCTCGTGTGACAAAATGTTAGTTTTTGATGTTTTAAGAGCCCACTCCAAAGGAGCGCTCAAAAAAAAAATTTTAAGAGGTCGTTCCAAATTTTAAAAAATGTCAAAAATCGTCAAAAAATTATATTTTCAGTATTTTGTTTGATTTTTAATTCATGTCGTGGTGTATTGTTAAATTGAAGAAAAAAAATATATGAAATTTTAATATGAATATTAAAAGGTCACTCGAAAAGATCTAAAGAAATGCACCAAAAAATTGAAAAAAAATTATGAGCGACCTTTCAAAATTCTAATTTTGAGCTGAAACTTTCGGAAACTTATTGTTTTTTTGTCTATAAAATTATACCGTAACGAGAAGAAAAATAAAAAAAAATTAATTTTTGACGATTTCTGACGTTTTAAAAAATGTGGAACGACCTCTTAAAAAATTTTATTTGAACTGTCCTTTGGAGTGGGCTCTTAAAACATCAAAAACTAACATTTTGTCACACGAGACTCAAAAAAAATAAATAGTCGGTTTTTTTGCGCCACCCTAATGTATCTCGCAATAATACTGATCATCTCTCAGGTGTGCGAAACCACCGCGCGTTTATCGCCCTTCTTTCTTACACAGCGAAACGTTTATTATTATACACACGATGCGTTTAATAGGTTCCTGTAATACATAGGCACGAGTATTTAATCATTCAAATTTAACATGCATATACACATTTACAGTGCCGGCTCTAAGGGTCGGGGTGCCTTGAGTCGATTTAGTTTGCCAATCAGTTGGCAAACAAAGTAAGCATTCGTCGAAACATGTGAAATAAAATTCATACAGGAATTACTATATCAGAGTAATCAGAGTGATTTTGAGATAATTCCAGGTTAATTTAAATGAATTTTTATTAATTCGGAATAACTTTCGTCACTTGTGCTTTATTTAAATTAAGTCGAATTATTTTGGATTGATTCCGTTAATTTCGTATCATTTTTTTTTCCTAATTCCAATCAATTCGAATTAATTCATTTACGTAATGTAATTAAATTCCATTTAATTCATGTTAATTCGTATTAATTTACAATATTTCCTCCTCGGATTAATTAAATATTTTTACTTACTCGATTGGTTCTTCTCACAATCAGTTATCAAACGAGAACTTTTGACTTAGGTAATCGTTTATCATGGAAAGTAAAAAGCGCGGGGGATTTGGAGAAATTGTCGCATACGCGATCAGGATATTGAAAATGTGCGGTTGCTAACAATTTACTTCGCCATTTTCTTGATTGCTGACTACTTTATTTATATTTTCGTTATTCAATAATAATACTTTTTCTCTCATCACTTGAGGGAGAACTAACAAATGAATTTTCTTACAACAGTACACAACATTCATTCGTCATAACATTGTTGACTATTATTCTTTCATTTTAGCACCCCCATTGTGCCTCATTGGCTCACGCTATGAGCCGGCCCTGCACATCTATTTATATATGTACGTAATATACATATAAAGCTACGGGGCAACGCGTTTTAAACACGTGTTCCTCGTAAGTAATTAATGTCGGAAAGAGTTCTTTTTTTTATATACTTTTATAACGTATCCTCGTATTTTTTCACTTCATGCCCTTCTTTTTTTTTTTTAGGTACTTTCAAATTATGAACGGACAAATTTTTTTTTGGTTCATTCCTTTTCTTTTCAACTATCTGCGCTCTATTTTTCAATTTTCTACTCCGCTGTATCGAACTGTTTTTTTTTTTTTTGTTTTTTTTCTCGTATTTATTGCAAATATCGTTTTTTTTTTATGAATGAAATTTTCGATCATCAAACAGTTACAATTACCGATAAGGTTTATAATCGGTAAATTTTCAAATCCAACAATGTATGTGTATATGTATATACCAGGTCTCCCAGCCCACCTTTCCACCTTTTTCTCGTATTCTATCGAAACTTATCTGAAATAAGCAAGTTGCAAAATTACGAAGCGACTGAGAATGACCAGAAAACACTGTTGATTCTTTTACAATCCGATTTCTTGAGATCAATAGAGCTTTCGTCCGCACCGATCACAAGTTAAATTGTAAGGATCATTTAGGGGTCAAGAATGACGTTTCAGGAAAAAATGTTGAAAACAAAGGATGCATATTTTTTTTTACATAGAATCAAAATCTGTCTTAAAAATATGCATGTAGCTTAAAAAAAAATGGACTTCCGGTTTAAAAAACGCACATCCGGTCTACACTGGAGGTCGTCAATATCATTATTCAATAGGGCAGACCAATTATAGACATACTTGGTTTTCAAATTTTCGAAAAAATCAGTTCTCCAGATTTTAGAAGGGGTGGACGGGTGGTCTGGGATATCCGGTATATATTAAGCCAGCTTTTCCTAACTTTCTTTTTTTTTTTCTTCTTACGTACTTTTTGAAAAGTTAGTTTTTAGCCTCAAACGAAACCTCGTGAAACCGTAACTCGGTAGTAAAATTCTAAAAAGTGACTCATCGGGTTTGAATTTTTCAAATACTCTAACCGATATATCTTGAAAATTATGAAAGATGGGAAGATGGTTTTGGTTTCATTGTGTAGATGAGAAAATTTGCTACCCAAAAGGTTGAGACTATTATACACCCAAATGTTCATCTTGTGTTCGATACGAACGTTTAAAGTCAAGTGCATTTTCATTCATTCATTCAACGCACTCTCAGCCTTAAACGTTCATTTTAAAATTTTACTATCAATTCCCGGTTTCTCGAGGCTTCTTTTGAAAAAAAAAGTTGAAAAAACATCGGCCTAATATTTATACAATTTACACACACACACACACGTGTATCTATATCTATAAATACTCGTTTTTTTTCTATTCATTTTGATTATCGTCGTCTGATCAACTTTTATACATGCATATATAGAACTTATATTACTCGGTAATTAAAAATGCGCAGTGATTAATCCTTTGACATTCCGATGCTGCAGTCGCGTCGATCGGCAGATTTTCCCACCAATTATCCATATTTAAAATACGTACCGTGTATTTCTATATATCACGTGATATATGTATACATATAATAGTATGCATCGTTGCACGCAGTTGCATGCGCACCTCATTTTACGTCCCGTAAACCGAACCGAAGGAGGATCATAATAATAATTACGATTAACCAAAAAAGGAGGCAGGGTGGAGGGATGAATTTTTTTTTTCTTTTATACAGATGCGAAATACTCAAGGGTGATTAAAACGATTCTTTGGAAAAAATTGCGTTTCATCGTGATAGAGAATTATTGGTTGGCACGAGAAAGAAGAGAAAAAAATAATGTGTTGATCAAAAATCAAGTATATCGATAAAACTTGAAAAATAGAGGGGATGGGGGGGTGGGGGATCGAAGATCAAAATACGAAAGCAGCTTTTAACGAATTCTTTTCACACTTATGATATATATATATATCTATCACACCTGATTACACCTGACGCCTGTTTCTGAATGAAGAGACAGAGACAGAGATCTATGATCGATGATTCATCCACACACCTATGTTCATCTCTTGTTTACCTTGCGTACACCGGCACATCTGCAATCCGTTCGGCTTTCTTTATTCTCTGTAATCAAAAGTTTTAGATCTCTTCTTGGACGTGCGATCTACTCAACTCTCTTTCGATACGTTGCTACGAAAGTATTTCGCACGTTTCTTCTTACTTTATTTTTTTTCTATCAAACTTTTTTCACAGTTTTTATTTTTCGCATTTTTATTCCACTATTTTTTTCCCTCTTTTTTCTCTCTCTCTCTCTCTCTCTCTCTTGGCATTCTTGTGTATATAGGTACTAGATTAGGGTGTTACGGAAAAAAACGAAAAATGTGATTTTTGAATTCATTCAGCATTTATGCATGATAAATTTTATAAAAATCGCTATTTATTTTTTTCGAAAACACAGTGATTATATGTATACACTTTCGAAAACACGGTTGTGAGAATATTTCTTCAAAACTTTTTACGATCGCACATGTTTTGCGTTAAAATATGAAAATTCGAACCTTTGCAAATTACTTTTTTCACGAGTCGAAAATTTAAAATATTTTCAATCGGCTAATTGTGTACAGTCTTAATATATACAAAATTATTCGATCGAAACGTTATAATTTCAAAAACGACTATCAAATAAAATAATTCTTATTTTTTCTACCATTCTGTTGTGTGAGATTTTTTACACCGTATCATTCAATTTTTGATATCATCGTTTCACCATACGCGGCATTATATCTATAACAGATATCGCGCCAAATACTTCTTTCAAATTCCTTCAACTACGACGATCGGAAATATTTGGTGTACAAAAAAAAAAAAAAAAATTAAAGAAACACCGTATTGCTTTTTTGAAAGTTTTTTTTTTTACTTGAAAAAAAAAAAGAAAATTATTTTCATTTTTCACACTTTGCGCAGTCGGTGTGCAGGGTATAAGTAATAAAAAGTGAAAGAGGATGGAAATAGAGAGGGAGAGAGAGTGCGGAGGCTCATCTCGCCTTCCTTATCTGCAGAACCATCCTGCAACGAATATAATCTCCTAAATCTTTCGCGAAGGGGGTTTATAGTGTGTGTACCTCCTACACTTACACGTACACCTATATATATATATGTATATATATATATATATATACGCGTTGGCTGGGTATAAGCCGCGAACGACTACCTATCTCGAGCCATTTTCCTGCCACCGGATCTTTCATATCCTTCTTTGGACTCTCTCTCTCTGTCTGCTCTCTTTCTCCCTCCGTTTCGTTTCGTTTCGTTTCGTTTCGTTTCGTTCAGCAGCTCGCCTCTACCTGATACTACAGATGTATATACTTTTATACATACATACATACATACATACATACATATACATATATACATATGTATATATATATATATATAGTATGTAACGTCCTAGTGGAGAATATTTTAACAAGGCCGGATTTATATACATACAACATGTATTATATGTATTATATGTATATATACATATTCACACATAACTGAGATGTGAAAGCTCTGCGAGCGGTGAAACGGAAAAAAACAAAGAAATGAGAATAAGGATCAGTGTTCTCCATCACGTGGAAGATCGTCCTCATTTGATTTCTCGCTATTTTATACTCTTTTTTTTTTAATTTATGAAGAATAGCGAATGAAATTATTTTTTTATTGCTTAGGTCAATCAAATATCATCTTGAAGTGTAAAGAAGACCCAGACTTGTAATGTTAAGTCTCCGGTTGACATTTGAGGAGTGTGTCTGTCGATTTTTTTATTATTCATTCAATCTTGTTGTAAAGTTGGAATTTAATATGAACTTTTAATTTAGGAAAATTAGATTCCCTTTCGATTTATCTTCATATTACGTATCGTGACCTTTTTGTTAAAAATGAATTTCAGGAAAGAAAACATAATTAAAGTACTGCAACGTACTTCTTTGTAGATTCGAAAAAATGTAAAATGAAAGTGAAAAATCAAATGAGGACGATCTTCCACATAACGTAGAACGCTCGACTTTTCCCAAAATTTTTCTGTCAATCTCAAACAAACTTTTTACAAGGTTCCACTTGGGAAAATGGAAATTTTTTTTTTTTTCGAAACTTTTGACATGATTTTTATTCGTTGGCATAATGGTAATAAATTTGCATACAAGTCTGTACTTTTTTATTCAAGTACATACCATCCGATATGTATAATAATGGCGTGAAAACAATACGAATATTGCGGCGTTACTTTTTCAAGTGTCGCGTCGTCCCGGTCGATCGACGTCGACAACGACAACGACAACGACAACGTCGATTCGACGGACGAACAATTAAAACGGCTCGAGCACCTGAACGACTCGACTTCCCTCCCCCCATTTTCCACCTGAACCCCGCGGTGACCAATCAAAATAATCCTCTAGTACCCACGTAGTTAAACTAACGAAGGTAATAACGGCGAATGGACAAGTAGAACAAGAATAAAAGGATTTGAAAATAAAATGAGAACAAAGAGGAAAATTTTGCTTTCAAAGTAGAGAGAGAGAGAGAGAGAGTGAGAGGGAGGGGTAGGGGGAGAGTGAGAGGGAAAGAGTAAATTAAAAAAAAGCGAAAAACTCGAAGGGGTGGAATATTGTAAAGTTGAATGCAAATCGACTCGACGACCGCAAAACGTCGATACGTATTGAGCTGCGCTCTCTAATGGGTTTGCAATTTCTATTGTCATCATCGCATTGTTACTATTACTATGATTATTATTATTATCACTTACCGATCCCGAAATAAAATTCTGAATTTTTCAAATACTGAAGACGCTGAATACAGTATATAATTTATTTCGAATCTATTAATCAGTACGCAATTCCGTTATTTGAGTTAAAAAAATTAAAACAAAGAAAAAAAAAACATTCTTTTTAACAGCGATAAAACTGTTCTAAGACCGAATAATTTTTTAGAATCTTAAAGATTGGGAAAATGGTGACTCAGTGAACAAAAGTACGACTTCTGAGGAACGAAAAAAAAAAAGAAAAAAAAAGCTATATTTTTATTAACACATGAATATAAACATGTTACAAAATCATCTGGTCATAGAATAGAAAATGTTATAATCAAGGATCTTCTTAAAATATTCTATTCAATCGGAGGAAAATATTTCGAAAAACATATTGTTTCGAAAAAAGAACACAAAAAAAAAAAAGTGGAATGAAAATTCAGACTTTGTTTTCGATAAAAAAAAAAAAAAAAAGAAAACAAAAAATCTGAAATCCAACCTAGTCCTTGTAATACTCCTATAGAAAAAAAAAAAAAAAAAATGGTGAAAATCAAGGTGTTTTCTTTTTATACCAAATCCTTACCCTAATCGCCTTAAATTCCAGCAGACGACGGACTTTTCAGACTGTTCTTAACGGCTTGTTAAGAATTCTTTCTGTACAACGAATGGAATTTGTCCCTACATCAGCGTGCGTGATAATAAAAACGCGAAATTAAGGCGTGTCGTGTAAGACGAGCGTAACTTGTCGAATTGCGTTCGTGGCGAGAGGACGTGGCGAGGGGGTTGTTTTTCCTTTTCTTTTCCCTTTTTTTTTGAGGGTGAGTCGGGGGGCTAAGTGAAAAGTTTGTTTGCACCCACGTCCAACCGCGCGGGCAGGACGTGGACGAAACCCTATACACGACCCCCAACCCCCAACCCTCAACCCCCAACCCGAGTTTAACGGGGCTGGCTAAGTACCGCCGACTTCCACCCCGGATCGGAGAGCGTGTGTATAACAATGCTGTTTCTGTGTGTAGGGGAGCCGAAGACGTCGAGGATCGGGTTACTCGAGCCTTGCTGCATTCCTTATTTCCAAAATTACGAAGGCGAGGAACAAAGGTAAGAATTTTGATGTTTTTTTGTCACTCAATCACGCGTTTGCATTATAGGAATGGGTTGTAAATATTTTTTGCAAATAAATTTTATAAATCTTTTTAATTTCGTATAGATATCAAATGCAAAAAGAATTCCAAACGACAGGTTGTATTTAATAGATGTATGTATTATGGTTTTTTCTTTTTACATCGGTTCAAAATTGTAGACAATCTTTTGAATATTTTAAAATTTGAGAAAACCAGTATAGAAATATTTGAAAAATTAACGTTGTTTAAAATCGATTAATTTCTTCATCTCGGATCATTTCGGATCAATTTCTTTTTCCTCTTTTTCAATTCGACTTTCGTTTTTTTCAAATTTTTTTTCGACGGGATTTTTCTAAGCCGCTAGTTCAAATCATTATCTCGATCTCGTATATCCTATGGTGAATTATTCCTGATCTTTTTTGGGTTTAGAAATTTGAAAAAAAAAAATCAGGTGAGTAGTTACACGTTTTCTACAAAAAAAAAAAAAAAAAAAATCAGATCTAGAAAAATAATTACGAATCGTGAATCAAAGTTTCGATACACATCTCGTTCCATTTCCCGAAAAACATACTCGTTCCTTTGGCATGGTCAGATTTTTTTCACCGTCTCGTTCGCTATTCGCACTTCGCCCAGCGATTTCCCTCCTCATTTCCTCTTTTATACAAATCGTCAAATATTACATATCTTGATAAATGAATAAAATACCGACAACAAGAAAGAAAGCCGCGACATTGCTTGGCATTCAATTATTTGCTTTTGAATCTAGAAATACCCTCGTTTTCACCCCCTTTGCGCAGCAGCTCTTTCATCCCCCGCAGCTTCCGTGCCAAGCGTGCAATCAGACGGAGATAATTGCGCACGCGACTCGCATATTATACACCCGCTAATTTCAGGATTATGCTTTTCAAGGTATACGAACTACTGCTGTGACGTCTCACCTTTACGGATGAAGAGTCACGCGGGTTTTCACCGATAGTAAATCGTCGGGACATGTAGATTAGAATTAGTCTCATGTTTTGCGCTTTATATAATATAGAGTGAATTGCTAACGACTGAGTGGAACATCGTCTGCTAGAGTTTAATGCGCATGCGCTACAATCCGAGAGCAGTTGTTTGCCAGGGTGACCAACCGTCATGAACATAACCTCAAAAATTTTTACAGATGTCTCTGGTAGCTGTGCTCAATACCGAGAACTGTAAAAATTTTAGAGGTTAGAACCGTATAGTTTAAATTTACGACGGTTGGTCAACCTGGCAAATAACTGCTTTCGGATTGTAGCGCATGCGCATTGAATTGTAGCAGCCGACGGACTATGCCGCGGAATAATTAATTCTGCATCTAGAAGAAAGATCTGTTCATATATGCAGGATCTAAAAAATTTGATTGTACTATTGAAAAAAAGATCCATCGATTTGAAGTAAATTTAGAATTAATTAAGTGATTCGTGTTTAATTAAATGAAATTCTCTGGTCTTAAACAACTCTAGAGGAACTTTAGTCCTTTTGTAAGTGTGGAATCGTTCGATCATTACACAAAATTATATATCATAAATCGGCGATTAGCTTTACACGTGAAAGATTCATTTTTTTCCGATTTCACTATTCGACGATTTACTTGTACTCAGAAGACAATCATTTGAAACATCACCCGGACAATGATTGATATTATTTTTTTCTTTTCTTTTTATCATAAGGATTGGATCGTTAGAATTATAATTATTCAAGATTGCACAGTCATATCGACTTTTATCAAGAAATATATTATCATAAGAGTATCGAATGGATTATTGACAAAGGAAGATATTCTGTTTCGGCGCATTTTTTTTTTTCTTCATGAGAAACAATATTCCAAACGATTTATAATTATCAACCAGAGTTTGAGTCGAAAACTGTTGTTCATAATTTCGCTCTCTTTTTGTATGACTTTGCATTCCTAGGATAGACACCGTAGTTTGCATATAACGAAATGATTCGGCGAACACTCGTGAAGAAGAAGGAGAAGAAGACGAAGAAAGACGGGCAGAAAAAAATTGGCAAAAAATATCTCGATTTTCAAACGCACGATAAACTTCTAATTAAGAACGACTTCGTCTCGAGGCGGAGGTTGACTTTCATTTTCATTCATAATTGAGCCTCGCCGTAAATTCTGGCCGAGTTGTACGCCTGCCTGAAATACCCGCCTAATTTCGTTTAGCCAAAACCAACGCTGCGGACCGAAAGAGAGTCGGGCCATGCCATGCTGGCTCGAATGAGAGAATGAGAGGAGAACCAAACCAGTCTCCTTTCGCCCCAAATTTCCTCTCGTTCGCCGGACCTCTCGACCGGCTTCAGAACGGCTCCAACGAACCGAGAGAAGGTACCTAATCGCGAGTTATATAACCTACTTGTGTGCTCGTGCCGTGCTATGCCTCTGCAGGCAATTATAAACAGGGAAACGTCATTTCGGGGCAAAGCTGTCTGGAGGGTTGAAGGAAACAATAGGAAAGTCATTTTTACAAATACGATCAAATTTATTTTTATTACGGTATAACAGTGACCGAGCTTAATAACTTGGGTGAAAAAAAAAATAACTTGGAGGGGGGGGGGGGGGGGTATTATTTCTAACTTACTTGGTCCTAGTACTTTGAATCACATACCTAAAAAAAATTAAACATTGTTGTAGCGATTTGATTTCAAACGTGTATACACAACCCTCCAATTTACATCGAGGTGAACAATAACAAAATAACGTTTTTACTTGCGGAATCGATGAGGTTTTTTAATTTGTTGAATCTACGTTTTGTTAGAAACATTTTTACTCATTAATTTGTGCAGTGGGATAAAAAGGATTCACGTATTAATTAGGTTGGATTGTTTGTTCGGTGTCGGACTCAAATTTTTTTTAACTAGATTCATGTACAACTTTGAAAAATTCCGATCTTAATACTGTAAATTAAACAATCAATCTAGACAGACTGGAGGATATTTTTTTTATACGAAACTATCACTGTTATGGTTAAAATTTTTAACACCGTTTAGGGAAACCGAGAAGTAAGGTAAAAGTCAGGAAATTTTGTGGCAATATAGCACAAAAAAGAATAAAACTCCACTCAAGAAGAAGCAAAGTTGAAATTTTAGTTTTTTTAAACGCTCGTTTCGGTGACAACTAAATAGATTTTGATACGTTGTTAACGTGTTTTTGAACACCAATTGATTCGGAGATTTGTTAATTATATTAAATATTTGAATGGGAAATTTTAGTTCGAATTTTCATGGGAGAAAAATTATAATTTCTTCCGGTGAAATTAAAATATTTTCGGTTAATTTTCACGACGAAAATGTTTTTTCACGTTCATCACTTTACTTGACGAGAAAAAAACGTTTGCAACTTTTCAATGTAAAAAATCGACTAATTTTGGGAATAAAAATTTCTTTTTCATACCATCTTGTCCTGCTATTTCGAAGAAGAAAAAGATCGCCTCCGTAAAAATTTAACCGAAATTCGAGCCCTAACGAAGGGTGGAAAGTGCAGGATCGAAATTATAAGCGATTTCGAGACCACGGCTAGTAAATCGCTTCGCGCTATCGGGCTTTTTGACAATTTTGGAACCATTTGAGGCGGGAGAGGCGCGGATTCGGGTTGCGTCCGCACCCTTGGCTATAAATCTATGGGTTCCTTATCGGGGCCGTTTGGCTGCGTGTAAGCGGTGGAATCGCGGATCCCGTTGCGTGCTTGTGTACGTGACGCGTGATACACGCGTGCACACGTCTTTTTGGCGGCACTTCGGCCGCTGCTGCTGCTCCTCCTGTGTCCGCGCAGAGATTAGGCACCTTTATGGCGCCGCCCCTCCGAGCCTGGGGTTTATTCTCGAATTTCACCCCATCCTTGGGAACAGATTCCCGCCCCCCTTCCCCATTCCGAGACGCGATAACCCGCGGAGGAACTGCGTAAACGACAACGAATATGGGCGGGAAATTTTTAGATAAACAGCTACACTTGGTGAATAAAAAAACCTCAGGTTACTTATTGTCAAAAAACACAAACATTTTTTTTCATCATCCCTTTGTTCGATTTGAAGGAAGAAATTTTTTTTAAATTGACTGAGTTTTATTTGATTACGCTGAATGGGATAAAACAGTTGTTTAGAAATAAATTGTGTTGTTTGGAAAAAAAAATTGTCTACTTTTGTTAAGGAACTTGATTGATTCGGGGAAACTTTTTTTTTCGGATTCAACATAGTATAAAGTTTCCTCTTCGAAAGCAATAAGTATGTACTTTGTTCGGTGCAGCGTAATATGGTTAATAAGTTGTTTTGCTGACTCAAAAAACCGATTTATGTATGGTAAATAAAAAATGGTAAACGAGCCATTTTTTCAAATCAAATAAGAATTTTATCAACCGCATAACACTGAAAAAATTTCGTTTGAATAAATCTTGTTTGGATTGATCAAGCTTTTTTCTGAGTACCAGATGTCACGATGTGATAAGACCGGAAAACGAAGGGAAGGACGGAAATCCGCTAGACGGAATTATTTTTATTATATATATATTTTCTAATCCATCTACGGTTTTATCCCCACCAACTATAAATTGCCGCTGTTGAATCAATTTACACGTTTTAGATTAGATTAGAAGCCACCAGAAATCCATACTTTTTGTCAGTTTTATTGCGATATCTATTCGCATTTTGAGTACGTATCAAATTATTATCTTCCCAGCAATAAGCTGTGAAGATCGCAATTTTAAATAATACAAAAATATTAAATATACAACGTTTAAAATTCTTACAGAATTGTTCAAAATCTAATATCCATACTGTGTTTGATGTCAGAAGAATACTTTTTTACAAATTCGCCAAAACACTATATTTCATTGTTGTGTTAGCATGATCGTGAAATATTCGAATTTCAAACATTGCATAGATGTTACAACGATTATGATCATGATCAAACGGCAAATTTGATTACAATTCGTAACAAAAATTAACAAAATCGAGTAAAAAATATTCTCCTACAAAGTTGTGCGAAAATTTTTGGTACATACATATATGCAAAAACGAGCAGATGAAGGTGGGGTGAGAATTCAAAGTGTCGATGTGAAAGAAAGCCGATCAGAAGAATAAAACGGGGCTTGTGAATTTAAGTAGAAAGAAGAAAGTGAAGAAAGTAAAAAAGCGCTCTTGAATTTGCCTCCTTTTAGGAGTTGCAGGGCTGAGGATAAACTTGTTACCATTTACCCCATTTACCAACCGCTCTCAAATTACGCTTCCATGCTTGTGTATTACACTCCTGCACGACGACGATCATCTCGGCTAGCAGGGAACCGATCCTGCTGAAGTAAAGCAAAGTTGAGGGAATCGAGAGGCGCTTCAGCGTTTTCCCTCAGCGTTATATCCGCGGGCAAACGATGATGGCGCTCAGGGCGAGCATTTCGCGAATACTTAGGCACTCCGCTGCATCTCTATCACCGCTCTGCAGGATTATTCAAAGCTACTATTGAAAGGGTCATAATCGTCGGTTGGGAGGGAGGGAGGGAGGGAGGGAGGGAGGGAGGGACTCGTTCGCCGACGGAAGTAAAACTCTCCTCTCCGACTCTGTTTTCATCCCCCAAACCAACTTCCCTGATTCAGGCATCGCGCTATTACGACTGCAGATATTCAAATTAGGGATGCGGAGCTCTCTTATCACCTTATTCGTTATATTGTGATGTGAAATTGTATTACGCGAGAATGGAGAGGACGAAGGGTTGAAAAAAGGACGGACGAGGGGCTGGATTTACCTCATATGAGGTTAGACTGACGACGAATACCGGAAATCAAAATTACGTACAGGTGTTACTGTACAGAGTGAAGGGATTTAATAAGCGATGTAAAAATTACTCAAGCAAAAATAACATGCCATGAATAATATTTAAAAAAATAACCCAAGAGAATAGAAAATTTGACAGAAAAATAAACTAAGACGAAAATACTCTGAAAAAAATAATTCAAGAGAAAAATAACTAACTAACTAAATAAATAACATAACCGAAGACAGAAATAATACACGACAAAAAAAAAAAAAAAACATTACACAAAAATCAATCACGACAAAAAACACTGACAGAAAAATAACTTCGGAAGAAAAAAATAACCTGTGACAAGATAAGACCACAGAAAAAACGATGATAAAAATAACCAAGTGAAAAATAACGCCCGATAGAAATAACCTACACAAATATAACCAAAGACGAAAATAATTCGCACAGAAATAACTCATTTTCTAGAACCGGCGTAAAATTAAATTACAGCAAATTTAATTGAATTTAAAATGTGTTATTTGTGTGTGGGTTATATTTATGATTACATGTCTATCGAACAAAATAACTCGAACTTCAACATCCCAGTAGAAAATAACTCAAACACAAATATCCCTGGATGAAATAATTCGTGCATATATTTTATACAATGTGATCTTGTTTACAATGAGTGAGCACCTGACATCGTGAAAGTGTGGACGTTAATACGCATATCCGTGTTGTATTCAACTGACGAAACTAAAGGAGATGTTGCTTTCGTTAAATTCGCCTTTGTTATATCGTTTCATCCGGAGTAACAACACACACAAGAGGCACGAATTACGCTGCCGGTGTCTGTGCTCTCAGAGTTACTGCTCTTCAACTTGTTCCTCAAATAATCCAATAGCAGTTATTTTCGAGTGATAAAGGATAGATCAAGTTCGGCTTTTGTTACAACTTTGCCAAAGTTTTTATAAATGATCGTATTCTATCGATATCCAAAATCGCAACACACACAAGAGATACGAACTACTCGAGTGTTTGAGTTATTTTTCACTGACATATGACTGTTTGAATTATTTTCTACTGGGATATTTGTGTTGGTGTTTTGGAATTTTTTGAATTATTTTGTCAAAGTTATTTTATCTTGAGTTATTTTGTCACCAGTTCAATAGAGTTCTTATCTAATCATTTTTGTTTTGGTTATTTTTGGATTATTTTGGTCCTGGTAGCTTTATACAAAAGAAGAGAAAAAGGAAGAACGACAACGATAACGATAAGAAAACTCTCGCGGACTTGTGTACTTACACCAAATTGTTGGAAATTGATCGAACGATTTTCACACAAAGTTTTGATTCGATCCTCAACGTAAGAAATCTTCTTACAGTGGTTCCAAATTTGCAAAAAAAAAAAATGGTCGAAAGTAGTTAACCTTCATTAATTTTTATATAAATTCACAAATATGATGGGTTTTCGAAGTTACTGTTTACTAATCCAAAGTCAAATTTAAGAAAAACAAAATGATTACTCTGTAATGGCACAAAAATCGTTCTACCGTGGTGAATAATTATTTAAATTTTTTCTAATCTTCTGTACGGAGATCAGCGAGGTCGTCGAATACGAATCAGAATAATATTTCCAAAAAACAAAACACTGAACTCAATGTATACGACTAGTAGACGAGATCTAGTGAAAAGTCAACTTTTCATTTTCGGAATGATCCCAGTAACTTCCTTTTTTTCTGTAAAAAGAGAGAAACGGAAAGTCGAAAAGTGGCTCAGGCCCAACGTAATTACGAAAACGCAAAAAAATACAAAAAAAAATGATCCATTCTTGCGTGTCACAAAATAATTCATTGCATCGACCTTCTAGCATCTCGAAAAATTTCCGAGTGCACTACACCTGCAGCAGCAGCGGCATTAGTTTAATTCGGGATCAGCGAGGCGTCGCGCGTCGCGCCGCCGGAATCCCGGCGAATGCCGAAAAGGGCGCCGCGACGCCCGGCGTCGCCGCCATGCGCGTATCTCCGAGTGGTGGGGATACGACGCGTCCGTTTGACGGTGGGGGCGCGAAACGTGGTCGACGGCGTCGCGACGCCCGCCGGCTGTCAGTGCCCGTCGAAAACTCCGGGAGAGACGGTCGCCTCGCGTCCGAAATTCCGGTCATACGAGGGCCCGATAAATACCCTAGAAAAAACGAAAATCCCCTAAAGACGAATTGCGGGAAATGGTTTCGATTTAATTGAATTTTTACTCAGCAATTCAATAAAACTGCCGCGGTTGTAAATTGAAAATAATTAAATTGTAGTCCGATAATTTACTTTTTTTATTAATATTATATTTTTTTTTTCATTTATTTACTCGATTTTCATATGGAAATTAATATGAACGAGACGATGGTTTTTAGTAAACTTCTCATATCGAGATGATAAACTTTTACCATGATATGATAGTCGGTTTTTTAACAACGGTTTATCGTTGAAGAATTTTTAAATCGTTATGCAGTGTTATTCTCATTGTTATTATTATCATAATTATTATTACTATTACTATCGGCATCATTATCGGTCGAACCGATTAAACGAACGACGAAATCAAGTTTTAAGAAATTTTTTTTGAAATGTATTATTTTTAATTTTCTCTTCGTTATCCTCGGTTGTTGATTTCTCTCTCATTCGTTCGTCGTTTTCATTTCTCTCTCTTTCTCTCTCTCTCTCGTTTTGATTCCAATGTTCTTCGCGACTGTCTATAAATGATGTCAGATCCTTGGGAATACCATAAAGGTACGATTGAAAAAAATTAACTCCAACATTGACCCAACGAGAGATAATTTCTCAACTCGTAATAATTTCCCAAGTTGTGTACGACAAGTTTATGCGTAATATGAGAATCATGATAATTACACTGTTAATTCTGGTGATATGATATGTCATCATATACATATATATATGTATAAAAAAACATATGTATATAGTATATCATACACCGAAGCAAATAAATTGCTTACGATGAGATAACCCTGCTGCGGTGTCGAGTTGCGAAAGCAGATGCAATAAATAACTGAGCGTAATATGAATAATATAAAAATGTGTGAGAAAATTAACAACGATGAGAAGAACGATGATTAATAGAGCGTAGCTGTTAGTGATACGGAATGATAGCAATAGCGAAACAAGAACAAAAAAAGAAGAAACAACAAATTTTTAACCGCGGCGTTGCGTAAGCGCGTCGTTAAAACTACGATCGCAGATCCATGGATTTGTATATCAGCATTCAGCGCTGATAGATCATCAGCGAAAATTCTCGAGCGTTGAAGAAAATCAATTTTGTAATAAAACGAGGATAAATTCGTTTTAAATCGTGAAAAAGAATCAGAGAAGATACGAATAAAAATTGTGTGAAAGTGAACGTAGCTGCCGTTTCGGCGACAACAATAAGTGAAGGAAACGGAGGTGGTGGAAATTTATACGATAATTACAAATGCATTTAATACGTCGATGGACATTAGAAATATAAAAAAAAAAAGAGATAAATCAATCAAAAGTATAATATAATCGTTTCTAATATCGTACGAAAATGTTATATCTGCGGTGCAGGCGATTTTTCTGTCTCCTCAGCGTTTTCGCCAGCGTTATTATCGGTGAGTGAAATTTATTCTATCTACATTATATTATCGATAATTAACGTAAAAGAATCTAATGAAAATGATAAAAATGATAATAACACGAGTCAACAAAAAAAAAATACAATTTTATTTTAGTTTTGATTTGAATTAATAAATTTTGATTCTGTATATGGAATAATAACGAAAATCTTCATTCTTTTTCGTTGATAAATAAGTCTCGAAGTTTTTGGTCGATAGTAGATATATAAGCAGCAGGTAGCAGCGTGTTAATTAAAATAAAAAGCAAACTGAAACTCATCTAATAAAACTATCTTTTTTTCTCTTATTAGTAACGTTGAAAAAATCAAAATTTGTCCTTTAGAACCCAGATTCAAAATTCATCTTGACCGGTACGTGTAATAATAACAATTCCGTGTTCTGGTTTGATTTTTTTTATCACGACCTCTTTTTTCATCCCCTTTTTACGTTACTCGTCTCATCGTTCTCGAATTTCTTCCACTTTCTTCGACGATGCTGTCTGATGTATGTTATTATTGTGACTATTATTATCATCATTATCATTTTCATTAATATCAATATTATTATTATTATTGTTTTTATTACACCCAAGCCGATATCTAATTATAGCGTATGAAGATATATGTATAAAATAACCGAGAAAATGAAACCGCACATTTAGGCGTTAACCTATACACATGCACCGATATATATATATATATCTATGCTACATAAACGTATACTGTGTACATAAGAAAATTGAGCCACACCCGTTAAAAGAACCCTGACTTATACTCATATTTTACACAGCCCTTCTTCCTTGGCACGCATGCCTTATTACAACTGCACGCGTGTTACATAATTTTACTTATACCCTATATACCTATACTATACTGTATATAACCATACGTATGTATATAGGCAAGAATAAGTCACTAGGTAAGTCAGTTCGGAAAATTTTTATTCTTCACAGTATAATAAAAAAAAAACGTATCGTTGTTCAGTGATTCGCATGCACGTACAAAATCGATTGAGAATTAGAAACAAACTAATTTAAAAAAAATTAAGAATCGAAAAGAATGAATCCAAAACTCTGATAATAGTGGCGCGAAAAAATTGAGGGACGTACTTGTTGCAGGTTTTTTTGTTTTCTCCAATTTTAGAGACACCAATTTTGATTCAAATGCATTATATTTTTTCATATCTTATGTTTATCATTATAATATATAATGTGGAGGTTAGAGTATACATATGCGCACATAGGAGGATAAAATACATATATGTGAGCACCGTTACGTATGGTTTCAGTGTCCATGAGCAACGTGTGAATGTAGGACGAATTCGCTCTCGCTTCGAGCTCACAAATTCGTGATAGAAACCCGACAAAACCTGCTGACGTAGCTGCGATGGGAGTGGGGGGGGGGGGGGGGGGGGGGGGGGATAGATACGCGATGCCTGATTTGATAGAGTCCCACGTTGCGCGGAATTGGAGAACGAGAGGAAAATAGACAGATAGAGGAAGAGAGAGCGGAAAGAACGATGAAAAACGAAAGATAATATTTAAAAAAAAAAAAAACAACTCTGTCTCAGTCACCGGAAATCAATTTCCCACCCCCCTCCTCGCTCTTTTTTCAGTTCTCGTTACCGAATTTTAAATTATTTCATTTCACGTTATACTGTTATTTATATACATTTGAGATGTATTTAATTTTTGAAATAAATTGAAAAGAAAAAAAAAAAGAAAAAAAAACTGAAATCGCGTGGCGGGAAACATTTTTATTGCACACTGTACCGAATACAATGTATAATATAAAAACTTCTGGAGAAAGTTTATTTTTATTTATTAATTTGTTTCATATTTTTGATCTTGTTTTTTTTTCCCAGCGCTTTGAGCTTCTTCTCCCAGTGATTTTATCTCTTATTTTATAGTTTTCCGGCTTCTTTAAACGGGGGAAAGAGAGGAAAAATAAAATTTTTTAACAAAGGAATCGAGCCTAGGAATAAAATGAGCGAAATATTAAGGTGGATTCTGAAAGACTGCTGTGAAGGGTGCAGGTAGTGCAATTTCTCGTTGAAAAGGCGCCGAGCGTTGCTGCTCATCTTTCGAAGCTTTTCGAGCTTTTGGATGCACGATGAAGGCTGCCGGTTGGTTTCGTTTCGTTTCATTTTTTCCCCTTGAAGATTATAATACACGCGGTTTTCACCGCCATTTATTAAGAGATGGTATTTTCTTCAGCTTTTCCGAAAACAAGAAGAAGAAACGAGATTTGCGTATTTTTTAAATCTTTTTTCAATTCTATTTTCACACGCCAGTATAGTCTGCATTGAAACGTAGAGGACAAAATATTGTTCACTATATTGTCCTTTTTCATATCCATTTAAGGATCATTAATCCTCTTTTTTTTATCTACTTATCTGATTATCTCAAAGAAAAAATTCCCTCGAAGATATTTATATTTTACATCAATATATGGATTGCGAGTTATTTTTCAATCAATGAGTAAATTTTATTTATAATTATTAGAAATTATCTCAGCGAATAAACATAATTACTTCCATTATACTTATGTATAATATCCAGAATGTGTTTATCGAGTTGTAAAAACTTTCTTACCTACTCGTAAATTCTAAATTAGAAAAATTACGGCGAAATCAGATTTGTCGAGTTACTTACTTTGTGTCCCGAAACTGAGGGTGGAGAGATGAAGTCGCATCTCAAGACTCGAATTTAGTCCACTCGAGATAGACATTCACTTGGAAATAATTAGGAGGAGCGATTTTTTATTTTTTTTTTCAACTTCGAGGGGGATGGTTGAAAGTGTATAGATCAAGTTAAGTTGTAAATTAACGAGTTATTTGTAAAAAAAACCCCAAAATTTCGCCTTTAAATCAAGATTTGCGGCGAAGGCAATGGCGGAATTTTCCGGAAAATCGAGAATTAAACTTTCCCCTCCCCCCCCTCACACACCCGGGATTTAAAAAAGAAAATCGCTCTCCCTAATTATTTCCAGGTTGAGCTATTTTTATGTCTTTCTTGACTGGACTAATTGGTTTCGAGGGAGATTTTCGATCCCCGTTTTCTCATCAGTATCGTTTAATGATCACGTCTCGTCGCGTCGTGATGGCGGTTTTGACGTAAAGATTAAACGATCACTTTGCGGCTGTATGAAAATATCCAAGGATTACAGCCTCGGTCTGGAGTATTCTTAGCTAGAAGGGGAATGACCAATGGGAAACAGGAATGATAAACCGGATATCGAATTCCTCCCCTCAGCAAGAACCGCGGTGAGCCTTTAATCCCCGCTTAATCTTACCTTTTTTTTTTCGATAATACATCGACCGGCTGGTAACTGATATCCACCTTAATTAAAAGTCATTATCGAGGGTCAAGGATATCGAGGATATAAATTCGTACAGTACCTCCCTTGTGCTGCAGCCTCATTTTCAAATTTCAGGTTAGAATTCGCAGGGTGCGAAGTAGAAACGAGGGAACGACTCTCTTTTCAACGTTCATTTAATTTTATGAACTATTCGCAAGTGGTTCAGACTGTTTTAAAATATAAAAAAGAGTCAGTCTTTTACCGAGTTTTTATTTGTTAATCAATTGTGAAACTAATTATCATTTGGTTATTTTAAGGTGCGCAGATTTCGTTGATAATCACTTCAGAATATTATAAATGCAGCCGCTTTTATAGTCTTGATTTCTAGCAGCTCATTGAGAATCAGAAATTTAGGATTCACGTTTTCATGTGGATTTTAGAAGCAAATTATTTTCATAGTACAAAAAAAAAAACAAAGATTGCAAACAGTAAATATTTATTGAAATAGTTGAGTGATTGATTATTCAAGACTCGTAATTTAAACCTCAGCCTTACTTGTCCAGTCTTTGCGGCATAATTTATTTGTTCCAATATTCCATAAGAAATGGTATAAATTTAGATACTTAGAAAACTGGAAAAACTGGAACAAAAAAAAAAAAAAATAAACATAAAAAGATACTGAGAAGTTAGAAACACTCGAAATCTTACGTTGCATACACCCGGTTGAATGTGGCCTGAGAAAGAATAGTTTGTTAAACACTCGCTTAAGGTTATTTTAAATCGACGAAAGTGAAGCAACAGAAAATCATTCGAAATCACTTACAATAACTGTATTCTGCCAATTTACTTGAGGTAATTCCGAGTCATTTTAAAAGTTATCTAAAGTCTCCCTATATATACACGAGTGAATTTCGAGTTATTTAAGGCAGAGAAACAGGGTTTTCAAGTTCGAGGGAGGGAGAAAATGAAATGTTAGGGTTGTCTTCGGTGACAAAAAGAATTGAAAATTACTCTTGAAGTAACTTCGAAGTGCCTTTGTGGAGTTGGCTGATAGTGGGAAGGGGGAACTCGACTCAGTCGATAAAGAAGAACACTGCCGTGTTGACACTGCTGCAGCGGGCGTGTTGTCGAGGGGTGCCGGAAATGAAAATCTGCTCTCTAAGTCTGGAGCTTTTCACTCGTTGATACCGGATGCTTGAATAACATTATCACCCGCGGAGAGTTACTTCAAACACACTTTTTCATCTCGATACCGTATCTATAGAATATCACCGCCGAGAATAGAATTTGACAAATTTTTGTTGTTGAAAATTTTTTCAAAATTCAAGTGAATTAATGAGCCAAGAGAAATTTCTGAATTTCGTTACAATACAATTATTTTCTATGACAAATGAGCAGATATAACGGGTTCGTTCTCGATACAGATTTCCTTACCGACATTTACTGACACTTATGGTCTTGCCAACTATCGTTATGCGTAATTGAAATAACGGTCTTTACACAACAATTTAAATTAAAGTACACACAGTTTTTAATAAATAACAAGTTTTTCTTGTTCGACTCTTAGCTTTACGTTTCAACAAAGTTTTATTCACTTGTAAAATTGTTTAATTATGTGTAGTAGCAATACTGAAGTTCGGAGTTACTGAATCAAAGTGTTTGTTGATTTTACTCGATTTGCACACCGCACGTGAATTCCAAATTCATTTTGAGTTCAATTTAATTCTGTACTCTTCGATGTTAAATTTCGTTCGGATTTCTGTCTTTTGGGATTTTTGGAAGGACAAAGGTAGGAGGGATTTGAGAAGAAGTTCGTCATCGATGAGTTAAGTTTTTAGGGAAGTCAGCACGAGACAATTGGTCTGTAAGGGCCAATCGGTGGGTGCTGACAGGATATATATATATATTGTCTATTCGCATTTTTAGGAATAGAGGATGTTGCGAAATGCTTATGAATTTCCTGTCTCATGCTCTCCGCGTTTCAGTTTACAGGTTTACCTTATTGATCTTATTGTGTCAAAAATCTGTTGCGAGAGTTTATTAATCCGAATCTCAGATTACGCATCTTGTGTGCAGGTTAACGTTTGAAGATATTCCGTTCAGATGTGAAAACATATACATATATATCGCTTAGCATTGCATAGCTACCAGCTTGCTTCTGCTTCATAACGGATAGAATATGATGCACAAGAATTATGAATGCAAGAATTTTGTAATCCAAGATCTAAGAACTTGTGGTAAGAGCCGTTATGGTAATTTCGTGTCGGTAATTAGTTGCGCGGAAGGGACGCGGCCGCGATTAGGTGTACCGGATGGGACGTAATACACCAATAACGAACGTTCGAAGAAATCTTATGAATAAATATTCCCTATTTTCAAATCGTTTGACTTGAATTATAAGCTCAAAATTTGGATAAAATTTTTTCAGTAAATATAATATAGCGCTTCTGGAACACAGTTCCAATTCCCGCCACCAGAGTTCCAGAAAATGCAAAAAAGTTTTCCAGAAATAAAATTCCCATTTGATTATCACGTAAAAAAAGTTTTCAGAAAACATTTTCTCGTTTCTGGAATACTTTTTTTTACATTTCGACTATGTTTCAGAACCGTTATATTATATCTACTTTTTTCAGCCCTTGTAGAAGGTTTTTACGGTTTATTCTTAGTTAAAAATCGAATGCAAATTCGTAACTTGAGTCGAAAAATGGCCTGAGCTTGCCCTTCCAGCTGTGCAGGGTATAATAACGTTGTATTATAAGATCGTTGCCGTTGTGCAAAATTGTATATATGTATATGCGTGTAATATACGTCGTACAATGGAATAAGATTTGAAGAAATTAGTTGGCTTGCCAACCAGCAGCTGCTGCCCTCTTCTACTCATTTTCCTCGATCTCCTAGGTTATTAAACATTGACTGTAAGGGTCGAAAGTTTTCTTTGTCGATCATACCTTTTTAGATTATTACAATAAAACAGGAGAAATAAAAGGACCAGCACTTTTTTTGTCAATCATGCAGACTTTTTTACTTTTCAACACCTTTGGTGATGCACGAAAAGTATTCATTTCGGTCGAAAATCACTTCTTCTAATTTCAACGAATCTTTACGTTTTTGAAACTCGAATTTTTTTAAAGAAATGATCTCGGAATCGGCTCAGTGACAAAATTTAAAATTTACTGGATTTTAAAACCATATGTAGACTGTAATAGACATCAAAAATTGCCATGTACCGTTTAATTTGAACTTTTAGTTCAACCGAAAATAAGTAGTCAATGTTTTATTAACAAACTGATACTTTTTCCTCTTTATTACTGTTTCTAAATTGAACGCATTCCGAGTTTATTAATTTATTATTGAACAAATTATGAGTTTTTTTGTTACTCATTCAAAGTTTTAATTTTTTTTTAACACTTTTTTCTTTGTTTTAATGATAGACCTATAGGTTTTCTTATCTGATTTATAATTTGTTCCACACTCGAAGTTATACATCTATTTTTCTAATCATTAAAAACGTTTTTTATACATACCCGTAAAAAGTTGCTTTTGTTTTTTCTCTTCACTCGTTTTCATCGCCTTTCTTATAAAGTGTTTCTTATAATTTTCGATTGACAGGAAATTGAAAAAAAACGAATAAATGTGTGAAAAAATGGAACAAAAAAACATGTCAAGTAGCTTTTAGGTATAAACTTTACAAGCTGCTTCTGTCTCGGGCCTAAAGATTCGACGTAGAGAGCAATTCTTTTTTGTTCCGCTTCTGTTCTTCTTCTTCTTCTTTTTCTTTCACGCCACTTACTTTTCCTTTACCTATACACATATGTATATTATAAGCATATAAAATCCATGCAGACTTGTTTGCGCCTTATTGTCTATTACACAGCTTTTGCCAAAAAAAGTTGACTAAGTGCACTTTTATCTAAAGTGAAAAGTATCTTGCGTGCGAAATAAGAGAAAGTAAATGAATGATTGAGAAATAATAAAAAAAAAAAAAAAAAAATTCCAAATCTCAATTGTATCGATCGACAACCAACAGCGGAATTATATAACATCAAAATTGATCATCACTGCCTAATGAAATATGTAATATGTAATACGTGATGAAATATCTGTTATCACGAAATGCCGTAACACGAAGTCCAGATTATTAATACACCACTTATCGCATGTGAGATGAATTTAATCTTAATCTTTTCGTTTCTCGTTCCTGCTTATCATTATAATTATAGAAGCGCGCCTTAATTCTTCCATTTTACCCTCTCCCCTTCTCGCCCCCTCTCTCCTCTCCTCTCCTCTCCTCTCCTCTCCTCTCCTCTCCGTCATGATACGGCATTCACCTTCTAATTTCAGGTTTATTTTCTTTCACCCTCCTCCTATCTTCCTTCCTTCTCACCCGCCTCGCCAGGCGTCAGTAACGGTCTGTCCAAGACACGGACACGGCGATGCAGAGGGGATGGAAGTGGAACTGGAAGTCGAGGGGTGAGCGAGTTTGCTTCTCGTATAATAGCATAATATTCTACAAAAGACGCAAGGAACCTCGATGTTATAACGAGGAACTTTCTTACCGGCGTGGCATGGCAGCATCTCCTACCGTTTATACATATATACATATATACATATATACATATATACATATACACCTGCTGCTGCTGCTGCACACAGTGGCCCGTGTAACTCGCATCCGTTCGCTCGTTCGCTTACTTTGCAGCCTCCTTCGTTATATGCCGCAGTAATAATTTAACCTTATTCTAAGATTTAGCGCTGCGTAGGTAACAAATTAGCAAAAAAATAAAATACGAAAAATTAAATTGACGAAAATATACGTGTGTAGAAAAATTAAAGATCTAGAATAAAACGAGGAATCTATAAAAACGGTGTACTTTCGCTGCGATTAATAAATTATCATTCCTACCTTCTAACTATAATTCGATTTCTTAGACATAAATAAACAAGAAACATCAGATAATAATTATGATAATAGTAACAACAATGATTTAGCGGGTGGCAGAAAAAAAATATAAAATGTTATCAATATTTAGGCTGTTTTTTGCGGTTATACTGTATACAAAATAGGAAACAAGAGAAATTTTGTCGCGCATATTAAAGATGCATGGGGCGTATAGTCAGGTGAAAAATGTGTTGAATTTAAAAAATCCCTTATTTTCAGGAGGGAGAAGTATGAGTGTAAGAGTTTGGGGAAGAAGTCTTTGGCACTATAAACTCGATGGGCGTGGGTAGGTGTGTATATATAATTATATATATATATATATATATGTAAACAAGGGGGCGAGCCGATAGACGGGGGTGTTTTCTACGTCTGGCTCTTCTTAGGGGTTGTTAAGATCGACGCCTGGTGCGTTTTCCGCGGCAGCTGAAAGAGAAAAACAAGAATAAGAAGAAGAAGAAAAAAAGAGAAGCTTCGCCCGAGGGAAAATGCTCGACTTTTTAAAGAACAGAGTCCTTAAATACCTGTATATACACCGCCCCTTCCACCCTATTCTCAATCTCTCTCTCTCTCTCTCTTTCTCTCTCTATGTTCTCCAAATTTCGAACCTGCCTCCATGGCGTGAAATTCATCCACCCACTCGGAGAGAAAGCGAAAGAAAAAGAGAAAGAGAAAGAGAGAAAGAGAGCTTGTGTATAAGGGTATAAGTGATAAGGTGAAACTTTTCATTGTGCACGTGTTAATTATATTCTGAAACAAAATTTTTATCCAAAGTCAATGCAAGCGGAAGAGGCTGCGTGCCTTGTTTTGTTCCTTTCTGTACAGCGTGAGTCGCAGGGTTAGGAAAATGAATGAATGAATGAATGAATGAATGAAGGCAGGAAGGAAAGAATGAAGGAAGGAAGAGTGCTGAATTATCAGGGGAAACGAGATCGCATTTCGCTTCCTGTCGATGTCAGTGGGAGGCTGTGAGAGAATGACGCGATGATAATTATAAGCGTGATTCGCTATTCGTGTAAACCAGATTAACGATTATTTTTTGTGTTTTTGTTTCACGACTCCATTTCCAATACCTACGTCTGAGATCTAAAGACTTTATCGGTCAGATGTACAGCCCTGTAAAAAATTATCTCTCAATTAAGTAATTACGAAACAAAGACTGAATCGCGAATTTAATTCGATTAAAAAAATATGGAGGAATTCGAAAGACGAGAAAGAAACGTCGGATTTGTACTGAAAAATCTACGCTATATATGTTGACTTTTCTAATTTTTCAAAATTCTCTACGACAGAATTCGCTATTGTTGAAAACTCGATGTTGCAACTCATCTATTTTTCAATCCTTCTACACTTATACCCTCATTCTATTTTCTTTTTCAATTAACCACGAGCCTCTGCGTCTCAATTTATCGGCTCGATCGATCCTTAATCTTTCGAACGAAATCGAGCGATGCGAACACCCGACTCTACACTCCGGTCCAATAGTGACGTGTATTGCGGTGATAATGACCCGGGAATATCGAAGTAACGAGCCATCGGGTCTGCGGAGAGGGTGGAGGATGAGGATGAGGAGGAGGGGGAGGAGGAGGAGGGGGAGGAGGAGAGTTGCGGGATCGAGTTGAGTGGGGGGATACGTGAGCTGAATTAGGCGTTTGAAACTGGCCGAATTGCTTTTGCCAAACTTTGGATTGGCTACGTTCGCTCTTCGCCTCTCTCCAAACCACGAAAAGGTGGAGAAGGAGAGAAGGAGAGGCGCGCAGGTATGTGGGGTGCGGGTTATATTCGTCTATACGTGGGTCGTGATTGCCACCCGAGGGGTTGTCGTCCTCCGGCATTCGAAAGTCGACGAAAAAAGAGAAAAAGAAAAAAATAAGCTCAAAAGTTGATCAAATATTTACCAGAAGTCAGGCTCGAGAATTAAGAAATGGATAAAACGCGGCCGAACCAAAACTTGGGAAAAGAGAGAAAAAAAAAAAAAAAAAAAAAAACGTCCACGGCACCATCTCTACCAATCTTATTTCACCCGCATAGATTAGATTTAAGAATAATATACAGCGAACAACGTCCCTGCAATGCGATAGAAATGAATCCGGTTTTTTTTTTCTCTCCCTTTTCGCAATTTATTTTTAAGGATCAATTAAAGGGGGGGACACAGCTTGGATGACCTAAAATCATACCTATTTTTAGGAGATTTTTCTTTTTGAAGAAAATGAAAACAACAATTTGAGTATCAAGGCTTTATTATTGATTGTTTCGAAAATATTTTAGAATTTTTTTATTGAGATTAATAACAAAATGGTGACATGGCACATATTAGTAGCGAACGACCACGATTTCAATCTGTTGGCGTAGATTCGTTTATCAATTTTTATCAGATCGACTTGAAGTTTTAACACAATCTTTAAAACTTGTTTATTGAATCGAGATCGTGGCTATATTTTTTAATTTCGATCATAAATTTTTTTTATCAAAAGTTTCTCAACAATTTTTTGTTGATAATCGTATATATTTGAAATTTTTTTTTTTTTAGCATTCGGGCAATGAACTCGAATCCGAAAAGATATTTTTAACTGGTTTAAACTATCAATTCTAATATCCTCAAACTCGAATAGCTCTAAGTGTTTTGATAAAAAGAAAAAAAAATAATTATTTTTTAATCTTCATTTTGCCATTATGACGCGCGGATTATTGTAAACGCAATGAGATTTTTTCCCTGCGTTTGTGTAGGAGAAATTTTGCAGAGGGATTGAAATGTAATTGGAATATCTTGTTTGCCCGAAAGAGGCGGGCTGCTGTTTTATTTCCTTTCTTTTCTCTCTCTCTCTCTCTCTCTCTCGAACTCCCAAAGTCTGCTCTCGGTAAAACGTGTGGCTCTTGTTGCTCATTAGATTTTTTAGAAATTCCCTGAATGTCTTACGAGGGTGAAGTAAGTAACGTTACTCCAAAAACGTGATTATTTTTAGGAGAAATCGTTACTTCAAAACTTCAGGATCGTCTGAAATTTCATAAACCCTGATAAACAAACCATACTCAAATTTTTTACAGCGAACTCTTTGAAAGTCATTCAGATATCGCACAATACTAACTTCACGTAACGTTACTAACTTCAGTCTTGTAATTTCTTTTACTTTCTTTTACTCTAGTTAACTCGATCGGGCATAGATCTGTTCGTGCTGGACCAATCTTTCGAGATTCATGTAATAGGCAAGGCCTGTGACTACACGTAGCGAGATCCTTGCGTTCATTGACCCGGCTCGCATTCCTTAACGATGGCATCCTTAATGCTATCTGCGTGCCTTGGCTGAACGTTCATGGGTGACACGAATGAATCGTACGATATATGGCGTTTTGCGATGTATGTATAGAGTATGCGGAATGCGTCTGCTCCGGGTGTATGGATTTCTTGGATTCTTTTTCTTGTACCGACACCTATCGCCTCTATTCTATAATCCGTCTCCACCGCCAGCTTACGATTAGTCTAATCTTAATCTTGTCGTCTTATTTCGTTTCACCGACTTGTCTATTCTATATTATTTATTCGTTATACTTTACATACTTATTTTTAATATGTCTGTAGCTGCTAAGGGTTACTATCCCGCGATCAAATAAATATCCTTTTCTCTCTCTCTCTCTCTCTCCCTCTCTCGACACCCTCGGACGGCTTCGGTTGGCCGAGTTGGTACTTGATTTACGGAGTTTGTTGAAAAATACACTTTTTTCCGCGGTACATTTGCTAATTCACCCTCCTCCCCGAAAGTGTCACTCGACTGGAGGGTGGCTCCGCTCGGCGTTGCGCCGCCGCTCTCACACAGATATTGTATACATATGTACACACACACACACACATAGTGGTACATAGTATACGAATGCAGAAAACCCCGCCAGCATTTAATTTCCGTTCCCTGTTTTATTATACTTTTTTTCTTCATTTTCTCATCTGGTGGCATTACGATATAGGTACATAAGATTTGTAAGCATTGCGGTACGAAATATAGTGAGAATGCGTGTGTAAAAGGAAATTTTCCAACGAGTTCCGAAAATCTGACTTTGACAAAGTTTGTTATTATTATTAGTATTATCATTTATTTCGGATAATCGGTTGTTCGTAATTAAAAAAGTGTCAATTTTTTCACAGTCTTGAAACCTTTAACCCTTTCGAAAAAATCTATTATATATATGTATCTACTATATATATATATGTATATATATATATATCATAGAAAAAAATATCGAACTGACCATGCAACGTTATTATCAAACGCGTATAATGATTCTTTGTTATTGAAAATATATTTCGTTGTAATATTCGGATTTTTGGCTTTCTCTGCTTTTTCCTATTACCCCTGTGTTCTTTTTTTTTTTCCTCTTCCGACTCTTTCATTTCCTCCACTCTTCGCAACGCGATGATCATGATCGATGTGAGTCTCTGAAGCAGCAGGTAAATGCGGCAAAAGCATTCACGCGAGAGTTAGCTCTCGTTATCCGTTTTACCACTGCATGCAGCGTTGACAATTCGAACCAACCGCTTTCACCCCCCCCCCCCCCCCTTTCACCCCTTTTCACCGCCCGCATCACCGACGCCAAATTGTTTAAAACCCCGTACAAAGCTGCCCACTCCCTCTGTGTGTGTGTGTGTGTGTGTGTGTGTGTGTTTTTTTTGTCTTGTCATTTTGTTTTTGTTTATCTATACCTCGCCTTTCTTCTTTTCATTCTTGTCTGCCATTGTTTTATTCATCCCCTCTTTTTCTTTCTCCTATTTGTTGTTTGGCTTCTCTTCTCTCGTCTCTCCGCCAGCTTTTCCCACTGTTTTTATACCCTATACCACGTACACACAACGACATGTATGTATGTATGTATGTATACATATATGTACACGCATACGTCAAACTGACAATGCCGAGAGTAAGCGCAGATTGAAATCGAAGCTTTGTATTATACATAGACCCCCACATGTAAAATTCTTCCTGTGCTGAATTCGCACAATGGGCTCTCTGCTCGTTTATCTCGGATTTTGTGTAAAACGATTTATTTCATACTTATTATTCTCGCGCAGGAACAGATCTGATATACATACATATATATGTATGTATATTATATACTACACAATCTTCTTGTTTCAGGACTGATATATATATATATGTATATATCGCAATGCACTACCATCTCGGTACTTTTATCAATAGTATTATACAATTCAACCATACGACGCGTTTAATGGAGAGTAAATTTTTACTCAACTTATTAAATTTCTATTTTTCTGTTCATTTCGTTTTTCAAATATTATTCGAATTACAAAAATATTTATTATAAAAGTAACCATATTTAATATGAATTATCGCGATAGTTTCAAGAAAGTATTGTACGAGGGATCGTGATCGAAAAGAATATAGTATCTCGTACTACAGATTTTCCCTTCACTTCAACAAAGCTTTAAAAAATGAAAATAGTTAAGGAATGTGCGGTTAAGATGATTAGAAATTTTTCTCGTTGCTCTTCGGGCCTGAGATTTCGTCAACATCGGTTCATCCGGATACCGTCACGAGTAGCGCCAGGTTGAACGAGATATAGTCGAATGGCGGAGGATCGGGTTGCGTAATTTGAAAATTTTCGGATCGAGTTTGGACCCTCAGCCTAATCCCGGGCCTGGCTTTAGCCCTAACCACAAACGCGGTCCGAACCGCCCCGTTATGCAGGCCAGTTAAAATCCCCCGGAGGGTGGTGAAAGTGCCCTAACAGGAGCGGCTTAGGAACTCTTCGTAGTGCAGGACAATCGGCCAAAGGATGAAAGATTCCTCGGGAAAACCGCGGAGCGAATAGTTTCAGAATTGAAAATAAAGTTCGTCAGAGCGACAACTTCATTGCCATAATTAATCTCCGAATGCCAATTTAGTCGATTAATAAGGGGTGAAAACTGGTCTCAAGTTTTACCCCGAGAAATCTAAAAAAAATTTTCTTTAAAACCAATTGACTTTATTCACTATCAGCAGACGATAATATGCACGGTTTTTTCACCCTTGGGGGTTGCATCCCTTAAAATTTGAGGGTTGTTTTTACCTCCTGGACGGTTGAATTAACACGTAACAAAAGATTTGTGTTCAATGTGTTTTTATGTGCCATAAGATATCGCGGAATGAGAAAAAACGCTGGGAAGCAACTCGCGTACTTTCCTTAGTGATGAAAGACCAGAAAACCAAACGACAGCAGTTGGCTTTCCATTCATCATTGCCGTAACGATCAACCTGCGCATCGCTCTCTTGGCGAAAGTTCCCCTTTTATTTCCCTTTCAATTCATGGTGCCCGTTGAATATCGAAGCCTCGTTTCTTGAGGCGCGCGATGATCCTTCGAAAATCGATCCTCTGTGCACCACTTGAAACGTCAACTTGACGGCAAGTTCATCGGGTTTTTTACCTTCTCATTCTTCTTAGGTTACGAATGAACAAATCTTCAATTGTGACTTGGTACCTACTCAAAGCGATGATTCTCTTTGCGGATTTTGTTCAAGCTACTGCGGGTTGCGTTTAGACTACGGAAAGACTTTTACCGAAAGGACGAAACGTCGTCGTCGTCGTGCAGTTTATTTCTACTGAAACTCAGATCTCTTCGACTTCTCACGAGCAAATAGCTTCCACTTCCGGAAATTCACTACGTGATTTATATCGCCCTCTATAGCCGGAAGTAGAGACCATCAAGTTCTCTCGCTGGAACCCCTCTTCCTGCCACCTATATCCACGTGCCACGTGATCCAAGGGACATCCTTCGACGCACCTTCTCTTCCTCAAAAATTTTATACGTAGGTGTGTTATACAGCTTGACTTAATTTTTTTTTTTGAAAATTCAATTCATTGCCTCGGTTTCATCGTGTTGTAGTGGTTGATTTTTTTGCTGGTATTTATCGAAGGGCAAAGTTTCTGTATTTTCGTTACTTAGCGTGCGTTGATCTTTATTGGTCGGGTAGTTTTCGCGTTATACAAATGGAAAAATTAAAAACAAATACAAAATCTTATTTGTTCGTGTTTTGTGAACTCGAGACGCATCCAAGCTGGAAGTTTTTAGACTGCCCCATCAGGGTCAGCAAAATTAACCACTTGTTTTCGTTTTTCCAAACAGTGTCTTGTATCAACATTGTTATCGAGGGCTTGTCAATTACCTCGATGAACCGATTGTTGAAAATTTCATCGGATATCTTTCTCCTTTCTTGTTTTTAAAGAGAAGCTTAAAATCTGATCAATTATAATACGATGTACAGTACCTTCTCCTCGTTGTCTCATTTTCTGTCTTAAATATCTCGAAGTGAATTACTCTCGATTCTTGGGTCCATAAGGTATACCTAAAAAAAAAAAAAAAACAAAAAAAAAACACCGTAACATAGAAAAATTCCCTGAGAAAGCGACCCGAGGGTTTTTTTTTTTTTCTCTTTAATCCATAGAATCAATGCCTGACTAATCCCAATCCCGAGTCTGAACCTGCCTTCAAAGAAGCTTACTAAGCTAGTTGGAAAACCGTAATAATGACGGCGCTCGTCGAACAATGCATACTGCTGCCGCTGATTCGAATGTGGAGAAGTGGCCGGTGTGACCTGTTAGCTAAAATTGTCTGATAATCCATTTACGCCTCTGGACGTCGCGTCGCCCCCTTTTCACCCCCCATATTCCCACTCCCGACGGATCGCGCGGGGCGCAAACAGCAAGCTTTCAACGGGACCGAGAGAACAGGGCTTAGCATTCAAATGGGGGCAATTTGCAGCAGGTGATAAAGGTGATAAAGGTGACACAGTGGTTGCAGCGCCTAACGCCAAACGCCTAACGCCTAACGCCACCTCCCTTCCATCCTCCCTCTACCCAACTCTCGACCACTCTCGAGGTGTTAAGCTCCTAAATAGCTACCCCCTTCGCGGGTGTGTGTGTGTGTGTGAAAGAGAGAGAGAGAGAGAGAGAGAGACTCTGTAAGCCATACTATCCTGCAGCCCGCAGCGAATGCTGCAAGCGACGGCTTTGAACGAACGCAGAAGCGTAATTTTTAAGGTATAACGTGGTTTGAAATAATAAAGAACTGGAGAATTGTGTTTTTTTTTTTTTTTGTTTTGTTTTTTTTTTTATTTCGTGGTGTTATATGGAAGGAAAAAATGGAATTAGCAGAAATTCCCTTCCAAGCAAACTCAACTGAGAATTAAAATTATATTTTGTTCTGGTAATTGAAATAATACTTAACGATGATATGATTTTGAGGTCCGTGAGGAATTTTTTTTTTAACTCATCGAATTTTCCGGCTTCCTGCTTCTTGTTTTTTAACAACGCAAATCCTTCGCTAGTCGCTAATGCCGTCTGAGTTCTCTGTGCAACCGTTTTCAACGCCGACACCGACGTTCCTCCAGTGAAAACGATATCTATATAGGATATTCCACTTCGATTCGACTACGGTCTGATCATTACCCTCTTGGATTTGCTCCGCGATTTTCTACATCGCTGTTCCAATTTTAAATATCATTCCAATTTCTCTCAAATTTTTCTTACCCCCCAAGCGCTTACAGAACTTCTTAGGTGATGATATTTTGACAGTGATAGCGAAATTTTTCAAAATTATGATAAAAATTGACATATACTCTATCACCGAAACCTTGAATATTTTAATTCAATCAATTCACAATAACTGTCAAAATATCACCATATAAGGAGCTGCGGTGGAAAAAATCTAAGACAACATAAAATAATTTTTAGAATTTAGATAGCGGTATAAAAAATTGCGGAAAAAATCCCAGAAGGTGAATTCGACCCTAGTCGAATTAACGTGGAATATCCCATATACATACACATTATATACACATGTAATGTCTATGCATCGGAAAACATTCGCTCTCTTGTGGGAATAATGTTGATTAGTGTATGCGTATAGTTATACAAAGTGTTGGTATTACACGATTATGTTACAGGGATGTACACGAATACGTATAACCGCGTGCATGCATGATGTGCAAGTGGATAGACAGATCATAATTCTTGTGGGATGATACACGCATTCTCTTGATAAGATCCCCCCAGAAGGTGTCTCAACTTTTCTCATCACCTTTATCGTGTTGAACTTGAAGTAAACTGATAAGTTTTTTTTCTCTCTCTCTCTTCGCTTGCAATGCTACAGAAATTATCATTTGATATTTGTGCATTTTTTAATAGAAGTTATGCAACTGAGTTGAAATTGGTTTGCGTATTGAAAAAAAAAAAAAAATGAATAACATTAGCCTGCAGATTATCGACGGTGTTTAAGAGCACTCATTCAGCACCAGGGTAAAACACTCTAACGGGAGTTTGCCGAATTTTCCCAATTCCCGCGGGATCATTATTACTTTGACAATTTGTGAACAAGGCTCAGCGATATCGCACCCTTAAATGTATATATACGTATGCCTATGTATATATCTAATTCTGTACCTTCGAAATCGTCGCGATTCCATTCCAGAATATACTTTATAACATCCGACTAATATGCGGGATTATTGCCCCCTCACGGTATATATAGTATAGTAGTAGGTAATGATCGAGAGTTTGAAGGATTTTGTCTACGCGCGTTTTAAATGAAATTGGAATGAAATCACTCGGAAGGTGTGAAGAAATAAAATCCAATTCCAATCTTACAATTAGACGAGACGCGAAGTGGAACGAAATAATTAAGACAGTATTTAGGGAGAACAATTTCGATCGAGAAAAAGAAATTACGAATCTTGAATCAGATCTTATAAATGAAATAACGTAAAATAAGATTGTAAAGAATGAAAAAATTTCAAACCTCGGATCAGATAACAATTGAGAATCGAAGAACAAAGAACAGTAAGTAAAAGTTGCTAAAAGAAACGTCGCTTTCACTCGAGAGAACGCGGCAGCGATGATCGGGGGTTGGCTCGTTTGAAATTTCTTTACTCCATAACCCTCACTTGTTGCTTCGGGCGTCGCGGCGCCGGCTTGACACGCGAACCGAGAGTCTGGAGGGCTTAGCGGAGTCAGGAGTCAGAGGCCGTATACATTTTTCCTCATTTTTACCCCTCCCACCCTCCTTTTCTCTCTCTCTCTCTCTCTCTCTCTCTCTCTCCCTCTCTCAATCCGTCCCTCGATTCTCCTTCGTGCTGCCCTTTTTGTCCCTCCAGGTCTTTTCCAATGTTCTCCAAAAATCTAATTCCTTCAAACCTTTTTCCAGTGTTTTTAAAATCAGGATCAGATATATTATACAGATAATTCTTTATTGCATTTTAGATTTGGTTTTTTCTATTAAAGGTTACATTTTCATAGGAAAATCGCGAGACGAGATTTGGTAGGCGTGAATAGAAATTGGAAGCAATCGAAACAGATATCAAGATATAATGAATTTATTCATAAACCGTTATTCTCACTATTCCCACTATTGCCACTATTCCTTGCACGTTTTACACTTTTCTCGCCATTCCCATTATTGTTACTATATTACTTGCACTATTTTCACTATTGTCACTATTCCAACTATTGATATTATTTCCTGCGCTATTCTAGCTATTGTCATTACTTCCATGATTACCACTTTACCCACTATTTTTACTATTTCCACTGTTATTATTCCTGCTTATATTATTACTAAAAAGAAAACATAATCTCATTCTGCATTGAAAATATCTCGAATATACCTTCACATCTATATATATATATAGTACTAAATACATCAATATATATACCTACAGAGCAAATAGTTTCAATTTTTCAGATAAAAAATCTCTATTTTATACTGAAAAACATTAACCCGTTGATATCGGCGCGTGCAATATAGATTAGAAAAAAAAAAGCGTGCGAAAACAGAGAAAGCAAAGAAAATAAAAATCGCACACCTCGAGAGAAGAAAAGTGACAGCAACTGAGGTGTGAGAGAGGTGAAGGGGGGCTGAGCTGAAGGTGTTTGGCTGGCACTGAATGGGTTAATGGAAAATCACTATCCGCTGTGACGAGGGTGAGAGGTTGTTCATCGCTCGCCCCACGAGAATGGGTAGAGAGATAGAGATAGAGAGAGAGAGAGAGTGGGAGAGAAATATGGTGATTCCTCTTGCAATTTATCCCTTTATCGCGTTTTCATCACCCCCATAAAGAGACGAGCACGATCTGCACACGCGTAGTTCTCTCTTGTATTTTCTGTATGTTATATGTATATAAGCGCGTTGTTGTATACACCCCTTGTTGTTCGTCCACCTTGCCGCCCTAATCTCGACTGTTCCACCCTTATCACACCCCGTCGAACATCCGCGATATTGCTCGGTTAGCATTGCAATTTTAACACCGTTCGGATGAAACTTTTTCCTCCTCTTTTACGCGCGCACAAAAGTCGAGGCAGGCACAACTCCGATCGTAATGACGCTTTTTGGGAACCTGAGTCGAGTGAAGAAATTTTGAAATTTACGAAAAAACAAAAGAAAAGTAAAAACGAAACAACTACTCGTGCAGTCTTGTAAATTTTTTTTTTTTTTTTTCAAATTATTCATTTGAGGCGAAACCACCACCGACTGTATATTTTGATAGTTGTATATCTATTACAACTCGTATAAACGACACTGCAAGATAAAATTTAGATATTGAAAAAATGTACAAAAACGATTAAACGAAAACCTTGGGTGTTAATATCGAGCAATTTTTTTTTTTTTTTATAAATTTTCAATTACTAATCTGTCTTTTTTTTCCTTTCTCCACCCCCCCCCTCCCCTCCTTTTTTTCTCCTTTGTTGGAATGAAATAAAATATCATATCGTAGCGTGGACTGAACAAAAAAAAGAAAGAAAAAAAAAAAAAACTCAGACACACGAACAGAGGCAAATAACAGTGCAGGGGAAAAAATATAAATTTCATCCGCGTCGAAGCTGAAGCACGTTTTTCGTTACATAAGCATACATGTGTGTATTGTATATATATATATATATATACATATATTTATATATACACTTTACTATGTACTCAACTGTCGGTTTTAATTGCAGTTTGGAAATGAATCTAGGAGATCGAGGGCCCTGTTGTTATTGCCGGAAATTCGCGCTCGTTCAAACTCAGAGGCCGACTTTAATTAACGTATCACTCGAGCCTGTAGTTAATTAACTATATACATACATATAGTTAGCGTTTAGTTATTTTTGCGAATATAGGTTCAACGGGTCTAAATCACACATATATATATCTATATTATAAACCAAATTATTATATTACTTGTTGCACACCTGAAGATAGTTTCATAAAAAGAAAAAATCAAAAAAAAAAAAAAAAAAAAAACAAAGTAAATAATTAAATTCGCCACTTTATTGGTCATTGGTTGGAATTTTTTCTCGCCAATTTGACGTTAACTTGTTCGCGCAGTGATCGACCCTTTCATCATATGGGTATATGGATGACATACATATGTATAGCATATATGTAGGTATACCTGTCGTTTGCGGGGGTTGAAACAAGGATCTGGCGAACCGCCGCGGGTGTCACAGCCGGTGATTCGGGCCGAAACGGAAACCTCGAAAACCCTGCGAAACTCATCCCCAATTTTCCCTTTAAACTCGTCAGTATACGGACGTAGGTAACGACGCCCTGAGAATTGCTGCAGGAAAAACCCTTTCGTCCGTATAACCCATATGTGTGTTGTTATAAACACACACACTCACACACATACAAGTCCGAGTTGTGTATAATTGGACAATAAATTTCAAGCTTTCCAGTTCCGACGAAATTAATTGCACATACGCTTTGAAACACCCTTTGCTGAACATTCTGCACGCGTCGATGTATTTCAATTTTCAATTTCTTTCTTGATTCCTTACGTTTCTTTTGTTTTTCGATTTTCATTACATTCTCTTCGCTGTCATTTTAAGAGGAGAGAAAGAAAGAAAGAAAGAAAGAAAAAAAAACAAAAAATGTAGACAAGTAAACTGACGATTAAAAAATGTTGGATTCTGTATAATCAAATATTACAATAATTAATCTGTCTGAAACGATAATTATTGTTGAGGTTTTTTCGTGTCTTATTTTTGTCGGTTCGGTTATTTTACTTTTTATTTTTAACTCTCTCATTTCTCTCTCTCTCTCTCTCTCTCTCTCTCTATCTCTCTTTTTTTTTCGTTTATTGGCTTAATTACATTAAGGAGAGAGTAATTTCTATTCCTGCGTGTTTATATGTTGTATATATAAATGTATAATGTACATATAAAGACTTTTGGACGTGGCAAAAGGGAGTAACGAAAACGTAGGAAATAAAGGTAGAACGAAAAAGAAAATAAAAGATAGGAGAAAAAAGAATAGACCAACATTCATATTTCAAATCCAGACACGCCCTAGGCCACCGGCTCTTCCATATTATGTAATCTCTCTATATATATATATATATAATATACATTACGTGTGAGTTTATAATAAAAGTACATACGTTTATATGTATGTAGAAAACCTTACGTGCGTGCATTCTTGGAATATATATATATATATATATATATATATATATATATATATATATATATATACACATATAAAATTACAGTATACGTGGTATATCGTATGGTATTGTATTATTGGAATTAGATACTTGAGCTGCATTATCGAAATTGGTTGGATCGATTTTCCACTCCGTGCTATTACACGACGACGTTCACTCCTCACTCATTTACATGCGCGCGCGCACAAACACACACACACACACACACACACACACTCACAATCCATTCATATGTGTATCGATACATGTACACGCTCGTAGAAACGCACGCGTATTGTTAATGCATAGTAATTTTTTTTCCACACGCCTTGCTCTTTGCCTTAACGATCACGATCTGTTTTTGGTTTGTTTGTTTGCTTGTTTGTTTGATTACTTGCTTTTCTCTAAGCCTTTTTTCCCTCCGGCTGGTCAGCGAACTTCTATTTTATCCACTTTTCTCTCTCTCTCTCGCTCTCTCTCTCTCTCTCTCTCGCTCTCTCTCTCTCTCTCTCTCTCTCCGTCTATCTCTCTGTCTCTCTCTTGCACCGTAATTACTGTCACATGTACTATGCATGCCCCCACATTGTATAATGCACATGTGACATGTTCTCGTGGGACGAAAACGTTTTACCCAATTTGTTTATCTCGTTTATATATATATATATATATATATATATATATATATATATATATATAATGAAAATTGCACAAACCTAGCGAAAAAACTTGTCCTTTGCATTTGCGTTCACTTTTTGCCCATTATTGGGTAAAATATTCTATTTCAGGCTTTTGTCCCCGACTGATCGCTCAACCCATTATTCATCACGCGTTCGACGTAGTAATTTCATTCTACTCTATATATGTACTGTAATATACGTATGTACATTACTTTATACATGTATTATATACGGAGTGTCTCATTTTAATCAATCCAGTCAAATATCTCGAGGAATAAAAGTGTGAGTGAAAAATGTCGTAAGGACAAAAGTTGTAAGGTTCGAAGGGGGAAAAAATAGAGAATGACAAATATTCCGTAAATGGACCCGCCAAGGTCAGATGAAGATCAATTTGGTTTTTTCTTTTTAAATGGTACAGTATATTTTTTTTTCATCAGCGTCTAAAAGGTCATCGGATTATGCACCAAAAACTACTCGCATACTCACCTAACTCACCACCTAAACACGACTGGTGATCAGATACAAGCCTGTTGATTTGCTAAGGAGGGATTCTGTCGTCCTTTGTTCTTGAGTTTGGCATGTCTAGCATATATACCTTTGTTTTTCTAAATATTTATATTTCTTTCCAAGTTTTATTGTCAATTTTCTAAAATATTTCATATTTTTAATTTACATTTTTAATCCTTCGGTTGAAATTTTGTATTAATTCAAAATTTTCTCATTTCAACTACTTTTCAAAGAAAGTCTGTTTGTTTTATCAGAAGCTTATAAAAATAAAACGTTACTCGCAAACCGTATTTTTACAATCGTGGTAACCTTTGGATTATGTCGAGACGTAAAATGGAAAAAAAATAAACCAACACATATTGCAGGTAAAAAAAACACTTTTTGCATAGATGTATAGAGATAACAAAAAAAAACAAAAAACAAAAAAAAAAAAACGAATCATCCATCGTACATACAGTAATGAATTAAAATGGGATACAATAATGCGAAATGTCGATAAAATCAAATCGAATCGAGAAAAAAAATGGAGAAAAAAAAAAAGAAACGAAAAGAAACGTGTCAGGTTTGTCGATATATCGAATCGCATATACATACACACACACACACACACACACACGAACATACACGTGCAATTCGTAAATATCTGTACTTGAAAAATATACGCGCGGATCAAAGGAAAACGTGGGAGCTTGAGGCTGATGATAAATTCGGAAGGTTTTGGGGGTTGAAAGGAGGAAGCAGCAGGTGTAACGAATATAAATCAGGAGCTTTGAATCATTCGTTTGGCTTCCTGTTTCCGGGTCTGAAACTTCCGGCGTTGGGAATCAAAAATTCCCTCGACCCCTGGGCTTCGAGCAGCGTATGGCCGTAACCTCACCCCCACCCCTTCCCTCCCCCAAAGGTATTTTAAGGAATATAAACGAGCCGAATTGCGTCATCACCGCCGTGCCCCTTATTCTGCGCCCTGCGTATCATTAAATGGATAGGATATACACCGATCCGTGTACGTATAAGGCTGCGATGCTATCTATGTATGGTTGTCTCTCCTCTTTGTCGACCCGCTCAATCAAATCAAACCGCCTCGTAAACTATCCACGTCAATTTCTTAAGGATCTATCGGACCTACAGTCGAGGCAGAAAACAAACCCCGGAAAAATAAAATTTTCCAGTACCTAATCGAAAATTCGACAGCTCATAGGAACAATAAAAAGAAAACGATATTTTAATGAACACAGGTTACATATAGTTACAAAAAATGTATGATTTATTTAGAAATATATAAATTTATCTTATCGAAAATCTGTTTTACGTGATTTGCGTGGGTTTGGAATTGACGAAAGATTTTCAATAACACACTTCGTGTCGACTGGGATATGTATTTATCAATCACCGAACTGTTTCCATAAAAATTTGTTGGTTAAAAAAATTTTTTTTTTTTTTTATCGTTCCAAAGAGATAGTCTTCTATTTCTCTATTTTGATATTTTTTTTTCACCAGACTGTACATCTGATACATCCTTGACCCCGGTTGTTATGCCCCGCTAACCACAGCGGCTGTTGCTTTTGTCAAAATAAGAAAGATGAAGGAATTTGCTAACGGTGTGTGTTGTAATGGAGCCTGTATATTAATTTTATTTTTATTTGTATTATGAAATAAATTTCGTTGAGGTGATTTGAAAAAATACATATATTTATAAGTATCATATGCACCCAATGTTTGATAACTTGTAACTTTTTTAATAAACAGGTTCGATTTCGATAGAGCAGGTTGAAAAAAAAAATTAGCCAAAGAAGCCGTAAGAAACTGAAGAATTTTAGATTCTATTCATTTTCATAGAATAGAAAAATCTCCCCCCCCCCTCCATCCCTCCCTTTTCCCCTTCTTTTCTTTCCCTCCGTCTTCGCACTTTGAATTTCACGTCCAATTCTTCGCAGATCTGCAATTCATTGCGGAGGTCGCAAAATTTTCGCTTTTGGGAGGATGAAAATTAAACATCATGGCGGCAATGATAACGCTTACGTCTCTCTGGGATTTCATTGATATTATATGCACGGCAATGGGGGACAAAAGGAAGTTTTTGCAAATAAAAAGCAAACGGCGCGGTGATGAATTCTACGAAAGTTAATTTCTCTGTAAAATCACCGCAGATGGATCCGGATTTTTTTTTATTCTTTCTTTTCACTTTGTTATCTCTCGGCTTCCGTTCTTCGGTTCAATTCTCTCTCCATTTTCTTTTATTTTCTTTTTTTTTTCCCTTTTTCTTTTACTTTTTTCTACATTCATCCGTCACCGCCTCGCTCCGTTTTACTTCGTTCTTTACTATTGTTAAAATTGCGAAGGTGTTCGATGCGACTATACATATACTTATACGTGCAACCACTACTGTTACACTACTACTACTACTACTACTAGTGTTAAATTCAATTTAAACTGCGGTCAACTAATTCCACTCTTCTCTCTGCGTCAGTCAATTCTGTCTAGCTGCTCGGTTTTTCACCCTCCCCAAAAACCAGAAACCTTTCATTCCTGCTGACGCTTGAATTTCGCGATTCAAAAATCTCTGTGCAGCAAAGTTTGAACGAAAAATGAAAGGTGGATCTTGCAGAAAATCCGATACATTTCAATAAACTTTTTTAATCAATCTCGATATTCTTCATTCAAATTTTCATAAACGGTATAGTTATTGTTGTTTACTTAAATACTTGTTGTCGGTTCTTGTTTCGTACTCATAGGTTTAGAAATATGTATATATTATAAATGATAAACAACCGCGAGCATGTTTTATGAATACATATATTAAGCTTATACGTACCGCAGTGATCATATAAATAAATTTATTTTATGTTTTCTTTTGCGGTCTCACGATTCACTTAGCAGATTAAAACATTCGGATGCTGCGTATGCGGGGGCAGCTACTATGCGTTAGGAAGATCCCATACTTTCGTATATTTGGGGGGGCAGATAAGAAAAGGGAGAAGAGAAAACGAAGAAGTGAAAGTAAAAGAAATCGCAGACGGAGACAAGCTGGTAAAAAAAAAATAAATGTGTAAAAAAATGGGAAACAGCTCAAGAAAATTACTTTTCTTTCTCGGTTTTTCGTTTCGTCCTTATTCGTCTTACGAAATTCGGCAAAAAATATCGTAATTAAATTTAATTAATTTTGTAAAATTAATACAATTATAGAAGATTAAAATATAAACGAAATTAATTTCGACATCATTCATCTTCTATATTTATCTTTACACGTGTTTGTGCATTTGTCGAATTTACTTAATACTTCTTTTCATACGCGTTTGTAGTATTATAATTATACACAGTGATGAAATGAAATCGATGAAAATCGAACGTTGACTTAGTGGGATAAAAAAATTTGTCAGATTGTATGGTGTATATGAAAAAAAAAAAAAAAAAGCTTTGATTACATGTTAATTAATTTCAAATTCAGGTTATATTGTAACCCGCACGCAAATAACGAAAGTTTCGCGAATGACCGACCTAATTACAAGTCTGGCCATACATAATGGCGGCAAACTAGACTAGGTGCTGCATATACATGACACATACACGTATGTAACCCATAGGCGCGAGCCTAACTTGTGTTTGGGGCCAAAACATGCGAGGAACAACACCCTGAGCACCATTTGACAATTTAATAATATTCCTTGCTCCCGGCCCTCCTCGTGACGCGACGCGACGACAACCCGCACGGGATATTATCCTTCCACCCCTCCGCTTCTCCTCCCTCTTCCCTCTTCCCTCTTCCCTCTTCCCTCTTTACACTGTAACCGTATACGAAATATATAACGAAATACCACGGGACACGTAAGGGCGACTAATTAAATTCAGTGCCATTGCCGGGAATGTCTCACGTGCTGCGTTTTCACTGCTCCTCTATACGCCAACCCCTTGCAGGATTAAGGCGAGACCCCAAACCTTGATTTCTCATTGAATCGTCGATCGTGCGGGTTAAGAAACGATTGAAAAAATCGATCCTATCTGGATTTTCAACTTCCTTCACAAATTTCTTTGTAGTCGGATGGGGAGGGAACTTGATTTTTATATTATAATCACCCCGGAAGTTTAATGCTGAGTTTCTATTTCTATGCAAGTTTGATTATTTTTAACTGCTTGTTCAGTGCGTAACACTGATGTCGTATCGGGGTCGCTGGAGACCCCGTGTCAAAAATCATTGCGTAGAAACGAAGATATTGATTCAAATAACTTGAAGAAATTCTGGAATACTCTATAACTGTTATATATTTCAACGCAAAATAGTTATCTTTAGCAAAATGAAATTTTTAATTATTGAATTTCACAAGTATCCCTTAAGTGTAAAGTGAAATCGATACAAAGATATCAAAAAAGGAAAAAAACAAAAAAAAAACTGGGAGCGTTCCTTTCGATAAGTAATTTACTATGCAAGAAAAAATTATTTTTTAATAAACATTCGACCTTAAAAGGGGTATCCTATATTTTATTGGGATTTAAAAAAGAAAAAAAACGAAACTGATCAATCACTTACTTTCAACTATTTAGCGTATATTTATTGACTATTTAAGTATTCGCAAAAAAAAAAAAAAAAAAAAAAAAAAAAAAAATTACCCATCTTTATGAAAAATTTGGCGGACGAAAAAAAAAAAAACAAACGAACAACAATTGTTAATAAAAATACGTCGAAAATTTGAAAGCAATCGATTACAGAGTTTATTAATATTTTTTTTTATCTTCTGATATCCCCGTGGAACTGTAATCTGTGACGTGCGCCCTTCGCCTCGGTGACGCGAACTTACAGAGCGGCTCAGGGGCGTGCATGTCTGAAATGGGCCGGGGCGGGGGTCGAAGGGTGTATCAGGTAGGGTTGCAGTGGTTGCTTGGGGCTCTCTTCCTGCACGGGCCGAAAATTTAATATTGTGTAAAAGCTTTCCGTCGTTTTAGAAGTAGCCTTCTCTGCATGCACTGAGGGTGGGATCGAGGAGTCGGTTTTAACGCGAAGCAATTTAATATGCTGATGCCTCGCATAAATACTCAAACAGCACGCTTTTGGCCGACGTTGGACGCTGCTGCTCCTGCAGGATACCGGGATCCGGATCCTTATTCTAGCCCCCGAAAACTCCTCCCTCCTTAAAGTTCTCCTCCTCGAAATTCCCCACATTATTTACTCGAGATTTTCATATTCGCAGCGTTGTCCGGATTTTATCTCGATTTTTGTTCTTGAGTGAGAAAAAAGATTTTTCCATATACGGATTTTTCTTGAAATTTTTTTTTTTTTCGTCATACGAAATGAAAATTTATCAGGTTGAAATTAATTTTCATCAAATCGAACAAGGTTTTAACAAGCTCGACTCGAAGACGTTGTTAAAAAATAATCGGATTCCTTGGTTACAAACAACATCGGATGTTGTTTTTTACATTCTTGGAAATATGGATGAAATTCCGTAATTTTATATAGAAATTGTCCAATCGATGGATTTGAATTATTGGACAAAGTAGTCGAGGTTTTTCCTTTTTTTTTTTTAATTTATTATGCACCTTTGACCGAAAGAATTATTCCGAATGAAATTCCTTATACGTTTATTTCTACTCCGTTCATCTTCAAGGCAAAAACGTACGATGATCAGAAAATAAAAGGATGATAAAAGTATCGTATTTTCGAAGACACGGAAATTTATTTTACATATTTACAAAACACGGAATCTTCCAAATTTTCTATACATTTTTACATTCCGACTTTTCACCGTATACATACGTTTTATGATTCTAGAAACCATATATTCCCAATTTTAAAATTTCTATACCGCAAACCTTTCATTTTCTAAGTCCTTCTGAATTTTTAATTACACATATACTGTATATATACTATAATCGAAATAATATCGAAAATGGAAGAGAAGATTGATAGAGTGATTATAGGGGAAAAAAAAAAAAAAAAATACACCGAAAATTATGTTACATTCAACCGTGACTCATGCAGCGGTTATATAACTATTCTATCGAGGGAATTTAGCCCTCTAGATGCTGCATATGCGGCATGATTGAAATTAGTTTTCAGGTGGTTCTGATAATTAGCCGCTCATTACGGATCGCGTAGAGAGAGGGTGAGGAGTGAGGGTGTGGGATGGGGGAGGAGGGGGGAGGGAGGGCACCTTCTGCACCACGTCGCTGTATGCTTATCCAACAAGCCAACCAACCATCCCCTATTTCTCCCCGAGGTTACGAAGCAGCCTCGTTTCTCCCGCTCCTCCTTCTCGGTCTCCTTAAATTCTCCTTGTCGTCGCGTAGTTACGTGTAACATAGTTTCCTAAACATACCGAAATAGTTTTGCCAACAATTTTCTCCCAGTAAGTATTTTCCCCTTGTATTGCAACCACCCAATGGCATAATAGTCTGTTAAAATCATGTTGCAATAGGTCTATGTGTAATGTTGAAATCTTATTTTACAATGCATAAAAATGATGTTTATTTTTTTGTTTGTTTGTTTGTTTTATGTTTGTTCCATATACGTTCCTAGGTTTCAAGCTATACTTTGTTACAACTTAATTGATAGTTTTGGAGAAGTAACGATATTTTCAGCAAAGTCAGAACGAGATCACGTACTTATAAGAACGCTGACTAAACTCTTATAGATGGAGGTTAGGTTAGGTTAGGTTAGGTTCTAGGTTAGGTCAGATAATATCAGTCTTCATTCACAAATATTCTTGACTTTAAAGAAGATGTTTTTATTTGAATAGAATTTTCATTTTGTCTGCTAGTAGTTAAAATAAAATGTTGAGTAGAAAAAAAAAGAGAATGAAGAGCCAAGAAAAATTTATGTTGAAATTCGTAAGAATTTATTTTTTTAAACTTTGATATATTGAAATATTACACTGCTCTTTTTTTCTCGGCTCATAGCCCATAGCTATGAATAAATAAAATGGGTGATCACATTCGTAACTTTTAAAAAGTACAATCACGCCGGATATGAACGAATTTCCGAACCTCACATTTTTTTCACTTTTCGCTTTACGCGAATGCCCCATATACAAGTGTATTAATGTATTTGAAACCATTAACAATCTCAAAATTACTCCAATGAATACTTTATTAAATACTGGACACAGTCCTAAAGTCTTGAATGATTCATTTTTCAGTAAAGATATTTAAAAAAAACAAATAAACGTCACTTTAGTCGTTTACTTACGTCAAGGCGTAGTGAAATATTTGAATATTGGAAAGTTGCAAAATTCAGTTTCTACGACGTTCAACATAGATTTTTCGGTACTGAAAAAAATCGCACGCATCTCAGGTTTTACAAAAACTTTTGTTTCGTCATAGAAAACATAGCCACCTAAGGATTTAAGGATATCTCAATTTTGAAACTCACAAAAATAGCCTTTTCAAAAATTTCGACGTCGTTGAGGCAGTAGTAAAAACAAATTTTCTCAGCCCAGCTATTTCGCGCGAGCTATTTTTCAGCAAAAAAGTGCCATAATCTCGGCAAGGAGCGGAATCTAAATAAAGCCCTTTTCTGAACCGCCCTAATATATATGTATACAATATATATATATATATTCAATTATAATTTGTGTAATTATTACACATAATGTATGTACAAAACACAAACAAAAAAGTTAGAGAGAAGATTCGTGCGAGCGTATTAAAACCGTGCCATGCATTACATGTCGTGTGAAAAATACCTATACATAATTCACATTTTCTTTAATCCAGTATTTTACACGCGCAACGTTGTGTTGTTGCAACACATACAGATACGAAATACGCCGGAGAGGATGGTAAAAAAAAAGGCGAGTATAGTGAACAGAGGAAACATTTTTTTGACATAAAATAGGAGGGGTGAGTCAGGGAGGTAGGGGGGGGGGGGGGCGAGAATAAAACAAAAACTGCGGAAAACAGGTTTCCGTTTTTTCCGATTTCATTTTTGCTTCACTTTTCTCTTCCACCTTTCGTTTTTTATCCACAGTGAGTCGTTATACGCGTGTACCAAACGTGTGTTTTACCGCAAAATTATAAAAATAAACAAAGAGAGAGAGAGGAAAAAGAAAAAAAAGTAAAAAAAAAAAAAAAAAAAAAAAAAAGTGCCGCGACGACCTGAAATAACCGCGGTTTTATCCGCTGTAGCCTCTATAATAACTCGCCACTCCGCACTGCTGCTGCTGCTTCACGGTTTTGCATTTTAAACCGCGTATTCCAAAGATTCCTAGCCTGACCTCAACTCCGTTTTTACACTCCACGTTTGGTCGGATGGGGGTGTAATACACGGTTTATACTCCAGCCCTTTACAGGCATACATATGTACGTATCCATAAACTAGGCGTGTAACTTTGTATACCTATAATGTTTCGACGAAGGGGGATATCCGGTATTTAAGGAATTCCGATTTTTACTGCAACTTTTTTTTTTCAACCACCAGTCTTATTTTTATTTTATCTCCGAACACACACGTGAATGTAAAATAATTTATGCAGGTGCTTGCAGAGTTTACAATTAACTTTTTGTAGCAAAAATTATAGCTAATGTTTTTTATTTTTAACCACTTTTGGATGTAATTCTTGCTTTTTGGAAATTGATTGTTATTCTGTTTAAAGAAGTTTGACTAACAAGTTGGAATGATTTGCGATTAAATTTTATCACCGTGAAATGAATTCTTATTCTTTCTCGGATTTTTTTTTTCTTCTTCTTCTTCTTCTTCTTGACTGATCCGGAGAATCGTATTTCTTGCGTTGATAATGAGTAATCAGTCGGAGTCTTGATTAGCTCGTTGATCAGGCGCGTGCAGGAAATCCCTTCCCAAGACTTTGGAGGCGGTAGGAAATAAAGAAGGAAGGGACTTAAGGACTTACGACGGATGGAAGGATGCATCCGCGCCGTGGAGAGATAAAAAGGTCTGCTCGGCCAAAATGAGATTGCGATCCAATTAAAAGTCCTGCAGAGTCTGGCGAATCCTGAATCCCAGGCATTGAGCCTTGGAGAGCCGACTCAAAAATTCATTCCTTACCTTCTTGTCTGCGTTCTTTACACCCCCGGGTAAGAATATAAAGAGAAAAAAAAAACGCCCGGCCACCGTGCTGATTTTATCTAACCACCTCGTCATTGGGTGTTGCTGCCGTTGTTGTTATTGTTGCGTCGTTGTTTTTGCCGCTGTTGATAAATTGCTCCGAGCGGGGTGATTAGCCTTGACCTGACAAATTAATTGCCCGTTTTTCTTGGAACTTACGGATGAAAGTGAAAGTGGAAGGGGAGGGGATAAAGTAGGGGAATTATATTGTTGAAACAGATGAAAAGGAAAAGATATTCATAAGAATTTTTACATCTTGATTCGGTTGGGGATGAATCGGACGAATTAAAAGTTGTTAAAAGAAGATGGAAAAAACCGTTTACAAAAATCACCAGCAATTTCTTTTACGCCAATGATGGTGAAGACGAATCATATTATTCCACCTAATACAAGACAGAAATGAAACTATTTGTGAACAAATTCGAATAATTCAAATTTAAAATATCGACAATTTGTGAAAATGTTCAAAGTGATTTAGAGAATTCCAAATATCGTATGACATTTTTTTTTTTTTACCCACACTCTTGTCCTGAGTAAATGAAACAGATTTGTCTGAGTACGTCACTACAAATGTTGGGTGATATTGCATAGGCATCCGGTCAACAAGTAAAATAAGCCCAAAAACATGAAAATCGGATCAAGACTATCAAAAACTAACCATTTTAAACGGGACAGTTCAGTATTATTTTTGAAATTTTTGACACCCTAGCTTGTGTTATTCGAATTTTCTCATATTCATTTGATTTAGATATAGAATCGATGGTTTTTCTTGGTGTTCACTGTGACCAGTGCAAATAACATCGCAAGGGATATTTGTGAATGATTTTTTCTCTTTTTCAAATTAATCCCTGTTGGTTGCTTTTGATATATACTCACAGGGAGAAATTTTCTCAGTTATGTCTCTTTTCACGTTTCATGGTTGTTTTTGGCTCTTCTAAAAAGAAGAATTATAAAATCTCCAGGCATAAAAAGAAAGAACAACGCGATAAGGGATCAAAAAAGGATGCTTCATTTGGGGGTGAATTAGCCGCGAAAGAAGGAACTTGAACGAGTAGTTTGAAATAAACAAAACTATAAAGCCGGTGGCTCGGATTACTGCCTCGGGAGGCGAGCAAACCCCCATACCGTAATTCTCCCTCTTCACCCCTCTCCATCCCCTTTCTCATCGCCAGCCCTGTGTGGTTGCTTTTTATTTACCCTATTCCCCTTCTTTACTCGAGGGTTCGCTCGACGCCCGGGAATCCCCGCCGCTGCACTACCTTGTTTTTCACCCCTCGGCAGCCTCCTGTAGGAGAGAGAATTAGGGGATGATTGAGACCTCGAGAGGGAGAAAAAGACGAAGACAGAGAGTGAGAGAGTAAGGGATTGAAAGAGAGAGTACGGTATACGCGGAATAAGAAGATAAAGAAGGGGAGCAGGAAAAAACGTGCTCTCTGATATACCGACAAAACGTTTCTCTCGGAAATTCGACTAGGCAAAAATTTTACAAGGATTCAAAAACTTCTTTCCTAAGCAAGATCATTCATTCTCTTCTAACAATTCGGCAAATTCAATCGTGAAAATGTACTTTTTAAAAAAATTACATTTCGAAGTTTGAAAGAATCAACGATGACTTTGATTTCCAAAAATTCTCTCTTTACAGTGCGTTTCATCGAGAAAAAGAAGAAGTTGACAAAAATTACGATATCGAATGTAGTTGATCATTTGTGTCGATTTATATGACATACATACGTCGATGAATCTAGAGAAAGTTTTTTGTCATCCGTATTATTTTTTTTTTTTTTTTTAATCAATCGTCTGTCAAATGTCAAAAAACAAGGCAATCAAAGCACAGCTTCCGGCTGTTTGGCAGCGAATTTTGAGGCTTCAAGCCGGCTTGCATTAGCCATAACAGAAAAACGGTGACAGCGGTGGGACAAGAAGATCGGAGTGACGGTGTGGATACTTTGAGGAACGTGCGTTTAAAATTAACGGGGGACCGAAAATAGGGTCACCGGCTTGGGTAAACGAGTTGTCACTCTGACATGGCAGGGTCACCAACGAGTGGCCAAATGTAATTTAAAGAAGAACCGTCGAGCTCTCGCTTTTTCTTTTCTACTATTTTATTCTTCCATTTCATCCCCACCAGGGCTGCCAACCACCTCGGAAAAGTTTCCACGGACGGTTTACAATTCCGCCCGCATGTAGAGCCGCCGTCTTATTTGACTTCGGTGAACCACTTCTTCTTCTTCTTCTTCTTCTTCTTCTTGTTCTTCCTTGTTTTCTCCCCCCCCCCCTTCCGCCGTTCCTCACAATCTCACCCTCTCTCTCTTCTCTAATTTTCTCTTATTCACTTCGACGTCGTTGCAGGATTCCACCTCCCTCTACTCTACGTTTCTCATCCACAGAAAATCCCACTTTGTGTGTAACTGCGCAGTGGCCGGGGGCAGTTCTTAATCCCTTCCACCCTTCTTTCGCCAAATCTCTATTGCAAATTGCCGCGGGGGAAGTGAATGAAGAGAAACGGAGCAATATGACGGAAAATGCAATATGTTCGGGAGAAAATCGAACCTTTCTTACACACTCTGTAGGTGTAAATTATCATGAGGGTAGAAATGACGCTTGTGTAGGCCAGTACGCCATATTTGGCTAGCCATATATGGCGGTTCAGTTGTTTCTGGTGCTGGAAACCTATTCGATTGTTGATTCAATCACTAGAACCATTTTTCAAGTAAGTATCAGTGCAACTTTGGACCACTAAATTGTTTAAAAGTCTGTTCTTACGACAGCCAAAGCCGACCAAATACTCTTATGCGATTCGTGGTCAGGTCATTATTTATACATGCAATGGATATGGCCACGAGTGGATCAATTGATGGCCAAAAATAGTACCTTCACCCTACGCAGCACGATTGTTTCATACGTTTGAATTTTCTAGAGTAGGTTAAGAATTAGACGAACTGAGAGAATGAATTGAAAAAGTTGATACGAGTTATTGCTTTCTGGGCGTCAAACGTGTCATTGAAATATTGCAAGAAATGGAAAGTATGAGAAGAAGAAGAGAAAGAGAAAAATAATATTTTCTTCGTGGTAATAGTTCGAGAGAATAAATTTAAATTATAACGATCCAATGAAGAATTAACTGATTACGGGAACGCACGCGAGGGGTCGAAACTCCTCCTCTTCTTCCCCTCTTACATATATTCGGATGAAATGAAAAACACGCGAAAAGTGTATTTAAAACCTGCAACCCTCGTGGCTCTGACGCAGGTGTATAATAACATCGTGCGGTATGTTTTTAAAATTGAAATTTATCACTTTGTTGCTGAAAAAATTTCACCCTGTTATAGACAACGATTATCGTCGTTTCGTCAAATCAAAATTTAACTAAAACGAAAATTTTTGTATAACAATTGCAGGGGCGCTTAAGGGGTTACACCACCCTGAGAGGCTAGAATAAGACAAATGCACATTTTTTATTTCTATCTTCACACACTTTAAGACCATATTTTCAGCTTCTTACATGTCTTTTTCAAATCTAAAAATATTGATAATTAATTGGCGGAGATTGAAATAATTGTCTCACAATAAATGTATGGTATAAATTTCAAATCAATCGGAATAGCTGTTGTTGAGTTATATTTTCCAAAAATTCGAAAAATTTTGAGACGAGAGAAATGCGTTTAAAGTTTTGACGCGGCTTCAACCGTAAGAATCATTGAAAATTTGTGGCTCAACTTGTTGTATAGCTGATCGGCGATTCCTGTTTCGTGTTAGGGTTCTTCCTCAGCTCGGTGCTGGTCCTCGAGAGATAATCTTGATCTTCTGGCCTCTTTTGTAGTTTTTTACAAGCGTTTTTCAGCAAGAAGATTCATGATAAAACGTCGCCGAGATCGCGTTCTTCGTATCTTCTAAAGAATTACAATTATTTCTTATCGCCAATCCATAATAAACACTCAATTCGTCTATTAGCTTATCTGTAAGTTTACCTCTGCCATCGAGTCCTGTATTATCTTCTCTCATTCTTTTTCTTTTCATTTCGAAATCTTTACCATACGGTTTAAATTCTACTACTGCTTCGAAGGTCTTACAATCTCCGTCACCCCCGTTTCAGGGTGGTGCAACCCCCTAACGTTTTATCTCGAGTTTTCATGCAATTACCCCAAAAATAAATATTTGATTTTCTACTCGAGCAGTATCATGTCTTTCGTATAATATATTGATTATTGATTTTTGTATTTTTGATTTTTGAAGCACCTTTGCCTAAGGTTTCTTCGAATCTTCTATTTCTACGTATATGGATATCTGGAACATATTGTAATGTAGTGTAAACTGAGCGTTTCGAGGGTGCTAGGAACTTGTTGTGCAGCACTTGACGACACTCGGCCAGCTAACAATAAGCTTGTGTAGCCGTGTCCGCGATGCACGCGTGTGACACACGTGTTACGCGTGCTTAGGGCAGGTACGCCGCACTCGAGGGTCGAGAGTAGGGTCGTGTTATACGGGCGTCGAGTGGGGCGGAAAACCGTTTCCTTTCACCTCGCCCATTTACCCGCGAACCCTGCTCCAAACGAATACCTATATCCATATCCACTGCGCCCTTAAATCACACACATATAGCTATACTACTATTTCTATGCAGGGTACTATTTTTCCTGTATATTAATTTCTTCCGGAGTTTTTTTCTCTCTCTCTCTCTCTCTCTCTCTCTCTCTTTCTCAAGTTGATGAGATGAGATAACGGCGTTAGACAGACTCGGGCATTCTTGCCATTTCATCAAATCAATAACTAACATTACTCTGAAAAGAGAAAACAAAATTTAGAAACAATCGAAATGCTGTGAAAAATGAAACAATTTTCACCAATTTTTTCTTCTCCTAACTTGAAACGAACCGTTGTTAAATCAGTGAAAAAAGATTTTAGAACAAGAAAATGTTGTCAAATTCATCATCATTTTTCTATAATTTGATGAAAAAAAACTTCGGGGGCATCACGGAGCTCTTCCAAAAATATTGCAATTTTTGTTGTTGTTTTTTTCTCAGTATATAGCTCTGCTTTTTATCTTTTAATTTTACTTGCATTGAATAAATCATTGATTGTCTATCAATATGGATGGCAAAAAAAAAAAATTCATATTCCGGAGCGCAAACGGCTTTTATCTAAAATAGCATCTTTAAAAAAAATCTTTGAACATTTTTTTTTTTTTTTTTTTTCGTTCTAAAAGAATGTCGCATACCTCAATTCAACACATATCAATTAAATCGCTAATAAATATCACAGTATTGTCAGAAAAATTTTTTTTGCCGGAATCTTTTGGGGACTCCGTTGTGCCCCAGTCACCTTTATTTGCCGGTTTTTGAAGAATTGGAAGATATTCGAGAAAATGTCAAAATCCACGAAATCTTATAATAAAAAAAAAAAAAAACACGCCAACTATGGTGCTTGGCCAGGAATTCTCACCTACAGTCGCGTGATTGGTAACCGTATACGTCTCTCTCTCTCTCTCTCTCTCTCCACCCCCCCCCCCCCCCCCGCTTTCTCTTTCTTCGGCTCTCTCTATACGTCAGGTATTGCGCGGTTGTACAACGGCGGTAATTTTCATAAAACGTACGTAAATTTATGCAGCGAACGAGGGCAGAGCTTTCCGCTCTCCGCATGCTGCAGGGACGGGCCGCACTGCAACGTCCGTTTCCCTTATAGAACGTTTTATTTTTTTCATCTCAAATTTCGTCGCCTCATTATTGCAGAAGAAAACAGGAAGAAAAGAAAAACAATTTTTTCATTACTTTCACGCATGAAAAACACAGCAGCGGTGTTATTATTCTTCAGCCAGGCTTGAAATTTGTGGAACACTTTTTCGCAGGGTAACAAAATAAGGGTGGGGGTGAAGATATCGAGAAATTAGAAACTAAAAATGTCACAATGCCGATTTTTATAAACGTAAAATTATACTTTATACGCAATTTTTCGTTATATGGAAAGTCGTTAAATCGAAAGGTCAGGACGTAGAACGACCAAAATACAGAATTGTAAGAACATATCAGAATTTCGACCATTTTTCATTCTGGTTTTCATAAATTCACCCTTCTGTATACATATTGAATTTTCTTTTGAGATTTAAAAAATTTTGTTACATAGAATTTCGCGTCTTTGAAAATCCGACACTGTCACCCTTTTACTAACCAATTGATCTTTCTGTACCCCCCCCCCCCCCCCCCTCATAAAATAAAATATACAAAAAAGACAGAGAAGAACCAAAACAAAAATCGTTTACAAGATAATTTTTGGGCTTCCTTACAATATTTACTCGATGATTCGATCAACATGGATGAGTGCAGAAAAATTCAGGAGGTTAAAGTCTCTCTTTCTTTCTCCCTCACAATCTCTGCACACTCCTTTCGCCCCCCTGTGCGTTCGTATAATGCGGCCCTGTGAAGCCGGCTTCTTATTCCTCGTTCTCGTCCCCATTCTCATTTTCTTTCCGCAGGTTTTCTCCTTCTCGTTTTCTCGGCAGCCAATGGTCGTAACAGATTGAAGGCCATAAAAATATTGTAATTTGCCAGCGAGGCCGAGAGCAACTCGCTCTCTCCCTCCACTCTTTATTTTTCATCCCCTCTTTTTTTCTCCAACCAACCCCCTCGACGATAGGAGGGCTGAATTATGTATCGCAGTTGAATTATTAAAAGCTGTTTATTTATCGCCTTAACTCTCATTATGCTCACCCTCCTGTCTTTTCCTCCCCCTGTTTTCCTCCTGATTCCCACCGCTCGGCCGGCATTTCGGCTCTTCTTCTTTATCGTTTCAACCATTTTTCCCTCGGCTGTATTCTTGTAAAATTGTATTATCGTGCAGCCAGCGAGTCGGCCGGTTTTATACGTAGGTATATGGTGAAAAAGAAATTGATAATTCAGCTTAAATCGCTTTTTTTTCCTGCAGCTCCGGCTGCTGCTGCTGCTCTTCTCGAGCCAAGATGAAAATTTAAATTATGCGCCCATGCTGCTTCATAGGTATATACGCTACTATCGGTTCAAACTGCGAATTTCATTCCCATCCACTTTTTTCTCCGCACCAATTTCGCTTTTCATTTTATACTCTCCTGTCGGTTGCAGATTTTCTTTTTTCTTCTTCTCAACTATCGAAACGGTGTACAAAAAAAAAATCACACAAATACAACCAGGAAAAAGATTTTTTTATAATTTTAATATGTCATTGTGATTAAAAAAAAAAAAAAAAAAAAATCCCAGTTCGAAACAAAAATCTATCGGACTGAAAGGGAATTTTCTGACTCAAGCCAAGTAAATTATTCAATAGCTAGACTCAAAGTCAAACGATTTTTTTTTTTTCAGTTTCTCAGTTCCTTCAATATATCAGTATTACCATGATATTCGTCGTTGTACAGTATCTAAGAGAAAAAAAAAAAAATTCATATCGTGACAAAATTTTGATCAGTCTTGAGTAACCCTTAAAGTGTTAAACAGATTATTGTGATTACAGCAAACCGTAATATCTATACTATTATTCGAAATATAAAGCAATGGTACATAGATGACTATAATGGACAAATTTTCTGAATGCAATAATTAGAATTTTTTTAATTTTACGTAACATTCATTAATGATAATCATATATTTATCTGATTTCAGAGTCCCAAGCCAGCTGGGAAGAATGGTGGACCTACGACGGAATATCAGGTATGTTAGTAGAACAGGGGAACAAAAAAAAAATTTCATTAAAAAATAAAATGAAAATAAAATTAAAAAATAATAAGCATAGCAACGACAGAAATTAAAAGAAAGAATTTTTTTCAACCCAGGGAAGGGTAGGTAGGATATACACGTGTCCACGTGTATACACAAAGTACTATTACATTACCATTCGCGTTTATTACATTGTGCCGCGTGAGGAAAAAGTGAAAAGAAGAGGGGTCCAGAGGGGAAACATTTTTCCACCGAAAATTTCTTAATTTTCTTAATTTAAACTTACGATCCTCCGCCACATCGTCCCACTCGTATATTATACATACCTATATGTACGGGCATATATACCGGAAAATTTTTTAATCTCCGCCATGTACAAATGTTTCTCTCTCTCTCTCTCTCTCTCTCTCTCTCTCTCTCTCTCTCTATCCCTCAGGATTTTCTTCTCTTTGTTTCTATCTTCTTCTTCTTCTTTATACTTTTTCCTTTTCAAACTCGTCGTTTCTTTCTACATACAAATACTTTTCTATACATAGAAATATACATATAATATATATGCACATGTGCGTACAGACATATTTTCACCATCTTCCCCGATCGTCCCTTCGTCTCTGACGCTCCCTCATTTTTCTCCCTTGGTTTATTAAAACCAGGGTGGTTTGAAGGAGTAGCGATGGCGGGTGGAATGGTGGAGTGGGGGGGGGGGGGGGGGGGGTATCCTGCCTCGTCAGGCGCGAAACGCGTTCCTTCGGCAAGAAGGAGGGCAGCGGATGGTCGGGGGTGAATTTTGAGTTAGGGGGTGTAACGGCTGGTGCCGCCTGCCCGCCTGCACTCGTTCTCCTCCACCGGCGCGGATTATACATGATATGCGGCGTGTATGTGCAATATACGTGTACGTACCTACCTACCTACCTACCGACGTACCTACTATACGTACCTCGTAACCTTAAAAAGCAGAAGTTGTGTCGGCCGGCCGGCCGCCCGCTCTATGTATGTATATATATATATATTATATATATATATATATATATATATATATATATATAATATATATATATCAGCTCCGCAGTCAGTTTCGGTTCACCCAAGCCAGACTCCCTGCCATGCGAATGCCGGTATCCTGCCACCCTGCCTTCCTGACTACATCGTAAAAAATACCTAGACGGAAGGTTGCGGAAAACTACTGCTCTCCCGCCTTTTTAACCCCCTACCCCTGCCCGATCGCCGGATCGGTCGTAACTTATTATGCGTTCAACGTTATGTCTTTCCTGCTTATATGTGTAGCGGGCATTCTACGTCAAATCGGCGACCAGCGTTCGATTCTCGACCTCTTGGATTTAAGCCTGTGATTTTTTTATATTGTTGTTCCAAATCTAAAAAGGACGGGAATTTTTTTTTTTTTTTCACAATTTTCTTGAGTCAATTTGTTTCATTTGAAATGATCTTTTGAAATCAATATGTTTTTTGGACGTGGTTTGGAAATGGGAAAAAAATTCTCAAATGTCTTGTTTGAGATATCGAAATTCTTAAGTCTGGATCCAGCGTTCGCTTCAATTCTTTTTTCAATTACTTAAGGACAAACAATTGAAAACAATACATAAATGAAAATGGTTTCGGAAAATTGCAAAAAAATTCTTAAATATCTTGCGCCATGTATTGAAATACGTCTGAGTAGTAATTTACAATCGACTGACTATAGCTAATTTTTCTATTCTAATATTCTCTTAAATTTTTTTTTTTCTCCAAAAGCTCAAAAAGATGTAGAAGCAAATGCTCGTCCACTCTGGGTACAGGCTTAAAAATTTTTATACCTGACACAAAGTTATCGAGAATTTTTTCAGATTCTTGAATTGCAAGATTGCAACCGAAGACACGTTGGTTTTCAAAAATCATAAATAATACAAATTTTCCTTGAAAAAAACTGAAAAAAATTTTAGTGCTGCTTAGAGCTGACACAACGGTATAAAAAGTCGCGTCCCAAATCCAAATGGTCGAGGGTCAGACCCTGGTCGATTTAGCTTGGAATGCCCCATATACTCACACAGGTGCAATGTACAAGTATACAAGCATCCATATATATACATGGTCGTATGTTTATGCAACGTTATTATGCTACTCGATTCTGCTTATGGTCCAAAACGCGTGACAATCTCACGTGTCATTGAATTTTTCCTTCTACTTTATCAATCTCATTATAGTCTTATATGCCACAAGTTTTTACGTCACCATTGGAACTGATCGAGCTCTGAGCATCTTTTTTTTCCTTTTTTTTTTTTTTTTTCTTCTTTTTTATAATCATGAATTATTGTACAAGTATTATTATTTTACTGGTATTTGGGAGGAAGAGAAAATGGTGAAGAATTGTGTGTGAAAAAGTAATTAATGCGTGTACCTACGTGTATTACGGTGTCATAAGAAAGGGTAAACAAAATACACTGAGTATATAAATCCTGCATATTTTTTTCTTTTTCAACTTTTCAATTATTCTTCTTTTTTGTCAGCTTTCTCAAATTTCTGGAATTCGTTTTACTTTTTTCATCCCCTTAATTGTTTTATACTTTCTCATAAAATATCTCTTTTACCGTAGGATCGATTTTCCAGAAATCTGTTCTACAGGGAAAATGTTCCACAGAATATTTTCTGTAGACTCGTTTCTACGGAAATATTTTACCGCAGAAACGATTCCGATATTCGCATCAGAAATAATTCTGCATGATTTATTCTACAGGGAAATTGTTCTACAGAATATTTATCTACAGAAATTTTCCGATCATTAGATTTCTAGTTTCACAATACCTGTTCGACACAACACACATGTAAATTCAACACAAGTAGTTTAAATTAAATTTGATTAAATTAAGTCAAATTAAAATTTAAGAAATTGGCGATTAAATTATGATTTTAACGATTCGATGATTACTCTGAATGTGTGCAGTTTCATAAACAATCTGTAGAAAAATATTCTGTAGAATAATTTTCCTGTAGAACAATTCTCATGTAGAATAAATTATACAGGATTATTTCTGATATCAATGTCGAATTTCCTTACGTGGAAAAATATTCTGTAGAAACATATTTCTGTAGAATATTTTCTCCGTAGAAATCATCTCTGTAGAATCGAACCGTATTTATCTTTAAATATGTAACACATGTGTGCATATTCACACATACACGTACAGCTATATGTAGATTTACGTATTCATTGCGAGTTACTGAAAAGACTGCAGAGCTAGGAAGCAGATTGATATACTATACGCGTTGCCTTATGCAACGGGGTCGTGCATGAGCTGGAAGTGATTCGTCGTCACGTGTCATGGAGACTAGTTTCTTTTTTTTTTTTTTTTTAACATAAACATGCATACATTCGTATAATCGCGAAAAAAAATTGCTGGGAATTGCAATGTTTCAGAAATCAAGGAAACGCGTATGAAAACAATCCTTGATAAAAGAAGAATTTGAAAAAAAAAAAAAAACTTCACACTTTGTATAAAGAAAGAAAAGTATACCGTACGTGTTTTAATTTATCATAAGTTATCGCTAAATATGAGTTAAAAATTTTATCGACCATTTTCGATCTTTGATTTTCTCTTCGTCGTTGAAACTGGAACAACGAAATCTGTTTGGTTTTATTTTATTCGTTAATTCAACAGCAATACTTGTAATGTGATTTTGTCGTTGTTAGTATTTTCGCTGTTTATTAACTTGACGACTTTTTTTTCACAGATTTGAAATTTCGATATATCGGCCATTCGCATTATTGACCCTTCCAAGTTTTTACCCCCACCCTGTCGGTTGGAGATTAGAGGTTGCACCACCTCTAGCTCTCATGGCATAAAAGTGCACAGTTAGAGAAACTCGGGGCTGCACGGTTCGACGCATTTGCATGTTTATATTCGGCCTGGCCTCGTCGGCTGCCTTTATATTAGGTACACCCGCCTTATACTTCCATACAGAGCCACTTGACTTCTCGACTTTTCTCGAATCACCAAGTCTCGCGAGTTATACCTACGTGCCAAAAACCCAGCGCACGCATCGTTGTTACAACTATAATGACATGATTATTATTTTTATTAGTTCATACGACGATTGGCTGAATTTAATATTTAGGAAAACAGACCTTCAAAGGATATTAAGGGAGTGTCCTGGTCGATTTCAACGTTCACGTACATATCCCGAGATATCGAAGTCCGCGTGTTTCAAATGCAAAAAGAGCTTTACAGCCTCATTCTATACACAATTCTGAACAAAAAGAATGTTATAAATTTTCACTTGATGCAAAAATAAATAAATGACACGATAACTACGAAATCGCAATGGTAAATTCGTAGTGTTCGTGCTATTTCTTTACTTCTGCATCGAGTAAAAATTTATCAAAGTCTGTTTGTTCAGAATTGTGCATAGAATGGGGCTGTTAAGCCCTTTTTGCGTTTAAAATACGCGGACTTTGATATCTGAAGATATGTACGACAATTTTTAAATCGACCAGAGGGCACCCCCTTAAAAGAAACGGTAGAAATGAGTTGCCGATATTTGCTAATAAGTAGATTTGAAAATGTGCTCGTTCAGCGAGAAATATGAAAAAACAAGCGGCTTTATGCTGGCCGTGAGCCAGCCCTTGAACTTCCCGTTTTCACGCTGCACGCTTCAAGTTCGCAGAAAAATAAAATGTACGTATACATCAAATTCGAATTTCGAACTACAAATTCAGATTTATGATTAACGATTTAAAAGCCCTTATAGGTACCATGTTACTTGAAAATATGACGATTTTTTATTAATTTTGAACCACTGTAATTGATCTACCATTACAAATTTTGGAATTCTGACCTTGGATTCGTTATCAGTGACTCAAAAAACCTCCGTCTGGTAATTTATACCAGAATTCGAATATTTTTAGATCTTTTTTTCCCAGTATACTGGTTTTTGCATTTCGGATTTTGCAAGTTTGATCTTAGATTCGTGATCGGCCACGTAAGAAACCTTGGAGTACAAATTTTCATCAAAATTCGAATGTTTTTAGTTTTTTTCAGTATATTAAATACCTACGTCGAATTAAAATTTTGCAAATTTGACTTTAAATTCGTGAATGGTGACTGAAAAAGATGACTGTAAAATTTAATGCGCACGCACTACAATTGGGAACTGATCACTTTGGCCATGACATTTGGTGGCCAAGAAAAAAACCAGTTTTAGTTGTAACACATAAATAAATTATTGAAGTATGGGAGTCATTAAAATAAAATTAAAAGGTAGATGAAATTTCATATTAATACTGTGGAAGTTGAACAAATCAGCACTGATTGTAAATAAATGGATGAACACTTCGTTGCACGCAATAGTCAGCCATGATGTTTTAGTTTCACTGCCATTTCAGTTCCCAATCTTGGCTGTTTGCCAGGATGACCAATGACCAACCGTCATAAATTTAAACGACAGTTCGCCGCGATGTAACTTAACCTCAAAAGGTTTGACATTCGTCGGTATTGAGCACAACTGCCAGCGACAACTGTAAAAACTTTTGAGGTTAGGTCTCGGACCGTAGCGCGTGCGCATTAAATTCTAGCAGGCGACGGACCATGCAGTCGTTAAGAATTCACTCTGTATAGAAATAAAGGGGGATAGAAAAAAGGGATAGTAAAATAAATGAAATAGACGAAATGGAGAATAATTGAACCGTCAGACCGTAGTTGCGGTGCTTTTAGAAAATTGCGGTGCGAACTAGCCTCGGTTAGGAGAAAACGGGGCGGAGGGAGGCTGCGGCAACGGTTGCGCGGGTACCTACAACAACTTCATGGTTGTAAATTTGTTAATTAACTAAGATAATTGCTCGTGTTGCTCGTAATACACCCAATCCCGGACAGTATAAACACGCTGTTACAACCGACGCGACGCGGCTCGACGGGCTGAGAGAAAGGATTCCTGGTTTTAGCCGCAGCAATGGTTACGAACTGGCTTCGAGTCCGATCAAAGGATTAACAAAGCTTGTCTGCAATTTGATAGATCTTGTTTGATTTTTTTTTATTTATTTAGAAGAGATGCATTCTTAATAAGGAAGAGTGCGAAAATCGAAAATGTTAATAATTGAAAGGTTTTTTGTTGACATGCAAAAGGTTCAGATATGGAAAGGTGAAAGCTATAGATTCGGCGGAATTTAATGAATGAGAGTTCAGCGGAATTCTTTTCTATAACGTTTCAATTTTCCGCATACTCAAAATTTAAGGAAACAAATGTTTCGCGTGTTCGAAGATTCTATAATATGACAATTACATTTTCTGTACTTTACTATACATTTTTAGCCTCACCTTTGTGTCATTACTTCGAGTTTTAATTTATATATAGACATACCTAATAAATATTTTAATAATATACAGAAAGATAGAAGAAGACGAAGCAAGAAACTATACATTATATACAAAGAATTGAAAATCTTGCGGGTTTCTGTTCTTTATTTTCATTCAACGTATTACTTTTTTACTGCACTATAATACAGATATCGAAAGATTTGAAAAAACAAGAATTGAAGAAGAAGTAACATTGAAATTCAAGTCCATAGCAAATTTTGCTTTCCAACTATTAAAAAAAAAAACAACAACAAAAAACATTATTTTTCCAAATCAAAAACTCTCAGACCATTTTAAATACGCATTTCCGTGGTCTATACAAATTTAACAACAAAAATATCGACCTTCAGAAACATTGCAAAAAATTCGAAAAGAAGCCGTAACAAAATGAATAAATCAATGAGCAGATGAAGTAAATTGAAGAGAATTTAGGTACCTTCAACGTAAATAACGTATTACAATATATTCCTAGGTAAAAATACTCACACTGAGGAGAATTTCGTTTGTCATAACTACTAGAAAATTTTCGTTAATGTGTATCGTTATAACATAACGGTTCGGATATGGTTGGAATTACTAGACACTGAGGTGAAAGTAACTATTTTGTACGATCAAAGTTTCTAAGACTAAATTTTCTACTAATCGCCATACAAAATTAAATTATGTCACTAGTTCTAGGAAAATATGGTAAAAGTCACCATAATGGAAAAAAAATAGAAACAGGTACTAGATTTTACTCTATACCATTTCATTCTGTACCGCGAACTATGTTCTTCGGTTATAGTAAAAAAATGTAAATAGTTAAGGACTGTCATGTGACAGCAATTTAAAATTCCTCTCGGTGTAATTTTATCTTGTTACATTTTTTTTGTTTTAAATTTCATTTTGGTTCCTGTCCGTCGTGCTGTTTTAGCCGCTAATATGTTTTAGGGTGATTTTTATTTTGAACGTTTTATTGAATTTTGACTTGGCCACCTACCAGATTGGTTCGAAACAAATAAATAAAAATCCGCTTCAAAGCACAGAACTCTCTTTTAACCGTAAAACCCTCACTGAAGGATTGTGAAAATTGACATTGAAAAATTGCACGCTTTTCAGGAGATTCCTTTCAGTTATTTGGAACCAATTTGGACAGCGTTCCGTTCGAATTTCGATAAAATCCAAAACAACGACGACCCCAATGTTTATGTTTAGACATATTTATTCCCCATCGAAATATATCGTGACTCCTGTTTTCACCCTTCCCCCCTTCCCCCCCTATAATTCGCCAGGGGTTGAACTCGGCCAATGCTCAAGCCCTGGGCTGAATCGCATGGGAGATTCGCGGTCGGATTTCGGGGTGTTAAAGGGTCCCTGGAATCGGAGTTTCGCCCGGTGGTGGGTGCAGTAGGCGGATTTGTCCGGCGGTCAGTGCAGTATACGATCGGCACGCGGGGTTGTCCAGGTGTCGATTTTGGGGGTAAGAGCGGAGAGGGAAGGGGAGGAAATTCGCAGCATATCGATGCCGATGTGGTGCAGCCCTAAACTTGCGGATGGGAATTCACGTCCAACGTGTTTGCCGGGTGGATTTGGGGGAACCGAAGGGGAAGATTCGTTGGCATCCCTGGATATATAGAGGGGGATGAAAAGACGAAGAGATGGAGAGGGAGGGAGAGAGAGAGAGGGAGCATATTCCATGCATACATGCATACCAAAACGAGGAGGAGGTAGAAGGAGAATCGGTGACCACCGTTCAACACCTGCCAACCACCCTGTCGCATAACTACGTTATATACATATGTAGGTATACATATAGGCACATAGATATATACATGGTGTCAAACGACAGCTGATTTTACAAGGAATATACAGGATGATTGAAATTTTTTTTTTTCTTTTCACCTCGAAACGTTATAATAATTTTTAAATTGCCACGAGCGAATGAATTTTTCTATTTTTCTCAACTTCACCATTTAGATTGTTTTTTTTCTATTTGTATGTATACTAATTTGTCTTTTCTGAAAACGGTTGGTGTTGAAAGGAAAGGGAGGACGCATTGTTGTTTCATGATGTAAATAAATTTTTGAAGAATTTTCGATGGTCAGAATTTTTTTTTTTTTTTTACAGTTTTTTTTTGTGACGGACTGTGTTGACTATTGTTGCTTACGAGTGAACCAACTCACCACAATAATTTAACGCTCGTTCTGAAATAAGATTTCTAAAAACGATTCATCTGAAATTAACGCTGAGTTTTTCTCTATAGGTTAAGCTCTTATTGAGGGAAAATGATCTGCTGTAATAAAATGGTGCTACTTACGTTTCGTTGATCTTGATGATTCGGGCTGTGGGTGGCTGTTGATATGATAAAATGGGTGCGCAGACAGTTTGATAGATTTGCTAATTTGTAAACTGGCCACGTTCAAGGTGATTAGTTAATTTAAATCACGGTGTAAATTGAACACAACGGTGAGGTTTTCAAATTCAACTCAATCAAAGTTATAATAATTGAATATTATTATGAAAATGATATTATTCAATGAAGAGAGAGGTACAGAATTTTAACGGAATTATTTTAGAGGACTCGTCTTGATTTAAAAGATTTTATGAAGGTTTTCGAAGAACTGCTATAATTTTATGACGCCTTCGAACTGCTCTGATTTTGATCAAGCAATTTTTGCAAGTTTTACCAGTGACTATAGAAAGAATTTTACAGCATAAATTCAAAGGGGTTTTAGGGCGTCTGCTAGTCACATCAGTTTACTGGATCAATTTTTATACTAACTATACTGCATGTGTTCGGGGATTACACGATAGATATTATATTTACATCGCATGTGAGAATTAGTATTACGCATTTACTTCTTCGCCTCGCTAAACTTAGCCTCAACTTATTGTTAGCTGCAATCTAACCTATCTTACAAGAAAGGTATCGGAGGTCGATCTCTCGGATTTCATTTCTTTTGTAGTATGTTACAGTTGACTAAAACCTGAGTGACACGTACTTTGCTTTTATTTGCCATTAAACACTTTAAGGGGGTAAAACCACCCTCCAAAGTGAGGCATGTCAAGGGGCGATTTGATAGTTTTTTTTTTTTTTTTTTCCTTATTGAGAAAATGATATTTTTCGTTTCTCGTTATGAGAAAACTTTTCTAGCTGGATTGGTTAAAAAATATTATATTCTCGTGGGTGAAACTGCCAAATCGCCCCTTGACACGCCTTACCTTCGAGGGTGATTTCACCCCTTTAAAGTGTATAATGACACGTAAAAAAAAATTCGTGTCGCTTAGTTATTAGTTTACTATAACATATTACGAAAGGAATCAAATTCATGTCATAAACGGATTGGTTATATACGACCTGACGTTAATTTGCAGTGATAGCGAGAATCCATGTATCTCTTTGTAATAATCGTCGCAGGTAAAGTGAACCCCGCAAAACTGAAATCTCGTAAAAAACTATGGTCGACATCGAATTTAAATCGTGATGCTCGGTGAGTATCGGATATGCTCGAAAATTTTCGGCAATGAATTTTCTATTCTCTCTGAGAATCTTTTTTTTTTTTTTGATTGCATTTTGACGCAAGCATTCCAAGATGCATCACATCCACTCTACATTCCTGTTTGGTATGGAAATTTCATGGGTAATATTATTTAGTTATAGGATTAATATAAACAAGGATGCATGCAATGCATGCGGATCAAAATAATTGCCAAATAGAATAAGTCTAACAATGTGACGTTTTTCTTTTATTCTTCTTCTTTAAAAGAAATTGCGCATCAATTTTTTGGCTTTTCTATATTCTTTTATTATAGATTTCCTTTTCTTCTTTTCTCCATTCTCTGGCTTTTCTGGGTGTACTGGACGTGTGATATGTATATGCGATGCGCAGTATTGCACAGGCATCCTCTGCACCGTTAAATTACGCCATTTAAATAATCTCATTTATTTCAACTCGTACCATCAACACGCAGGGGTGGTTGGCGAATAGAACGAGCATCTACATCCACCTGCTGCACATACATATATTGTATATAACATATAGCTGCGGCAGACCGAGATAAATGAACTTAACATGGGTGCAAATTTCACCCTCAGCATGAGCTAGGCAAAAACCGTCGTCTCATGTTCTCCAGATTACTATTTCTGCATATGCGGTATTAATTTCACCCCGTCTGCCATTTTTCAGCATAAATTATTTTCCGGTACTTTTTTTTTTTTTTTTTTTACATTCCTTTTGTTCTGTTCGTAAAAGTTTGCCGAACTGCGACAGAACTTGTTAAAAATAATACCTGGATCCTAATAAACTAATAGTTTCAGATAAATATGGATGGTTTTTTAGTTTCAAGGTCAGTTTAAAACTGATTTTGAATATCAGAAAATGTAATGTTAATTTAAAACGAAAATTTTTGAAAAAGAAGATCGCAGAACCGAATAACTTAGATATTAATTAGTCCACGATTTTTAAACCCGGAAGCGATCACTCCCAAATAATTGTGGAGCTAAATGGGGTGAGAGGGAAGTCAGAAGGGAGAAACAGCGGAATCTAAATTTCATTCTGACGGGGCTAACGATTATTCGAACCGCCGCCGTTCCGAGTATGTGCCGCGAAATTTTGTCAAACTTTGGAGAGTGCCTGCTGGTGTTTGCGGGTGTAATTAGGGTCAGTCAGTCGGTCATGCGAACGTTGTATGAAAGACGAGCTTTTTATTGGAAGTATATCGTACCGAAAGCATTATCCGCGAGAAAATATCTCTCGATCATCAAAAGTCAAATGGAATTGTTCTTGATGGAGATTTTTTATGATTGCAGTCATTTTTTCGTTATCCAGAGCTTATATTATTGGCGATAATTGGAGAGGAATCTTTTCTAGATCTTAAAGAATGACGCAAACGCTTAAACTTCGACTCATCATTTGTTCAGGCCTATTTTTTTTTTAGTTTTTTAGGGGTTGGTTGGCCGAAAATCGACACTACTTATTAATTTTATTACAAAATAGTCCCGAATTGATTGTTCTTCAAATTATTACGTTTTCGAGCTAACCGGATCTCTTTGGAAATAAGAAAATAGAAAATACGAAAAATTAGATATTCGAATGCAAGTCTTCTCAACAAAATGATTGCCAACAAAGTTCAGTCAGGCCAAAGGTATCCCAAAAGTCGTTACAACATGTCAGTAATTTCGCTTGAAAAGTGAATTATTTATTCACTAATTCCTTCTTTTTTATTTGTCATAGGAATCTTATACAAATTATTGTGATTTGTCCTAAAATTCAAACGTTTCAGGTCATTCTGAGATGATCTAAAATCTAGACCTACTCGTGGGCATCAGTTTTCGGTTTCGAGAAAAACAACTTAGGTTAGGATGACTTAGGTTAAACAAACTTAGGTCAGGGTGACTCAGGTTGAACGAACTCAGGTCACGATATTTATGGGTAGGTTAGGTCAGGTTAGGTTAGGTTAGGTTGGGAAGCTCAAACCATCAACATCGACATTGATTTTTCGTAAATCTCCAAGACGAAAAGTAGCCACGTCGGAAAAGAAGTTAAATTCCGACCACCTTGTGACTTTTCTCGATTGCAATGAAAAATGGGAGGAATACTCTGACGGTGACCCCGTGACGTGGATTTGAAGGAGCGAGGCGAGGTCATCGGGAGTGTCGAGGGGTCGGGAATTGGATACCTCGCGGAGGAGTAGTGATTACTTTCTTATCACGGTAGGGAGAGGAAGACTATTATCACATTTATCACGTGCCCAAGCCTGCAGCTGGAGGCGGAGACCAACCCCCCGGCAAGTTGTCGGTGCGGTGGAAGGAAGGAAACAACCCTATTATTGAAACTTCAAGCCCCGCGAGCAATCATTCTGCAATTAGCAAAAGTGATTAAGTGCGGCGGGAGGCTAAGGCTAACAAGCTCTTCGCCAACACCTTGCCCTCCCCTTTTCTCCCTTTCCTACCCCCCTTTCCCTCCTCACTGCAAAGTTCATTCGACACCTGCTTCAATTACTGTGCCAACCATCAACGCGATATCTCTGTTCTACACATTCTCTGTACAATTGAAGACGGTGTGATTATTACCCGTTTCACACCCCGAAATCCTAACTCTTCCCTTTCTCCCTCTCTCCCTCTTTCTCTCTCGCTCATTAATTTTCGACATGTCTGAAATGCTCAATGACAATTTACTAATTACCCTTGACAAATTTGTACAGAGAGTTATTTGTGTCGTTTTTTCTCTTATCCGAATCGAATCGAGTGTTTGGAAACTGGGAAATTCTAAACCCACCCGAAATGAGAATCTGATCCCTATTGTGCAGTTTCCGATTCCTAATGAACCCCCCCCCCCCCCCCCCTCCCTATACTTCTATTTCGATTACACGAGTCGCGCAGAGCATTCATGCATACATACAGAAGCTGGCAAATTCAACCCTCGCATAAAGGCAAGCAAAAGAGAGAAAGAGATACTCAGTGTATTTTTTGGTAATTGTTGCAATCCGTTGTTCGCCCTGAAGCATTCTCTGCACTTGAATCTGCATCGGGTAGGTAGAGTATTTTTTGTCGACCAAGGCGCTATTCGATGCGAATAGACTCGGTTCTAATGACGAGAGCTCAAGAGTGGTTGGCTTCGTTCCCTCTAAGGGAGAACTGCAGGGCGCTGAGTCCAATTAAGATGTTTTTCACCGAGGTTCGTGCGCCGGGTTTTCTCCGTTTTAAAAGCATCGCCTCTATATTTATGTATACCTTCTTCCTTTCGTCGCGTTTGCCGTTAGGAATTCATATGCATACATTAATATATTTCGCGGACACATGCATAGGATGGCTATACGTACCCCAATCAACCCCCCCCCCCCCCCCCCCCCAATCTGACAAGCCAAGAAAATGCTTTTCTGCACTTTTTTTTTTTTTTTTTTTTTGTTTAAATGCTTACGAGACATTTCCGTAACCAATAATTAATTATCAGGTGTAAAGAAAAGTAAACGAATTTCATATCTAAATCATCTCTCTGGATAAATAAATCTCAGAATGAAAGACAAATTATTATTACTGAGAAAAGTAAAGTGACCGAAAGATGATTTTCTTAAAACTACTGGGCCAGCATCACAATTAGACAATTTATGAGTCTAAACCGCTAAACGGAGCTGAAACTAATCGCGTAGAAATAACTAATCAAAATAGTATGTGTGTTACGGGAGACCAAGCTTAAATTACTACTTTTCCACCCTATTCAAACACATTTTAATCTTTTTTTTTCCACCGAAAAATTCTAAAAGTGAAAAATTCCTCATTTCGAACGTTAATTAATTTTAAAATAAAATAAGCCATTGTTTAACAGAATTCATAAAGCAATGTGGATATTTTATTTGAAAAAACAATTCTAGGATAATGTAATTTCTCTGATATTGTTAATCCAACGAAATTTGATTTTCAGTAAAGAAATGTCGGTATGCGCAGTGATTTTTTTAATCAAGTTCAATACATCTTTTTTCTACAATTAATATGACAAAAAGAATAAAAACGGCGAAATTGTTGACTGTGAACGTAAAAGTAAAGCCTGCGACATTTTCAAACGAGGGGATACGAAAATTTTTTATGCACATGATATCGAGTTACGGATGTATATTTGTGACCGTCCGTCCATATACGGCGCTGTTATTCACCGGGAGACGAAGAGAAGCGAAAGCGAACGCAAAGCAAAAGCAAAAGCAAAAGCAGAGGCGCGTGTCGCGGGGTGGATAAAACGTCGGTGGAGCTTTTCACCACTTAGCTCAACTGGTTGGGACGCGGTAAAAGCCACGAGAGTTCCTCTTTCCTCCCTTGTTCGGTTCTCTCGCCCCCATCGCGACCCCAAAGTCTCGTCGAGTCTCGTCAACACCGCAAGAAAAGTCGACGACCACGACGGTGATGTTGGCACTGATTCTAATCACGGATCAGAGATGAAGTAAACTGAAGAGTCGAGTCGAGAGTCGAAGGTCGAAGGTTGAGGGTGCGAAGGAGGGGAGGAAAAGCTCTGCAGGACAAGTGTTTCTCTCTCTACTGCATATTTACAGTATGAATTTGTCTAAGAAAGTTGATTCGTCTTTAGACTTTATCAATTTGTTTTATTTATAAGGTGCGAAGAGCTATTTAAAAATAGAAAAATATAAATATAACTTTAAAATTGTTTCAGTAATTTAGTAAGTTTTGTTCGTCGATTTCACTCCGCAATTTTTCGTTGTGTTCAGATGATTGTTTTCTACAAACTTACGTGAACACTTTTTTTTTTTACGTTACGTTGGTACGGTTGGATATTTAATTTCGTAATATTACAACGATGTCGGTTATCGTCAACAAATGGAAACACCGAAATGACCACTGAAAGAAAATGGATTCTGTTACAGTGCAGATCTTGTAGAATATAGTCTTTTGATTAAAATTAGCTATCCTTCAGTGAAATCGGACGAATTATATCGTAGATTTTTAATTATTTTCAAGTGATTTAACATTAGGCTTTTCAATTTTTGTACTTTCGAAGCAAAAATTTTGTCGCGCTTTATAATACTTGATAAGTAATCAAATTAATGGGACGACAGATATTTTAATAAAATCGATAAAACATATCAGCGAAATTCGGTAACCAACCCTCTTCAAGAATTACGTAATTCGTCCATATATATCATCGCGCTGTCAAAATTGGGTAGAATTTTTGATTCGTATGTGTCTAACACAAAGAGACACAGAATAACTAGTTCGCGTTTTTTCTGTTTCTTCCAAAAAGATATCTGCAAATGTTACAAGGAATTGAATTTCACAGATTTTGTAACACATAAATGTTGCTGTGGTTTTAAGCCTGTCGTATTTAAGCCTGTCGTATTTTTGTCTAATTTTTTTATTTCAATTCAACAGAAGAAAAGATTTGATACAATCACTTTTAATTTCTCTGCTCGATACGCATTAAAAAATTCCATTTTCCAATTTTTCCGAAATACCAACATTTCCTTTTTTCATATTTTGTTTCCATTCAAATTTTCGAGGGTCTATACGTGAAGGTGAAAAAAGAAAGAAAAAACCAAAACTAATATCATTTGATATGCTATCAAAAATTCTTTCGAATTTCGTACAACGATAGGGCGAGGAACTTATAACGGGACGGCGAAAGAAGAAGTAGAATAAAAAAAAATAAGGAGAAGAAGAAGAGAGTAGAGTGAAAACGGGAGTGACGGACCCTCGCCGCCCTGTCAAGACAATAATGAATGAGGATATTGATGACGCCGAGCCGGGTGAAAACGTTGAGATTCTTATTCGCCTCGGGATGGCTAATCGATTGATAGCGACAAATGATGGGGAAATAATAGAAAAAAGTCCGAAAGAGATTTTCCCTCTCTCCGCCACCCGTAGCGCAAAATAATCAAATCCCACTCTCGTCTGAAAACTCGCTTCTCAGCTCCAATGAAATTAACCCCCGACATCCATCTTGCGCAATCTTTTCACATCCCTTTTTCCTCATATATAGGTATATATCCTCCGAATTAATGTCGGACTTTTCAAATCTCGGTGACGTTTAAAATCGGCACAATTTTTCGCGCACGCTTATATTATATACAGAATGAATTGCTAACGCCAAAATTGTATATACATATATACACCCGCTTTCTTAATTTTTTTTTTTTCTCGTTTTTCACTTTTCACAACACCCAACTGCTCCGAAATCATTCTCAGAATTCGGTTCGATTCCCGAGTGTAGAGAGTATAATATTTATCAATAAGTGAACGAGTGAATAAATGAACGCATCGGGTATATGTATATGTATACTATGGAATAAGGATCCGGGAAGATTGCCTCGGCAATAATCCATAGCCTCGTTCTCTTATATCGCGCGTTGCTCGGCGAGCGAAGTGAATGCAGGGAACTTTCCCTGGGCTGAACTAAAGAATCCACGGCAGTGCCCTTTCGATGTTTTTCTTCCCCCGAAATCTGATTAAAACATTATGAGACCATGGCGGTGGGAACTCGACGTCGAAAAAAGGGCACAAGGTCCCCCAGGTGTGTCCGAGGAGGGAATTAGTCTCCGTGAAAAGTGAAAAGTAAAAAGTGTATTTTTTTCTTCCCTTATTTATTTTATTTCTTTCTTTTCTTCCTCCCTCCCTTCCTTCGCCTTCTTTCTTTCTACAAGGTTTCTTTATATTTCTACCGGAGTTTCGAGAGTTCGACTCGCCTGTTGGATTATAAAAATTTCATATTCTAACCGCGGTTTTGCAGGGCAAAACTGATATTTGATGTATACCCTTGTACAAATCCCGAACACACACACACACACACATATATATATATATATATATATGTATGTATGTATATATATATTATATATATGTATGTGCATTTCGAAAAGTTTCTCCGCCGTTATTCTTACCCGTGTATGCGCGGTTCCTTCGGGAATCAAACCGCGGTAACCGAGAATCGGGGGAGCGACAGAAAGATTATTATCATAACTTTTTTTTCTCAGCTTCTTTTTTTATTTTATTTATTTATTTTTTTGTATTCTATATCCATGCCTCGCTTTTTATATGAAGCATGTTAAAGTTCGCATTGAGAGAAGGTAGTAAATTGATTAAAAAGTTGGTGAGAAGAATCCGCTGAGTTGATAATGTGTAAGGATAATGGTCAGGTTGACTGAATCGAATTTTGTTGAGAGAATATTACTTTGATTTGATGGGGAAAAAAACGGAAGTAAAAAAAATAAAAAAAAAAATCGTATGCCGATAACTTTTGTCGAATTGAAAGTAAACTTTTCAATTTCTCACGCAAACGAATCTTGCAAAACATGTAAAAATGACTGCTCTCTGAGCTAAGGATCCGGTTTGCTGTTTCAGGTCCGTCGTTCTGGGGCCTGATAAACCCGCAATGGTCGCTGTGCAGCAAAGGGCGAAGGCAGAGCCCGATAAACGTGGAGCCGGACAAATTGCTGTTCGACCCTCACCTGCGTCCGTTGCACGTTGACAAGCACAAGGTGAGCCCGGAAATTATAGCTCTACCTTTCATTTATCCTTCGTCCTGGGCTGACTGACTCCCTCTTCCTCCTTCACCTCCTCCTCCTCCTCCTCCTTCTCCACCTTCTCCTCTTCTTCCTATTCGTCCTCGCGACGCGACACGTTGCTCCTAGATCGATCTGCAAGCCCACACCGGAATCCAACCCCCGCCTTTCTGCCTGCCTGCCATCCGTCCGTCCGTCCGTCCGTCCTTCCTTCCTTCCTTCCTTCCTTCCTTCCTTCCTTCCTTCCTTCCTTTCTTCCTTCCTCCCTTTGGACCTGATTAAATAAAGCGAATCGATCGCCGGTATATAAGCCAGTTCGAACCCTGACCGAATACACCCCTAGGCTCCTTTGGGGGTGAAAGATTCGCGGCTTCCTTATACCTCCACCCCACCCAGCTCCCCCCCGTTCACCCCCTGTTATCTTTCCCCCGATCGTCGTTACTTCTTCGCTTTTATACTTCTTTTCCATCGCCGTTTTGCTTCCATCTTGTTTCAAGTCAGTTTCTTCGTTTTCTCTTCTCTCTCCACCTTTTTTTTTTTTTCTTCTCCCCTCCACTTTCATCGGTCTTTCTCATTTTTGAGAGTGGAGAACGTGCGCGGTGGAAATTCATCGTTTTTTTTTTTCTTCTTCTTCCTGTCGATTTTAGATTGGATCGGTATTTGGTTTAGCGTTTTTTTTTTTGTATGGTTTTTTTTTTTACACTACTTTCCGATGAATCGTTAGGAACGTTTACTCTCGTTTCGATTCTGTAAAAAAAAAACTCGTGAGTGTGTAATGACTATGTCCATTGTAACAAAAAAGACGAAGTTTAAGAAAATGCATAATTTCGAAGCTCGTTATTTGAATTTCCATAACACGGTCAGGAAAAAAAAAAACTACAACATTCTTTCGTTTCCTTGTTTTTTTTCGTTTTTTTTTTTTTTTGATTCTTGACGTATGCGTTGAAAGTAGGGAGCGCAAAAATATATACGAATATTATGAAAATATATTCACTGGAGTAATCATGTGTAGTAAACAAAAAAAAAATTTTCTCGCAATATTTTTACCTATGAAATTTTTTCACCTGTATCAGAGATATTTGTTCCCTTGAGTGATAGGCAACACGACATACTACGGTGTATACCCGGAAAGACCGAGTAAACTTAATTTCCATATATACTGTATAATCTCGATATTCTTTCGAATGACCGAAAATATTCCGGGAAAAGAACTCTAATCGATATCACGTGATTCGCGTATAAAAAAGACTATGCAGCTTCAAGCGATAAAAACTTGCACGCGATGAGTTTTTCCCCCTCGAGTTCCTGGGATGGGAATTGATGCTGTTGTTGCTGTTGCTTAGGCGATAACGAACAATGCGTATAGGTGTAATATCATAAAACGGTAAACGTGTAAATGGCAAATGGCGATGGGAGGGGGGAGGGGGGGAGGGATGCAGAGACGTCGGTCGCCGAGGATGGGAAGAAGAAGAAGGGGAGGCGGAGTGGATGGATCCCTGTTAACTCGCGGCAGGGGGTTGCAGGGTGATAAACCGTTGACAATAGAATTTCAACGAGGCTTTTCGCTCTCTCGAATCCATCTACAACTTGCTCGAGCCTACCTGCAAGTCTTGCCCCATCCTCCCTAAAAACACACATCGCGTGCGTGATAATATACACTATATAGGTATTATTACGTGCATATATGTACACTAGGGTGTTTCATTTTCAGGTGATATATTTTTTTTTCTCTGCGCTAGCTGAAAATCTGATAGTTTATAAAAATCAAAAAAATTATGCCACTGGGTAAAAGGTTTCAAGTGCATCGGAGACTTAGCTCTTTCAAAAATTCGATTTCCCATATAAATAATAAGACAGGAAAAAATTTTTTGTACACGCTTTGATCTTGACGTGACATATTTCACACGGAATTTCTGATGCACATTCGTCAATTATACCATAAGCCTGGTTTCTTCATCTTCTTATTCGTACTATTCTTTTTTCATACCTAGTTGACGGAACTGCACCTGTATGATCTAAAAATTAGAATCGTGAAAATAAAAAAATAAAATAAAACAATTAGGAATGAAAAATAAAATGTTGCTGACGAAAAATTAAAATCAAGCAGAATTAACCCTCGTCTTTCAGTCTGGATAATTCTCCACTCGAGCTTAACACGTTTTCAACTTTATATATAGGTATATAAACTGTCCGTTTATACTTGACGTGTGTATATATATATATATACATATATATATATATATTATATACGTTCACTAAGAAGAAAAATAAGAATAAGAAGAAGAAGAAGAAGAAGAAGTGGTTCAAGTCAGCTGCAAGCCAGCGTGCCACGCGGTTTAAGGTGATGAATAAATGTTTCCATAATGGAAAATTAGTGTTCAGCGAAGAGTGTGTGTATATATGCATATATACATAGAGGCATACCCATATATTTATATATATATATATATAATACATATATGCGGTATATATGTACATTAGACGCTAAATAGGCGGTCTCATAATTAATAACTTCGTTATCGAATTAGCGAACTTTCCGCCGCTGTGCTTCGCGTCGAAGCCGCCTGGGTGCAACGAATTTTTAAGATTTTAATACAATAATACAGCTTATATGTATAGAATTAAAACTTTTAGATGTAGAGGGTGAAAATTTTCGTACACACACGCACACGCGCACACAAACACAATTGATTTTCTAAAATCGTTGCATATATATATATACGTTTATCAATGAATCAAACATATGTACATTATAATATTACATACCGGGAGTTTTCTGTGAAACTCATCACCCAACGCCAACATATAGGCGACCGAAGATACATTCTGAATATGTATTATAGCTGTGAAAAATGTAGCTTCGGTTGCACATCTTTTGACGTTGGGTGGTGAGTTTCAAAGAAAACTAACGGTATCAATATATTAGTGTAACATCATTAGTTTCAGGGTGAGGAAAAATCGTTCCCGCGGTGGAAAGTTTTTTCTTGAGCTTTCTTTTTGGTTTTCTCTTCGGGGGTAGGTTGTTATAAGTAGCGGATTTGCGGAGGTCTAGGCTGACGTCATCACGCCACCCTCCGGATATGGTCGTACAGTACCTACCTTCGGCTTTATCCCCCGATCATTTTGCGAATTTATACGCCATTTAACCCGGTTGAAAACTTTGGCACTTAAATTAAACAATAGAACGAGTCGAACGTATGTCTTTCGCCCCTCGAACTGCTCGCCCCCCTTTCCCCTTTCCCTTTTCCCTTCTCCCTTTAACCGTGTCCCTGTTTGACCTCCTATATACCGCCAGCTCTCCTCTTCACTCCCCGAGGAGGAGTACATTTCGAAAAAGACAAAGATAGGAATTTAGAGGGAAAGATATATACCAAAACTCGACATTCGTTGTTCGATTAATTTCAATCCAATTACAGTGTAGAAATTATTAGGCAGAGCACAAATTGTTTAAGATTTATTTCACATACATGAGGCGTGGGAAGGAACTGAGAAGATCGTATATTTTGAACTGGAAAATTTGAAAAACAAATTGTTGAACTTCAGAGAAGAAGTTGATAAAAAAATCGATCTCGAACTCCGAGTGATCTGAAAAGTTAAGTCAAGCCCTTTGATACATTAAAAAATCTAACGTTAATAAACAAAATTGATTTCCTCGAAAAATCATTCGAAACCTGACCTTTGTCTCTATAACGGTTCTTAGAAAATTGAATCTTGAATTTGAGAAATTTGAAAAATCAATCGTCAAGCTTTATTAGCTTTTTTGAACTGAACAGCAGAGCTTGTATGACATAAAAATCGATGAAAATTTAATGGTTTTCACGTCACAAATTAATTCCCCATAATATACAGTGTAATGTACATATGTAAATACGGGGCATTCCACGCCAACTCAGTAAACGATTGACCATGATATTTTATAATTTCAACAAGCATTATTCCTACGAATATTTTTTATGACTTCTCTGGTTCTAAAATACACCCACAATTTTTTTAGAAATTTCACAACAGATTCTCATAAAGTATGAAGATAGGAAAACCGATTAAAACAATGGAAAAAGTGATTAAAAAAATAGAAAAAAAAAACCAGATCCCACTTTGAATCTCGCGTGAAAATGTTTCATTTCGGAAACCAAACGTTGTTTTTCTTGTTTCATAAAAATCAATTTGGGTATTTTTGAGATGGGTTTAAAGAATCATAGGGTAAAGCCGAGTGATTAAAAAAAAAATTAACTTTTTTCAAGCTTTTCAGGGGTCGTAACGTCGCATAAAAAATCCCTGGTAAAATCGAAAAATTTCATGGTAAAGCGTTTCTTCAGTTGGCGCGGAATGCCCCATATATATATATATATATATATATGTAATGTATATACCGGAGTATCCGAACAACGTTTGTCGCCCGTAAATTGGAGTCGCGTGTGCGGCACCATGCCTGATAATATTCACCTCCGTTCCGGGAGTGAAAAAATGTCACGCTTTTATAATGTCAGCTGGGGCTGGAGGAAAAGGAGGAGGGATAAAGCCATCGCAATTCGTGCCAAACTCTCTGTACATATAAGCCTCGTGCAAATTTTCTTCGTTCCATTTCCGCCCATACACACATTATTTCATTTTCTTCATTTCCTCTCTCTCTATATTCACGCTATTTTTTTCCAAAATTTTTTCCTGACGTTTTCTCCCTATTTGCGGAACATGTAGACCAGAAACTAATTTTTGTTTTCAATCTTCATCTTGTTCTTTGCCTGTAGTAAAGAAGTTCGAGAAAACAAATTGTAAAAATAAAGATTGTATCGAACAAAATAAGAACTCTTGCACTTGCCGCGTTTTTTTACGTTGATGACGTATATATATATATTTGCAATGATTATACCTGCAACGCGCAACTTTTATGCGCAAATTATCAGTAAAGTGCCTGAGATTTTTAAATTGAATTTCAATTTATTAACCGTATGAGTTACAAGCACTATACATAAGTGAATATAATACTCGCAAATCCTGCAGGGATAAACCGGTTACCCGTTCGCAGGACTGGTCCTAAAAATGAAGTATATATATATAGGTATATATAAAACGAAACAAAATAGCCATAAAAAACAAAACAAAATAGACTAAAATAACCAAGGTAACGCATAAAACTATTGAACAATAATATTTTCAAGGAGTAATACAAAAGATAGAGTTTAGATCGAATATTTTTAGTGACCAATTAAATTTATTGATAATAGAGTTTCTTCTATTACATTTATGCGAGATCGTCGCCGCAGTGAGCCTACAGATTTACGTAACACTTATAAAGCAAATGAATAAAACAATGAGAGAAATAACAAGAAAAAGATACAAGATATGTTACAGACGCATATGCAAAAAAAAAAAGTTGTAACACTGCTTTGATAGAATGTATAAATGCTGGTGATAAAGATGATCAATTCTTGTATTATTAGGTTTTCGTTTTGTATTTTGTCCGCCGTAACGAATAGTATTATTTGTAATTGATATTTTTATTCACATTACCGTCTATAATGATCGTTAAACGCGTCGGCAGCTCAACCTTCTGTTGGTCAATACATACAGGTGAGCAAAAAATGCGTAGGATAAAAAAATGGTATATTTATTCACTTATGTTAATTGCGTCGGTTCTACACAGAGTTGTTATATTGTTATTGTTTTTATCTCATTCTTCTTTTCATTATTTTTCCTGTTCTTCGATATTCCGGATACTATACAATGTATCATAGAAATACTTGTATGCATGTACGTACAATGTATAACCTATACGCATGTCTCGCGTCTATGTAATAATATGAAGATTGCAATGAAATAATCGAGAGTTATTGATTATCAGGAATATTGATTATCATATGGCAGAGATGGAAAGAGAGAGGAAACAGGATTTTAAGTATACAATAACTATAAGTTTAAGCGTATATCTAATGTGTATAATATTATTAAACCGTGCGCCTTGAAGTTGACCATGACACCGTTAATTAGAGTACACAAAATTTTGATAATATATTCACGAGCAATAAGAAAAAAAGATTTTATTAATAATAATGAAAAATAAAACAAGACGGAGCGACAAAGTTACGGTTCGATTTACATCTCGTTATGTCATACATATGTACTTAAAATATCTGAAGTTAGGATTTCAGTTTCTTAATTACTTGACAAATTCTTACTCATCGTAGAAAAAGAGAAAACTTTAATGATAACTACATCATGCATATAGTTGCTGTACATATATTTACTCACTTTTTTCATATGTCTGTACTCTATACATGATGATACAAATCAGTTATTATCTATCATCTTTCTTCTTTATCTCCTGGGATGGGCAGATGGCATATAAGTAATAAACAGCTTCATTAGACATCCATGTTCAATAGCAATTCAAAATGTAGGGACATATACATGTATAATAAGTTATAAGACAAAAGGATTAAAACTAGTAATAGTTTCATATCGTGTAGAAAGTACAGATACATAGAAAAAAGAAGAAGGTAAAAACCAATCTCGATATGATTTACCATTTGGGCTGATATAAAATAGTCTAAATTATAAATATTTAAAGCAAAGCTTAAGACAACCATTCGGCATTTTTGTATGATTTATAAACTTTTCTCTTCACCACATCGCAGTTCGTTTTCTTGGCTTGCCATTCGAATATTGAATTGCACAATGAATATCAAAATGCCAGTGTCAATCCTAATAATTATTATACATGCATATCGGCATATATATGCGTAATATATTTTTGAGATTCGCAATTTATTGCTTTTTAATTCATCGTTATGTTACAACTTTTAAGCATACTAGCGCATGAGCAGCATTATTATTCATCGTAAAAATTGTCTGACTTTGATGTTATTTATCGTGCACAATACCTTCTAAATAGTCTCTCAACCTGTTTCTGAACGCGATGATTTTTTATTATCAAATCAGAATCTTAATCGATATTGTTTCTCTTTTATATAATTACCTACGATGCACTCTTGAAGTAATAAAAATATGTTTAATTTATTTTCACGAACAGCTAATCTGTATTTCACGTATTCAGATCTCCTTACGCGTTTAGCACTTATCTTTTTATCAGATTGTAGTAAATTACGATGCCAACCTGTTATTCTGTACGGATAAAATAATGGATGAATCACGGCTCTACGTTTCGATCTATCAAACTTACTTTCTATATCAAGTTCTGAATTATTCTGCAAGCGATGATCTAAAGCTTCTTGTTTGTCTATGACGAAAAGTTGACCGTAACTTGGGTTTTCGTTGTCGATTGGATATAATGATGTATTTATTCGATAATATATATGCCCCCATATTTAAAAACAATACCAGCCAGGTCGTTGTCCTCGAAAATTTACTGAATCAGCCGATGAGGTATTTACGTGTTGAAATCGCGAACCGCTTTGGCAAGCAGTCACTTTAAAATCGTCTGAAATCATTTAAAATCACTTGGAATCGGTTAAAATCGTTGCAATCGATCGTTACGGTAAAAATTACAACAGTTACAACATAAAACATTTTCTTTTCCTGATGAAACGACCCTCTCTTGTAACTTCGAATGAGAAAATTTTTACACGATACGCGCAGGGCAGAAATCGTACAGTGATTGACACAATGCACTCGCAGTGCACTCTCGTCTTAAGATGCTTCGGAAATAAACTCATAAATAAGGCCCGGAAGTCTAACCTTTCAAAAAAGGCAGAAATAAAAATGAAACACACACGGACACAGACAAAAAAAATACTCTATCAACGCTAAAAAACCGCGGCAATCCAAGGACGCTCCAAGGAGGTATGCTATATCGAAACTATAGAAAAGGCAGACAAACTGTAGCAAAATGCAAACAATAAAATGTCCACGAAGTGTGCAGCAGGTGTAAAATAAAATCCATCTACTTTTCAACACAAGAGGATTATACTTGTATACTTAGAATTTCTTATTCTATTGGTTTCATTCATCCTTATTTTATAATCAGTCATTTTACGATGTGCGTGTACGTAATAAGAAGAAAAAACAAAAAAAAAAAAAAAAAACGAATAAAAAGTTCATTCGTGAACCATGTATACAAGCGATTAAGGATAGCATGTTTCGCGATAAGCATTAAAAACAAAAAATCTTGAATTGCACAAAAAATTCTTGAATTGCACAAAAAATTATTGCTGCCAGAGCAGTTTCGATGTTTCGTAAACGTGAATGTTATAAAGAAGTGCATATTAACTTTGATATTTACGATCAGGTTGATTTTAATGAGACGGAATTTCCTAGCTATAATAAGCGTAACGAAAATAATACACTCGTAAAAATGTCGAATGAGTAAAAACAAAGTGGTTCGGAGCTGCAATCGAAGAAACGGCGATTATAGATGTAATAGAAACGTGTAAGGTCTGACCTTTGGGAACCGAATGAAACCTATGATCAACTGTTACATCTTTTTGCAGTAATAGAGCCGACCATCTAACATACCTCGCTGGTAAAAATAATTAGCATACAAATGTTGTCACTACGCATCCACGAGGTCGGGAATCGGTTGAAACTCGTTATTTCATCTAGACGGTGAAGAGCGATTAACTGTAATAAACAAATTAGACTCGCTGGACAATTAATCCCCCTTACATCACTGCTATCTCTGTAAAGATTATCGTTCCAAATACGTCAACGTCGTTGTCACCTAATTCCCGTCATCTAAGACAAATTAGCGACGTCTTGTTATCACAGCTGAATTATTACGACACGGATCTTCGACTTCCAGCATCTTTTTTTTCTCGCTCTTTGTTTCGTTCATCCTCGTCAGTCTGACTAGACGCGTTTTTTTTTTTTTTTTTTTGCCATTTTCATTCGTACTCTCATTCTTTGGACGATTTTTTATTTTTTGCAGATAGATTTTTGTGAGAAGAGGAAATTAAGCAAATGTTAAGTCTTAACGTTCTCGTGATTTATTTATATTTGTAATTATCATCTCATTCCGAGGATATGATAAGTTTTAGAGGTAACGAGTTATTTTCAGGATGTTGTGCAGAAAAGGAGAATTTCAAGATTTTTATTGAAGTCATAAATTGCCGGAAATAAAGAGAGAGAGAGAGAAAGAAAGAAAGAACACTTGACAAGGCTTAATTTCACTGGTTAGATTTCAGAAGTTTCGTGAATTGGAAATTGATACTTTTTGTTTGTTATACTGGCAAAGAACCTCGCACATTAAGTGTTTAGAAAATTAACGTATTCATTCTATAAGCGTGTCGAAAAATACGAACCTTGAATGAGAACGACTTGTGATAGCCCGAGGTGAGTATAAAAAACACCAGCTTCGAACGATGGCTCACATCCAGATCTGAAAGAAAAGGAAAAGTTTCTCTTTCCTTGCCGAATAAATTCCTGAATATCGTTCCATCGTTACACAGTGACGAAAATTATAGCCACCGATGACGAGGTGGAGGTAATAATAACACCTTTCAAGGACTTGTCGCATTGTTTCTGTTCGCAGGTTTCCGGTCACCTGCACAACACGGGTCAGTCGCTGGTGTTCAGAGCCGACCGTGAGGCCAAGGTCCGAGTTAACATAACGGGGGGACCGCTGGCGTATCATTATCAATTCGAAGAAATTTATATTCACTACGCACTCGACAATAACCACGGGTCCGAACATCGCATCAACAACTACGCTTTTCCTGCCGAGGTAAGTCCAATCGCTGTTCTAGTCAGACCTCGAATCAGCAATGAGCACTCCTTGTGACCAGATCAAGAGAGGAGACCTATTGATCGGTATCGATAAGCTAAGGAAAACAGAACTTAGGTCCAATGAAATGACCGATTACACTACGGAAGGAATAGATAAGTATGCGAAGTGCCGATGAGTTTAGTCGTAAACTGACTCGTCTAGTCCAGTCTCCGATCGCGGAACTCCCAGTCCCCTTTCCTCTAGCAGCAACCATAGGTAGATCGGCAAAAATCGTCTCACCTTGATCGCGGCGCGGTGTTGTGGAGGAGGACCTTTGGAGAACGTTTCTGACCGTCCGTGCGGAAAGAACCGATCTAGTGTGCTCAGTCTCGCGTCGAACGTCGTGACGGAGAGAGGTAGCTTCTGCTTCTCGGTACGATATTGAACCACAATGTCAGCAGACTGGGCGAAGCCGCGGCCTATCGACATCGAGTTCGTCAAACTGACGTACGCGACGCCTCACAAGTCACGAAAGCGAGGCACGAAGCAGATCCTGAAGGGTGTTTCGGGTCGCTTTCGGTCCGGTGAGCTCTCCGCCATCTTGGGACCTTCGGGGGCCGGAAAGACTTCGCTTTTTCACATCCTGACGGGGTTTCACCGCAGAAACGTCACCGGCGAGGTGCGGTACCTGGGGACCGAGGGGCCCATTGACTTTGAGGAGTACCGAAAGACTCTGCGTTACATCCAACAGGATGACAAACTCTATCCAAGCTTCACGGTAATCGAAGCGATGCACATAGCTGCTGAACTCAAGCTCGGGGCCCACGTCTCGGCAGCCGCTAAACGCGCGATAATCGAGGACACCTTGAAGACCTTCGACATGACCAAGGTGCGGGATGTGCGTTGTGACCTGCTCAGTGGGGGCCAGCGGAAGCGACTCTGCATAGCCGTAGAGCTCGTCGACAATCCGGGGGTCGTTTTCCTCGACGAGCCCACCACGGGACTCGACTCGCTACTCTCCTCCGAGTGTATCACGACCCTGAAGACCCTAGCCGCCGACCAGCGAACCGTCGTCTGCGTCATCCACCAGCCCAGCGCCGCCATCTTCGAGGCCTTCGACAAGGTCTACTTCCTCGCCGACGGAAAGTGCGTCTACCAAGGCCGGCCAGGCGAGACCGTTTCCTACTTCAGGGAGCTCGGCCTGTGCTGTCCACTCTATCACAACCCCGCCGACTACGTCACGGAGGTCATAAGCAACAAGCTCGAGTTCATCGAGGAGCCCGAATTCACCGAAGAGTTGGTCGACCAGGTCGATTTGGGGTGGATTGAACGGCGGCCGGTAGTCGCCAAACACACCAAACTCTTCGTCTTCGAGTTTCACAAGTTCACGGTGCTTCTGAAACGGTGCGTCGTTCAACTTTGCAGACAGTGGACCGACGTTCAGATGAAAATCGGGCTTAACATTCTCCTCGGCATTCTTCTCGGCGTCATGTTTCGCGACGCCGGTAACGACGCCTCGAAGACCATGGACAATATCCGGTTCCTCATTAGCTCCTCCGTCTTTCTCAGCTACACGACGCTTATGCCGGCCGTCTTGCGGTTCCCGCTTGAGCTCCAGGTACTCCAGAAGGAGCATTTCAACAACTGGTATCACCTCAGGACCTACTTTGCGGCGGTTAGCTTCATCGGCATACCCTACCAGGTTGGCCTCGCCCTCATCTACTGCAGTATAAGCTACGTCCTTACGGGTCAGCTCCTGGATCCGATGAGGTTCCTGCTCTTCTGCCTCGTCGGTGTTTGTACCTCGCTCACTGCCGAGTCTATCGGCCTGCTTTTCGGGAGCCTGTTCAACCCCGTTAACGGTACCTTCTTCGGAGCAGCCACCCTTGCCGCGATGCTGTCACTCGCCGGGGTCATTCCGCTATTCCAACACATGCCGGCCATCATGTACAACATCAGCTACCTCAGCTTCCTGCGATACTCCGTCGAAGGTATGGCAGTGGCCGTTTACGGCTTCGGACGCGAGAAGCTGCCTTGTCCCGACAATCTCACTTACTGTCATCTTCGTTATCCGAAAAAGATCATGAGCGAAATGTGCATGGACGACTCTCGATATTGGACCAACATCGCTGCTCTCCTTGTAAACTTCATCGTTATTCGGGCTTTGTCATGCTTCGCACTTAAGAGGAGACTCTCGCAGCCCTGTTGAACTGTCATTTACGAGTGCGCGTGGCGGTGATGTTATATTTATTTCTTATACCTGTTATGAACATTTGTGATCCAATCATATTTTCGCAGCTTGAGAAGAAAGGAACGGAGTAAGAAAAATTTTGCTGACTCCGATTTAATTGTCGTCAAATTTATTTTTATTCTTTATTTTCTTCATTTTTATTTACCATTAATTTTTTTTGTTGAATTGTGTTTTAATCTTACGTAAGTGCGAAGTACAGAAATGTGATGGCTTTTGAGCCTCTGTTGCAAGAGAACGTCACAATGATGCAGATTGTTGCTGCCATTGTTATTGTTATATCGATAAGTCGATTCGTTGAAAAACAAAAAAAAAATTAAAAAAAAAAAAAAACGAAGAAATGAAAAATTTGTGCAAGGCTGTGGAACGATTAATCCGTGATCAACAACGAGCAAGAAGAGAAACGTAACAAAGGATGAGATAACAAAAAAACCAACTCCATCGTATCGAACAAATGAATCTTGTTATCCGAGCACTTTTTTTTAACGATGTGTAATTATTATCTTTTGCTTCGATCGTGGTAAAAATTTTCTTTCTCTGTATTCGTTTCTGAATCTTTTATATTGACTTCAGTTTGTTCACATTCATACAATTGTCTGTAATTAACTGAGGAAAACAACAATCCGACTTAAGTAGAGATTAAAATATAATCCTGTATGACATAAGTAAGAATGAGGTAAGCGATTTTTTAGAAAAATATAGAATAACGAAGAATCGTGACCAGTTTAGTTAATATTCGTACACAATATTGCTTCACGTGTCTATTAAACCTAGAACGGTAACGTTTTTTTTTCTCTTTTTACCTATTTCGATAACGGGGAGTGAAAAAACGCTCCAATCTTGTAAATTCCATTTCTTGGATACATCATATCATTAAGGGTTCTATAGGGTTTCATTTTCTCTGTTTTTTTAATAAAGAATCAGGTGGGCGAAAAAAATTTTTCGTGAGTTCCGAAAAAGTCGTCAACAATCAACAAGTAAGCGGAACAGGAAGATGTGAGCAGATCTCTTGCGGCGGGAGATTTTCATTTATTATTTAGATTTACTGTTCTAGGATTAAGTTACTTTGCATGTGTTATAGCGAGGATTTGCATTTTATTACACTGTTTGCCTTTTTTCAAACCACGTCTTTCCTCGATTTTCAAAACCGAAATCCTCAGCACACGTGTATTAATATAATGCCAAATATCATAGTTCGTTGCTAAAAAAACTAGCCAAAGTTCTGTTAACCCTTCGCCGACCAACGTGGACGATATCGTCCACCCTGACTTTCTCACTTACCAGTGTCTCGGGAATTTTTCATTGTTCAACCATTTCTACCTATAAACTAATTGTAATTAAACTAAATCGTCCATGTTGGCCAGCAAAGTCGGTAAAAACCAAATGGCGGGCAAATGGTTAATTTAGTCATCGTTTTACACAATTTCCATATTTCATGCTGCAGGCGTTGAAGACGGAATTCCGAATTAGCAGATTAAACTTATTTTATTAATCAAGTTTTATTTTTCCACACATGTGTTTATCCATAGGTATATTAATTGAATTTTTTTCAATGTCGTAACTATTGTATATCGTCTTGAAATTTGAATACCGAAACCGAGGATGACCTCGACGATTTTAACTAATGATTTCCAAAGTCCCGTGACAGAAGATAAATCGCACCCTCTCCTTCTCCCGGATTCATCCCCCAAGGAACGTTTCGGACCAGCCTCAGCCGCATCAAAGCCTCGAGTCCGTCCTTTCTATACCTTCCTTCTCCATGGTCCTCCATCAACCTTCAGAGGATCGCTTTCTCAGCAGAACCCCTTTCCGGTTCCCTGGAATCGCGATATCCTTACAGGTCGCACCGTGTCTCTTACCCTGACATTCAACTTCTTACCCGTGACTCCGCGTTCGAAAATTAGTTGGTATTGAATTTCTGCACTACACGCGTTTATTCGTCTATCACACCGTTTTGCAGAATTTGCGTTACTTGATCGGCTGTCTGAAAACCGGTAGGTATGACGTCGCAGCGAGGCAGACGGTATCTATACTGCGAATAGAAAAAAACAAACGTGAAATTGTCTCGTCGGTATGAAATCAGGAGAAAAAAAAACTGAGAATTCACGTTAAACTCGTTTCAGTTTCGACCAAGTGTTCGCCGGGTAAGAAGCTGGCATTCTTTATTAACCAACCGTATCTGAGACCTGGAACTCTGGATCAGGAGGACTTATCGTTAGGTTCAAACCCTTAACATGTTGATGAGGATGAGGACCTTAGTGATAATTTGGAAAAATGGTAACACGGGTCACGTCGCGTCGTACAGATGCCAAATCGGTAAGCTGAGCCTTAGACTCGCTGCGGTTGCGCTTCGGCAAACTTTCTGAAGTTTTCCTTGTCCCGTGAGCTGGTGCTCGTGTTTTATTGACCATCTTGAAACGACTGCTGACGTATAATGATGGTCCCTAATCCATCCCCTCCATTCCTCCGCACAAGCCAAACTGCTCATGCGGACATTCCAAATCGGCTATGACGGGTATTGACAGTGATTATTATTATTATTATTATTATCATCGGTAGATGGCATTGAAAAGTCATGTGGTCAATGACCCGAATCAGTGTCAATTATAAGCAAACGTTTGGGCGAAAATATTGCAGGTGCGTGCACGAAATTACAGTGTAAAAAATGCGGCGTTGATAAGTTTGCCGGTGTGGAATGCTGTAGGTTAATTATTATTATACTCAATTCGGAAGTTTCACATCGAACAGAGGTAACTTTCAGAGGTAATTCATGACGCTGAATTATGGTCTCTAGAAATCTCCACACGAAAATCCTTCCAACAGCATTGCCGTGTCCTGATCAACGATGACTTAACAATATGGTTTGAAATTCCGGAAATGTTTACGAGAACGAGCGGGCAACATACGCTTCCGGCTTTTGGATCAGGGACCAGGTTCCCGGAGGTTCGGGACTGCTCCCGACGCTCGGGGAGGTCGAGTGATGTAGTGGAGGCTTTGGCTGCTTCGGTGAGGGTACTGCAGGACAGCACTCGATCACGTGGTCGATAAGTGCGGACGAGGGTCGGCCGGTGCTGGTTCATGGTTCATGGTTCATGGTGGATGGTGGATGGTGGATGAAGGGGCTCGCAAGCAGGGGAGACTGTCGCTCAAACGCGATCTAGTAATGGCCCGAATCACGCCAAAGGACTTCGGCTGTCTGCTAGTATCGCCTCTCATTGTCAAACGGACGCGCCCGATTCCTCGGCCATGTAGATATGCGTATGGCTAATGGTCAAACACGTTTTTCGTAAAGGTCTGATCGACCGGTCACCTCCAAGTAACAGACAAACGAAAAGGTCGAATAACTTGCGGGATCCGGGTGAATGACTGTAGATTTCAATCCTTAGGTACGTCGAACCTCCTCTTCTTTTTGCATATTCGGTAACCTGTTGACCTCGGCTGCCTTGATTATACAATTCGTTAGACACAACTATCGTAGCCGAGTGTTTTCATCGTCGTCGTGGTGCTTAATTTATGAGCAATGTTTACCGAGATCGACTTTAGCTCTTTCGGCGTCGCATAATGTATCCATTCTGGTTTATCTCAAGGGTAAAGAATCGACGCGAACTTCTGTGGGTATCAAAAGTAGCCTCGTGACGCAGGTGTTTGGCAGCTCTTTATGGAAATGTTTCAATGAATCACCATCGATGTTTATCTGTTCAAATCTCGAAGTGTTGCAACAACAAACCCTGACGAAGTCCTTGAGGATACGGAAATAATTCTGCCGCCTATTTTCACTTCTCACTAATTCAATCGCCACTAAAAAACAGAGGGATCTTGTCGTTCGGAGGAACCGTCACGTTACGGTAAACAGAGAATCTCCTTATCGCCGATGTAGACAATCGATACCGATCAACGATGTGTGTAGACAAGCAAACGAGCTGGCAAACAGCTGAATGTTACGGGGGCTGAAACAGACAACGTGGTGAAAATACTTTCGTGACAATTGTGAATCCGGGTATTATATATCGTACGATGGGAGAAAAAGCTCTGATCAAAAGCAGCCGAGCGGAGTGTTAAATTTTCAGACGATGTGCAGGGTGATCCAAATGCGGGCCTCGTCATTGCACCACCGTCTCTCTCTCCTCTCTCTCTCTCTCTCTGTTCGTTCGTTCGTTCATCAGAATTTCTGATCAAAGAGAAAATATCCGTCCCAAAGCGATGCGTCGGCCCGACCGACTCCCGCTTACTGTTTGACGATTTACTGATCTTATCCTCCGAGCGAGAGTTTATATGATCTAAAAATCCGTTGCGATTCATGCTAAACTCACAATTTCTGATCTTTCTTTTTATGCCGGTAGTATTTTCTTCGCTGCTGAAACATACACCACAGCTTTATGTGTATACGGAAAGTCTATGCTCTTCTCCACTTTCTAAGTTAATTGAGCGTCGAGTAGTGCAGCGTATGGTGGAAATAGGAAAGGAGGGCACGGCGAATCGAATAACCGGAAGAAGGTGGCTCGTATTAGATTCCGCTCGTGTCATAGAGACTCTGCATATATCTGACTCGCCCGTCCGTCTATCTATCTATCACTCGAAGACGAGAATGGAGTATTGTCCCGGGTCTTGAGTATGCCGAGTGCAGATTCACAGTCGTATTGGTAACGCGTCGGCTGCATACGTGGGCTGCAGAATCCTCTGTGACCGGGTACTAGAGATGCTCAATTTCCGTTCACCGTGCACTCGACACGTCGGCACATCGCCGAAGAGCAGCCTCATGAATTAATAAGAATTCCATACCAGCCCCGTGATCTTCCGTTAAATTTACTCCTCGAGATTGAAAATACCTTGTACTTGGAGAATGTGTTCCTCCATACGTTAGTATATTCCTTAATCCCTTTATCCTTAACCTTATCTTTTTTCCCCTCTAAAAGCTAATTTGCCGATCAATCATTTCACGTTCTGTTCGACAAGCCAGCTATTTTAAACTTCCAGGAATGACACGCAACGTGAGTTTCAGACTTGCCTCGACTTCGATTTAACTATCTCTTGTGCGGTTATGTGTGCGTATACAAAGTGTTCTATGAAGCTATCAAGCCAACGATTAAACTTCGGATGCATAGATCGATCCTGCTACTCCCGAATGTTTACCATAATCCTGTTTTTCGTGCTCAACGTCTGATAACGTCTGCTCGACGAACTACGATGAACTCGGGGTAACTTAGGATTGGAATGAATAAACTGTATAAAGATTAGTTTCTAGTCGTCGTCTATGAAAAAGCTCAGGGAAAATATTTCGCCCCCCCCCCCCCCCCCCTCCAATCTCTCCCTCTCTTTTGCCCTATCTCTTGATCTCTTGAGAAGCAATGCAAATTTGCTTAATTATGATCGACGCTGCAACGTCCCCCCTCGTCCTTTGCAACGTCTGGTTCAACGGAGTGATAATTGTAGTGGTCGTTTATAGTTGAACGATCCTCGACGACGGCTCTTCAGTCGTACTGCATAATCGCGCGCTGCGTCAGCGGATCATCAGGAATAAGTCTCAAAGCGCAGGACGGTCGTTTAAAGTGAGATCGAACTTGCCTTGCAGCCTTCTTCTATTTTATTCCTCCGGTGTGAAGGCGGCACCGTCTCACCTGCTTCCACTTTCCGAGCCTCGATCAAAACAGTCCGTTTCTCCTTGGCCGCTCTTTCTCTGTCCAACAGTGTGAACGAGGGGGTCAAGTGTCGGGGGTGGGTAATAGGATTACGCTCCCTCGACGCACGGTGTATCGACATTCAACTGTTCCCGCCCCACGGAGGCGAAAAACACCCCCGGAAACATTCGGCACGCATGCACGGGCGCCTTTTTCCTCGATTTAAAGTCTGCGGGACGTACAGTCCGGTAAGAAATGTGGAAAAGGGCACTTAAGTTGAGAGAGCGATACCGGAGCCAATCGAATCAAATCTGATGAAAACGGCGCGGCGGGAGACTTTATAGGCTCGTAAAAATCGCAGATCAGTTTTGATTGAGATTGATTGGAAATCGCCTTGAATCGCTTGGATTTAATTTTTAGCACTGAGCAATAGCTTGGAATCGGTTTGAAACCGTTTAAAAATCGTTTAAAACCGATAAAAATCAATTGAAATTCGTTCGAATTAGTTTTAAAACTATTGAAATTAGTGTTGCAACAGTTTGGAATCATGTTTAATTAGTTTGAGATCGTTTTTAAATTATCTACTATAAAAAAAATCATATTTGTCTATTGTTATCGAATATCAGTTAGGAACTAAGCTCTCACTCCATAGCTGATAGATCGGTCTCTTCTATAAATAAAGTGTACAGAAGCATCATTATACTCGTGATTCGTCAATTCCCTTGAATATATGTATACCAATCAGTAATCCCACGTCACGCCAGTGATTATCTCTCTGATCGTATAGAAATAACCAGTTAAATCCGAACTGTATAAGGTCGTAAATTGGCCTCGCAGTGAGATCTTTGAAGCCTGTCTGCTATCGCGTTTTCTCTAACCAAATCGAGATAAAGATTATATCAGGACTTGGGTAGTGAAACCATCCAAGTATATCGAGCTGAATTTGATTGAGGGAAAAATCGGCTCGACTCAGAGCTTCTCAGGAGCTTTTGTTTCGTTATGAGTTTCCCCCTGTTTCGACACTTTTTGCTGATACCGTATCAGCGCGATAGGCTCAGGCAGATCATTATCGAACGGTATGGAAACGGAGGAGTGGGAAATCGTCGGGAGAAAGGATTTCGAGAGGAAGGTGGTGGTGGGCGGTTTCCGCTAATGGTCGGTAATGAAAACCCGGAGGCACTCGAGGCATGGACATCGCAATTAGAGCGCGACTCGCGACTGGGAATGTAATTGTTCTGCCTAAATAATTCCGGTATTGCATAATCGCCAAAACGCTTTGCGCCTTGTTCTCTCCCTCTCCTCCCCCCTCCCTCTCTTAGTATGTGTACGAGTACCGCATCCAGAGAGGGTTGAAAACCTCTCGAGAGTAAGTCGTTACCCTTGGTTTTCCGAGGCTTGCAGACATCGCCCGACGGAACCGGAAGTATTCCTTCGCCAATTCTATCTCCCAACTAGACTCACGCGGCTCTAACGATGCAGCGAATGGATTAATTATTTAGGCCGCTACGTGCGCCGAAGCTCTGTCAATTTCTGCAACCCGAAACGGACTGCATCACGCATGCCTCACCCCATAATCGACCCCCGTTTACACAACCCACATTGAAACGGGTTAACCGCACTTTATCGATCCTACTTACCCCACAATTAAAGCCTTCTCAGATTATCCTGAGCCGTCGGGCGGTTTCCGGAAGCTCGAATCAATTCTGGAATTACCCATTCTTTTCCACAGATCACACAAATATCAGGTTGATTTAAACGTGTAGGCTTAGGATCGGGCGGAATATCATTTCAAGAACCTAATTCAGCTCTGTATGATTTCATTGAACGTGAACTTTATGATTAAAGAATCGTCTCTATGTATTTGTCCCGTGTACTTTGAAGAAGCTGACAATGAAACAACTTTTAGCGGTTCTTGGATTACCCCAAAAGAACTTTGAACAGTTCCCTGAATTTTTACCGACTTCTAAAGTTCGTTTGAACAAGTTTGTTCGAGAGTTTTTATTTCTGATTACTTCAACCGAGTTCAACGAACTTCGAGTACCTGAGGTATGCGAAGTTGGTTGGACTTGAAGTGACTTCAAACGATGTGAAATTCTCTCTCTCAATGTAAACCGTTACAATTTTTTGGAAAATATTCCCACTGAATTCGTCTTTTTCTCGTATGTTTTCAGATCCAAATCTACGGCTTCAACGCTGAGCTTTATCACAACATGAGCGAGGCGCAGCACAAAAGCCAGGGATTGGTTGCCGTTTCCCTGATGGTCCAGGTAACAACCCCAAACATGTTGTTTTTCGTTTACGTGATTTGCGTACGAAAACTGTGAAAAATAAATAATTAACAACTCGGAAACGAATTCGAGGGGTGAGGATAAGGTCAAGCAGTTCTGATTTCATATCCACGTCATTCCATCACAGCGGAGTGGATATGGAGGGGGCGGGGATCTAGATTTATTTGATTTTGAAGCGGTAGGAAGTCAGCCAGACAAAGCCAGCAGATTTTAACGCAATTTGCCACGAGATTAACTTATACGCGCTGAGTGAGCCAGCGAGTGGCGTGAATGATTCGATAAAATTGTAAAAAAAAAATCACCCCCCCCCCCCCCACCGCCCACGTCTTCTTCTCTCATCATCTCTTTCAGTTTGTTTTTACAAACGTGACGCATCGCCGGAACAGGTTGAACCACTTTAACACTTTTGGGCGGTCGTTCTGCACTTGTCTCCCGGGAATATGGGGGTGCAAAATACCAACAACCCTCGGGAACCACGAAAGCTGCGGGACGCCGGTCTCCTCAGGGTTTAATCAGCTCCTAGGCACGTCTAAATTGACAATTACGTCAGCAGTTAACGTCTAGCCGGCTCTCTTCGCTCTTGCTTTGCATCATCTTGAGCCACCCTTGTCTATACTGTGAAAATCCCTCCTCGCATATCGCGCGGTTGACAAGCGAAACGAAAGAAAAATATTTTACAAACTTTCCTTTCTGATCTGATCCTTATTAGGAATAACAAAATATTCTTCTTCGGTCCGGAATTTTCTCGATTCTTTGACTTCGCTATTCCCTCGTGACATAGAATTCTTTATCACTTAATTATAACTTTAAAAATATACGAAGCAGGGTGGGAGAAAAAACGTGAAAAATTTATATCGGATTTGTTAGTCTTACCTAATTTTGGAGATGGCGCAACCAGCGCGAGGTTATTGGCTACAATATAATGAAGATCACGGTGGCATGTACCCTGTACATACCTGCAGGGGGTGGACGAGAAGAACGAGACTTACAAGTTGGCGTAATCAAGCCCCGGAGCCTCGGTGGCGGCTCGAGAATCGCTGGAGGATTTAAGTTTGATGACAGATCACCTTCATCCCCGTTTATTATATCGCCACCCCCGCCGTGCCACGGGGGTTAAAACAAGGAAGAGAGATTATATATTTGAATACTATTTGTAATATGCTGATACGAAGTTGCAGTATCATCATGTGTTTAAAACCTTCGACTTATATAAGTACGTAATTTTTTCGAGTTTTATGCATAATGCTTGGCTATAATGCGTTTATCGCTCGGGTATTGTGACAGTTATTATGTGTTGCGATTTTTACGCTGAAAAGACGAGGAAACATAGAGGAGAAAAAGTGCTGACCGCGAACCGCGAACGAATGCAAAATCTTAAACGTTTTGAATATCATTACAATATTTATATATTCAGGAATATATAGGGGAGGGACGGGGTGAATGGGGGCTCCTGAAAATGCGTTAAATTTGAGAAAATTGAAAAACGTTTTCTAAATTTCATAATTTCCTTTATTCCGCAACATTCAACTCTTAGATCAACCGTATGTCTTGACAAGTTATAGAAGGCAGGCAACATGGGCACCCATGGATATATTTTTTCCTTGTTTTTTTTTTTTTAAATTGACAAACGTTTTTTTACGGACATTTGAACTTAAGATAACAACGTTTAGCAACCGTGAAGCTATAATTTTCAGATCTGCTAATTCAATCGAGTAATTAGCGATTCAATTCCAAGTGGGGAGGGTGGAGGGATAATTTTGGCCGCCTCACCCCAAGGTTTTGTGACATAGATAACTTCAGGTTAAAAGTTCCAACCAGTTAATATAGGCACATATTTATATCGCCTTTAAAACAACTTTAGAAAAGTACGCATAATTTTGATAAAGGGGCCCGTTTTGCCCGCCTTTTGTCTACAAGCCTCTTCTACATAGTTAATTTTATATTCAAAGTAGGTATTCTGGAGTAAATATGATAATAAAATTAAAAAAATTTTTTTTCACGTGCCCATTTTGCCTGCAATTTCTGGATTTTTTTTTTTTTTTTTTTTTTTGGAACAAAGGTAGCACAAGTTGCACAATAAACAATTCAGTAAAATAGTGTAAATGGGGCCTGATTATTTTATGAACCTAATTCGATGTTCTGGGATTTCCATTATCACAGACTCGATTCTAATTCAGACTGTTCGATTATTATTTTCACCCCCTCGAGTCTCGACGTTTTTCTCAACTTCGGGGATGACAGACAAGATTTAAAAAAAAAAAATAAGCAAAAAATAAAAAATCGAGAATGGGACGAGAAAAGTTATCGGTTTTGCACAGGCGGAGACGGTGACTGTCAAGGTGGTAAGCGACTACTAATCCGCACAGTCGTTCCCAAGAGTCGGTTTCTTGAGGGGTGAATGTCGGCGGAAAAGCGAGGGGATGGAGTAGGAGTCCTTAATATTCATAAGACGAACTCGACGGGCTTTCGAGGCCGGGGTTGCGTCGCCGAAAAGCTCCTTGCGTGAGGGCCGCGAACGCGTTTTCAGGTGCGGTCGGAACGGTGGCTGAAAAGGAGGGGATGACGGCTGGCGGAGAGGAGGGAGGAGGGGGGGGGGGGGTCGTGTTTAAGTGTTTTGGGAGAATCCCAAAGCTCGGTTATATTAACAGCGAGGGTTTCAGGGGTTGGGAATCGAGGGAGAGAGATGCTCTCATCGCTCTGTCACTTTGCGCGGGACGACGACGGCGGCCACCTTGGCTCCCTTGCGGCCCATAATCTGTCTGAATTACTCGCACCGCGTGGCTTTGGAGAAAAAGAAAAAAAAAATTTCAACATGCCCAGTCGGTAACGAAGATCCCTCTCGAACCGCCGGAGTTAACGAGTCTTTGAGGTTAACCGATCACAAAGTATTTCTCTACACCTATGGTTTATCATTAAAATTGATGTATAGCAGGCATTCCATACCGATTCAACCTGAGCCTGATCCTCGACCTCGTAAATCTGGTCCGCGATTTTTTCTAAGGTCATTTTTCAGTCTCTAAATAGCAGTTTAATTTTTTCATATTTTTTAAAATATACTTGAGCGCATCGTGGATTTTTAAAAGTTTTTGTTTCTAACACCTCGATGGCTGGGATCGGAAAATTAGAATATATTGGAAAAGATTCTGTGTCAGAAAAAAAATAATTTTTCCACGAAAATTCATGTCTGGGCTGTTGTTTCAACCTGTTCCTTAACTCTTTGTTGTTCCGATATTTTCCTCTTGACTTACAATTAGTCAAGTATAGGTGATTCAAGAGCGATCACTGTTTCTGATTACTCTCAATTGATCATAATTTTACGTCGATGTTCCAGAAAAAATGGTTTAAAAAAATCTGTAAAAATTTTCAAAAATCTAAGTCTATCGTTATAAATACTCAAGCAGTGGATCCACGGTGTATTTATCGCTGCTTCTATGCTTTCAAATTCTTTCTTTCAAAAAAAGCTAAAAAATACCGGCTGAAGGTAATGCCCAAAAGTTATGAAATTTGGTTTACGATCTTTGATATCTGACACAGAATTTTTAAGAATTTTTTCAGATTTTTCAATCACCCAATCGAGGTGTGAAAAAAAACTTTGAAAATTCATTACCCGCTCAGAATTTGGTCCAAAATTTTTTAGATAACCCTAATTGCTATTACGAGTCAAAAGAATGGTGCAAAAAAAAAAAAAACGCGGACCAAATCTGAGAGGTCGATGATCAGACCCAGGCCGAATTGGGATGAAATGCCCCATTACAGATAAAATATGCAACTTTAACAGTGATTTTTTTTTATCTCTTCTCACCGAACAGTCAAAAATACAAAAGTTGCACAAGTTTTAGTTTAATACTTGTGACGTCATCGATCGACTTGTGACGAAAAACGATCCAGTTTTATCGTACATCTCGTAGGGGAGCTCTTTTCAAAAAAATCATCGATTAATCCCGGTATTCTCGTTTAATTTGTTGCAGTTGGGCGACACTCCGAATCCAGAATTAAGGATCCTGACCAGTACCTTCAACAAGGTTCTGTACAAAGGTGAGTGAGAAATGGAAGCATGCAAGCTTTATGCGGAGAGAAAGCTCGAGGGGAAGAAAAAAGAATAAATAAGTAAGTATCAAAAAAAAGTTACGAAATAAGGAAGGGTGAGATGAAAGGAGCCAGGAAGAGTTTCAATTGGCAAAACCGGCACCAGACGAACTTCTTCGGGTTAAATTCTTGAGCGGAGAAAGAGAAGAGAAATAAGAGCCGAGTGGCCAGGAGGAGGAGGAGGAGGAGGAGGAGGAGAAGGAAGAAAGGCGTGTATCTCGGTTCTCTGCAACCGGGGCGAAAGGGGTATGAAAGCATGGGGTGCAATTAGCGGGCATCAAAACCGGGGGATTACGCAAGACGATGAATGCCACTCTCACACGCGACATAACCCCGCCTCCAGGCCGTTATCTAACCGTGACTCGGCGTCTCGAGCCTTCGGGATAACCTACCTGCGGAACACCTGATGCGGGGATAATAGGACCGGGAACTCGGAGATGAAAGAAGACCGAAATACACTCACCGAGTAAAGAAGAAGAGAAATGAATATACGTGCGCACTGCTGTTCGTTGAGATTTTTATTCATATATGTGTCTTTTTTTTTTCTTTTTTCTTTTTTTTTCTTTTAATATCATCGCGCTTCTTCTCCTTCTTTTTCAAGCATATATCCCTTTAATACAGACAAGAATTTTTATGATTACGAATTATAGTTCCTCGAGTTTTTCTTCCTTTTTTTTTTTTACAAAACGTATACACAATCGTACGATTCGTCATTATAACCTTGAAACCAAGTATTTATTTTTTTTATTTCTTCTTTTTTTTTTTTTTTTTTCTTCCTAGCATACACAGGAAAAGTTTCAGATTTTCTTCATTTTTTTTTTTCCCCCGTACTTTCCGTTATTCTTCTCTTTATCCACGAGACAAGACAGTTTTTTTTTTCTTTTATACGTTTTCCCTCTTAAATTCAAACACTCCGCGACGAGACACTTTGAGATATTATTATAAGTAAAACGGGGGTTGCGTTTGCGGGTTCATTAATCACCCCTCGACGTGCATTCGCCCGTGTTTTTTCACCGTCTTTTACCCATATCCTGGGCACGCCTCAGCATCCCCGGATTTTCTTCTCGCCCTTTATACTCGCGCGCGCGTGTCGTGCGCCCGTGTGTTTGTGTATCGTACACAAGGCGGCAAAAGGTCGGTTGATATTTTTCTGTCTCGCCTCCTCCGCGTTATTATTTGTCATTTCACGGACCGGCGTCTCCGGAAATGTCCGCTGTTACATATTACACACATATATATATATATATAAATATATGTGCGTGCAGGGGGAAAATCGGTACAACCCGAGTGTCGATATATATAAGAGCATCGAAGATGTTGTATTTTTTTTTCTTCATTTTATGTTATCTTCTCGTCCGCCCAAAATTAGAAGCACAGGAGGAGGGTGGAGGGGGTGTGGGTGGGGGAGAGAGGTGGTATGGGGGAAACGCTTCACCCCCATTATGCAACAACCCTCCGGTGCTTTCTGCAGCTCTTATCCACTCTGGATAGCAAAACGACCCTCTTCTTTGACGTTTCTTCGTCCTCTTCGCTCGCTCTTCATACCCTGCGACAGAAGTAGGTACGAGGTTCTTCGTGTTCGTCTTCTTCGTCTTCTTCGTCTTCGCGCAGGCTGCTTCACCGGATGACGGGCCGACATTCTCGTTCTTTATAATGTCAACCAGTCTCAATAATAAAAGAAACGCCGCGGTGATGTATACCCTGTGCATCGTGGCGGCATGGATGGGATATAATGCGCGAAAAAGCGGCGACGAGGAAAGGATGCTACCAGGAACACAACACACTCCCAGCACTACACGGCTAGCTTGTGTGTATACCGGGAGAAAGATATCTCGGCTGAGAGAGAGAGGAGAGAGAGAAAATTCGAGAGCAGAACCTTAGTCGTCCTCTAGATACCGCTCGCTGCCTAAGTGGTACCGAAAACAAGTTGTGAAAAATTGCTCTTCTTCACTCTACTTGCTCTCGCTCTCTCTCTCTCTCTCTTTTACTTTGCCTCTTTCTCGGTGGCAGGACTTGCCAAGGAGAGAAGAACTTGAATAATGGTTTTTTCATTCGCCCGCGCGTTACGCGCGCCTTGCCTATTTCCTTTTTCAAATTCTCTACCTGCTTCTTTTTTTTTATCGTTCCGCGTATGTCGTTTTCTTTTTTTGCTTCTTCTTTTTCTTCTTCTTCTTCTTCTTCTCAGAACCCATCGCGCGGAAGAAGAGGGTGAAAAATTTTTTTTCAAAGCAAACAAAAACGTATTTCTCAAACTTTAGGGTTTTACTATTTTTCAAGCTCGTGGTTTAATAATGTCGAAAATAACTTGGGGAGTAGAGTAGATTCGATCGATGACTTGTTCTCCTTTTGGGATTTTCATTTTCAACCTGTGACGATACCGATTTTAAGTGAAAATTTCGCGGTGCCGTAGTTTCTCAAGTGATATTCGTAGAGTGAATTTTAAGAATAAAATATGAAACGCATGTAAAAGAAGCCTTAATTTTAATATCGTGACTGTAAGTCAAAATTAAGCTTGCAAAAAACATATTTCTGCGAGATTAAATAAGGTGAACAATTGATAGAACAAAAAACTCAAAACAGGCAAAAACGAAGCTTTTAAACACTTTAAAAAAAGAAAAAAGGAACAGATCAATGTATAGCTCGTACAACATTAGGGACTAAAAATGGTGACATTGTGAAAATGAAGCTTGTAGGAAATCCAAATGACTTTGGGAAACCTTGACGACAGAAATTGATTTTGGAAAAACAGATAAAAAATAAAAAACCGCATAAGTAGCTCTGCTAAAATCATTCAGTGTTAATCATTCGATTAACAGCGGTACATTGAATTCAAGAATCATCGTTGCGAGTAAGGTTGTTGATGGGAAATCCCTTAAATTCGCATTGGGTCGACGCGAATCCCACGATATCCGTTCTCCATCATCCCCCGAAAGATCTTCAGCGGGACGAGCTAATAAATTACGTTAACATTGTTGTCTGTGTATATACAAGAAGCATGGCGGCTAGCTAAGCTCGTATCGCCGCGATACATAATCTCGTGGAAGCTGGCGCCAGGAGCTCGGCAGGGTTTCGAGAACTTTGAGATGCCATCGGCGCAAAGGGGCGGAGGAGGGAGGAGAAGGAGAAGCAGGAGGAGGAGGACGGGTTTGAATACACGCCGAGAAGAGCTATTACATTAATTCGCATCTCTCCAGGCAACGATGACAATGGGACACTTAGATTCCTGATGTCATTCCGTCCCCCCCACCTCCCTCCCCTAAGAAGGAATGGGGCACCCTGCATTGTCTTTTGATTTATGTTCGCTGCCCGTTGCCGTGTTAACAACCTATTGATTGAAACACACGCGGCACCCCGGCTCCCATCCCTCTTCACATCCCCCTCATTGTCTACGCGCCACCAAGATGCTCCCCATGGTTTATGGAAGGGTTAAAAAATTCACCAATTTCAACCGGGTGGTTGATAATCGTTGATTTTTTTGTTCATCCTTGATTTGGAAACTTGATTATTACAACATTTAGCGATAATTTAGCGAAATTTTGAGAATTTTTTAAAGAATCTAAATGACTTTGTTCGATTTTTACCAAATTTGCATTCTTGATTTTATGGGATTTCATGTATTTCAATGTTTTCAAATATTTCGCAGACTTTGGATGGAATTCAAGAATTTTTTTAATATTCCAGGGTTTAAAAAAAATTTCAAATAAGTAGAAAATGCTTGTAAAATCGACGGACTTGGAGGAGGTTGGAAGAATTGACACTTGATCAGTTTACTTCATACTTACGACCTTATTCCTGAATCGATTGTTATTATTTTTCAATCAGAATTACCGATTCTTTTTAAAATCCTCGTATCGTTATTTTTCAGGCGAAAAGGCGCAGGTGAGGCACTTGTCGGTGAAGGAATTGCTGCCGAAAACGAACGGGTACATGACGTACGAAGGAAGCACGACGCATCCCGGATGCTGGGAAACCGCGGTTTGGCTAATTCTCAACAAGCCGATATACATAACGGCACAGGAGGTGAGAAAATAACAGAATGAATTCCTCCCTCTATCTCCCTCGTTCAAAAATCACGTTTTCGTTTACTCATTTATTATTTCATGGCATTAATTTTTTGGCAGAGAATAATAAAATTGTGGATCGTCTAAAAATACGAAACTAAGGAAAAGATTATGGGTGAATAAGTAAGGGTGCATTCCCTTTATTTTTTTTTATCATTTTCGTTTCGTCTTCCCCTACCGGGTCCGTCTCCTTTTATCAGTAGCGACAGGATATTCGGTTCCCGCTCCCTCAGTCAAAGATTTGAATAAATAATGACCTGATTCGTTATTCCTTGCATCTTTCTCAACTCTGAAAGCTCTACGTGCTGAGGAAGCTCATGCAGGGACCCGACGGCACCCCGAAAGCTCCCCTGGGAAACAACGCGAGGCCTTTGCAAGGACTCCACCATCGCACCATAAGGACGAACATCGACTTCCGCAGGGTAAGTTCAATTTCGACCGGTACAATAAGAATCCACCGATATACCGGCAATCGTTTATACGCAATACGCAATACGCAATGTAATAGCGACGATCGTTTTATTCATGTCTCTTTTCTCACTTTTCTTGCACAGCAGCGCTCGGACGCAAAATGTCCGTCGATGGCCAAGGACATGCATTACACAGGTAACGATACCGTAGGCTCCGTTATAGAACCCCGTAGAAACCCACAAATGAAATCGGGGCGGTTATTTTTTATGAGTGTTTTAAAATAAGACGAATTTTTCTTTCCAGCTAACAAGTGGCAGGACGATGGATCCTTATCGCACAACGTCGTGTAATGACAGTCATTTTATATATGCATACATAATAATAACAATAATCCGATGATCCAATAACAATAGTGTTGACTGGAATTTGTGACGCGTGCTAGTGCAGGGTGCATGTACATACATACATACCTATATACCTATATATGATGTGCAAATATCGCGCTTTTCTCTCTTGTTTTCTTCTCTTTCTTGTATGAATATCATTTTACATAGTTTCTTTACTTTTATCTTCGTGTAATTATTTCCTTCTTTATATACTTTTTCTTTTCTCTCGCATTTCTTTCCGTAAAAACGTCTATTTCTCACGGATCCTGCCGATGGTACAAAAATGTCTTTAGGGAAACACGTCGCGAGATCTGAAAGGAGAAAGGAAAAACGTTAACGACGGGAAAAAAAAACAGAAAGACACTGAGATGAAACGATAAAATCATCGGACTTCGCCTATACCGCAAATTAAAACTGATTATTATATACAAAAATATAATTTATAGTTCATATTATATTATGTAGATACATATACATTGTACACATATATAATGGAATATAATATGAAAGAAAGATGAAAAGTGGGGCTAGGGGGAAGGGAAAATAAATGAAAACTTTTTTTGACACACAATAATACTTAGTAATAATAATAATAATAATAATAATAATGATAATGATAATGATAAATTAATTAATAATCGAGAGAGAGCTTTACATGTTCAGCGATGGGAGAGCGGATGAATGATGAAAAATATGTTCGCATTATTCTCGTAATTTATGCAGAATATTTCGTTAATCGATTTTCATGTATCAAATTTTTTTCCCAAACAGGTAATTTATACGTAATTACGCGCATTCATAAACTAATATTGTCCGTACAAGTTTATTACGGTTCTTTATTTCTTACACTGTTGTAATGATTCTTTTGGTTCTTTTTTTCCCTCTTGAATTTCGCATCGTTCTTCGATCGTGTCATGTATAATAGTTATATGTAAAACATACGGCAACAATATATATTGTAATAAATTCGGCAATGATGATGACGATGATGATGATGATGATGATACAGACACACAAACACACACACACGTATAAATATAGGTTATATAAATAAACATATGCAAATATATTATATAAATAACGTATGATAACCAATGACGAGTTTTCTGTCAATTACTTTTGTAGCCAAAAAAAGGAAGACAAAAAAATGAAAAAATTAGACAAACGAAAAAGCGGGAAAAAAAACCGCAAAAAAATATATACATCCATTAGCGTAATGTATCTACACCAAAAAAAAGAAAAAAAAAAGAAAAAAAAAAGAAAAAACGAAAACGTATGTCGGCGCCCCGCGACGAGAACGCATGTATAGTATTATCTGAGCATATAGGTAAAATTATAAAAACGAAGACAGAGATCTGGATCAGCAAACTAAGGCTGTATATCGAAGAGTATACGGGAGAAATTTATCATGAAGAATGTAATAATATAGTGATAATGCGGGGGAAGCTCGGGTGAAGCGAGGGCTTCGACATAATTACACTCTATGCAGACTATATAATATTGTAAGCGTCGAGGATTAAAATGCTTTTGTAAATACGTACGCGCTTGGGTGTATGCATTACATATGTATGGGTTTAGCACAAGTGTATATTGCCCACGCGGGTATGTACGGGCGCAATGGAGGATTTGTATAGAGAAAATTGTATAAAATGAAAAGCTAATAGTGAATTGGGAAGAGAATGCCCTTGCGAAAAAAAAAAACTCAACTTCGGGTGTCAATTCGTATACCCTCGACGTTTTTCTTATGGGAATTTAGCATTATCTATAAGTTCTGGGTACGTATTTAAAACCAAGTTGCCAGTTTTTTTTTTTTGTCAGGAAAACGAAAGATGCCGAAGAAGAAAAAGAAGCAGAAAGAGAAAAAGACAAGGGGAGAGGGGGACTACGCGAAACCATCGATAATAACTAAGGGAAAACAATTGTAAACGAATACGAAATAACGAACAACAATTACGATGATGATAATAAACATAATGTTATATTGTAATCACCGACGCCGATGCGCGGATCGTTTTATTCAACTTATTCGATCCTTGAACCCATCGTTGTATTCTCGAAAACGAAATGAGCCGTGATCTCTGGAAAAAAGAGAAAGGGATGAAGAGTTTAATTTTAACTTTGAATTAAAAGACAGTACAGCATAAATGAGGATTTTTTAATATTAATTCATTCGCTTTCTTACGTGGTGTTAAATTCAACTCAATTATAAGCCCGATCATCTTTCTGATTAGGGGGTTGGAAATATCGAGTCTTCATATTCCGCGGCTGCATCGTCGGGTGCTCAAGTTTATTCAACCACGCACGAGTCGAGTATGGTAATTAATTTGCAAGTATTGACCCGCGGTGCCGGTTACAAGACTTGACGTGGGCGGGGGTGGAGGAATAAGAAGAGGAGGAGGAGGAGGAGGAGGAAGTGGAGGAGGAGGGTCGGGGTACCTGGCGTTTAAATTTCCATCAAGAATCCATTATGAGCACATCCACATGCCTGAGCACTCGACCGTAATACGGCAAAACAGGAGTAAGTAAATGTGAAACAAGACGGGGGTAAGAAGTATGCGCGATGAAAGCGAGCGAGGGTAAAGATTTTTGGAAAGTCTGCCAGGCTGCGCGTAGCTGCATGTCTCCGAGAACGCGTGTCTTTTTGTAATAATAATAACCACCGGCCGCTGGTAATAAGCACAAGTAATTTTAATAAACATCGCGTGTAACCGTGAAAATATATTCGTAATGAAAACTTGACGGGAGGGTGAAAAACAGGGTGGAATAAGGAAAAAGGTGGAAGAACCGGAAGAGGGTGGAAGAGGAGAAAAAAAATTACAGGACCGGGTAATGGCTATAACAGTACGGCGATAAAATGCGGGCGAGTTCTGGGATGCTAGGAAAGAAGGAGAAAGGGGGCGGAATATGTGCTTACGAAGCTCAAAGCTCGCAGACGAGACGGCGACGCAACGCGTTGCTTCCCCTCATATTCCCTCTACTCCCCTCCTTTGCTTCCCACTTCACTCCACTATGGAAATTTAAGGACTCGATTTCCACCCCCATACATATACAAAACTCTGATAGAGACGCTGGTCCTCTTATCATGTTCTTCTTTTCTTTATTCATTCTTTTTTTTTCTTTTTTTTTTTTTCTTTCACCGTGCTGCAAGCTCGGAAAACCTTCTCATCAACGGTCATTGAAATCCTCCCCCTTCCGGTGCCTGAATTAAAAATACTGCATACAATAAGGTGGAAAAAGATTTCAGGAGCCTAAACATTTATAAGAATAGGTTTTTGCATATAAAAGATATTCAAACTTGCGACTAGAAATGATTCGGGCCGATTTTTTATGGGGGTAAAATATCGTCAGGCTGATTTAATACCACGCTACCACGGGTATAGCCGAGCTGGCAAGTTTATCGATATCGTATCAATAAATTTCGAAATTCCGGTGAAACCAATCAAAAACTTATGTCATCAGAAACTCGAGACACTATTAGCTACATCGGGGTTTTAACTAGCGGCTCTCGAGGGCAGCGAATACCGCTCGTCAGAGGCGAGGACGACCACTCGAGTAGCCGGATGAAGATTGATTACAGGAATCAGAAGCTCACTGATCCTCAGTTCCGAAAATGGCGGGCGAAGAAGAAGAAGGAGAAGAAAAAGGTGAAGAAGAACTTTGGGGTAGGAAAAATAAAATTGATCGGTCCGTAGAGAGTCTAACCTGAATGGAAACGAAAAAATTCCTCTACCCACCCGCTAATTAGCCTCAAGTTCCTTGAATTCGGTGCAACCCTTTTGTATCGCTTGATAAAAATTTTTGATATGCCTACGGATGTTTACTAGAAGCTATAAGTCAAATCGACCACGTGTATGATTACCCGAGACTCGATGCATTTTCGTATTTCTATAATTACGCTAACTCTCGAGCAGCATGGCGGCGAAAAATCAATCGGCTGATCGTTTCGGTTAAGCTGTGCGATTATCGGGTCACGGGAAATGCCGTGCAAGTAACCAAGCTTTTCTATGGTCGCCTACATCCGATGGCGAATAAAAAATACGGTATAAAAGTACTTTTAAAATTAAATACGAGAGCCACGAAATGGCCTCGTTTACTTGGCGCAAAACCCGGACTCGGTGAAAAATCTCGGCGATTCTTCTGCGTCGTTTGGTTCGGTTCGTCCGATTACAACAAGTGCAACGGACGAGGTTGTATAACGAGGTTATGAAAAGATACGCGGTGCTGACGAAGACGATGAGGCAAAGGAGACGGAGGGGGGAGAGAAGCCGGATAGAATGATTGGTAATAAAAATATTACGAGGTCCTTTATAATCTCTCGCTTATAATGGCGCCCACCCCTCGGAGAGCATCAGGAAGCCACGATCGGATACGTGTACCGGCGTGTGCGTGCGTTCGTGTAAGTGTGTGTTTGACAGAGGTAGGTACGCTGAAAAAATTGCAGCCTCATTCCCTTCTATGAAAATCGATCTGCGTATGTAATACGCGTGATGGAACCGCCGCCCGGGAAGATAAACAAGCTGGATATTAAAGAGGGTAAACACTGTCATGAATTGGAAAGACTTCGAAGTCCTTTGAAGATTCGATATTTCAAAGATTTGTTTCCCCTATCGCAGGGACTTTTTGGGTTTGGTGTTGTTGGGTTAACGAGTCTCACACAGCTTCAGTGCGACCTTCTAAAACTCTGTTGGAAAGCTTTTTCGACCCGATCGTATGTACATCCTATACGTCCTTATAACTGACAGTTGGAGTGTCGCATGAGACAGATAGTAGGTAAAAGTTTTGGACAAACGAGTTTTTATTATGTGCGTGACGTCTTGAGGGGTGGAATGGAAGGATGATAAACAGAAGTCGAAGGTAGAAGTGGGTGGATTCCCAGGATCGAGACGGGGTCCCCCAGGAGCGAACTTCGGGACGGCTAGATTCAATAGAATTAGAATATTTCTGGTTATTTAGATGAGGGCGGAGGATGTCCACGGCCCTGTATGGCAGTTTTGGCTTCCTGCCTGGCTGCAGGGTTGTTATTTTGTTTTTGTTGAAACGGAATATGCTCTCCTTAACACAGTTATGCAAATTATCTAACGGCGAACAGCCACCGGCGGCGAATTCGTGTCGAACACTGTAACGCATAGGTATGTACATATATCTATGTATGTACATAGGTGGTATATAAATGGAGGTGTATTTATACCCGACGTTCGTTCCCTGACGATGCACTGTGCACGGACTAAAAACCACCCTCAAACTATCAACCCTTGATATTTGAAGACATTTATCAGTCTGAACATCGTCGGCAAACTTTCTACATACCTAGAGGAGAAATAAAATTGTGTTAAAATTTAGAAACGGTGAATTGATGGAAGTCCTTCAGCAAGCACGCGAAGCCCGCAAGCCCTACGCGAACGACATGCGTGAAGTAAAGACATTTCGTCGAGGTACTTTTAGGGGCGAATCCCCTTATTTTCGGGATGCTTCCACGACCCTTAAAGCCTCCGCCCACTTCCTCCCCGAATTCTGATCTTATCCCATCGGCAATATGGGAGTTACATCGAATCTGTCTGTAGAGAACAACAACAAAGAGGAAGAAAAAAAATAAGAAACTCGAGTGACTTTACCTCGTTTATTAAAATAATCTTCCGAATGTTACGTCCGGCGTATCGCCACACGTCTTCCCCATCTATTGCCAATACTTGCTAACTATCCCACATTTCTTATAGTTATTTTTAGACTCTATCCTGTCATCCTATCTCCACTCTCCTCTGCTCTGGATTCTCGCACCTTTCCTGCACTCATCCGCTTCAGTGACTAACGCACTCGGATTTCTACTTTCATCGACTACGCTTCTTACTTTTCAAGTAAACCATTCAAGAAACAGTCCTCGTCCTTTATTCACTCTCGTTTATAATTGATTAGACATCATTCGATATCTTCGTACAAACGACGAGTGTATAATTCAAGCACTCGTCTCAAGATCATGCTAAAATATAACCACCCTTCAGGTGTATCTGAACTTTGAGTGGGAAAGGACCCAAATAAAATCAATATTCCATAACGGACGTAACGCGAATTTATAAAAAAAAAAGTCAAACTTACCGTATAACGCAGATAACTTGACTCTTCGCACGACCTTTCTGAGGCCATAAGCTAACCTGACCGCGCGAAGTTTGACCGGTGAATAAAAACGTTTGAATTTTCATTTGAATTGAGGAAGAAGAAGTGGAGGGTTTGGAGATTCGGGGGGTTCTGGAAAGGCGCCGCTTCTTTCGTATTGTGCGAGCGTTGAGCCGATTCACCGCTATTACGATCCCCAGCTCTATCCCGCCTGCACCCTCCGTATACCAGTGGACCATGAATGAAAACGATTTCGAATGGCAATATTTTCCCAAGCTCGAATATCAAAAAGTTATATTCCAGCTTCTTCCAGCCGTTATATTCGCGCTCTCGCCACCCTACAATGAGCCCTCATCCACCTCGTCGATCCACTTCACCGCATCACCCCGCACGGTAAGCACATTAAAAGTTCATACCGTACAGCACACACGTTATGCCGTGCCTCTCTACCGAATAAAATCTCATCTCCCTCACAAGTACATGTATTTAAATGATTGGAAACGCGCTCATTCACGAATTCAAATTCATCTCTGCATTTGGCTTTCTATCGTACACTTGAATATATGGAAAAGAGAGTCGATTAACACAGTTTTCTTATCGAGCCACACGACCGAAGCCAATAATATCGTGTAACCGACACTCTTCCTGACTACTTTTTTCCCTCTCCTTCCTCCTTCGTCGAGATTTTTATTGAGACTTCCCGGGTACGTGCCATGAAATCTCGGGAGCTTATCACTCGTCCCAATGTTCCGAGCCAACAAAGCGTAACTTTTCACCCTGACTGAGCTCCGGTCGCTTTCAGAGTCGGTCGGCTAGCTCAGGCTGGATTGACAAACACAATGAGACTCTATTCTTCTTTCTTTTACTCTCCGATTCGGTTGATAATAGGAGGAGGAGGAGCCGAAGAACCAAGACTTTTTGCCCCCTGTTAGGTGTAAATATTTTGTTCGAGTGTAAATACTCCGCATTCAATTCTCCTCGGGGTCATTATCGCCGGGGGGTTGGGAATGGTGATGGTGATAAATAACGCACTCGCGATTAAACGCCGATATTTAAGTAATGGAAATTTAATGCCGTTTGGTTGTCAGTCGTAAATAACCCGATGATAAGACCTGGGTGATAGTAGACTAGCTGTGTATACCGCGGAGAAATGGAAACGACCAACGGTTTCGCGGCCGATTCCAGGACTCGAAGGAGGAGAAGGAGGAGCTCCTCCGAAACTAAGACCCGACACTAAGATAACTTGAATAAAATATAAAAGCAAACAGCCCGACTTCTCTAAGTGAAAATCGATAGGTCGTTATTACAACCACGTCCTCTACGCAACCCCGCGTAGCTCTCACCTCACCTCACCTCACCCTGCACTCCAATATCATCACTCACCGTTACTAGTGTAGGTATGTAGGTAACTCTTGCAATCCTCGCCCCTAAACAGCACTGCGAATCGACAAGTCCTTGGCACGTTATTTCATTCAAACCGTGGCTTTTTCATCCGTGAGAATGGAGGACGTAGTCCTGAACTCTCGACTCTCTTCTTCCGGTGCTGGGAAGTCGATTTTGATAAAGAACCGAGCTACTTTTTCTACTGTCACGCTGCCCACGAACACTTCGGGTAATTTGGTAATCTTGGTCTTTCCCTGGGTGCGTCGGGAGAGGTAAAAAGGCTGTAATTCAAGGCAGGATCAGCCCCCTCTCTCTCTCTCTCTCTCTCTCTCTCTCTCTTTCTCTCTCTCTCCTTCTCTCTGTGTATCCACAAAAGCGCTGAGTGTGGGAAGGGTAACAGAACTGCGAGTAGTCTATGGGCACCTAATCCGAGAGAGATCCCGCGGCAGAGACAAGGTCCGAGGCGCGTTCTTCGTTCATAATTCAAATCGGCGTGCTGAAGCCGCTTGTGTTGGTCCCGGTATGCGTGTGCGTGTTCATAATTCAAAAATTTTAGCCGTAGAGCCGGAAATCCCCCGCGCTCACCCGACCCTGCAACATGATGATGCTAACGCGCGGGAAAAGCTCCGGGCCGGAAATTTATGCATTTTTTAAGCACCCGCCGCCCTGTGCTTACTTACACCGCATGCATGTAACACTATGCTGAATGTTGGAGGATGGTTAAATTAGCCAAAATCGCCGAGCGCCTTTCATCTTCCTCTCCGTCGTTCAACGGCCAGGCATTATACATGGGAATAATATTTTCCCTCGACAAACCGGAGAACGCGGATAAATATAGGGTAAAGGACTCACTGCACGGAGAGGCTCGAGAAGAAGAGGAGAAGAATCAGATTTCGACGAGGATGAGAAAGCTCGAACGGGCAACTCTACACGCTTACGCTTCGTCGCCTTTCTTGAAATATTCAAACCTGCCAGCAGTCGGCCAGGCAAAGAGAAATTTCTACTCGTGTGGAAAAGTGAGATTCTGTATACCTTGAAGGCCTCTGGCCTATAGTCGTGGCAACGATTAATTATTAGGAGGTACGAATGAACGATTCGGATGCCCGAGAATGAAGAGCCTCTTCAGTGCTTGATCAACTCCCGTCCATAGATGCAGCACTCCAGCAAATTTTCTCCGTGAATTGGACACAAGGATCCACCGAGCACACGAGAGAATACCGTGAAAGCGGACTAGAGGCGTACTCATCTCAACCTCCGACAATAATCGGAGAGACGGACAAGCCTGGTTTCCGGTTCAACCCTCTCCTCCCTTTCCCCCCTCTTTCTCTTCCTTCCTGCCTCTGTGAACAGGAGTGAGTGGAACAGACGTGCAATTCGTCCTTTGAGGCGACTCCGGTCTGACTGTATAATGAGTCCCGCTACTTGCGAGCGTCTGACCTCTGTGTCCACAGCGTCTAGCTACCGCCGAGCAAGTCTCCACCTACTTCCCTTGTTCAATTCCAGATGGGACTGAAGCTTTTGGACCAACCACTAGAAACTTTTAGAGCTAACTGGGGTTTTTCAGGCCCTTTAGCCGCGCGTGGACTTCGAGCCAAAAGGAAACAGGCTGGGTGGCGTTACTGAGACACCAGTTTCAGGATGTATCGGATGTAACAGTCCAGTCAAAAGAGTGTCAGTACTTGGATGAGAAATTGTGAACAGAGTGTTAGTCGTCAGCAGATTTATCTGATAAATTAGATTGCGTAATTTTAAGCGATGACAAACGTTCCTTAATCGGATTTACGGTGGTAGGATTGAAAAGAACTGATTTTGCCTAGATTTTTCCTTTATATGTGTCCCTGAAAGCAAAGTGCAGACTCATCGAATTTCGCCGAGGCAAGGATAGCTCGAACGTAGGGATGAAAGCATGTGTGTGGATCAGAGCGAGCCACGGTTTATATTCGTAAAAAAATTTTCGAGTCCAATTCCAGTCGAGGGATTACAATTTCAGTTTCTAAAAGTCCTATTCCCATTCCGTGCACAACACGCGCTTCCCCCGTACCCATCGGGAGGGTGTATCTCTTTTTCTCCTATCCAATGCTGGTTGGTAGGAAAAAATCGGATTGTCCGGTTTGTTGGGTTGCCGCTGACTCCGCAAGCTCAGCCAGTAATACATCAGAGGCTTACCAATACGCCGGAAAAGCAGACTCACTCGGCTACACTCGAACCTGAAATATCCATCCACTTCACGAACTGAATATTCCCCTCATGGCCGCATCGCTCTCGCTCGTTTTGCCATCCGTTGAAGCTGGTGCAGGTACAGCTGGTTCGTTGCACACGTTACAATTTAGGCGAGCCTCTTTATTTCTTTCTTTCTTTCCTTCCTTCCCTCCGTTGTGCGACGTTTTGGAAATACCACGGTGCTTTTTGCCAGGAACTGAACGCCTCAAATCACCCGTGCGGGTTTAATCCAGTGTAAAAAAAAGAGGTACGGATGTAAAATCGTAAAATTGATCTCGACAATCATATTATGACAATAACAATGTAGTACTATCGGTGTCGAACTCGCGAAGGAGTATTAGGTTACGTCAAGATCTGTCTGGAGGCACGTCTGGTTCTTCGCCACGAGTTAATTATAAAATGGAGATAACCTTGTCACGGTGAATTTATTCCCGAGGACGAATCCTCGCTCGATTGGCATTACATTACACCAGACAGTTGATGAATTATAAAAAGTTTCAAAGCCGGGATGAGTTCATTGCTGAGCTTCCCGCGCTGTCTGGGTTAAGAAAAAGAGGAAAAAATGATCTGAAATGCGGGATGATCAGACGGCGGAAGGCTGTCGAAAATAATAACGACTGTGCATCCGGTGGCAGAATCTTTTACCTCTTATCGGATAGTAATAAATTAGTCGAGAGAATCGATATCAGCTCTCTGATTCTCGATGTGAAGTTCTATAAGTACCACCGGTGTGCACCGGCAGTCCGATATAAAAGTCTTTAAGACGCGCGGCGATGTTTAAGAATGAGAATAAGACGAGGAAAAGAGAAAGCAAACAAGAATTGGAAGAAGAAATGAGAAATAAGAGTGTCTGTGTGGGCGAAGCGGCGGCTGCGAAGACGTGAAAGAAATAATAATGACGGTAGAAACCGTATTATGTAGCTGTTTCATTCTTTTCAGACTCCGCTTCAGGTTTTGCGCGGAAACCGCATCCCGCGGCCCGATCCGCCGCCCCTGAACAGGGCTGTCTAGCTTTCCTGTTATCGGGAATACTCGCCCGGGGGGCTTCCGCATCATTAGAATCTTCTCTTTCGCCGCTTCTTCTTCTATTTGCGAAGCCGCCTTTGCACCCTCAAACGGCCTCCACCTCGCCCGCGTATCGCCAGCTTCTTTATGATGCCCACGTAATGCTTGGAAATTTTACACTCGGTTAATAGGCGCCATTTTTGTATAGGTAGGTGTATTTGTTCGCCGACTCATCTCGCCTCGGAATTATAAGAGAGGAAGTTCGGAAATTAGATTTGTTAAGTCGCGGTTAAACTCGCGAGCGAGACACACCGCCCGCCGATATCAAAGCGGATTTTACACCCCGTGCAGTCGTTGTAAAACGCCCTCTATAACTACCTGCAATTAAAACGCCGCGTGGCCAGTCCCGTTTCCGCTCATCCCCCGCGGTCTTAAGATTCAGATTGTTCGGGGGTGGGCAGGTTATTCCGTTACTCGCCTTTCAATACCTTCACTCGCCTCGAGGGATCCGGCGTTGCGAAAACAGATTCAATCGCCTTCCTTGACAGATATTAACATTATGAAAAGATCATCTTTCTACAGAATTCAACCTTCTTTTCGTGCGAAAGTTGCAGCCTGTGCTCAGAAGGTTCCAACGCGCCCAGTTTCATCCATATCGGACCAACCGGTCCCGAGATATCGCAGTTCCAATTTGACCGGTAGCGCTCTAGCGGTAGAAACTAGCACTGCGCTATCAGCGCGAGTTAGTATTATGCTAACCGTGCGAGTAGCAAGTCGCACGCGTCTCGCGATTCTTCAAATCACTGTATTTCACGAACTGTTCAATCAATTTCGACCGGAAAAAGTGCGTTGTGTTCGTCTCGATGTCCGCCGAAACGTGAACGGTGACGGAGGACTTTCCACAGTGGTCGAAGAAAATAGTAATTCCGGTTCTACTGTCTCGCAACCATCAAAATAACGCGGAAATTCATAGCCCCGATATTTTCTCACCTCGGGTATCTGTTGAGAAACGTTCGTAATTGCCAGTGACTACTGAGGGGCTGTTTTTAAAGCCCGGCTATGGATGCGCGCTCGTGTATAATAATAATGGTGATAGAAATGCGAATGTGTGTCAGTGAGGTGCGAAGAGGGCGGCGAAACTCGGGGCCGTATCTCTCGGGCCAAAATCCGTTATTCTATTACTTGAGCGGGCGTCACGTGTCAAATAAAGGATAAATAAAGAAGGAAGAAAGCCGATCATTGAACGAGCGCCGAACTGCGATACGCGAATCGAGGCAAGGCCGGCGGGCGCGGCCCTTGAGAACAAGACAAATGCCGCTTCGTCCCTGTCAATCTTGTCAATCTTGTCAATCTTCATACCCCACGTGTGCTGAAGAAACTTCTGCCTCGTTTCGCCGCTACGGAAAATAAGAGGGAAGAGACAGAAGGGTGCTCAGGTGCTGTATCAGGTAAATGAAGTGCTGGTTTTTACGTTTTATTTTTTCATTCTTTTCAACGCTGAGCAGCTGATTCGACTCTGGGTAAAAGAAAAAAGAGCATAAATTTGTAGAGAAACCCGACGCACATGCGGGGGATATTACACATTCTCGATGATGAATTTCGCGGATGCTGCGTGGACCAGCTGAGTCAGTTTTTCCTCCCCCGTTCCCGCTTCGTCAAAAATTATTACGGTTCGAGTCCGCGAGGGTGGAGCTCGAGCCATTTTACCGATCGAGCTTAAGCACCTCGTACAGGCAGTAATTAAATGCTCAGTTTGTCCCAAAGTGGTGTGGCTAAGAGGCACGGAACTTGTTAAGCTCCGGCCAGGCGGCGTCGCGACGCTCGCGAAATCCCCGACCACTCTTGAGCGATTCGCGTCAAGTATAATAAAGTAGCTCCAACCGGAAATCGCCTCGATGCAGCCAACACTTCGCTCCTCTCAGCTGCTGGTGGAATTGCTAAAATGCTAAAAATCCCGCCGCGATTAATTTCACCGCCGTTGAGCGTAATCGAATTATACATTTTCGTGATATTTTTTCAGTGCTTTCGCCGACTTTGAAACACTTCTACGATCGTTTGACAGACTTTCACGTTAATCTTCCAATGACATTACCATGCAGGCGCAATAAAAACTGGAAGGAATCTCTCTCTTATTCTCGTATTTCGGTTGTTTATTTTTTTATTTATTTTCTTTTATCTTACGGTTGACTACTCAGCGACCCTGTCTTTCTTCCTCTCCTCGGACCCATCCTTGGGGCGTATAAGAAACAAACGAACGAAAGAAAGAAGAAGAAAGCTTTAACGATGCTATATTGGCTCCATTCCTGCAACGTAATTCGGAATGCCTTGCGCGCCTCTCACACCTCCGCTCTTGATAAGGCGGAGAAAGTAGGCCCGAAATTTAAGACATTGCTCTCGAATCGGACCGTACAATAGTAACATCCACGTTCCCACCACGATTTAAGACACTAACGGGCGCAATTTCGATACGAAATTAAAACTACAGCCTATTTATTTGCGAAGGAAAAGGTAAAGTAGTCGGGACTAGGTATCGACTTTTTCGAATTTCCCGCTCACTGCACCGCCACCTAATCTCATCGATGTACCAAATGGAATATTTGTCGATAAATGATTCGCCGTATCAAAGTGAATCGCATTTGATTATAAAAGTGGTTTTTATCGTGTATTCTACTCGATATCGACTTAATGTCATGTAATGAAAACCTGCTAACTTGCGCGAACTTTTCCGTGCGTTGGTATTCGCATAAATCGCCTTAAGCGATCAGCTGATTACTCGGTACGACGCCATATTGCCATTACGCCAATCGATGCGAGTGATTCAAGATTGAATAACAACGGCAAACAGAAATCGGAAAAAGATGACCGATAAAAAAAATTACTGCGAATCGCACCTAGTGACTAAGGTCGGATTGAGATTCTTCTCTCCTTTTCTCTCTCTCTCTCTCTAAATATCTCTTCGACCCTCGTCGGCGAGGCTGAGGGGATGCGGTGAAGACTGTATACTGATGGCGAGGGAGGCGAGAGAGTTTCTGGCGCCACGGTTACGAGTCTGGGCGTCGTGATGTCTGCATCCTGTTTCACGCGGCGCCATCCAGACTGGGACGTCGGGGTCCTGCAGGCGCCATCCAGACTCCCCCAGAGCCGGAATATCTCATGTCTGATTCGCAGCCGAGGGACGGCTGTTTTGTATCTCATATTCACGTGTTTGCGTTCCGAACAAACGTGAGATATAAAAAAAGAGATAAAAATAAACAAATCTTCGATAACGTCTCATTTTCTTGAATAAATAAACACTCGAAATATAAAAATTAAGCAAATCCCGATATCCTCGATATATAATAAAATCTCTGAATTCACGAAAGACGTAGTTGCGGCTCTGGAGCTTGCGGGAAAAACAAGGGAGGGGATTGCAGGTCGCTGGAGATAACGGAGCGCTTTGCCTTCGGGGTTAAATCAACCCTCGTTAGATATTTAGGGGCTGGTTTTTAGGCGCTAAACTGAGGCCATCGGGTCCCTAGGAATCCGCATAAACTTCGCCGCGAAAGGCGCGTCTGCAATCAGGTAATCGAGACGGGACTAGAACCGAACCATTCAGTAATTCGCGAACGGATTCTCGAGTCCTTCAGGAGATAGTATCCTCGCCCCCTAGAATAAGTCTCGGACTTAACCGGCCTTCGGGTGCAGGAAAAGATTTTTTCCCTCGTCTCGGCGTTTACCCTTATGAAAAATTCACCCCCGTACACAACGCCAATTCCCCCTTCCTCACCCCTTTTTGCCTTCTGCTTGCAATTTCATTACTTGTTGTTTTGTTTTCGTACCTTTAATCAAAAAAACATCGTCATAGATTTTTAATACACATTTTTAGGGATAATACTCATTGAGTGGATATCTCTAGCATTAATTAACACAACTTGTCGGCGCGGAAACGCGAATTATAATTTTAAATTGGTTATTATATTTTCATCTGCTATACCGATATGAAGAATTTCCCCTCATTTTCGCCATCAGCATAATCTGTTTATAACATGGACTGACAAAAAAAAGTAAGATCCGCTACATAGGAGTATTTTTGAAAGCGTAAAGGCCTGCAGAATTTAATTCAATTTTTTTTCTCTCTTTTCCCATTCTCTCGATGAATCGACGATTTTTGACCGTCACTGCGAACGATGTCTGGAATATTAATTAAACACTCGCCTGCGCTCGAAAAAAGGAAGGAGTAGTAGGAAAAAAGGCCGGGACAAGTTGTAAAAACAAAGAAGACGAAAATACTGTCGAGTCATTGGCGTATCGGGGTCGCGGCGAGGTTTCCGGTCATGGTATAACACTGCGAGGGATTCTGGGTAGGGTTGCAGAGGTGGTCGGGGGTGTGTGACGTATGTGGCTACTTATAACGAGAGTGGTAGCTAGAAGTCAGGGGCAGACGAACTCGAGGCAAAATAAATGGCCGAGATTTGTAATTTTTATCCGTTTTCTCATTCTTATTCCGGCGGGTCGCCTCTTCTTTCCTTAGCTCTCGACTCGACTCGACTCGACTTGACTCGACTCGACGCTTTTCTATTTCCCTTATTTATTTTTCGGCAACTCGTGCGAGCTCCCAGCCGTTGTTACTTTTTTTCCTGTATTTATTTCTCCCTCTGTCTTTCCAGTCTCGAGCTTCTGTTTTTAAAAGCCGGTTTCAAAGAAAGGACGTTTCTTTTCATCAGCAAAATCTGTTGAGTCTAAAATTCGCCTCCAAACTTTAATAACTGTAAATAACTTCCCCCTTGAAAAATATAGACAAACTCTGTCACATGACAATGGAATGCGAGAACATTATCTATCGAACTAAAATTTTTCAATTACGTAAGCACGCACGAAATTTGCCAGCCTTTTTGGCACTGCCACATCTTCTACTTCGTATCGTTTACTTGCGTTACTCGAATCACCGTGACCTACGGAAACGAAAACTTTTAACCGATTACCTGCGATACCCGCATCAAATCCCCCCCCCCCCCCCCTCCCCACGCCCCTGCAGGGTTTGACGTTTGCTCAGGCCTACACACATACACACATGCAGCGGTTCGCATATTTTATACACCTCTGCATGTGAATTCACACGTGATGGAGGGTAAGGTTTTTAGATTTATCCTTCAAACGATGCACATATGTATTACACACACACAGATGTACTGCCGCCATATATAATTCGTGGAACCCCTGAAGAGGGTTATAAGTCCCTGGAATTACGCTTGCATACTCTAAAAGCGATTTCCCCCAAACACATTTTTCTATCTGGTAAGGTTGAAGGAATATAAGAGGTGAAATCTCGCGATAAACAAGTACGATGATGAAATAAAATTGGAAGAGTAGAAAACGCATTGTCGAATAATCAATGCCGAGGTGTGGAGGATCTTTTTCGACGCTTTGAATAAGAGGAAACCGAGCAAGAAAAGGAGGGAGGCGAATGGCCCGGGATAACTCGGCCAGACCTGACCTAATCTACTCTAATCTAGCCTGATCTCTAATCTCTAATCTAATCTCGACCGGAGCCTGCCGCTCAGCGAGTGTAGCTCTACAGCAACAGCAACAGCAACAGCAACAGCAAAAGCTCGGAGAGTCCAAAGGTGGAGTTGCGAGTAGTCCGGGTCGCCGTTCAGTCAGACGCGCCCGACTCAAGGGTCGCGCAAATTCCCAGAGGGAATTTAGAGAGCGAAATAACTGAATATTACAGCGCGGCCTGCAGTCAGTTTCGTTTTCCTCCCTTCCTTTCTCTCTCTCTCTCTCTCTCTCTCTTCTTCCTCCCCCTCTCACCTCCCGCGTTCCTCTTCATTTTCGGACAAAAAGAAATCTGTTTCACAATACTCTGGAAAATTAAACGTTTACAGTATAGTTTTCACTTTGACTCGACGTTTTTGACTATCGAGAATCAATTTCGAATTTTTGACTTTTTATTTTTTGGTACTTTGAGTTATTTACGAAGGTGTGAACTTTTTTGTCTGGAAATAATTCGAAAATGAATGAATCGATTTGGGTGACATTTAGTACACTGTTTTAACTACAGTCAACTTGATTAAAAGTGATCAGATTTTTAGAAAATTCGATCCAGTCATCACGAGCTTTTTGCGCAAACGGAAATCTTCTCGTCGATAATTCTTGTTTTCGCAAATAAGGAGGACAGAGAATATTGATTAATTCTTAGATGCGATGGTTCTCCTGATTCGCCTATTACCTTCAGCTTTTTCTTCCACTCGGCCGCAGGCGGCAGTTATATCGGTTTCCGAATCGGGGTGAACGGGACGTGCGATTCTGATTTCGGATCGAGGGTTTCGGATTCCGCATCTATTCTACTCGACTCGACTTTGCACAGCCCGAGGTAATAGGTCTGACTAATAACCGTATGCAGCGGGCAAATACCCAGGTGTAATTATCCCCCGAAACCAAACTATCGAGCGAGATAGAGTGAGAGAGAGAGAGAGAGAGAGAGAGAGAGAGAGAATCTCACTGCGTGCATTATGTGGATATATATCTACGTATATAATAGCCGATTCGTGGAAGACCCGCGATTTCCGGCGGTTATCTATAAGTAATTCTACTCGCACCTCGGAGGTCTGACTAAGTTCCAAAGGACCTCAACCGCTAACAATAATTCCGAGACCATTTCATTTCACGACGGTTTGCAAATTTTAAAATTTTTTTTAACTATTAACCAGAATAACCAAAGGAAAATAAAAATAAAAACAAGATGCTCAGCTTTGTTCTTGTTATAATCTTCAAGTTTACACTTTGGAAAAATTGCGGGATTTAGGTAAAATTCTACTTTTCATCCGAAGTATATTTCCGTTGAAAAATAACAAAAATAATAATTATTATTATTATTATTATTATTATGACGGTGATGAAAATACTATTACGAATTTCTCACAGTATAGAAAGAGCTTGAAATTTTATATTTCGTTGCAAAATTTTTCTGTACACACATACGAACACAAATAGATCAATTACCTCATTTAATATCGTAATTGTTCGAGAATAGAAATTTTGTCACAGCAGATTTTAGCGGATCGTGTAATAATGGCTGAGCAATAACTGGTACATGATTGTATGTATGTAGCTACGTATAATAGATGTGGTACATAGAATGAATTATGTATTGTACACTTATTATACCTTTTACTATGAAAAAATTTATTTAATAAAACAGGTTACAGGTACGTAATTACATTGTGTTATATGTGTCCAGACACGAGTTATAGAATATATATATATATATAAAGTAGATCCTTCATTTGAATCGAATTTTAATTAAAATTTCTTATCGAATAACAATAATTATATTATTAACGGTTCGAAAGCGATGACCTGTTTCAGTTTCGCATCTCCCTTTCCTCGATTTGCTCCCTCTTTGAACCGATTCAAAATTATTATACCTATACGCTGCAGTTTGCTCTATTATAATATAGATATATACATTATATACTGTATTCAGCATATAACGGTCGATTTTCGCGATGCTTACGGAATATACATTTATTCCCGGCGATATATAGGCGACGGTTTCGCGAGTTCAACGAGATGTAAAATTTATAATAATATTCATCGTTGGGGGAGAGGAAGGGAGGAGAGGCTGGCTGGCTGACTGCTGCACATTATCACCGCTAGAGAGAGAGAGAGAAAGAGAAAAGAGAAAGAGAGAGAGAGAGCGAGAGAGAGGTCCGCTTTTTCTCCGACAGTTCGCCACCGCTTTGCGGGGATGATGATGGCCCCGCTTTCGCCACTTCGTGCGAAAAAAGTGCCGCGCTAACAAAAGCCGTCGACGACGGTACGACACGACGCAAACGACCCCAACCCACAAAAGACACGACGGATCAACCTAGTTTCAAATCCATCCATGCGTTTCTACCCACAGTATATACCTCATTTCTCCCTAAATGTTGGGTGATTCGTTTTTCCAAATTTCAAAATCACTTGACGGAGGTTTGTTATAACGGTACAGGGGAAAAGATGATTCGAGTAATAAAAAATTCCTTGTTATCTAATTTGAAATCAGACTTTTACTAGTACTGTACGACAGAATATTTTCGTCAATAATTACATTTGTACGTTACGACTAAACTAAAATCTTGTGAAATTCATCAAAATTTTTCAAAAGATAATTTGTGAAGCACTCGCCAGTGAGTAAAATAAGTTTAAAAACATTGAGATCGGATAAAAACACCTGAGATGAATCATTTTCAACATTTCAAATAAAAGAGCTTTTCGCAAATTGTTGACATCTTAGCTTTCGTCGCCTGTCGCCTGTCGCTTCCCAATATCAAATGAAGACCAAAAAATTTTCAAAATCTGAAAGTTCTGCACTTGCAAAATACGTATATGCGATTGCCAAAGTCGAACAGGCTAATCGAGAGGTATTAATCCCTAATTAAACGCGGTTCCGAAGGGAGTCTTTTCCCTGAAGGCATTTCGAGGACCTCGAGCAGCAGACACACTCGATCCTGCAGGATCGTGATCAGCCAGGGTGGAAGCCGATCTGGTTACAAACGGAAGTGGCCGGCACTCGACCCTCGGCACCTCTTCACTGACCACGTCCTCGGATCGGGCGAGCCTGGAAGCCTTCGAGGCTACCGTAGCTTACGCCTTTGACACCCTTATTGCCGCCCTGGCGCCACCCTTTCGCGGTTCCGTCGAGAAGACGTGGATTAATTAGCCCATCCCGCGATCCGTTCGCGCTGCAAGTGATGGGATTTCACCATGATTGCTGCTTCCTTCTTTCTTTTCATTTATTTATTGATTTATTTATTTATTCTTGCGTGCGTGCATTGAAAACGCTGTTCAGGCGTGATTTGAAGATTTCAGCGAATCGTTGAATAATCGCGAATCGTCCGCGTTTCTCGATTTCAAGAAATTGAGCATTACCGTAGCTCGTTTTCCCGTGTTAATTTCAGCTCGAAATCGAACCCTATCTTCAAGTTTTGATCAATGATCTCTGTGTACGGTCGCCTGTCCGTTAAGCACACACACTACTGCATAATCCGAAAGATCTCGGCCGGATAAAATATCCAATTTAAAGTTTCATCGTAATTTTACGATTCTTGGAAGTAAATTAATCGCATTATCTCCTCTCGACCCCTTCGACTCTTCTCCATCTCTTCGCCAAGAATGAGAACTTATTCCCCGGGAAAAAGCAGCCCATTACTCATTACTCGGTGTCTTATCGCTTCGAGACGGTAAATCCGCACGCGCCAAACTCGATCGGTGATCGTGAATTTTTATTTTTCACTTTTTTTTTCGCGAAACATCGATAAAGAAATCAACTGTAAGATACAGCGGCATTGATCATTGCGCAATACTTTCGCGGGGTGCGATAAGCGAAATTCTCGATTTTATTTTACCCCGCATGTTATCTTATTTTTACCTTTTTCTTCTTGCAGGATTCTATACCATGCATAACAAGAGGTGAGAAATCGCGGAGCGAGAGGCCGAGGAATAGAAAGAGAGCGAATGAAACGAGACGAGAAACTGGAAGAAATGTTATTAAACTTTGCGGCTGAGGGCGGGGGGCTGCCGTTGGGCACGTAACAACCTGCGGTTCGTATGTATATAAAGAAAGTTCACATGCGTAGAAATCGGCCATACTTTTTTAAATTTTCACCCATCCAAGCAGACCTGCAGAGCCCTAATCTGCATTCAAAACGTCGCCGGAGAACGGCTGCGGTGAAATAAAAAACGCCATCAGCTTCGTCTCTTCATACTTCTCTGCATAATTCCGCTGCAAGAGACTTGCTAATTGCGAAATCTGAATCTCCCCTTCCTGCACTTTCAGTCTTATTGCTTCATTCATGAGGTAAGATACGCTTCACGCTTGATTATAACGTGTCTGTTTTTCTCTTAATTTTCGGAAAAATTTGACGTTTGTATTTTGAAAATAGCGAATTCTTTCGCCCGGGTTTTAGCCGAGAAAATGAGCCCAGCGAACTGAGCCAACTAATCCAACTACGGTAAAGTTTTCTTCTTTCCTTCACCTCAGGTTCATCCTCTTTTCTCTTCTCTTCTCGCCACGCGGCGGCGGAGGGTTTGGGGTGGATTTTTAAAGCAACGCATTTCAGCCAGCGATTCTCGGGCTTCCTGTCTTACTTATTTGCCTTTAGTCCCATTCTTAGAGAAGTAGGTAATAAAAAATGAAAAGAAATACACAAAGCGTGAATGGAAGGAGGGAATCGAACGAGGCCCGATGCACCGTGAATTGTTGGGGTGACGACTGGCTCTCCGCCACACGTGAAAAGCGGCGGAAGGGGGGCGAAAACGAACATTAAGAGGCGCTGAGCTTGCGACACGGCAATCTCAGGAAACCGTGGGGGAAAAAATCGGTGGAAAAAAACTGGCTAAAAGGTCGTTAAGGTTAATGCACGCCGAGAGCTACTAAGTCCCTGGCAGTAGGCTGAAGCGCCGCGGCTGGTTCACAGAGCCGGGGAGAAGAACGACGTCTCCTGGCATAATACCGGGGAACGTCGTCGCCCTCCTCTTCCTCCCATCCCACTTTCTCTCCGGAGAGTTGTCGACTCGAGTATAAAAACTGGATGAGCCACCCTGGCGCCCGGAATTCGAACTGCAAGCTTCTCGGGGTCAGAGCTGAATTCCTCAGGAGGTTATACTAGGAAGAAGAAGAAGAAGTAGATGGGGATGAAGAAGACGAAGAGGCGGAGGATGGAGACGAGAGGAGATCTGCAGCCCAGATTTGCTAAATGCCTCGCGACTCTGACGCCGGGCACTTGACGAGCTCCTCGCTAACGACCCTCCCCTTCCTCTCCTCTCTACCCCGGCTCATTGAAGGGCCAGGCTGCTTGTTACTTCACCCCCTCCGTGACGGAAAGGATTCGGACTAAGTCCACAATAACTCGCCAGAGAGTGTGATGAAATACTGTTTAATCCACCCTTGATACGCGGTTTTTAATGCTTCGCTTTCGGGGGAAAAAGAGAGGAAGCTTTAGACGAGGGTCGGCACCCAGAAGGGAGAAACAACTGGCTCTCGTCAACTCTCGGGGCGGAAAATAGTTATTAAAAAATTAACCGAAAGCATTAGGTTACCATTTATCGTGTCTTAATTTCAGAACTACGCTGTCAAGTTTAATAACTTCCCTTCTTCTTCCTTTTCTTCATCTTCTCTGAATACAGAGCGGCGAAAAGGTGAAGAGGGAAATATCAGATAAAAGTATAACTCCGATAATTTCTTGTACGCTCTTAATTTTCTTCTTACGAAGAAATAAATTGAGAAATGTAACTCAGATGCCTGTAGGTAGTGTAAATATAACCGTAAGTATATAGCTGTATGCCTGTGTGCATTCAAAGGCAAGTCGTCGGCGGTAAAAAGTTTCCGAATGCTAATTTATTTTTCCACCAACATTGAGACGTTCTTATAACGTTATACGCATAGATACCTATGTATATAAATAAATACAAAATTCACATTATACTTGCACAAAGTTGTATCATATACTTTTAAGTCGGTATATTTTCTGCGAGTTCGGGGTGAGTTTCACAAAGCATATGCACGTCAGAAATCCGCGTGTCAATTAGCCTGAAACGTGCCACAGGGCCCTTTGCTTTCACGAACGAAAAGGCAGCTGTAAGACGAGGCTACACATCATGCATACACATATGTATACCAGATGTGTGTACACAAGGGTGTGATACACGCGAAAATCGAGAATTCCCGCGGTGGATAATAAGAAAATTTACGTTCAAAACTCGAAAGGCCCGAGGGGTGAGGGGATTTAATTTTGTTAATGGCGTGTGTACCATGATTCAAACTTTCAAGGATAACCAGCGGATGTTGGTACCTGCTAGCCAGCTTTCCTTTTGACCGACAATATCAAGACCCCCCTTCTCCCTTCCCTCCAACGTATTCAAGTTGATATTCCAATCATACGACGAAAATTGTAATTACTATTTCCTTTTTGTCGTGAATCTATGACACGATAAGTACAGTGATTTTCTCGCTCCTTTTTCTTCTGAATAGTTCAATGTGACCCTTTTAACGTTTCCTCAACAGAAAAGAAGAAGAGAAGAGAGGGGATACATCCTGAATCCAATAGGGTTGAAGTAAGATTGCATTTCGAAATGCAAACAAACAAAGAACGAGGACTGTACGGAGAACCAAAAAGCAAATCTGAGAATTGCCGCGCGTGAAAACAAGTGTGATTCGGGGATTTGCGGGAGGGTTGATTATGCCGTCATTCCGGGGTAACTTTGGGCTGGAAAGTACCAACTGCACTTCGGGCGATTGGTTGATTTAATGTAATGTATCGCCGGCGGTGGGGCCAAGTTGTATGCCCGAGCGGGCACGAAATATATTTCGTTTTGTTTGGCTATGCGCTGATATCATTGTGGAGTTCCGATTGAACCGCGCGGCTCGGCAGCCTGGTTTGTTCGGCTCGAGTAGGTGTGCGTGAGCTTCCTGCCCTCTCCAAATAGCGCAGAAACACACACAAGTGAACGTCTCAATCGACAACGAGCGGCGGCACGAGAGCTGGGAAACCGGCGGGACTCTCTATAATGCCATTCGCGTATAGAGGGTGACTCGATTCAGAATCGAAGTCTTCGCGAAAATTCAAGCCGATGTTTATTTGACCAAAAATTTGGGCGACGCTTGGTTTCCGAGTTACAGAGCATCGAGTTCTGCCAATCAGCGACGCGGCCCCACACCCTCAGCATCACGTGACGGTCGTCTGATAGGCCAAATTTAAAACGCTCGAAACTCGGCAATCATGCGTCGCTCGAAGTTCGCGCTGAAAAAGTTTCGCTTCGAAATTTCTCAAACAAGCTACTGGGCATGTCGGCGATCAGTCTGTGCTCGGGCACCCTGTAGACGCGAAATCGTTGCGCCGTTCCTGTGTTCTATGAGCATTTTATACCCGCTCGAATTCGGTCCTTGTATGCAAATGTAATTCATAGGCGTTTCAGCGAATTAGATTTGCGGGAGATTGGTCTTTTTTTCCATCCCTGAAGTTGGATACCGACATTTACTGAACTCGATACCCCCGATGATTCCGTGCGATATTCTATACGAGCGAATCAGAGTCCCTCGACACATCTGAGACCCGCGGTTAGCAGGTGGTGAATTATCAAGTTAGCACAAAGGGTACCGCTCTCCCGGTTAATGGCTTCCCTTGGTAATTCCCCACGCCGGTACACTCAGCCTCCAGGATATCGCTCGGCTTAGGAACGACCAAAAGTCTCGCGGCGCGGTGGCACGAGCCGCCCTCCGTCACCGCTGCACCGCAGAGCCGTCAACGGGTGACGGAAACGGGGTGTGAGGTACATGTAAATCCGAGTAAATAAGGTTATTCAGAATGTACGTGAGGTAATTAATCAACCACTTGGCAGTTTAGTATCGAATTACGTCACTGCGGCCGCCATTTGTGTTCGCAGAAGTCGCGCGATATCCCGCGAAACAATTATCGAAATTCCACAAAGAACTCTCTCAAATCTTCCGCCCAAAGCGCATCGTCTCTTTCATTCGTCACTGCACTCTTGACGTCACTCCGCCATTGCGTTCCGCGCCATTTATCAGTCAACAAAATAAGTGCCACGTGTAATACACATGTTTTTCACCACCTTCCCGTTTCGATAATTCTTGATAACTTTTGAAATTCTTCAGATGATTTATCCGCGAACAATGGGAAGAAATTATAAGTTTTGTTACTCTAGTTCCTAATTTCTCGATTTTCTACTCCAACTTTGCGCAGGTTTGGGGGGCGACTGTGGTATTTTTGTCTGCCCTGGTTTGCCCTTGTTCCTATCCCCCCCGCCCCCTCCCCAGCCTCTCACAGCTCTCTCGTCTTTACCGTCGTTTTAATCTTTTCGCTTCCGAGATTTATTCCCGTGATTTACAGTTTGGATTCGTACCAGGCGCTGTCAACCGTTGAGACAAAGGCGCTGCTCTCCGATGAGACAGTTCTATTCTCTCTAGTTCCACAAAGTATCTCGCCTGCTTTCACGCCCGCCCAAACGAACGGAGAACACAGCGGCGCTCTCTTCACCTCTGCACTTCACCCGCTCTCCACTACCCACCTTGAGTATATCCGAGATTGTCTCCTGTTCTCTTATATTACCGATCCTCCCTCGCAATACCAATTCCTCGCCTTTCCTCACTCTCCAGTTCCAGCTTTGTCTTCTTCACGAACTGGTGAACAGGCGTCAAACTATTATACCGACTGTAAAGAACTCAAAGGCAACCAAAGTGTTTTTCTAATCCCAGTCGACAACCATGGCACCATCACACGATTTAATCGATCATCTTTATTTCAGACCTCGGTATTTTTTGAGGAACTTTGTAGGCATGAGGTTGATAAATAGATGACTAGAAAAGGTTCACTACCTGTTTTCGCGTCATATGAAAAACGAGTTTTCGAATCTCAGCGTCCTGATATTCTGTTTTTCCACGTTGAATGAAATTGAAATGTTTTCTTTTCAGACCAACTCGCTTCGAAGAAGCATTGCTGAAGGCTTGGATCAGACCCCGAGTCCAGGCGTAATTTATATTCATCGGAAGGTTTGATATTTAGGTACAGTGGAAGAGTCAAGCCGAGCGTTTTCCTTTCCACCACTTCCTTCGGAACGGGGACAGATAATAATGGAGAATAGAAAAATATACTAGAATGGACGGACGAATAGCTGTCGCGGTTAGAAAGCCACCGCCGGCTTCGCCGATCGACCTTTTATTCGCCAACAATCGATCTCAATAAAATAGCGTTACGCCGCAAAATGAGCTCCAATCCTATGCGGATAGTTCAAATGCGGCGAAGCCCTTCAGCGCATCCGAATCCCATTCCTAATATTGCACACTTTAATACCAGGCTGAAAAATTCCTCCCCGTTTTAGCCAGAATCAAGAACAATTCATGAGGTGTTTTCTTTTACATTATTGGAATTGGAATCAGACAGAAGTCAACCATTTCGGGACCGTCTTTGATATATTTGAAAAAAATCCATTGTGCCTGATTCTCTGTGTACATTATATATATATTCCCTGAAACCCCTGTAGCGCTTTACCTCTAACCCTGCACCGTTGGTTAATTTAATTTGCGAGAACACAAAAGGCGTTACCCACAATCCAACGAGACCGGTTTTCTTTCAGCCACCTTGAACGATACCTTAAAACCGTTCATTCGTTTTACAGAAGGAAAAGCCCCTGAATTTACTGACATTTTTCCGCCCATGTACGTACGGCTTTCACACATATTGGCATCATGAACGCCTTATTCGGGAGAGCGAATTCTGCACTCCTGATTCCTTTGTGTCTTCAAGGATTGTGAAAAAAATCAAGTAAATCTAATTGTATTACGGAAATCAGCGCTGATACATGCTGTGGCGAATTTCGGGGAAAGCACAATGCGCAGAGTAACAGATAAATACAATCTCTCGGACATCGGAGAGAGTGAGTTCATGTGTGTAATAGCGGGCAAGTTGTCCTAGAAATTGCGTCTATTTATTGATCGCCCGTATATACATACTCACTTGTGTATTACACTCGCCTAGATACGTCGAGATGTGACGACATATTCCTCAAGCTTTAAAAATTTCTACTTTCCGAGGGGCGCGTTATATACATAAAATATGTCGGAAGAAACGAGAATAAAAAAACGTAACGAGAAGCTAAGTGGGAAAGTATTAACGCATATATATCTGTTTTACTGGCGAAAAATTCGGCCCGTTCGCGCTGCATTTGCCCGTGCTATTAGCTCTTAAGTTAAACCGGAAATTCGGATCCGGATCTGCGCATCCCCAGCTGCCGGGCGGCAAAGAGCCCTAAAGAAATTTATACCCTCTTTCAACCTCTTTGGAAAAATACCTTCGGCCAACCCTTCTCGCCGCTGCTGAACCTTAGCCCAACCCTCGATCAACCCCTCAACCTCTTCACAGTCCCAGTGTATTGGTGTACCGCTGAACTCTTTCGACTGCTCCGATTCTTCCCAATTTATCGGCAATCCTTCGCCGAATGAACAGCCTAACGTGACTCCTTGTATTTCAGTTTTCACGATCGCTTGACAATAGTGCGATATAGCAACTCTGTAACGAAATTGGTTTGTAAGTAGAGAAAAAAAACACACAATCATTTTCATCTTGTAATTTTTTATTGAAGAAACAACAGGGTACAATCTTATATTAAAAGTTCCTCGTAGTGTGCATGTAAAGTTGACAAACATTTCAATTACGTTTAATAAATAATCTGAATCTTCTTGATTATTCTGGGAATTAGTCATGTATCAACTTCTTTGTGTGAAATTCTGCAAACAAAATTATCAATATCTTAGAGAAAATCGGTTGAGTTGACAACGTAGTCAGAGAACGAGGAGCAGGGGACAATATTTCAGTCAGTAAACAAGTAACAAGTAACAAGTAGCCAGGCATCTCCAGCAGCGGGTGGATACGAATATGTTTGTGTTCATGTACGTACAGAAGCGTAGGTGTGCCGGTAAATTAATTAAATTTCTACCGAGTGTAAGAGAGCCAGCGCGGAAGCGAACTCGAGCCCCGGGTTCAGCTCGAGGGAATATTGTAATTAAGATATGCACTTCTATTCCCCGTTTCCTCTACAACATGGCCAGATATCATTCCAAAGATTTATGCGTTTTAACACGCGAATCACAAAACCATTGTCCGTTCGTCTTGCAGCTTAATTGCAACTTCTTCATATCATTCGTTCGACTATTTATTCGCATTGGAAGATAATGTGAAAACAATGCGACGAACCGCCTGTGGACAAGCAACCTGAATCACGTCCCATAGATCTGTCGTTTGGATTGCCTTGACGCAGGCGTGCAAATGTTGTGTTTCCGAATTATTTTCCGTGTAAACAAACGGGATTTCCGAATATCAAATTATGTTCTCTGATTTTACTTTCAGTCTGACACCCTTTCAATCATCCTCCACTTTCATATTCATCCTCGAGTTGGCTACAAAAGTTTCGAGAGACAAGAGCCTTAGTGATGCTCGTGACGTGTGTCAATGTGGAGACTGAAGTCTAGCGGTAAGGCGCTGAAGTCTAAGCATTACGGGTGAATACTACTTGCGGATGATCCTGTACGCCTAAGAGTCTGCAAGATGAATACGTTTCGGCATTCCTGTGGATGCATAATGAACCTGCGGGACTTCAATTAGGGCTTAGGAATATGCTCTACTGTTGGGATAAGCCAGCCGTCGTCCAGATGGATGATGAAACATTCCTCGCCTCCGGGATAAATGCAAAGTAAGCATTTTCTGGGCAACTACTGCATTGGGAGCGATAACTCAATGAAGACATTTTTAGAGTTTATTTTCTTGCAGAGTTACGAGTATACAACAACTGGCAGTAAAAGTTACTTAATAACTTAGTTCACCATCGCAAAGACGTGTAAGGATGCAAAATTAGCACAGCTGATATGATCATGTTAATATAATGAATGGGTCAAGAGCTTATACACATTGAGAGTATCGATTAAATAGTCGGCGAAAATCCTGGGATTAACTCTTCCTCAAGAGGAATTCTGGGGCCAAAAATTTATTTATCTTTCTATCGAGGAGATATAGACCAGGTAAAATGTGAAAAAGACATCTAAAACATCGTAAAATTAACAGCTGCGAATTTACCAAGGAAATCTTTTGATTCGTGATTTTTAAGTCACATTTGTGATTCCGGTCAAGTCTTGTGTATGAAATGTTATTATTTTACACTAATCGTATAATAAGGTATTAGCAATATTGTGGCTTCTTGATTCTTCTTGAGGAAAAATGCGTGAAGTATGTAAATCATTGGTGAACTTCGTAATATCATTCAGTGCACTTTATTTATAATTAATATACATGAAAGAGGAATAACTTATAGAAAAATGGAGTCGGTCAATTTTCATAATGTTCGAACCTAATGTTTAGAACCTAAATTTTCTAACAACTACAAAAGAAACATGCCTTATCTATCTAGCGATGCGACAAAGCAAGGTACACAGGATTCGCAATTAATCATAAAATTGTATGGTGGCGGTAATCATTTATTAATTAGTCTCATCAAACGTCATAAAAACGCAATGAACAAACACCCACACATTCGCTCAATTCTCTTCGAAAATTATCGATATCTCAAGTTTATTCATTTCTAACAACTTACACTAATCCTCAATCTTATTCTCCCAATCATTCATTTATAAAAGATTCGTTTTAGCGTATTAGTAACTATGTACATCTTTGCTTCGTGAAATTTATAAACACGGTTCCTGTAATCTCGTTTGCACTCCACGAATCATTCATTATGCAATCGATGATTTATTGATCAGATAATTCATCCAATAATGTGATATTCGTAAAGTAATGTATGTGATTGACTTTCAGTTACATAAATCCGGTGTAAACGATGTTTGACTCATTGAAAATGACTGTTACTTCAAATCGTGTATATATTTGTTGAATTATAAGTCATCTGGCAAAGTTGACTAATGTAAATCAGTTGACTTTAACACACGATTGTTCTCAATATTCTACAGTTCCACAGCGCAGTATCTTGTTATAAGTAAAGATAATCCTGATCCCATTAATCTTCAGGATATCGTTATTGATGAGTACGATGGTCAAATTACATTTAACAGTCCCATAATTTAGAAACTCATTGATTGCACTTTTCTCAAAATATTAGTTACCCTTAGATCGACACAGATACCTAGTGAAGATCACACTTGCAGTTATTTAGTTTGCCCTCTCATGCATTCCGAATGAGAAATCGTAATTTAAAGCATTAAAGTAAAAACCAAAGACAAAAATACCCATTCTGTTTCCAAACAGTTTTACAATTCAGAACTGCATTGGATACTATTTGAAGGTACATAAATAATGCAGGGCTTTATTTTTATGAACTCACTTACTGTAGTAACTTCGATAATTTTAACCCAATTAATACACATTGAAAAAATATCTACAGTACATACAAATACACTGTATGGTTTTCTCAGTATATCCATGAAAGCTGATATACTGTGAGAAATTTTAATATGCGTGCCCAACTTTTTTCGTATCACGTCCAGCGAATCTTTGGTTCAATAATCAATAATGAAACAAAATTAAATTAAACTCGTATTGTCATTGAACACAATAGAAAAGATTTTTCAAAATTAGTTTTTGGCAAATCTTCACTTCGCTCAGGACATCAACAAAACCCTACCACTGTTCTACAGCTCAACTTTTCGCTTCCTAATCATTCATTATACGTATATTTGAAATAAAAATAGATAGTAGCATGTTTTGTTCAATTAATTGAAGAGACAGAATTATTAAAGATAGTCGTATAGTATTGTGCGCTCAAGCCTATCAGCTTTCAGTCTCTAAGAATAAGAGCTCTCTATTTCTCTTTCCCTTTCTTCGGCCAAAAGAAAATACAATCTAAAGAGACTGCTGGTAGAGTAAACGAAAACAGAACAGATACGTGCAGAAAGATGCCTGGTGTAGTTGCGGCACTGGTCGAATATATAAGTATGCGTAAAACGCAATTTGGATTTTCCCATGAGTCATTCACGACGCTATTCGATTATCGTCCGTGATACCCTTATCGACTCACCTCAATTATAATTGCAGGTGTCATGTTGTCGTTACTGTGATGTTGGCCTACCGCACTCGTCGCCGGTAGCGATATTGTACGAATAGTATTTGTACTACTCGTCGTTGTTATATGCTGAGTAATCATCGTATTTGTGTTTGCCCTACTGAGGAAACAATTCGTTTTAATTGCTGCGTTCACATCGGCGCTAATTATGATTTATTCCATTCCTAAACATTTGAAAACTGATTTGTTAGCCGATCTTTCTATCCATCTAATGAAATAAGTAGGCAATCTAAATAAGGTCATTTACGAACCTTCTCTTTTTTACCTGGCCAGAATGAAAACGACCTCCTTCCCCACGAATCCTATTCATTGCATGCCTGTGGCGTGACTCGTGTAGGTATTTCTATAAACGAAATGAAAAATATTAACGGGTTGCATGATTTTCTCTACTTTTCGTCTCAATTGAAGTCGCAAGTAGACAGATTTATTGTTCGATCAACTTACTGGTCTTTCTTTGGGTATTTTTCCTTCCGCTTCTAACTTGGCACGGGCTTGACGGCGTTTTAAAATGCGACGATACTGCTTAGCATTGACGTACAAGGGTTCTTCTTCGAGAAATTCTGCATTAGGTAACGCAACTCTCTGGAATTGTGCTTGACCACTGTTTCCGGGCACCATCTGTTGATCACATTTAACATTTAGATTATTGTCAAAGTCAAGGTGTCCGCAAGTGTTCAAAAAAATCCTGAGCATGCGAAAAAAAGTAACAAGTCTTTTTATGATAGTAACAATACTTTGAATGAGTTAATAATAAACTACAACCATTTAAATCTGTCCATGCTACAGCGTCGGTGAGTTGTATTACAAACGGAAACACTACTGTACAAAGCTCGCGGAGTAAATAGTGATAGAAAACTTGTAGATGATAGGGCAAATGAGGATAATATTGGATATAGATGAAAACAAGGAAATCAGCTAATAATTTAGATAACTAGACCATTGTCAGCTGTGGTGTTAATGTTGCTCTATGATCACTACAAGTCTGTATAATATTTGATACACGGACTATGTGAGTGAAAGAGGCTTCGCCTAATAGTAATCACCATGACAATATTTCCTGCCTGTGAAGCTGTTGCGGTAGGACTAGAGAGTGGTTGTACAGGAGCAGTGTTCGCCGTAGATGTAGACGTCTGTGATGTAGTGCCAGCAATTTGCATCAGGTTTCCGTTGATGTTGATAACTGCAATGCAAAAGAAGCAACCAAGGTTTCAAAGCTTATGTTTGGCAAGAAAGGAATAGAATAAAATACATCCAAAAGATTATCATCACCTACCTGTTGGCTGGGCCTGCTGTACTTGTCCTTCGAGTTGAACTGGCTGATAAATGTAGGTTTGTCCATCAGGAGTTTGAATAATTTGAGGAGTCTGTGGTTGCTGGATAACTATTTGTTGCCCAGCCCCAGCTAAGCTGGAGACGGGTACTACTTGAATCTGTCCATTAGGTGCGGCAACCTGGATAGTTTGCGGCAGCATCATTGCTTGGCCGCCCTGACCCATTTGAACAACCTGAACGGCTCCTCCGCTGCCAACCATGACGGTCTGACCTTCGCCAAGTTGCTCCATGATGACGTTTCACTGTCAACAGAGCAAGAATCCAGGATGTTAAAATCGATCATTCTTACACCGATAGAAATGAAATAACCGAAAGTAATATTCGACACAGAATAGCGAAAACATACTGCTTGCTAAAACCGCGTATTTCAGGTTAGAATTGCAACGCACGGTGACACTCTGGGAAAAAATTACAAGCGTCCGTGCTGCTGACGCAAAGGCAATATTGCGTATAACCTAGTATAGTAGCAACAACAAGTAACTGTAAAAGGCGAATACGAGAGAGCTAGGCATCGATAATAGGCGAGCAGACGGTCGCGTAAATCAATAAATCCGTGGGTGCATGTAAATCGTCTGATAGAAGGTCAGGACGCGGGGCGTCGAAACGGTAGCAAGGCATCGTTGATTATTAAAATCGCCATTACCATTGCCACGAAATATCGTTTGCATCAAACATGGCCGTAGCCGTTTCTCTAGCGGCGTATGTGAACGTGGAGACGGGTAAAACGTGTCTGACATAACGAAAATAACGAAATTGATCGAGGCTCCATGAGCCAAAGTGATCACGGTAGATGTTTGATAATTTGTGGACTTACATTGGATATTTTCGTCGGCACTTTCCCAATGATTGGTCGGCAAATTGAGGACCAATGGTCGGCGATATAGAGCCCGGCTGTAGCCTGTATTGGTGCGACTGTGAGGGGAACTGCCAGTCCGGGGCGAAGCGGCGGTCGATGCCCCTTCGATGCCCGCCAATGGCGCCCGCCCTTCCTCTTTCTGCGACGCGGTTCGCTCCCCTCCGCCACCTTACTCGCTCCTTACTCGCCCCCTACACCCGCTTTCTTTCAAAATATCCGCTGGAGCATCGTCCAGTTTCATTTTCATTCATTTTCCACGAGTCAACACTCGCCGAGAGTTTCGGTCCACAGCCCTTTTTAAATAAATGTGCTTCAGATATTTTTACCCCCCTCTCATGACGCATTTCAGGCTTGACATTACAGGCATACAATGTGCATAAATCAGAGAATTCCACTATTCGCAGGCCACGTTTCGCAATTCACGTTATAACGCGTACTACGATGATGATTATCGACCAATGCGACGTTGATCACGTGATATATCAGCCAAATATTTGATTTTTCAAGATGTAAGGGTTTTTTAATTTAATGTATACATGTGATACGTTTTTCGATAAACATGTGTTTGTATTTGATCGTTTTCGCTTTACACACGATAATTGGGAAGATAATTATCAGGCGTTCGTTGTATGGAGATATTCAGTATGCTCGGTAAAACTTATACAGTGTTGTATGAATGTACGACCGTTTTTTTTTACTTTTCGTTTCTTTCAATTCTTTTTACCCAATCGTTATAATTAATGTCTTTGTATAAATGTAGAGTTGCAGCTGTACCTTTGTCAGCAGCTTAGTGACGTAATATATGGTAAATTGGAATTATGCAATGGAACCAGATAACGCGTAGCTGAAACTATGCAAGCTTGTCATTTCATTGAACGAAACAAAAATTAACGCCTTTGTATGATAAGTTCATAACTTTACTGCTTACAACTTCCTCTGATCTAGCTACATGCGTTGGATACATGCACGTAATAAACTTTCGACCTAATTCTGGCTTCAACGAAGAATAAGCCCTTTTTCATATTTCGAATCCGTTTTATAACTCCTTTTGGTATTTGAATATAGCGGCTATCGATAACCACATTCACACCCAGCTGTGATGTTAGTAAGGGTTCGTAACCCATCGACTGTGTGCACGTACGAAAGATAAGAGGCAATAAGAGGAACTTGTATTGAAGAGTTGAATGTTTGAGTATATAATTAATTTATTGTAAAATATATGAAGAGTACAATGAAATGTGGAAGAGGTAAAAGGGAAAAAAAGTGGATTTAGATGTTGGCCAAAAGAGAGATGACTCGAAAGTGTGTATATGGGGGGAAAGGGGAAGGATGCAAGGGACTGGTTAGTTACAGTTTAGGAGTAAAGGGAGCATTCCGCCAATGCGATATGGGAACCAAGAAAGTGAGGTGATGATAAGAAGAGGATGTAGGGTATAAGGTAGCTGTAAGAGTGTGGGAAAAGAATCTAAGGTCTGGAGGACATAACAACGGAATAACAGTTGGAGAAAAAAATCTGAAATAATTCAGCAATGCTATTTAGAGTTAGGACTTTAGTATAAAAAATCATGAACGGAATAAAAAATTCTAAGGGTAAATCATTGGTTGAGTTGGCATGGGATACCTCATATCAATTATTACTGGGGGCCAAATGATGAATGCGCGCCAGGTGTGCGTTGAGTCTCCCTCTAACATAAAACAGCTTGCCGCACTCCTTGCACTCGAACCTCCTCTGCTCAATCGCTGCATGTTTTCTGAGATGACTCTTTAGATTCAGCTTGTTGCTGAAAATAATAAATCACGTATTTATCTCTACGAGTACGAAAATTGGACAGCATAGAAGAAAACTAAAAAGTTTCACACGGTTCGATTACCTTAGAACTTTTCCGCACAGTTCGCAAATGTAATTTCCTTTTTCATGCCTCACCATATGATCCCATCTCGCAGTAATACTTCTGTAAAATAAAGATTCAAGGATTTTATAATTTGATAGCTAATGTTTATTGAACCGCAATTTAATAATAATGGTACCTGAAAGATTTTCCGCAATGATGACAAACAAAAGGTTTATCTCCAGTGTGTATTCGCTCGTGATCGAGTAATGAATAGTAAGAAGTCAGTTGTTTACCACAGTATCGGCAAATGAACACATCGCGGCTGCTCTTGCTCTGACTTCCATCCTGTTTAACTTTCGAATTGCTCTTTGCGAACTTGACAGTTTTACCATGGACATCTCTCAAATGCTTCCTTAGAATTTGCACACTTTTAAAGACATTATCACAGAGATGACAAGTATGTTCGGAATGTTTAGCGCGATGTCTGATCTTTTTGGTGAATATAGAATGAAAAGAAAATGCAGGTAAATACCAATTGCAATATTATAATGCAACTTATAATAAAAATTAACTGCGGTCTGCTTTTACCATATTAGCATTTCGATTAAATGTATGGCCGCATATGTCACACTGGTAAGGCTTGGTTCCGTTATGAATGGTTTGGTGTAATTTGAGTTTAAATCTATCTCCGAAAGCCCGGCTGCATATTTCACATCTGAACTTGTCCCAGCATGCAGGGTCGTGAACCTGGAATTATAAGTTCAGAATAATTGTAAAACTATCCTAGTACGAATATCAATGATGCGTTCAGAAAATGCATGCTCTAAACTTACATTGCGATGCTTTTGATATAGCACCTTGTCAACAAATATTTTTGGACAAGTGACACACTTGTAGACCGTCACTGATGGGTCTTTGAGCATTACCTGTTTGTGTACCTGCAAAGAGAAAAACATGAGAAAAAAAGCAATGTGAATATCCATTTTTTATCATACAAAATATTTAATTATCAACTCACTCGCATGTGAATCATAAGCTTCTGTTTCCTCAAAAATACTTTATTGCAATACTTGCAAACGTGTACAACATTTCTTGAGTTAGAATTTTTCTTTTTCAATTGGTTATGGGCTGCTCGTTTGTGCGTAAGATACTCAAATACAGACTGACACCATTTTTGGCACAGCGAACATTTGACTCGTCTAGGCAAATGGGTAATGTGATGCGTGCGAAATTGCTTTTCATCTACAAAGACTATTTTACACTTCGTGCAGTTTAACTTTGATAGATTGTTGCTTGATTTTGAAGATTTTTCAAGTAGCCGATTTAATGGCAATGAAATATCAGGGTAATTGCTGGTTAATTGTGGTATTTTAGATTCTGAATTGATTGTGTCAGGTGCGTCGTCCCAAAGTTCTTCAATCTTCACGCAGTTGTCGCATGCTAAAATTTTACCACTATGATTTAACGTTTTGTGGGCTAGCAGTTCGTGAGATGTTTCGAAGCTGTGATCACAGAAACTGCAACGCCATTTCAGAAGATGAGAATTTTCTATGTGCCTGTCAAACATATTCATATCTTCGAAAAAATCGTTGCACAGGTCACATTTTATCGGACCGTCTATCCGAAATACAGGCTCCTCTGTCTCCATGGACTTAAATTCAGAGACTTTTGATGCATTTCTCGTTGGCTTTTTGTAACCCTGGGGGGTTTTTGACTTGTTGAACTTTGATCGAAGGATCATATCAGCTCTTAGAGAACCGACTATTAATTTATAACTAATGTTTAAATAATATAAACAATGTTGGCAAATGTATAGAGGCAGATTGTCAGTGGGCAAAACCTGCGATAAAAAAAGGAATCGGATGTAATAATTTCAAGAATGTTTTATAGAAGAAAAAAATGTTGCTGGTTTTGTTTTTGCTATTATCTGACACTTACTATTACTGGTAAACATCTACTTATTTTCTCAGCCAAGTTAGAATCCCCAAATATTGGAAAGTAGTTTTGACTTTTGTTGCTCGCACAAATTCGGCAATAAATATTGCCTCCTGGGTGGGTAATTTCAACAATCTTATCCAATTTGTTGTTAAATGGTTCCCAGATCGGATCAAGATCAAAATCATTGTTCACTATAATAATAAAGGTACTTGACCCTAACATACACAGAAAATGCAGTACTGCAAAACTATGATTAAGTTTTTTGGAAATCAAAGAATCAGTATACAAAAATGCGTATATCAAAAACTTACTGTGAATATTTGGCATTGCGTTATTTTTCAGTAGCAAACCATTGTTTGAATCGAAGCAATCCATAGAAAAATGTTTTCTGCAAATTACACTTTCGGCAGTTGGCATCCAGCCTTTTCTACACACTCTTAGCCATTTTTCTAAAAGAACAGGGTCGTGTAGTGGAAATCTGCGAAATGACAAAGTATATTATAATTGTTCACCTATGAATAAACATCTAGGAAACAAATGAGATATGCACAGAAAATAATCCGAAAGAACAGCTTACTTATAAAAGAATGATTTCAACCAATGCGCTTCGAATTGGCTGCTACAATTGGCTGCCGAGCACACAAGTGTCTTCCTATCGGAATTTTCATTACTTTCGTGGAGGTTCGAGTTCTAAACAAATTAATGTTAACTCTATTTGTTTTCACTTTGTTCTACAATCGGGATACACAAGGCAGTTTAAAAACTGACCTGCACCTTGAAACTTCTAATAAGTGCAGTGGAGGTATCTGAATGATCAGCAGGTAATCTGTTCACTTTCGGTGTTGCTGAATCAATGAATTTTGGCTCTTCAGGAGGCCTTTTAGGTAGAGGAGGATGATTTGATGATTCAAATATCGTTGGCACTGCGTTACATTTCAGTTTCCGAGTACCGTCTTCCCTAGTCTTTTCCCATTGATCCTGGTCAAAGTGTACCTAAAGAAAACAACAGGAAGCAGGACGATGAGTTAGAATGTACATTTCTTGTATTATAAATGCACTTCCAGATTCACCTCGCATAATCGACTGTTGTCAGTTGGCTGCCACCTGTCTCTGTTCATCTGCGATGCCCAAAGTGCTCTCCTCTCAGGATTCCGTGGAAAGCTTTTCATGAAAAAACCTCTGTCGCCTCTATTCGAACAACCAACTGCCGAACAACCAGACATATCTGCTGAATGTTAAACAGATTTTGTGTTTATTCTTGTTTTACCAGGAATTCAACGAGTTCAAAAAAGCGAAAAAACTTTGATACGAAATAAAGAATTTTTTGTGATCGGCTTCAGAGGTTTTGGCAGAGAATGTTTCACATTTTTGTAAGCCTAACCTCCAAGTTTTGTGTTATCCTGGTATTGCTATTCTTCAATTCATTTCGTATAATCTGTCCTGAAATGAAAATTCACACGGGTTTCCCGTGGCGTTTTCTAGTGTAACAGATTCTATAATTGATGCTCCAATTACTGTAGCAGAACCTCGATCATCCACCGGATATCTTCAAAGCTGCAGCATTGACTACAAAATTTGATGGAATAAACAACGGCCATTGTGAATTTATGTGAACTCCGTGTGAATTATTGTTCATGTTTACAGCGATGTAAATTGGATTGCATATTCTCAGGAGATTAACCAATTCATTTTTAATGCAAATAATGAATGTATTGGAGAAAAAATCGTAAAGAATATGCAGCCAAGAAGCTTATTCATCTTTTTTCGAGTATGTTCTCTTAAGGCAGTTGGGCAGTAATTTCAGAAATGTTTAATTCACATGAGTTTAAATTATATAATTTTTTGAGAAATTTTCAACAATCTAATACCTAAAGTTTTAAAATCGATAGTTCTTACACGACACATTACCTGTTATTTCATCAGCCTAGTTCATATCTATGTAGCATATAATTTCCACATTTAAACACTTGCAATAGATTTCAAACTCATTACTTACTTAAAATAACTTCGTACAATGAACACAGAAAACGTAAGAAGAGGACGTTTGTGGACGAAATTTGCTATCCGTTACAATGACAAGTATGTACATATTGTATTGTATGGGCGAATATAACATTTATAGATAACGTTGTAGATGTATAATATTCATTTCTTGATTGATCTTTTTGTTTTAGTCTTACCCACGCATAAAATGGTGATTAATTCCCCGTTCACTTGAAGAAGGAAACCGAAAAGCAGAAGAAAACCTTATCAAATATCATTAGCAAGCTAAAAAAATAAAATGGCTGAAAGACAAGTGTTATTCACGAGGAGTTGTTTTCTTTCAAAAATTGAATTGAGTAAGTATACGTTTTTATTTTTGTGTGTTTTTATTGTACAAAATACTATAAAATATGCAAATTCTACGTATGGATGCACGTTTACACGCCCGAAAGCCTTCACACAAAGATTTATATAATATTGTAGCATAATAATAGCCTCGTTCTAAAAGGTATGTCGTTATTTAAGGACGTTACGACATGTTTAATGACAGTCGATTTAGAGACGACACTTTCTCGATAACTTCGTTCGTCTGTAAACGTACGTTTGATTTTGTTGTTTAACTGAACCAACGGTTAGAGCGCGATCTACGCTAATATGTATTATCCTGAGGTACCTGTATTTGTTTTAGATATGCTTAGCAATATACTTATTTATTTGAGCAGAAAATCTTTTATCTGACCATTCGTATGACCCTTTCCAGACTACTTTGACACCCTGGAACACAGAAAAGACATGAAAAGGCCAACACCAAAGAGGTTACGAGGAACATTTTTTGTTTTTTCGCGGTGACTTGTGATTCACTGCTAGCATCATATTTGGACTGCACGCAATCGATTCCTCTCGTGAAATTACGTCGATATTGTAAATCAAAGAATTTATTTCAGGATCATTGAAAATTGTCATAATTTTTAGCAAAAGTAACAGTTTTTTGACACCGCCAAAATTGCAGAAAAGACACCAAGAAAAGAAAATACTAGTAAAATGTGAATAAATTTAATGGTTTAATCATACTAATGCAGGTGATGTGAAGTAGTTACAATGGAATATCATACATAGTAAATCGTATCGTGCAGTGGTACGTTGCGCTTATACGAAAGCAGCATTTTCAAGTACATTGACGAAATAAAACGGTTACTGTTCCTTTCTATATTTTTTGGATACTGCACAGTTAGAACATAGTGTACATATTGCACTACATTTTCCTCCGGTAGTAGTTAGATGTCTATGAAGTGCAATCACATTTTTGATGTTATTTTTGTCATTCGGTTGTGTACTCGCAACATGTCAAATAAATGCACACTGACACTCCACCACTTGTATTATGATATAATAAAGGCGAATAAAATAAAATAAAACTTCCTAGCTGTGAATTTGTGATTTTTCTTCCCCTGCGTTTTCAAATCCATGCGTCAGCATCCACATGAATCGGAGTTAGAATTTAATTCGACGTGACGATCAATCATTTTTTAAATTCGTCAGAAATCGAACCAAAAGTCCTGAGGCAATAGCCTTACTTCTTTGGAGTTTTTCAAAGACGAGAATTTTTCTGCTCAGAATCGATTTGTATGACCCTTTCCCGACTAATTGTACGCCCAATAACTTTGGAGATACGGCAAAAAGGGCGTAGGATAAACAGCACGAAAACTACGACGGAGGGACCAGTAGCAGAAAAATTAGGAAGATGCGTCTTTCGTTTTTTGGTTGTAACTTTTGATCCGTTGCTCGCAGCGTATTGGGACTGCGCTCAATCGATTTCTCTCGCAAAATTACGTCGTAATAGTGCCCTAAAGAATCAATTGCAGCACTTTTCAAAGTCGTCAAAATTTTCGCCAAAAATCCAAAGGGGTTAGCCTTACTTTTTTTGCGATTTTTGTAGCCGAAAATTTCTGGTCTCCGAATTGATTTGTATGACCGTTTCTTGGCTAATTGAAACCCCAGGAACTCAGAAAACACATTGAAAAAAGCGTAGGACCAACAGCAGAGAAATGACAATAAAAATCTGCAGTTTTTTGGCTGTAACTTTTGATCCGTTGCTCGCAGCGTATTGGGACTGCACTCAATCGATTTCTCTCGCAAAATTACGTCGGAATAGTGCCCTAAAAAATCAATTGCAGCACTTTTCAAAGTCGTCGAAATTTTCGCCAAAAATCCAAAGGGGTTAGCCTTACTTTTATTGCGATTTTTGTAGCCGAAAATTTCTGGTCTCCGAATTGATTTGTATGACCGTTTCTAGGCTAATTGGAACCCCAGGAACTCAGAAAACACATTGAAAAGAGCGTAGGACCAACAGCAGACAAATGACGATGAAAATCTGCAGTTTTTTGGCTGTAACTTTTGATCCGTTGCTCGCAGCGTATTGGGACTGCGCTCAATCGATTTCTCTCGAAAAATTACGTCGGAATAGTGCCCTAAAGAATCAATTGCAGCACTTTTCAAAGTCGTCGAAATTTTAGCCAAAAATCCAAAGGGGTTAGCCTTACTTTTTTTGCGATTTTTGGAGCCGAAAATTTCTGGTCTCCGAATTGATTTGTATGACCGTTTCTTGGCTAATTGGAACCCCAGGAACTCAGAAAACACATTAAAAAGAGCGTAGGACCAACAGCAGACAAATGACGATGAAAATCTGCAGTTTTTTGGCTGTAACTTTTGATCCGTTGCTCGCAGCGTATTGGGACTGGGCTCAATCGATTTCTCTCGCAAAATTACGTCGGAATAGTGCCCTAAAGAATCAATTGCGGCACTATTCAAAGTCGTCGAAATTTTCGCCAAAAATCCAAAGGGGTTAGCCTTACTTTTTTTGCGATTTTTGGAGCCGAAAATTTCTGGTCTCCGAATTGATTTGTATGACCGTTTCTAGGCTAATTGAAACCCCAGGAACTCAGAAAACACATTGAAAAAAGCGTAGGACCAACAGCAGAGAAATGACAATAAAAATCTGCAGTTTTTTGGCTGTAACTTTTGATCCGTTGCTCGCAGCGTATTGGGACTGCGCTCAATCGATTTCTCTCGCAAAATTACGTCGGAATAGTGCCCTAAAGAATCAATTGCAGCACTTTTCAAAGTCATCGAAATTTTCGCCAAAAATCCAAAGGGGTTAGCCTTACTTTTTTTGCGATTTTTGGAGCCGAAAATTTCTGGTCTCCGAATTGATTTGTATGACCGTTTCTTGGCTAATTGGAACCCCAGGAACTCAGAAAACACATTAAAAAAGCGTAGGACCAACAGCAGACAAATGACGATGAAAATCTGCAGTTTTTTGGCTGTAACTTTTGATCCGTTGCTCGCAGCGTATTGGGACTGCGCTCAATCGATTTCTCTCGCAAAATTACGTCGGAATAGTGCCCTGAAGAATCAATTGCAGCACTTTTCAAAGTCGTCGAAATTTTCGCCAAAAATCCAAAGGGGTTAGCCTTACTTTTTTTGCGATTTTTGGAGCCGAAAATTTCTGGTCTCCGAATTGGTTTGTATGACCGTTTCTAGGCTAATTGGAACCCCAGGAACTCAGAAAACACATTGAAAAGAGCGTAGGACCAACAGCAGACAAATGACGATGAAAATCTGCAGTTTTTTGGCTGTAACTTTTGATCCGTGGCTCGCAGCGTATTGGGACTGCGCTCAATCGATTTCTCTCGGAAAATTACGTCGGAATAGTGCCCTAAAAAATCAATTGCAGCACTTTTCAAAGTCGTCGAAATTTTCGCCAAAAATCCAAAGGGGTTAGCCTTACTTTTTTTGCGATTTTTTGAGCCGAAAATTTCTGGTCTCCGAATTGATTTGTATGACCGTTTCTTGGCTAATTGGAACCCCAGGAACTCAGAAAACACATTGAAAAGAGCGTAGGACCAACAGCAGACAAATGACGATGAAAATCTGCAGTTTTTTGGCTGTAACTTTTGATCCGTTGCTCGCAGCGTATTGGGACTGCGCTCAATCGATTTCTCTCGCAAAATTACGTCGGAATAGTGCCCTAAAGAATCAATTGCAGCACTTTTCAAAGTCGTCGAAATTTTCGCCAAAAATCCAAAGGGGTTAAACTTACTTTTTTTGCGATTTTTGGAGCCGAAAATTTCTGGTCTCCGAATTGGTTTGTATGACCGTTTCTAGGCTAATTGGAACCCCAGGAACTCAGAAAACACATTGAAAAGAGCGTAGGACCAACAGCAGACAAATGACGATGAAAATCTGCAGTTTTTTGGCTGTAACTTTTGATCCGTTGCTCGCAGCGTATTGGGACTGCGCTCAATCGATTTCTCTCGCAAAATTACGTCGGAATAGTGCCCTGAAGAATCAATTGCAGCACTTTTCAAAGTCGTCGAAATTTTCGCCAAAAATCCAAAGGGGTTAGCCTTACTTTTTTTGCGATTTTTGGAGCCGAAAATTTCTGGTCTCCGAATTGGTTTGTATGACCGTTTCTAGGCTAATTGGAACCCCAGGAACTCAGAAAACACATTGAAAAGAGCGTAGGACCAACAGCAGACAAATGACGATGAAAATCTGCAGTTTTTTGGCTGTAACTTTTGATCCGTGGCTCGCAGCGTATTGGGACTGCGCTCAATCGATTTCTCTCGGAAAATTACGTCGGAATAGTGCCCTAAAAAATCAATTGCAGCACTTTTCAAAGTCGTCGAAATTTTCGCCAAAAATCCAAAGGGGTTAGCCTTACTTTTTTTGCGATTTTCGGAGCCGAAAATTTCTGGTCTCCGAATTGATTTGTATGACCGTTTCTAGGCTAATTGGAACCCCAGGAACTCAGAAAACACATTGAAAAGAGCGTAGGACCAACAGCAGACAAATGACGATGAAAATCTGCAGTTTTTTGGCTGTAACTTTTGATCCGTTGCTCGCAGCGTATTGGGACTGCGCTCAATCGATTTCTCTCGCGAAATTACGTCGGAATAGTGCCCTGAAGAATCAATTGCAGCACTTTTCAAAGTCGTCGAAATTTTCGCCAAAAATCCAAAGGGGTTAGCCTTACTTTTTTTGCGATTTTTGGAGCCGAAAATTTCTGGTCTCCGAATTGGTTTGTATGACCGTTTCTAGGCTAATTGGAACCCCAGGAACTCAGAAAACACATTGAAAAGAGCGTAGGACCAACAGCAGACAAATGACGATGAAAATCTGCAGTTTTTTGGCTGTAACTTTTGATCCGTTGCTCGCAGCGTATTGGGACTGCGCTCAATCGATTTCTCTCGCAAAATTACGTCGGAATAGTGCCCTGAAGAATCAATTGCAGCACTTTTCAAAGTCGTCGAAATTTTCGCCAAAAATCCAAAGGGGTTAGCCTTACTTTTTTTGCGATTTTTGGAGCCGAAAATTTCTGGTCTCCGAATTGGTTTGTATGACCGTTTCTAGGCTAATTGGAACCCCAGGAACTCAGAAAACACATTGAAAAGAGCGTAGGACCAACAGCAGACAAATGACGATGAAAATCTGCAGTTTTTTGGCTGTAACTTTTGATCCGTTGCTCGCAGCGTATTGGGACTGCGCTCAATCGATTTCTCTCGCAAAATTACGTCGGAATAGTGCCCTAAAGAATCAATTGCAGCACTTTTCAAAGTCGTCGAAATTTTCGCCAAAAATCCAAAGGGGTTAGCCTTACTTTTTTTGCGATTTTTGGAGCCGAAAATTTCTGGTCTCCGAATTGGTTTGTATGACCGTTTCTAGGCTAATTGGAACCCCAGGAACTCAGAAAACACATTGAAAAGAGCGTAGGACCAACAGCAGACAAATGACGATGAAAATCTGCAGTTTTTTGGCTGTAACTTTTGATCCGTTGCTCGCAGCGTATTGAGACTGCGCTCAATCGATTTCTCTCGCAAAATTACGTCGGAATAGTGCCCTAAAGGATCAATTGCAGCACTTTTCAAAGTCGTCGAAATTTTCGCCAAAAATCCAAAGGGGTTAGCCTTACTTTTTTTGCGATTTTTGGAGCCGAAAATTTCTGGTCTCCGAATTGATTTGTATGACCGTTTCTTGGCTAATTGGAACCGCAGGAACTCAGAAAACACATTGAAAAGAGCGTAGGACCAACAGCAGACAAATGACGATGAAAATCTGCAGTTTTTTGGCTGTAACTTTTGATCCGTTGCTCGCAGCGTATTGGGACTGCGCTCAATCGATTTCTCTCGCAAAATTACGTCGGAATAGTGCCCTAAAGAATCAATTGCAGCACTTTTCAAAGTCGTCGAAATTTTCGCCAAAAATCCAAAGGGGTTAGCCTTACTTTTTTTGCGATTTTTGGAGCCGAAAATTTCTGGTCTCCGAATTGGTTTGTATGACCGTTTCTAGGCTAATTGGAACCCCAGGAACTCAGAAAACACATTGAAAAGAGCGTAGGACCAACAGCAGACAAATGACGATGAAAATCTGCAGTTTTTTGGCTGTAACTTTTGATCCGTTGCTCGCAGCGTATTGGGACTGCGCTCAATCGATTTCTCTCGCAAAATTACGTCGGAATAGTGCCCTAAAGAATCAATTGCAGCACTTTTCAAAGTTGTCGAAATTTTCGCCAAAAATCCAAAGGGGTTAGCCTTACTTTTTTTGCGATTTTTGGAGCCGAAAATTTCTGGTCTCCGAATTGATTTGTATGACCGTTTCTAGGCTAATTGGAACCCCAGGAACTCAGAAAACACATTGAAAAGAGCGTAGGACCAACAGCAGACAAATGACGATGAAAATCTGCAGTTTTTTGGCTGTAACTTTTGATCCGTTGCTCGCAGCGTATTGGGACTGCGCTCAATCGATTTCTCTCGCAAAATTACGTCGGAATAGTGCCCTAAAGGATCAATTGCAGCACTTTTCAAAGTCGTCGAAATTTTCGCCAAAAATCCAAAGGGGTTAGCCTTACTTTTTTTGCGATTTTTGGAGCCGAAAATTTCTGGTCTCCGAATTGATTTGTATGACCGTTTCTTGGCTAATTGGAACCGCAGGAACTCAGAAAACACATTGAAAAGAGCGTAGGACCAACAGCAGACAAATGACGATGAAAATCTGCAGTTTTTTGGCTGTAACTTTTGATCCGTTGCTCGCAGCGTATTGGGACTGCGCTCAATCGATTTCTCTCGCAAAATTACGTCGGAATAGTGCCCTAAAGAATCAATTGCAGCACTTTTCAAAGTCGTCGAAATTTTCGCCAAAAATCCAAAGGGGTTAGCCTTACTTTTTTTGCGATTTTTGGAGCCGAAAATTTCTGGTCTCCGAATTGGTTTGTATGACCGTTTCTAGGCTAATTGGAACCCCAGGAACTCAGAAAACACATTGAAAAGAGCGTAGGACCAACAGCAGACAAATGACGATGAAAATCTGCAGTTTTTTGGCTGTAACTTTTGATCCGTTGCTCGCAGCGTATTGGGACTGCGCTCAATCGATTTCTCTCGCAAAATTACGTCGGAATAGTGCCCTAAAGAATCAATTGCAGCACTTTTCAAAGTTGTCGAAATTTTCGCCAAAAATCCAAAGGGGTTAGCCTTACTTTTTTTGCGATTTTTGGAGCCGAAAATTTCTGGTCTCCGAATTGATTTGTATGACCGTTTCTAGGCTAATTGGAACCCCAGGAACTCAGAAAACACATTGAAAAGAGCGTAGGACCAACAGCAGACAAATGACGATGAAAATCTGCAGTTTTTTGGCTGTAACTTTTGATCCGTTGCTCGCAGCGTATTGGGACTGCGCTTAATCGATTTCTCTCGCAAAATTACGTCGGAATAGTGCCCTAAAAAATCAATTGCAGCACTTTTCAAAGTCGTCGAAATTTTCGCCAAAAATCCAAAGGGGTTAGCCTTACTTTTTTTGCGATTTTTGGAGCCGAAAATTTCTGGTCTCCGAATTGATTCGTATGACCGTTTCTAGGCTAATTGGAACCCCAGGCACTCAGAAAACACATTGAAAAGAGCGTAGGACCAACAGCAGACAAATGACGATGAAAATCTGCAGTTTTTTGGCTGTAACTTTTGATCCGTTGCTCGCAGCGTATTGGGACTGCGCTCAATCGATTTCTCTCGCAAAATTACGTCGGAATAGTGCCCTAAAGAATCAATTGCAGCACTTTTCAAAGTCGTCGAAATTTTCGCCAAAAATCCAAAGGGGTTAGCCTTACTTTTGTTGCGATTTTTGAAGCCGAAAATTTCTGGTCTCCGAATTGATTTGTATGACCGTATCTAGGCTAATTGGAACCCCAGGAACTCGGAAAACACATTGAAAAGAGCGTAGGACCAACAGCAGACAAATGACGATGAAAATCTGCAGTTTTTTGGCTGTAACTTTTGATCCGTTGCTCGCAGCGTATTGGGACTGCGTTCAATCGATTTCTCTCGCAAAATTACGTCGGAATAGTGCCCTAAAAAATCAATTGCAGCACTTTTCAAAGTCGTCGAAATTTTCGCCAAAAATCCAAAGGGGTTAGCCTTACTTTTTTTGCGATTTTTGGAGCCGAAAATTTCTGGTCTCCGAATGGATTTGTATGACCGTTTCTAGGCTAATTGGAACCCCAGGAACTCAGAAAACACATTGAAAAGAGCGTAGGACCAACAGCAGACAAATGACGATGAAAATCTGCAGTTTTTTGGCTGTAACTTTTGATCCGTTGCTCGCAGCGTATTGGGACTGCGCTCAATCGATTTCTGTCGCAAAATTACGTCGGAATAGTGCCCTAAAGAATCAATTGCAGCACTTTTCAAAGTCGTCGAAATTTTCGCCAAAAATCCAAAGGGGTTAGCCTTACTTTTTTTGCGATTTTTGGAGCCGAAAATTTCTGGTCTCCGAATTGATTTGTATGACCGTTTCTTGGCTAATTGGAACCCCAGGAACTCAGAAAACACATTCAAAAGAGCGTAGGACCAACAGCAGACAAATGACGATGAAAATCTGCAGTTTTTTGGCTGTAACTTTTGATCCGTTGCTCGCAGCGTATTGGGACTGCGCTCAATCGACTTCTCTCGCAAAATTACGTCGGAATAGTGCCCTAAAGAATCAATTGCAGCACTTTTCAAAGTCGTCGAAATTTTCGCCAAAAATCCAAAGGGGTTAGCCTTACTTTTTTTGCGATTTTTGAAGCCGAAATTTTCTGGTCTCCGAATTGATTTGTATGACCGTTTCTAGGCTAATTGGAACCCCAGGAACTCAGAAAACACATTGAAAAGAGCGTAGGACCAACAGCAGACAAATGACGATGAAAATCTGCAGTTTTTTGGCTGTAACTTTTGATCCGTTGCTCGCAGCGTATTGGGACTGCGCTCAATCGATTTCTCTCGCAAAATTACGTCGGAATAGTGCCCTCAAAAATCAATTGCAGCACTTTTCAAAGTCGTCGAAATTTTCGCCAAAAATCCAAAGGGGTTAGCCTTACTTTTTTTGCGATTTTTGGAGCCAAAAATTTCTGGTCTCCGGATTGATTTGTATGACCGTTTCTAGGCTAATTGGAACCCCAGGAAATCAGAAAACACATTGAAAAAAGCGTAGGTTCAACAGCAGACAAATGACCATGAAAATCTGCAGTTTTTTGGCTCTAACTTTTGATCCGTTGCTCGCAGCGTATTGGGACTGCGCTCAATCGATTTCTCTCGCAAAATTACGTCGGAATAGTGCCCTAAAAAATCAATTGCAGCACTTTTCAAAGTCGTCGAAATTTTCGCCAAAAATCCAAAGGGGTTAGCCTTACTTTTTTTGCGATTTTTGGAGCCGAAAATTTCTGGTCTCCGAATTGATTCGTATGACCGTTTCTAGGCTAATTGGAACCCCAGGAACTCAGAAAACACATTGAAAAGAGCGTAGGACCAACAGCAGACAAATGACGATGAAAATCTGCAGTTTTTTGGCTGTAACTTTTGATCCGTTGCTCGCAGCGTATTGGGACTGCGCTCAATCGATTTCTCTCGCAAAATTACGTCGGAATAGTGCCCTAAAGAATCAATTGCAGCACTTTTCAAAGTCGTCGAAATTTTCGACAAAAATCCAAAGGGGTTAGCCTTACTTTTTTTGCGATTTTTGGAGCCGAAAATTTCTGGTCTCCGAATTGATTTGTATGACCGTTTCTAGGCTAATTGGAACCCCAGGAACTCAGAAAACACATTGAAAAGAGCGTAGGACCAACAGCAGACAAATGACGATGAAAATCTGCAGTTTTTTGGCTGTAACTTTTGATCCGTTGCTCGCAGCGTATTGGGACTGCGCTCAATCGATTTCTCTCGCAAAATCACGTCGGAATAGTGCCCTAAAAAATCAATTGCAGCACTTTTCAAAGTCGTCGAAATTTTCGCCAAAAATCCAAAGGGGTTAGCCTTACTTTTTTTGCGATTTTTGGAGCCGAAAATTTCTGGTCTCCGAATTGATTCGTATGACCGTTTCTAGGCTAATTGGAACCCCAGGAACTCGGAAAACACATTGAAAAGAGCGTAGGACCAACAGCAGACAAATGACGATGAAAATCTGCAGTTTTTTGGCTGTAACTTTTGATCCGTTGCTCGCAGCGTATTGGGACTGCGTTCAATCGATTTCTCTCGCAAAATTACGTCGGAATAGTGCCCTAAAAAATCAATTGCAGCACTTTTCAAAGTCGTCGAAATTTTCGCCAAAAATCCAAAGGGGTTAGCCTTACTTTTTTTGCGATTTTTGGAGCCGAAAATTTCTGGTCTCCGAATTGATTTGTATGACCGTTTCTAGGCTAATTGGAACCCCAGGAACTCAGAAAACACATTGAAAAGAGCGTAGGACCAACAGCAGACAAATGACGATGAAAATCTGCAGTTTTTTGGCTGTAACTTTTGATCCGTTGCTCGCAGCGTATTGGGACTGCGCTCAATCGATTTCTCTCGCGAAATTACGTCGGAATAGTGCCCTGAAGAATCAATTGCAGCACTTTTCAAAGTCGTCGAAATTTTCGCCAAAAATCCAAAGGGGTTAGCCTTACTTTTGTTGCGATTTTTGAAGCCGAAAATTTCTGGTCTCCGAATTGATTTGTATGACCGTTTCTAGGCTAATTGGAACCCCAGGAACTCGGAAAACACATTGAAAAGAGCGTAGGACCAACAGCAGTAAAATGACGATGAAAATCTGCAGTTTTTTGGCTGTAACTTTTGATCCGTTGCTCGCAGCGTATTGGGACTGCGCTCAATCGATTTCTCTCGCAAAATTACGTCGGAATAGTGCCCTAAAGAATCAATTGCAGCACTTTTCAAAGTCGTCGAAATTTTCGACAAAAATCCAAAGGGGTTAGCCTTACTTTTTTTGCGATTTTTGGAGCCGAAAATTTCTGGTCTCCGAATTGATTTGTATGACCGTTTCTAGGCTAATTGGAACCCCAGGAACTCAGAAAACACATTGAAAAGAGCGTAGGACCAACAGCAGACAAATGACGATGAAAATCTGCAGTTTTTTGGCTGTAACTTTTGATCCGTTGCTCGCAGCGTATTGGGACTGCGCTCAATCGATTTCTCTCGCAAAATTACGACGGAATAGTGCCCTAAAAAATCAATTGCAGCACTTTTCAAAGTCGTCGAAATTTTGGCCAAAAATCCAAAGGGGTTAGCCTTACTTTTTTTGCGATTTTTGTAGCCGAAAATTTCTGGTCTCCGAATTGATTTGTATGACCGTTTCTAGGCTAATTGGAACCCCAGGAAATCAGAAAACACATTGAAAAAAGCGTAGGACCAACAGCAGACAAATGACGATGAAAATCTGCAGTTTTTTGGCTGTAACTTTTGATCCGTTGCTCGCAGCGTATTGGGACTGCGCTCAATCGAGTTCTCTCGCGAAATTACGTCGGAATAGTGCCCTGAAGAATCAATTGCAGCACTTTTCAAAGTCGTCGAAATTTTCGCCAAAAATCCAAAGGGGTTAGCCTTACTTTTGTTGCGATTTTTGAAGCCGAAAATTTCTGGTCTCCGAATTGATTTGTATGACCGTTTCTAGGCTAATTGGAACCCCAGGAACTCGGAAAACACATTGAAAAGAGCGTAGGACCAACAGCAGACAAATGACGATGAAAATCTGCAGTTTTTTGGCTGTAACTTTTGATCCGTTGGTCGCAGCGTATTGGGACTGCGCTCAATCGATTTCTCTCGCAAAATTACGTCGGAATAGTGCCCTAAAGGATCAATTGCAGCACTTTTCAAAGTCGTCGAAATTTTCGCCAAAAATCCAAAGGGGTTAGCCTTACTTTTTTTGCGATTTTTGGAGCCGAAAATTTCTGGTCTCCGAATTGATTTGTATGACCGTTTCTAGGCTAATTGGAACCCCAGGAACTCAGAAAACACATTGAAAAGAGCGTAGGACCAACAGCAGACAAATGACGATGAAAATCTGCAGTTTTTTGGCTGTAACTTTTGATCCGTTGCTCGCAGCGTATTGGGACTGCGCTCAATCGATTTCTCTCGCGAAATTACGTCGGAATAGTGCCCTGAAGAATCAATTGCAGCACTTTTCAAAGTCGTCGAAATTTTCGCCAAAAATCCAAAGGGGTTAGCCTTACTTTTGTTGCGATTTTTGAAGCCGAAAATTTCTGGTCTCCGAATTGATTTGTATGACCGTTTCCAGGCTAATTGGAACCCCAGGAACTCGGAAAACACATTGAAAAGAGCGTAGGACCAACAGCAGACAAATGACGATGAAAATCTGCAGTTTTTTGGCTGTAACTTTTGATCCGTTGCTCGCAGCGTATTGGGACTGCGCTCAATCGATTTCTCTCGCAAACTTACGTCGGAATAGTGCCCTAAAGAATCAATTGCAGCACTTTTCAAAGTCGTCGAAATTTTCGACAAAAATCCAAAGGGGTTAGCCTTACTTTTTTTGCGATTTTTGGAGCCGAAAATTTCTGGTCTCCGAATTGATTTGTATGACCGTTTCTAGGCTAATTGGAACCCCAGGAACTCAGGAAACACATTGAAAAGAGCGTAGGACCAACAGCAGACAAATGACGATGAAAATCTGCAGTTTTTTGGCTGTAACTTTTGATCCGTTGCTCGCAGCGTATTGGGACTGCGCTCAATCGATTTCTCTCGCAAAATTACGTCGGAATAGTGCCCTAAAAAATCAATTGCAGCACTTTTCAAAGTCGTCGAAATTTTCGCCAAAAATCCAAAGGGGTTAGCCTTACTTTTTTTGCGATTTTTGAAGCCGAAAATTTCTGGTCTCCGAATTGATTTGTATGACCGTTTCTAGGCTAATTGGAACCCCAGGAAATCAGAAAACACATTGAAAAAAGCGTAGGACCAACAGCAGACAAATGACGATGAAAATCTGCAGTTTTTTGGCTGTAACTTTTGATCCGTTGCTCGCAGCGTATTGGGACTGCGCTCAATCGATTTCTCTCGCAAAATTACGTCGGAATAGTGCCCTAAAAAATCAATTGCAGCACTTTTCAAAGTCGTCGAAATTTTCGCCAAAAATCCAAAGGGGTTAGCCTTACTTTTTTTGCGATTTTTGGAGCCGAAAATTTCTGGTCCCCGAATTGATTTGTATGACCGTTTCTAGGCTAATTGGAACCCCAGGAACTCAGAAAACACATTGAAAAGAGCGTAGGACCAACAGCAGACAAATGACGATGAAAATCTGCAGTTTTTTGGCTGTAACTTTTGATCCGTTGCTCGCAGCGTATTGGGACTGCGCTCAATCGAGTTCTCTCGCGAAATTACGTCGGAATAGTGCCCTGAAGAATCAATTGCAGCACTTTTCAAAGTCGTCGAAATTTTCGCCAAAAATCCAAAGGGGTTAGCCTTACTTTTGTTGCGATTTTTGAAGCCGAAAATTTCTGGTCTCCGAATTGATTTGTATGACCGTTTCTAGGCTAATTGGAACCCCAGGAACTCGGAAAACACATTGAAAAGAGCGTAGGACCAACAGCAGACAAATGACGATGAAAATCTGCAGTTTTTTGGCTGTAACTTTTGATCCGTTGCTCGCAGCGTATTGGGACTGCGCTCAATCGATTTCTCTCGCAAAATTACGTCCGAATAGTGCCCTAAAAAATCAATTGCAGCACTTTTCAAAGTCGTCGAAATTTTCGCCAAAAATCCAAAGGGGTTAGCCTTACTTTTTTTGCGATTTTTGGAGCCGAAAATTTCTGGTCTCCCAATTGATTTGTATGACCGTTTCTAGGCTAATTGGAACCCCAGGAACTCAGAAAACACATTGAAAAGAGCGTAGGACCAACAGCAGACAAATGACGATGAAAATCTGCAGTTTTTTGGCTGTAACTTTTGATCCGTTGGTCGCAGCGTATTGGGACTGCGCTCAATCGATTTCTCTCGCAAAATTACGTCGGAATAGTGCCCTAAAGGATCAATTGCAGCACTTTTCAAAGTCGTCGGAATTTTCGCCAAAAATCCAAAGGGGTTAGCCTTACTTTTTTTGCGATTTTTGGAGCCGAAAATTTCTGGTCTCCGAATTGATTTGTATGACCGTTTCTAGGCTAATTGGAACCCCAGGAACTCGGAAAACACATTGAAAAGAGCGTAGGACCAACAGCAGACAAATGACGATGAAAATCTGCAGTTTTTTGGATGTAACTTTTGATCCGTTGGTCGCAGCGTATTGGGACTGCGCTCAATCGATTTCTCTCGCAAAATTACGTCGGAATAGTGCCCTAAAGGATCAATTGCAGCACTTTTCAAAGTCGTCGAAATTTTCGCCAAAAATCCAAAGGGGTTAGCCTTACTTTTTTTGCGATTTTTGGAGCCGAAAATTTCTGGTCTCCGAATTGATTTGTATGACCGTTTCTAGGCTAATTGGAACCCCAGGAACTCAGAAAACACATTGAAAAGAGCGTAGGACCAACAGCAGACAAATGACGATGAAAATCTGCAGTTTTTTGGCTGTAACTTTTGATCCGTTGCTCGCAGCGTATTGGGACTGCGCTCAATCGATTTCTCTCGCGAAATTACGTCGGAATAGTGCCCTGAAGAATCAATTGCAGCACTTTTCAAAGTCGTCGAAATTTTCGCCAAAAATCCAAAGGGGTTAGCCTTACTTTTGTTGCGATTTTTGAAGCCGAAAATTTCTGGTCTCCGAATTGATTTGTATGACCGTTTCTAGGCTAATTGGAACCCCAGGAACTCGGAAAACACATTGAAAAGAGCGTAGGACCAACAGCAGACAAATGACGATGAAAATCTGCAGTTTTTTGGCTGTAACTTTTGATCCGTTGCTCGCAGCGTATTGGGACTGCGCTCAATCGATTTCTCTCGCAAAATTACGTCGGAATAGTGCCCTAAAGAATCAATTGCAGCACTTTTCAAAGTCGTCGAAATTTTCGACAAAAATCCAAAGGGGTTAGCCTTACTTTTTTTGCGATTTTTGGAGCCGAAAATTTCTGGTCTCCGAATTGATTTGTATGACCGTTTCTAGGCTAATTGGAACCCCAGGAACTCAGAAAACACATTGAAAAGAGCGTAGGACCAACAGCAGACAAATGACGATGAAAATCTGCAGTTTTTTGGCTGTAACTTTTGATCCGTTGCTCGCAGCGTATTGGGACTGCGCTCAATCGATTTCTCTCGCAAAATTACGTCGGAATAGTGCCCTCAAAAATCAATTGCAGCACTTTTCAAAGTCGTCGAAATTTTCGCCAAAAATCCAAAGGGGTTAGCCTTACTTTTTTTGCGATTTTTGGAGCCAAAAATTTCTGGTCTCCGGATTGATTTGTATGACCGTTTCTAGGCTAATTGGAACCCCAGGAAATCAGAAAACACATTGAAAAAAGCGTAGGTTCAACAGCAGACAAATGACCATGAAAATCTGCAGTTTTTTGGCTCTAACTTTTGATCCGTTGCTCGCAGCGTATTGGGACTGCGCTCAATCGATTTCTCTCGCAAAATTACGTCGGAATAGTGCCCTAAAAAATCAATTGCAGCACTTTTCAAAGTCGTCGAAATTTTCGCCAAAAATCCAAAGGGGTTAGCCTTACTTTTTTTGCGATTTTTGGAGCCGAAAATTTCTGGTCTCCGAATTGATTCGTATGACCGTTTCTAGGCTAATTGGAACCCCAGGAACTCAAAAAACACATTGAAAAGAGCGTAGGACCAACAGCAGACAAATGACGATGAAAATCTGCAGTTTTTTGGCTGTAACTTTTGATCCGTTGCTCGCAGCGTATTGGGACTGCGCTCAATCGATTTCTCTCGCAAAATTACGTCGGAATAGTGCCCTAAAGGATCAATTGCAGCACTTTTCAAAGTCGTCGGAATTTTCGCCAAAAATCCAAAGGGGTTAGCCTTACTTTTTTTGCGATTTTTGGAGCCGAAAATTTCTGGTCTCCGAATTGATTTGTATGACCGTTTCTAGGCTAATTGGAACCCCAGGAACTCGGAAAACACATTGAAAAGAGCGTAGGACCAACAGCAGACAAATGACGATGAAAATCTGCAGTTTTTTGGATGTAACTTTTGATCCGTTGGTCGCAGCGTATTGGGACTGCGCTCAATCGATTTCTCTCGCAAAATTACGTCGGAATAGTGCCCTAAAGGATCAATTGCAGCACTTTTCAAAGTCGTCGAAATTTTCGCCAAAAATCCAAAGGGGTTAGCCTTACTTTTTTTGCGATTTTTGGAGCCGAAAATTTCTGGTCTCCGAATTGATTTGTATGACCGTTTCTAGGCTAATTGGAACCCCAGGAACTCAGAAAACACATTGAAAAGAGCGTAGGACCAACAGCAGACAAATGACGATGAAAATCTGCAGTTTTTTGGCTGTAACTTTTGATCCGTTGCTCGCAGCGTATTGGGACTGCGCTCAATCGATTTCTCTCGCGAAATTACGTCGGAATAGTGCCCTGAAGAATCAATTGCAGCACTTTTCAAAGTCGTCGAAATTTTCGCCAAAAATCCAAAGGGGTTAGCCTTACTTTTGTTGCGATTTTTGAAGCCGAAAATTTCTGGTCTCCGAATTGATTTGTATGACCGTTTCTAGGCTAATTGGAACCCCAGGAACTCGGAAAACACATTGAAAAGAGCGTAGGACCAACAGCAGACAAATGACGATGAAAATCTGCAGTTTTTTGGCTGTAACTTTTGATCCGTTGCTCGCAGCGTATTGGGACTGCGCTCAATCGATTTCTCTCGCAAAATTACGTCGGAATAGTGCCCTAAAGAATCAATTGCAGCACTTTTCAAAGTCGTCGAAATTTTCGACAAAAATCCAAAGGGGTTAGCCTTACTTTTTTTGCGATTTTTGGAGCCGAAAATTTCTGGTCTCCGAATTGATTTGTATGGCCGTTTCTAGGCTAATTGGAACCCCAGGAACTCAGAAAACACATTGAAAAGAGCGTAGGACCAACAGCAGACAAATGACGATGAAAATCTGCAGTTTTTTGGCTGTAACTTTTGATCCGTTGCTCGCAGCGTATTGGGACTGCGCTCAATCGATTTCTCTCGCAAAATTACGTCGGAATAGTGCCCTCCAAAATCAATTGCAGCACTTTTCAAAGTCGTCGAAATTTTCGCCAAAAATCCAAAGGGGTTAGCCTTACTTTTTTTGCGATTTTTGGAGCCAAAAATTTCTGGTCTCCGGATTGATTTGTATGACCGTTTCTAGGCTAATTGGAACCCCAGGAAATCAGAAAACACATTGAAAAAAGCGTAGGTTCAACAGCAGACAAATGACCATGAAAATCTGCAGTTTTTTGGCTCTAACTTTTGATCCGTTGCTCGCAGCGTATTGGGACTGCGCTCAATCGATTTCTCTCGCAAAATTACGTCGGAATAGTGCCCTAAAAAATCAATTGCAGCACTTTTCAAAGTCGTCGAAATTTTCGCCAAAAATCCAAAGGGGTTAGCCTTACTTTTTTTGCGATTTTTGGAGCCGAAAATTTCTGGTCTCCGAATTGATTCGTATGACCGTTTCTAGGCTAATTGGAACCCCAGGAACTCAGAAAACACATTGAAAAGAGCGTAGGACCAACAGCAGACAAATGACGATGAAAATCTGCAGTTTTTTGGCTGTAACTTTTGATCCGTTGCTCGCAGCGTATTGGGACTGCGCTCAATCGATTTCTCTCGCAAAATTACGTCGGAATAGTGCCCTAAAGAATCAATTGCAGCACTTTTCAAAGTCGTCGAAATTTTCGACAAAAATCCAAAGGGGTTAGCCTTACTTTTTTTGCGATTTTTGGAGCCGAAAATTTCTGGTCTCCGAATTGATTTGTATGACCGTTTCTAGGCTAATTGGAACCCCAGGAACTCAGAAAACACATTGAAAAGAGCGTAGGACCAACAGCAGACAAATGACGATGAAAATCTGCAGTTTTTTGGCTGTAACTTTTGATCCGTTGCTCGCAGCGTATTGGGACTGCGCTCAATCGATTTCTCTCGCAAAATCACGTCGGAATAGTGCCCTAAAAAATCAATTGCAGCACTTTTCAAAGTCGTCGAAATTTTCGCCAAAAATCCAAAGGGGTTAGCCTTACTTTTTTTGCGATTTTTGGAGCCGAAAATTTCTGGTCTCCGAATTGATTCGTATGACCGTTTCTAGGCTAATTGGAACCCCAGGAACTCGGAAAACACATTGAAAAGAGCGTAGGACCAACAGCAGACAAATGACGATGAAAATCTGCAGTTTTTTGGCTGTAACTTTTGATCCGTTGCTCGCAGCGTATTGGGACTGCGTTCAATCGATTTCTCTCGCAAAATTACGTCGGAATAGTGCCCTAAAAAATCAATTGCAGCACTTTTCAAAGTCGTCGAAATTTTCGCCAAAAATCCAAAGGGGTTAGCCTTACTTTTTTTGCGATTTTTGGAGCCGAAAATTTCTGGTCTCCGAATTGATTTGTATGACCGTTTCTAGGCTAATTGGAACCCCAGGAACTCAGAAAACACATTGAAAAGAGCGTAGGACCAACAGCAGACAAATGACGATGAAAATCTGCAGTTTTTTGGCTGTAACTTTTGATCCGTTGCTCGCAGCGTATTGGGACTGCGCTCAATCGATTTCTCTCGCGAAATTACGTCGGAATAGTGCCCTGAAGAATCAATTGCAGCACTTTTCAAAGTCGTCGAAATTTTCGCCAAAAATCCAAAGGGGTTAGCCTTACTTTTGTTGCGATTTTTGAAGCCGAAAATTTCTGGTCTCCGAATTGATTTGTATGACCGTTTCCAGGCTAATTGGAACCCCAGGAACTCGGAAAACACATTGAAAAGAGCGTAGGACCAACAGCAGACAAATGACGATGAAAATCTGCAGTTTTTTGGCTGTAACTTTTGATCCGTTGCTCGCAGCGTATTGGGACTGCGCTCAATCGATTTCTCTCGCAAAATTACGTCGGAATAGTGCCCTAAAGAATCAATTGCAGCACTTTTCAAAGTCGTCGAAATTTTCGACAAAAATCCAAAGGGGTTAGCCTTACTTTTTTTGCGATTTTTGGAGCCGAAAATTTCTGGTCTCCGAATTGATTTGTATGACCGTTTCTAGGCTAATTGGAACCCCAGGAACTCAGAAAACACATTGAAAAGAGCGTAGGACCAACAGCAGACAAATGACGATGAAAATCTGCAGTTTTTTGGCTGTAACTTTTGATCCGTTGCTCGCAGCGTATTGGGACTGCGCTCAATCGATTTCTCTCGCAAAATTACGTCGGAATAGTGCCCTAAAAAATCAATTGCAGCACTTTTCAAAGTCGTCGAAATTTTCGCCAAAAATCCAAAGGGGTTAGCCTTACTTTTTTTGCGATTTTTGAAGCCGAAAATTTCTGGTCTCCGAATTGATTTGTATGACCGTTTCTAGGCTAATTGGAACCCCAGGAAATCAGAAAACACATTGAAAAAAGCGTAGGACCAACAGCAGACAAATGACGATGAAAATCTGCAGTTTTTTGTCTGTAACTTTTGATCCGTTGCTCGCAGCGTATTGGGACTGCGCTCAATCGATTTCTCTCGGAAAATTACGTCGGAATAGTGCCCTAAAAAATCAATTGCAGCACTTTCCAAAGTCGTCGAAATTTTCGCCAAAAATCCAAAGGGGTTAGCCTTACTTTTTTTGCGATTTTTGGAGCCGAAAATTTCTGGTCTCCGAATTGATTTGTATGACCGTTTCTAGGCTAATTGGAACCCCAGGAAATCAGAAAACACATTAAAAAAAGCGTAGGACCAACAGCAGACAAATGACGATGAAAATCTGCAGTTTTTTGGCTGTAACTTTTGATCCGTTGCTCGCAGCGTATTGGGACTGCGCTCAATCGATTTCTCTCGGAAAATTACGTCGGAATAGTGCCCTAAAAAATCAATTGCAGCACTTTCCAAAGTCGTCGAAATTTTCGCCAAAAATCCAAAGGGGTTAGCCTTACTTTTTTTGCGATTTTTGGAGCCGAAAATTTCTGGTCTCCGAATTGATTTGTATGACCGTTTCTAGGCTAATTGGAACCCCAGGAAATCAGAAAACACATTAAAAAAAGCGTAGGACCAACAGCAGACAAATGACGATGAAAATCTGCAGTTTTTTGGCTGTAACTTTTGATCCGTTGCTCGCAGCGTATTGGGACTGCGCTCAATCGATTTCTCTCGCAAAATTACGTCGGAATAGTGCCCTAAAAAATCAATTGCAGCACTTTTCAAAGTCGTCGAAATTTTCGCCAAAAATCCAAAGGGGTTAGCCTTACTTTTTTTGCGATTTTTGGAGCCGAAAATTTCTGGTCCCCGAATTGATTTGTATGACCGTTTCTAGGCTAATTGGAACCCCAGGAACTCAGAAAACACATTGAAAAGAGCGTAGGACCAACAGCAGACAAATGACGATGAAAATCTGCAGTTTTTTGGCTGTAACTTTTGATCCGTTGCTCGCAGCGTATTGGGACTGCGCTCAATCGAGTTCTCTCGCGAAATTACGTCGGAATAGTGCCCTGAAGAATCAATTGCAGCACTTTTCAAAGTCGTCGAAATTTTCGCCAAAAATCCAAAGGGGTTAGCCTTACTTTTGTTGCGATTTTTGAAGCCGAAAATTTCTGGTCTCCGAATTGATTTGTATGACCGTTTCTAGGCTAATTGGAACCCCAGGAACTCGGAAAACACATTGAAAAGAGCGTAGGACCAACAGCAGACAAATGACGATGAAAATCTGCAGTTTTTTGGCTGTAACTTTTGATCCGTTGCTCGCAGCGTATTGGGACTGCGCTCAATCGATTTCTCTCGCAAAATTACGTCCGAATAGTGCCCTAAAAAATCAATTGCAGCACTTTTCAAAGTCGTCGAAATTTTCGCCAAAAATCCAAAGGGGTTAGCCTTACTTTTTTCGCGATTTTTGGAGCTGAAAATTTCTGGTCTCCCAATTGATTTGTATGACCGTTTCTAGGCTAATTGGAACCCCAGGAACTCAGAAAACACATTGAAAAGAGCGTAGGACCAACAGCAGACAAATGACGATGAAAATCTGCAGTTTTTTGGCTGTAACTTTTGATCCGTTGGTCGCAGCGTATTGGGACTGCGCTCAATCGATTTCTCTCGCAAAATTACGTCGGAATAGTGCCCTAAAGGATCAATTGCAGCACTTTTCAAAGTCGTCGGAATTTTCGCCAAAAATCCAAAGGGGTTAGCCTTACTTTTTTTGCGATTTTTGGAGCCGAAAATTTCTGGTCTCCGAATTGATTTGTATGACCGTTTCTAGGCTAATTGGAACCCCAGGAACTCGGAAAACACATTGAAAAGAGCGTAGGACCAACAGCAGACAAATGACGATGAAAATCTGCAGTTTTTTGGATGTAACTTTTGATCCGTTGGTCGCAGCGTATTGGGACTGCGCTCAATCGATTTCTCTCGCAAAATTACGTCGGAATAGTGCCCTAAAGGATCAATTGCAGCACTTTTCAAAGTCGTCGAAATTTTCGCCAAAAATCCAAAGGGGTTAGCCTTACTTTTTTTGCGATTTTTGGAGCCGAAAATTTCTGGTCTCCGAATTGATTTGTATGACCGTTTCTAGGCTAATTGGAACCCCAGGAACTCAGAAAACACATTGAAAAGAGCGTAGGACCAACAGCAGACAAATGACGATGAAAATCTGCAGTTTTTTGGCTGTAACTTTTGATCCGTTGCTCGCAGCGTATTGGGACTGCGCTCAATCGATTTCTCTCGCGAAATTACGTCGGAATAGTGCCCTGAAGAATCAATTGCAGCACTTTTCAAAGTCGTCGAAATTTTCGCCAAAAATCCAAAGGGGTTAGCCTTACTTTTGTTGCGATTTTTGAAGCCGAAAATTTCTGGTCTCCGAATTGATTTGTATGACCGTTTCTAGGCTAATTGGAACCCCAGGAACTCGGAAAACACATTGAAAAGAGCGTAGGACCAACAGCAGACAAATGACGATGAAAATCTGCAGTTTTTTGGCTGTAACTTTTGATCCGTTGCTCGCAGCGTATTGGGACTGCGCTCAATCGATTTCTCTCGCAAAATTACGTCGGAATAGTGCCCTAAAAAATCAATTGCAGCACTTTTCAAAGTTGTCGAAATTTTCGCCAAAAATCTCAAGGGGTTAGCCTTACTTTTTTTGCGATTTTTGGAGCCGAAAATTTCTGGTCTCCCAATTGATTTGTATGACCGTTTCTAGGCTAATTGGAACCCCAGGAACTCAGAAAACACATTGAAAAGAGCGTAGGACCAACAGCAGACAAATGACGATGAAAATCTGCAGTTTTTTGGCTGTAACTTTTGATCCGTTGGTCGCAGCGTATTGGGACTGCGCTCAACCGATTTCTCTCGCAAAATTACGTCGGAATAGTGCCCTAAAGGATCAATTGCAGCACTTTTCAAAGTCGTCGAAATTTTCGCCAAAAATCCAAAGGGGTTAGCCTTACTTTTTTTGCGATTTTTGGAGCCGAAAATTTCTGGTCTCCGAATTGATTTGTATGACCGTTTCTAGGCTAATTGGAACCCCAGGAACTCAGAAAACACATTGAAAAGAGCGTAGGACCAACAGCAGACAAATGACGATGAAAATCTGCAGTTTTTTGGCTGTAACTTTTGATCCGTTGCTCGCAGCGTATTGGGACTGCGCTCAATCGATTTCTCTCGCGAAATTACGTCGGAATAGTGCCCTGAAGAATCAATTGCAGCACTTTTCAAAGTCGTCGAAATTTTCGCCAAAAATCCAAAGGGGTTAGCCTGACTTTTGTTGCGATTTTTGAAGCCGAAAATTTCTGGTCTCCGAATTGATTTGTATGACCGTTTCTAGGCTAATTGGAACCCCAGGAACTCGGAAAACACATTGAAAAGAGCGTAGGACCAACAGCAGACAAATGACGATGAAAATCTGCAGTTTTTTGGCTGTAACTTTTGATCCGTTGCTCGCAGCGTATTGGGACTGCGCTCAATCGATTTCTCTCGCAAAATTACGTCGGAATAGTGCCCTAAAAAATCAATCGCAGCACTTTTCAAAGTCGTCGAAATTTTCGCCAAAAATCCAAAGGGGTTAGCCTTACTTTTTTTGCGATTTTTGAAGCCGAAAATTTCTGGTCTCCGAATTGATTTGTATGACCGTTTCTAGGCTAATTGGAACCCCAGGAAATCAGAAAACACATTGAAAAAAGCGTAGGACCAACAGCAGACAAATGACGATGAAAATCTGCAGTTTTTTGGCTGTAACTTTTGATCCGTTGCTCGCAGCGTATTGGGACTGCGCTCAATCGATTTCTCTCGGAAAATTACGTCGGAATAGTGCCCTTAAAAATCAATTGCAGCACTTTTCAAAGTCGTCGAAATTTTCGCCAAAAATCCAAAGGGGTTAGCCTTACTTTTTTTGCGATTTTTGGAGCCGAAAATTTCTGGTCTCCGAATTGATTTGTATGACCGTTTCTAGGCTAATTGGAACCCCAGGAAATCAGAAAACACATTGAAAAAAGCGTAGGACCAACAGCAGACAAATGACGATGAAAATCTGCAGTTTTTTGGCTGTAACTTTTGATCCGTTGCTCGCAGCGTATTGGGACTGCGCTCAATCGATTTCTCTCGCAAAATTACGTCGGAATAGTGCCCTAAAAAATCAATTGCAGCACTTTTCAAAGTCGTCGAAATTTTCGCCAAAAATCCAAAGGGGTTAGCCTTACTTTTTTAGCGATTTTTGGAGCCGAAAATTTCTGGTCCCCGAATTGATTTGTATGACCGTTTCTAGGCTAATTGGAACCCCAGGAACTCAGAAAACACATTGAAAAGAGCGTAGGACCAACAGCAGACAAATGACGATGAAAATCTGCAGTTTTTTGGCTGTAACTTTTGATCCGTTGCTCGCAGCGTATTGGGACTGCGCTCAATCGATTTCTCTCGCAAAATTGCGTCGGAATAGTGCCCTAAAGAATCAATTGCAGCACTTTTCAAAGTCGTCGAAATTTTCGCCAAAAATCCAAAGGGGTTAGCCTTACTTTTTTTGCGATTTTTGGAGCCGAAAATTTCTGGTCTCCGAATTGGTTTGTATGACCGTTTCTAGGCTAATTGGAACCCCAGGAACTTAGAAAACACATTGAAAAGAGCGTAGGACCAACAGCAGACAAATGACGATGAAAATCTGCAGTTTTTTGGCTGTAACTTTTGATCCGTTGCTCGCAGCGTATTGGGACTGCGCTCAATCGATTTCTCTCGCAAACCTACGTCGGAATAGTGCCCTAAAGAATCAATTGCAGCACTTTTCAAAGTCGTCGAAATTTTCGCCAAAAATCCAAAGGGGTTAGCCTTACTTTTTTTGCGATTTTTGGAGCCGAAAATTTCTGGTCTCCGAATTGATTTGTATGACCGTTTCTAGGCTAATTGGAACCCCAGGAACTCAGAAAACACATTGAAAAGAGCGTAGGACCAACAGCAGACAAATGACGATGAAAATCTGCAGTTTTTTGGCTGTAACTTTTGATCCGTTGCTCGCAGCGTATTGGGACTGCGCTCAATCGATTTCTCTCGCAAAATTACGTCGGAATAGTGCCCTGAAGAATCAATTGCAGCACTTTTCAAAGTCGTCGAAATTTTCGCCAAAAATCCAAAGGGGTTAGCCTTACTTTTTTTGCGATTTTTGGAGCCGAAAATTTCTGGTCTCCAAATTGATTTGTATGACCGTTTCTAGGCTAATTGGAACCCCAGGAACTCAGAAAACACATTGAAAAGAGCGTAGGACCAACAGCAGACAAATGACGATGAAAATCTGCAGTTTTTTGGCTGTAACTTTTGATCCGTTGCTCGCAGCGTATTGGGACTGCGCTCAATCGATTTCTCTCGCAAAATTGCGTCGGAATAGTGCCCTAAAGAATCAATTGCAGCACTTTTCAAAGTCGTCGAAATTTTCGCCAAAAATCCAAAGGGGTTAGCCTTACTTTTTTTGCGATTTTTGGAGCCGAAAATTTCTGGTCTCCGAATTGGTTTGTATGACCGTTTCTAGGCTAATTGGAACCCCAGGAACTTAGAAAACACATTGAAAAGAGCGTAGGACCAACAGCAGACAAATGACGATGAAAATCTGCAGTTTTTTGGCTGTAACTTTTGATCCGTTGCTCGCAGCGTATTGGGACTGCGCTTAATCGATTTCTCTCGCAAAATTACGTCGGAATAGTGCCCTGAAGAATCAATTGCAGCACTTTTCAAAGTCGTCGAAATTTTCGCCAAAAATCCAAAGGGGTTAGCCTTACTTTTTTTGCGATTTTTGAAGCCGAAAATTTCTGGTCTCCAAATTGATTTGTATGACCGTTTCTAGGCTAATTGGAACCCCAGGAACTCAGAAAACACATTGAAAAGAGCGTAGGACCAACAGCAGACAAATGACGATGAAAATCTGCAGTTTTTTGGCTGTAACTTTTGATCCGTTGCTCGCAGCGTATTGGGACTGCGCTCAATCGAGTTCTCTCGCGAAATTACGTCGGAATAGTGCCCTGAAGAATCAATTGCAGCACTTTTCAAAGTCGTCGAAATTTTCGCCAAAAATCCAAAGGGGTTAGCCTTACTTTTGTTGCGATTTTTGAAGCCGAAAATTTCTGGTCTCCGAATTGATTTGTATGACCGTTCCTAGGCTAATTGGAACCCCAGGAACTCGGAAAACACATTGAAAAGAGCGTAGGACCAACAGCAGACAAATGACGATGAAAATCTGCAGTTTTCTGGCTGTAACTTTTGATCCGTTGCTCGCAGCGTATTGGGACTGCGCTCAATCGATTTCTCTCGCAAAATTACGTCGGAATAGTGCCCTAAAGAATCAATTGCAGCACTTTTCAAAGTCGTCGAAATTTTCGACAAAAATCCAAAGGGGTTAGCCTTACTTTTTTTGCGATTTTTGGAGCCGAAATTTTCTGGTCTCCGAATTGATTTGTATGACCGTTTCTTGGCTAATTGGAACCCCAGGAACTCAGAAAACACATTCAAAAGAGCGTAGGACCAACAGCAGACAAATGACGATGAAAATCTGCAGTTTTTTGGCTGTAACTTTTGATCCGTTGCTCGCAGCGTATTGGGACTGCGCTCAATCGATTTCTCTCGGAAAATTACGTCGGAATAGTGCCCTTAAAAATCAATTGCAGCACTTTTCAAAGTCGTCGAAATTTTCGCCAAAAATCCAAAGGGGTTAGCCTTACTTTTTTTGCGATTTTTGGAGCCGAAAATTTCTGGTCTCCGAATTGATTTGTATGACCGTTTCTAGGCTAATTGGAACCCCAGGAAATCAGAAAACACATTGAAAAAAGCGTAGGACCAACAGCAGACAAATGACGATGAAAATCTGCAGTTTTTTGGCTGTAACTTTTGATCCGTTGCTCGCAGCGTATTGGGACTGCGCTCAATCGATTTCTCTCGCAAAATTACGTCGGAATAGTGCCCTAAAAAATCAATTGCAGCACTTTTCAAAGTCGTCGAAATTTTCGCCAAAAATCCAAAGGGGTTAGCCTTACTTTTTTTGCGATTTTTGGAGCCGAAAATTTCTGGTCCCCGAATTGATTTGTATGACCGTTTCTAGGCTAATTGGAACCCCAGGAACTCAGAAAACACATTGAAAAGAGCGTAGGACCAACAGCAGACAAATGACGATGAAAATCTGCAGTTTTTTGGCTGTAACTTTTGATCCGTTGCTCGCAGCGTATTGGGACTGCGCTCAATCGATTTCTCTCGCAAACCTACGTCGGAATAGTGCCCTAAAGAATCAATTGCAGCACTTTTCAAAGTCGTCGAAATTTTCGCCAAAAATCCAAAGGGGTTAGCCTTACTTTTTTTGCGATTTTTGGAGCCGAAAATTTCTGGTCTCCGAATTGATTTGTATGACCGTTTCTAGGCTAATTGGAACCCCAGGAACTCAGAAAACACATTGAAAAGAGCGTGGGACCAACAGCAGACAAATGACGATGAAAATCTGCAGTTTTTTGGCTGTAACTTTTGATCCGTTGCTCGCAGCGTATTGGGACTGCGCTCAATCGATTTCTCTCGCAAAATTACGTCGGAATAGTGCCCTGAAGAATCAATTGCAGCACTTTTCAAAGTCGTCGAAATTTTCGCCAAAAATCCAAAGGGGTTAGCCTTACTTTTTTTGCGATTTTTGGAGCCGAAAATTTCTGGTCTCCAAATTGATTTGTATGACCGTTTCTAGGCTAATTGGAACCCCAGGAACTCAGAAAACACATTGAAAAGAGCGTAGGACCAACAGCAGACAAATGACGATGAAAATCTGCAGTTTTTTGGCTGTAACTTTTGATCCGTTGCTCGCAGCGTATTGGGACTGCGCTCAATCGATTTCTCTCGCAAAATTGCGTCGGAATAGTGCCCTAAAGAATCAATTGCAGCACTTTTCAAAGTCGTCGAAATTTTCGCCAAAAATCCAAAGGGGTTAGCCTTACTTTTTTTGCGATTTTTGGAGCCGAAAATTTCTGGTCTCCGAATTGGTTTGTATGACCGTTTCTAGGCTAATTGGAACCCCAGGAACTTAGAAAACACATTGAAAAGAGCGTAGGACCAACAGCAGACAAATGACGATGAAAATCTGCAGTTTTTTGGCTGTAACTTTTGATCCGTTGCTCGCAGCGTATTGGGACTGCGCTTAATCGATTTCTCTCGCAAAATTACGTCGGAATAGTGCCCTGAAGAATCAATTGCAGCACTTTTCAAAGTCGTCGAAATTTTCGCCAAAAATCCAAAGGGGTTAGCCTTACTTTTTTTGCGATTTTTGAAGCCGAAAATTTCTGGTCTCCAAATTGATTTGTATGACCGTTTCTAGGCTAATTGGAACCCCAGGAACTCAGAAAACACATTGAAAAGAGCGTAGGACCAACAGCAGACAAATGACGATGAAAATCTGCAGTTTTTTGGCTGTAACTTTTGATCCGTTGCTCGCAGCGTATTGGGACTGCGCTCAATCGAGTTCTCTCGCGAAATTACGTCGGAATAGTGCCCTGAAGAATCAATTGCAGCACTTTTCAAAGTCGTCGAAATTTTCGCCAAAAATCCAAAGGGGTTAGCCTTACTTTTGTTGCGATTTTTGAAGCCGAAAATTTCTGGTCTCCGAATTGATTTGTATGACCGTTCCTAGGCTAATTGGAACCCCAGGAACTCGGAAAACACATTGAAAAGAGCGTAGGACCAACAGCAGACAAATGACGATGAAAATCTGCAGTTTTCTGGCTGTAACTTTTGATCCGTTGCTCGCAGCGTATTGGGACTGCGCTCAATCGATTTCTCTCGCAAAATTACGTCGGAATAGTGCCCTAAAGAATCAATTGCAGCACTTTTCAAAGTCGTCGAAATTTTCGACAAAAATCCAAAGGGGTTAGCCTTACTTTTTTTGCGATTTTTGGAGCCGAAATTTTCTGGTCTCCGAATTGATTTGTATGACCGTTTCTTGGCTAATTGGAACCCCAGGAACTCAGAAAACACATTCAAAAGAGCGTAGGACCAACAGCAGACAAATGACGATGAAAATCTGCAGTTTTTTGGCTGTAACTTTTGATCCGTTGCTCGCAGCGTATTGGGACTGCGCTCAATCGATTTCTCTCGGAAAATTACGTCGGAATAGTGCCCTTAAAAATCAATTGCAGCACTTTTCAAAGTCGTCGAAATTTTCGCCAAAAATCCAAAGGGGTTAGCCTTACTTTTTTTGCGATTTTTGGAGCCGAAAATTTCTGGTCTCCGAATTGATTTGTATGACCGTTTCTAGGCTAATTGGAACCCCAGGAAATCAGAAAACACATTGAAAAAAGCGTAGGACCAACAGCAGACAAATGACGATGAAAATCTGCAGTTTTTTGGCTGTAACTTTTGATCCGTTGCTCGCAGCGTATTGGGACTGCGCTCAATCGATTTCTCTCGCAAAATTACGTCGGAATAGTGCCCTAAAAAATCAATTGCAGCACTTTTCAAAGTCGTCGAAATTTTCGCCAAAAATCCAAAGGGGTTAGCCTTACTTTTTTTGCGATTTTTGGAGCCGAAAATTTCTGGTCCCCGAATTGATTTGTATGACCGTTTCTAGGCTAATTGGAACCCCAGGAACTCAGAAAACACATTGAAAAGAGCGTAGGACCAACAGCAGACAAATGACGATGAAAATCTGCAGTTTTTTGGCTGTAACTTTTGATCCGTTGCTCGCAGCGTATTGGGACTGCGCTCAATCGAGTTCTCTCGCGAAATTACGTCGGAATAGTGCCCTGAAGAATCAATTGCAGCACTTTTCAAAGTCGTCGAAATTTTCGCCAAAAATCCAAAGGGGTTAGCCTTACTTTTGTTGCGATTTTTGAAGCCGAAAATTTCTGGTCTCCGAATTGATTTGTATGACCGTTTCTAGGCTAATTGAAACCCCAGGAACTCGGAAAACACATTGAAAAGAGCGTAGGACCAACAGCAGACAAATGACGATGAAAATCTGCAGTTTTCTGGCTGTAACTTTTGATCCGTTGCTCGCAGCGTATTGGGACTGCGCTCAATCGATTTCTCTCGCAAAATTACGTCGGAATAGTGCCCTAAAGAATCAATTGCAGCACTTTTCAAAGTCGTCGAAATTTTCGACAAAAATCCAAAGGGGTTAGCCTTACTTTTTTTGCGATTTTTGGAGCCGAAAATTTCTGGTCTCCGAATTGATTTGTATGACCGTTTCTAGGCTAATTGGAACCCCAGGAACTCAGAAAACACATTGAAAAGAGCGTAGGACCAACAGCAGACAAATGACGATGAAAATCTGCAGTTTTTTGGCTGTAACTTTTGATCCGTTGCTCGCAGCGTATTGGGACTGCGCTCAATCGATTTCTCTCGCAAAATTACGTCGGAATAGTGCCCTAAAAAATCAATTGCAGCACTTTTCAAAGTCGTCGAAATTTTCGCCAAAAATCCAAAGGGGTTAGCCTTACTTTTTTTGCGATTTTTGAAGCCGAAAATTTCTGGTCTCCGAATTGATTTGTATAACCGTTTCTAGGCTAATTGGAACCCCAGGAAATCAGAAAACACATTGAAAAAAGCGTAGGACCAACAGCAGACAAATGACGATGAAAATCTGCAGTTTTTTGGCTGTAACTTTTGATCCGTTGCTCGCAGCGTATTGGGACTGCGCTCAATCGATTTCTCTCGGAAAATTACGTCGGAATAGTGCCCTAAAAAATCAATTGCAGCACTTTCCAAAGTCGTCGAAATTTTCGCCAAAAATCCAAAGGGGTTAGCCTTACTTTTTTTGCGATTTTTGGAGCCGAAAATTTCTGGTCTCCGAATTGATTTGTATGACCGTTTCTAGGCTAATTGGAACCCCAGGAAATCAGAAAACACATTGAAAAAAGCGTAGGACCAACAGCAGACAAATGACGATGAAAATCTGCAGTTTTTTGGCTGTAACTTTTGATCCGTTGCTCGCAGCGTATTGGGACTGCGCTCAATCGATTTCTCTCGCAAAATTACGTCGGAATAGTGCCCTAAAAAATCAATTGCAGCACTTTTCAAAGTCGTCGAAATTTTCGCCAAAAATCCAAAGGGGTTAGCCTTACTTTTTTTGCGATTTTTGGAGCCGAAAATTTCTGGTCCCCGAATTGATTTGTATGACCGTTTCTAGGCTAATTGGAACCCCAGGAACTCAGAAAACACATTGAAAAGAGCGTAGGACCAACAGCAGACAAATGACGATGAAAATCTGCAGTTTTTTGGCTGTAACTTTTGATCCGTTGCTCGCAGCGTATTGGGACTGCGCTCAATCGAGTTCTCTCGCGAAATTACGTCGGAATAGTGCCCTGAAGAATCAATTGCAGCACTTTTCAAAGTCGTCGAAATTTTCGCCAAAAATCCAAAGGGGTTAGCCTTACTTTTGTTGCGATTTTTGAAGCCGAAAATTTCTGGTCTCCGAATTGATTTGTATGACCGTTTCTAGGCTAATTGGAACCCCAGGAACTCGGAAAACACATTGAAAAGAGCGTAGGACCAACAGCAGACAAATGACGATGAAAATCTGCAGTTTTTTGGCTGTAACTTTTGATCCGTTGCTCGCAGCGTATTGGGACTGCGCTCAATCGATTTCTCTCGCAAAATTACGTCCGAATAGTGCCCTAAAAAATCAATTGCAGCACTTTTCAAAGTCGTCGAAATTTTCGCCAAAAATCCAAAGGGGTTAGCCTTACTTTTTTTGCGATTTTTGGAGCCGAAAATTTCTGGTCTCCCAATTGATTTGTATGACCGTTTCTAGGCTAATTGGAACCCCAGGAACTCAGAAAACACATTGAAAAGAGCGTAGGACCAACAGCAGACAAATGACGATGAAAATCTGCAGTTTTTTGGCTGTAACTTTTGATCCGTTGGTCGCAGCGTATTGGGACTGCGCTCAATCGATTTCTCTCGCAAAATTACGTCGGAATAGTGCCCTAAAAAATCAATTGCAGCACTTTTCAAAGTCGTCGAAATTTTCGCCAAAAATCCAAAGGGGTTAGCCTTACTTTTTTTGCGATTTTTGGAGCCGAAAATTTCTGGTCCCCGAATTGATTTGTATGACCGTTTCTAGGCTAATTGGAACCCCAGGAACTCAGAAAACACATTGAAAAGAGCGTAGGACCAACAGCAGACAAATGACGATGAAAATCTGCAGTTTTTTGGCTGTAACTTTTGATCCGTTGCTCGCAGCGTATTGGGACTGCGCTCAATCGATTTCTCTCGCAAAATTGCGTCGGAATAGTGCCCTAAAGAATCAATTGCAGCACTTTTCAAAGTCGTCGAAATTTTCGCCAAAAATCCAAAGGGGTTAGCCTTACTTTTTTTGCGATTTTTGGAGCCGAAAATTTCTGGTCTCCGAATTGGTTTGTATGACCGTTTCTAGGCTAATTGGAACCCCAGGAACTTAGAAAACACATTGAAAAGAGCGTAGGACCAACAGCAGACAAATGACGATGAAAATCTGCAGTTTTTTGGCTGTAACTTTTGATCCGTTGCTCGCAGCGTATTGGGACTGCGCTCAATCGATTTCTCTCGCAAAATTACGTCGGAATAGTGCCCTAAAGAATCAATTGCAGCACTTTTCAAAGTCGTCGAAATTTTCGCCAAAAATCCAAAGGGGTTAGCCTTACTTTTTTTGCGATTTTTGGAGCCGAAAATTTCTGGTCTCCGAATTGATTTGTATGACCGTTTCTAGGCTAATTGGAACCCCAGGAACTCAGAAAACACATTGAAAAGAGCGTAGGACCAACAGCAGACAAATGACGATGAAAATCTGCAGTTTTTTGGCTGTAACTTTTGATCCGTTGCTCGCAGCGTATTGGGACTGCGCTCAATCGATTTCTCTCGCAAAATTACGTCGGAATAGTGCCCTGAAGAATCAATTGCAGCACTTTTCAAAGTCGTCGAAATTTTCGCCAAAAATCCAAAGGGGTTAGCCTTACTTTTTTTGCGATTTTTGGAGCCGAAAATTTCTGGTCTCCAAATTGATTTGTATGACCGTTTCTAGGCTAATTGGAACCCCAGGAACTCAGAAAACACATTGAAAAGAGCGTAGGACCAACAGCAGACAAATGACGATGAAAATCTGCAGTTTTTTGGCTGTAACTTTTGATCCGTTGCTCGCAGCGTATTGGGACTGCGCTCAATCGAGTTCTCTCGCGAAATTACGTCGGAATAGTGCCCTGAAGAATCAATTGCAGCACTTTTCAAAGTCGTCGAAATTTTCGCCAAAAATCCAAAGGGGTTAGCCTTACTTTTGTTGCGATTTTTGAAGCCGAAAATTTCTGGTCTCCGAATTGATTTGTATGACCGTTTCTAGGCTAATTGGAACCCCAGGAACTCGGAAAACACATTGAAAAGAGCGTAGGACCAACAGCAGACAAATGACGATGAAAATCTGCAGTTTTCTGGCTGTAACTTTTGATCCGTTGCTCGCAGCGTATTGGGACTGCGCTCAATCGATTTCTCTCGCAAAATTACGTCGGAATAGTGCCCTAAAGAATCAATTGCAGCACTTTTCAAAGTCGTCGAAATTTTCGACAAAAATCCAAAGGGGTTAGCCTTACTTTTTTTGCGATTTTTGGAGCCGAAAATTTCTGGTCTCCGAATTGATTTGTATGACCGTTTCTAGGCTAATTGGAACCCCAGGAACTCAGAAAACACATTGAAAAGAGCGTAGGACCAACAGCAGACAAATGACGATGAAAATCTGCAGTTTTTTGGCTGTAACTTTTGATCCGTTGCTCGCAGCGTATTGGGACTGCGCTCAATCGATTTCTCTCGCAAAATTACGTCGGAATAGTGCCCTAAAAAATCAATTGCAGCACTTTTCAAAGTCGTCGAAATTTTCGCCAAAAATCCAAAGGGGTTAGCCTTACTTTTTTTGCGATTTTTGAAGCCGAAAATTTCTGGTCTCCGAATTGATTTGTATGACCGTTTCTAGGCTAATTGGAACCCCAGGAAATCAGAAAACACATTGAAAAAAGCGTAGGACCAACAGCAGACAAATGACGATGAAAATCTGCAGTTTTTTGGCTGTAACTTTTGATCCGTTGCTCGCAGCGTATTGGGACTGCGCTCAATCGATTTCTCTCGGAAAATTACGTCGGAATAGTGCCCTAAAAAATCAATTGCAGCACTTTCCAAAGTCGTCGAAATTTTCGCCAAAAATCCAAAGGGGTTAGCCTTACTTTTTTTGCGATTTTTGGAGCCGAAAATTTCTGGTCTCCGAATTGATTTGTATGACCGTTTCTAGGCTAATTGGAACCCCAGGAAATCAGAAAACACATTGAAAAAAGCGTAGGACCAACAGCAGACAAATGACGATGAAAATCTGCAGTTTTTTGGCTGTAACTTTTGATCCGTTGCTCGCAGCGTATTGGGACTGCGCTCAATCGATTTCTCTCGCAAAATTACGTCGGAATAGTGCCCTAAAAAATCAATTGCAGCACTTTTCAAAGTCGTCGAAATTTTCGCCAAAAATCCAAAGGGGTTAGCCTTACTTTTTTTGCGATTTTTGGAGCCGAAAATTTCTGGTCCCCGAATTGATTTGTATGACCGTTTCTAGGCTAATTGGAACCCCAGGAACTCAGAAAACACATTGAAAAGAGCGTAGGACCAACAGCAGACAAATGACGATGAAAATCTGCAGTTTTTTGGCTGTAACTTTTGATCCGTTGCTCGCAGCGTATTGGGACTGCGCTCAATCGAGTTCTCTCGCGAAATTACGTCGGAATAGTGCCCTGAAGAATCAATTGCAGCACTTTTCAAAGTCGTCGAAATTTTCGCCAAAAATCCAAAGGGGTTAGCCTTACTTTTGTTGCGATTTTTGAAGCCGAAAATTTCTGGTCTCCGAATTGATTTGTATGACCGTTTCTAGGCTAATTGGAACCCCAGGAACTCGGAAAACACATTGAAAAGAGCGTAGGACCAACAGCAGACAAATGACGATGAAAATCTGCAGTTTTTTGGCTGTAACTTTTGATCCGTTGCTCGCAGCGTATTGGGACTGCGCTCAATCGATTTCTCTCGCAAAATTACGTCCGAATAGTGCCCTAAAAAATCAATTGCAGCACTTTTCAAAGTCGTCGAAATTTTCGCCAAAAATCCAAAGGGGTTAGCCTTACTTTTTTTGCGATTTTTGGAGCCGAAAATTTCTGGTCTCCCAATTGATTTGTATGACCGTTTCTAGGCTAATTGGAACCCCAGGAACTCAGAAAACACATTGAAAAGAGCGTAGGACCAACAGCAGACAAATGACGATGAAAATCTGCAGTTTTTTGGCTGTAACTTTTGATCCGTTGGTCGCAGCGTATTGGGACTGCGCTCAATCGATTTCTCTCGCAAAATTACGTCGGAATAGTGCCCTAAAGGATCAATTGCAGCACTTTTCAAAGTCGTCGGAATTTTCGCCAAAAATCCAAAGGGGTTAGCCTTACTTTTTTTGCGATTTTTGGAGCCGAAAATTTCTGGTCTCCGAATTGATTTGTATGACCGTTTCTAGGCTAATTGGAACCCAAGGAACTCAGAAAACACATTGAAAAGAGCGTAGGACCAACAGCAGACAAATGACGATGAAAATCTGCAGTTTTTTGGCTGTAACTTTTGATCCGTTGCTCGCAGCGTATTGGGACTGCGCTCAATCGATTTCTCTCGCAAAATTACGTCGGATTAGTGCCCTAAAAAATCAATTGCAGCACTTTTCAAAGTCGTCGAAATTTTCGCCAAAAATCCAAAGGGGTTAGCCTTACTTTTTTTGCGATTTTTGAAGCCGAAAATTTCTGGTCTCCGAATTGATTTGTATGACCGTTTCTAGGCTAATTGGAACCCCAGGAAATCAGAAAACACATTGAAAAAAGCGTAGGACCAACAGCAGACAAATGACGATGAAAATCTGCAGTTTTTTGGCTGTAACTTTTGATCCGTTGCTCGCAGCGTATTGGGACTGCGCTCAATCGATTTCTCTCGGAAAATTACGTCGGAATAGTGCCCTTAAAAATCAATTGCAGCACTTTTCAAAGTCGTCGAAATTTTCGCCAAAAATCCAAAGGGGTTAGCCTTACTTTTTTTGCGATTTTTGGAGCCGAAAATTTCTGGTCTCCGAATTGATTTGTATGACCGTTTCTAGGCTAATTGGAACCCCAGGAAATCAGAAAACACATTGAAAAAAGCGTAGGACCAACAGCAGACAAATGACGATGAAAATCTGCAGTTTTTTGGCTGTAACTTTTGATCCGTTGCTCGCAGCGTATTGGGACTGCGCTCAATCGATTTCTCTCGCAAAATTACGTCGGAATAGTGCCCTAAAAAATCAATTGCAGCACTTTTCAAAGTCGTCGAAATTTTCGCCAAAAATCCAAAGGGGTTAGCCTTACTTTTTTCGCGATTTTTGGAGCCGAAAATTTCTGGTCCCCGAATTGATTTGTATGACCGTTTCTAGGCTAATTGGAACCCCAGGAACTCAGAAAACACATTGAAAAGAGCGTAGGACCAACAGCAGACAAATGACGATGAAAATCTGCAGTTTTTTGGCTGTAACTTTTGATCCGTTGCTCGCAGCGTATTGGGACTGCGCTCAATCGATTTCTCTCGCAAAATTGCGTCGGAATAGTGCCCTAAAGAATCAATTGCAGCACTTTTCAAAGTCGTCGAAATTTTCGCCAAAAATCCAAAGGGGTTAGCCTTACTTTTTTTGCGATTTTTGGAGCCGAAAATTTCTGGTCTCCGAATTGGTTTGTATGACCGTTTCTAGGCTAATTGGAACCCCAGGAACTTAGAAAACACATTGAAAAGAGCGTAGGACCAACAGCAGACAAATGACGATGAAAATCTGCAGTTTTTTGGCTGTAACTTTTGATCCGTTGCTCGCAGCGTATTGGGACTGCGCTCAATCGATTTCTCTCGCAAAATTACGTCGGAATAGTGCCCTAAAGAATCAATTGCCGCACTTTTCAAAGTCGTCGAAATTTTCGCCAAAAATCCAAAGGGGTTAGCCTTACTTTTTTTGCGATTTTTGGAGCCGAAAATTTCTGGTCTCCGAATTAATTTGTATGACCGTTTCTTGGCTAATTGGAACCCCAGGAACTCAGAAAACACATTCAAAAGAGCGTAGGACCAACAGCAGACAAATGACGATGAAAATCTGCAGTTTTTTGGCTGTAACTTTTGATCCGTTGGTCGCAGCGTATTGGGACTGCGCTCAATCGATTTCTCTCGCAAAATTACGTCGGAATAGTGCCCTAAAGAATCAATTGCAGCACTTTTCAAAGTCGTCGAAATTTTCGCCAAAAATCCAAAGGGGTTAGCCTTACTTTTGTTGCGATTTTTGAAGCCGAAAATTTCTGGTCTCCGAATTGATTTGTATGACCGTTTCTAGGCTAATTGGAACCCCAGGAACTCGGAAAACACATTGAAAAGAGCGTAGGACCAACAGCAGACAAATGACGATGAAAATCTGCAGTTTTCTGGCTGTAACTTTTGATCCGTTGCTCGCAGCGTATTGGGACTGCGCTCAATCGATTTCTCTCGCAAAATTACGTCGGAATAGTGCCCTAAAGAATCAATTGCAGCACTTTTCAAAGTCGTCGAAATTTTCGACAAAAATCCAAAGGGGTTAGCCTTACTTTTTTTGCGATTTTTGGAGCCGAAATTTTCTGGTCTCCGAATTGATTTGTATGACCGTTTCTTGGCTAATTGGAACCCCAGGAACTCAGAAAACACATTCAAAAGAGCGTAGGACCAACAGCAGACAAATGACGATGAAAATCTGCAGTTTTTTGGCTGTAACTTTTGATCCGTTGCTCGCAGCGTATTGGGACTGCGCTCAATCGATTTCTCTCGGAAAATTACGTCGGAATAGTGCCCTAAAAAATCAATTGCAGCACTTTTCAAAGTCGTCGAAATTTTCGCCAAAAATCCAAAGGGGTTAGCCTTACTTTTTTTGCGATTTTTGGAGCTGAAAATTTCTGGTCTCCGAATTGATTTGTATGACCGTTTCTAGGCTAATTGGAACCCCAGGAACTCAGAAAACACATTGAAAAGAGCGTAGGACCAACAGCAGACAAATGACGATGAAAATCTGCAGTTTTTTGGCTGTAACTTTTGATCCGTTGCTCGCAGCGTATTGGGACTGCGCTCAATCGATTTCTCTCGCGAAATTACGTCGGAATAGTGCCCTGAAGAATCAATTGCAGCACTTTTCAAAGTCGTCGAAATTTTCGCCAAAAATCCAAAGGGGTTAGCCTTACTTTTTTTGCGATTTTTGGAGCCGAAAATTTCTGGTCTCCAAATTGATTTGTATGACCGTTTCTAGGCTAATTGGAACCCCAGGAACTCAGAAAACACATTGAAAAGAGCGTAGGACCAACAGCAGACAAATGACGATGAAAATCTGCAGTTTTTTGGCTGTAACTTTTGATCCGATGCTCGCAGCGTATTGGGACTGCGCTCAATCGAGTTCTCTCGCGAAATTACGTCGGAATAGTGCCCTGAAGAATCAATTGCAGCACTTTTCAAAGTCGTCGAAATTTTCGCCAAAAATCCAAAGGGGTTAGCCTTACTTTTGTTGCGATTTTTGAAGCCGAAAATTTCTGGTCTCCGAATTGATTTGTATGACCGTTTCTAGGCTAATTGGAACCCCAGGAACTCGGAAAACACATTGAAAAGAGCGTAGGACCAACAGCAGACAAATGACGATGAAAATCTGCAGTTTTTTGGCTGTAACTTTTGATCCGTTGCTCGCAGCGTATTGGGACTGCGCTCAATCGATTTCTCTCGCAAAATTACGTCGGAATAGTGCCCTAAAAAATCAATTGCAGCACTTTTCAAAGTCGTCGAAATTTTCGCCAAAAATCCAAAGGGGTTAGCCTTACTTTTTTTGCGATTTTTGGAGCCGAAAATTTCTGGTCTCCCAATTGATTTGTATGACCGTTTCTAGGCTAATTGGAACCCCAGGAACTCAGAAAACACATTGAAAAGAGCGTAGGACCAACAGCAGACAAATGACGATGAAAATCTGCAGTTTTTTGGCTGTAACTTTTGATCCGTTGGTCGCAGCGTATTGGGACTGCGCTCAACCGATTTCTCTCGCAAAATTACGTCGGAATAGTGCCCTAAAGGATCAATTGCAGCACTTTTCAAAGTCGTCGAAATTTTCGCCAAAAATCCAAAGGGGTTAGCCTTACTTTTTTTGCGATATTTGGAGCCGAAAATTTCTGGTCTCCGAATTGATTTGTATGACCGTTTCTAGGCTAATTGGAACCCCAGGAACTCAGAAAACACATTGAAAAGAGCGTAGGACCAACAGCAGACAAATGACGATGAAAATCTGCAGTTTTTTGGCTGTAACTTTTGATCCGTTGCTCGCAGCGTATTGGGACTGCGCTCAATCGATTTCTCTCGCGAAATTACGTCGGAATAGTGCCCTGAAGAATCAATTGCAGCACTTTTCAAAGTCGTCGAAATTTTCGCCAAAAATCCAAAGGGGTTAGCCTGACTTTTGTTGCGATTTTTGAAGCCGAAAATTTCTGGTCTCCGAATTGATTTGTATGACCGTTTCTAGGCTAATTGGAACCCCAGGAACTCGGAAAACACATTGAAAAGAGCGTAGGACCAACAGCAGACAAATGACGATGAAAATCTGCAGTTTTTTGGCTGTAACTTTTGATCCGTTGCTCGCAGCGTATTGGGACTGCGCTCAATCGATTTCTCTCGCAAAATTACGTCGGAATAGTGCCCTAAAAAATCAATTGCAGCACTTTTCAAAGTCGTCGAAATTTTCGCCAGAAATCCAAAGGGGTTAGCCTTACTTTTTTTGCGATTTTTGGAGCCGAAAATTTCTGGTCTCCAAATTGATTTGTATGACCGTTTCTAGGCTAATTGGAACCCCAGGAACTCAGAAAACACATTGAAAAGAGCGTAGGACCAACAGCAGACAAATGACGATGAAAATCTGCAGTTTTTTGGCTGTAACTTTTGATCCGTTGCTCGCAGCGTATTGGGACTGCGCTCAATCGATTTCTCTCGCGAAATTACGTCGGAATAGTGCCCTAAAGAATCAATTGCAGCACTTTTCAAAGTCGTCGAAATTTTCGCCAGAAATCCAAAGGGGTTAGCCTTACTTTTTTTGCGATTTTTGGAGCCGAAAATTTCTGGTCTCCGAATTGATTTGTATGACCGTTTCTAGGCTAATTGGAACCCCAGGAACTCAGAAAACACATTGAAAAAAGCGTAGGACTAACAGCAGAGAAATGACAATAAAAATCTGCAGTTTTTTGGCTGTAACTTTTGATCCGTTGCTCGCAGCGTATTGGGACTGCGCTCAATCGATTTCTCTCGCAAAATTACGTCGGAATAGTGCCCTAAAGAATCAATTGCAGCACTTTTCAAAGTCGTCGAAATTTTCACCAGAAATCCAAAGGGGTTAGCCTTACTTTTTTTTGCGATTTTTGGAGCCGAAAATTTCTGGTCTCCGAATTGATTTGTATGACCGTTTCTAGGCTAATTGGAACCCCAGGAACTCAGAAAACACATTAAAAAAAGCGTAGGACCAACAGCAGGGAACTGACGATAAAAATCTGCAGTTTTTTGGCTGTAACTTTTGATCCGTTGCTCGCAGCGTATTGGGACTGCACTCAATCGATTTCTCTTGCGAAATTACGTCGGAATAGTGCCCTAAAGAATCAATTGCAGCACTTTTCAAAGTCGTCGAAATTTTCGCCAAAAATCCAAAGGGGTTAGCCTTACTTTTTTTGCGATTTTTGGAGCCGAAAATTTCTGGTCTCCGAATTGATTTGTATGACCGTTTCTAGGCTAATTGGAACCCCAGAAACTCAGAAAACACATTGAAAAGAGCGTAGGACCAACAGCAGAAAAATGACGATGAATATCTGCAGTTTTTCGGCTGTAACTTTTGATCCGTTGCTCGCAGCGTATTTGGACTGCGCTCAATCGATTTCTCTCGCGAAATTACGTCGAAATAGTGCCCTAAAAAATCGATTGCAGCACTTCCCAAAGTCGTCAAAATTTTCGCCAAAAATCCAAAGGGCCTTACTTTTTTTGCGATTTTTGGAGACGAAAATTTCTGGTCTCCGAATTGATTTGTATGACCGTTTCTAGGCTAATTGGAACCCCAGGAACTCAGAAAACACATTGAAAAGAGCGTTGGACCAACAGCAGAGAAATGACGATGAAAATCTGCAGTTTTTTGGCTGTAACTTTTGATCCGTTCCTCGCAGCGTATTGGGACTGCGCTCAATCGATTACTCTTGCAAAATTACGTCGGAATAGTGCCCCAAAGAATCAATTGCAGCACTTTTCAAAGTCGTCGAAATTTTCACCAAAAATCCAAAGGGGTTAGATTTAGCCTTACTTTTTTTGCGATTTTTGGAGCCGAAAATTTCTGGTCTCCGAATTGATTTATATGACCGTTTCTTGGCTAATTGGAACCCCAGGAACTCAGAAAACACATTAAAAAGAGCGTAGGACCAACAGCAGAGAAATGACGATGAAAATCTGCAGTTTTTTGGCTGTAACTTTTGATCCGTTCCTCGCAGCGTATTGGGACTGCGCTCAATCGATTTCTCTCGCAAAATTACGTCGGAATAGAGCCCTAAAGAATTAATTGCAGCACTTCCTAAAGTCGTCGAAATTTTCGCCAAAAATCCAAAGGGGTTAGCCTTACTTTTTTTGCGATTTTTGGAGCCGAAAATTTCTGGTCTCCGAATTGATTTGTATGACCGTTTCTTGGCTAATTGGAACCCCAGGAACTCAGAAAACACATTAAAAAGAGCGTTGGGCCAACAGCAGAGAAATGACGATGAAAATCTGCAGTTTTTTGGCTGTAACTTTTGATCCGTCCCTCGCAGCGTATTGGGACTGCGCTCAATCGATTTCTCTCGCAAAATTACGTCGGAATAGAGCCCTTCAGAATCAATTGCAGCACTTCCCAAAGTCGTCGAAATTTTCGCCAAAAATCCAAAGGGGTTAGCCCTACTTTTTGTGCGATTTTTGGATACGAAAATTTCTGGTCTTCGAATTGATTTGTATGACCGTTTCTTGGCTAATTGAAACCCCAGGAACTCAGAAAACACATTAAAAAAACGTTTGTTACTCGCGATTCCAAGTCGACGGAACCGAAGCATGTAGTCATTTCCAGCACATCAGAAAACACCAACCGAAAAAACCCCATCCCGATGATTTAAAAGTGTAATACGTGGTACTTCAAACATCTGTGTCTCCCAAACCGTGCTCAGATTCTACTTGTATCTTACAATACTGATAAACCTAGCTAATATCCACATTTTGTAAATTAGGTGAGCCGACTGTCCACAGATTGTAATACCGATCCAGATAGTGGCGGATTGTCGACAGTTTTCTTTAGACGTTCAACCCGACCACTAAATCGCTTCTTTCTCATGATACGCATCAATAACTAAGGAAAAATAATATCTATCTCCATACCAATGTACATACATCACAGTGTAGAAAAAGAAGAGGTTATTTATTTTCAATTTATACGAAATATATACAAAAAATATCGTAGGCTATAGAATAATAGTAATATTAAATGTATGTAGAAGCTTTTGTAAAATTGCCGTTTTGTTCCGATTTCAAGCCTACCCCTAAACTCGAGACAGTACTTCGGGGTGTTTTTCTCACCGCCGAAGAGATACGGCGAGATGTTGTGAAAGGCCTCGCTGCTCCACTCGTTTCTCGTGGTTTCTCGCGCTGAGTAACCAACTCGCACAAAATAGCCCACCAGGCGCTGCTCGTAAGGACCAAGAAACGTCTACCGAGCCATGACCAAACTGTGCAACAAATGCTTCGCAGCCTATCGTGAACCTGTTAAATGGCAAGAATCGTTGTTTGCATCAACCCATTAGTAAACGATGAAAATTACTATATAAATATCAAAAGCATTAGTGCCTTTCACAGTATTGCGGGATTAATTTTTTCGGTTGCAAAAGCATGAAAATAAATAAATGAATAAATGTGGTAAAATACCTGAACGTAGCTTGGTTCATTCTCTTGTGTGGGGTCTGTGGCGTAGCTCAAATTTTCCGGTCCCACCGCGCCAAGAACCGTGTAAGCAACCCAAAACAGTTTGTATCAGAGAACCAGTGTCGGAGTGTCGGAACCGCGTCTAGGAACGCAGGTTACCTGAAATTAATTATTTAATTATGTCACGTTTTGCAGTCGTTGCGTGCGGTTTCCAAATGTCATCTGTCGTAAACTATTTCGTCGTCGTGCATCACTTCGACTGGTAGTAAAAAAAAATTACCGTATCGACGTCAGGCGTTTGAACGAAGTAAGACGGCCACTGATGATGGTGCAGGTTGCTACCTCAAACCGGTATTATCGGCTGAGCTGTTTACATCGGCTAGCCCACCGGCCATTGCTGAGGAATCTTGGACCGATGGCTGAAGAAACGGTATCGATGCCGGCGGTAAAATCTTCTCCGCACTGCCTGCACGCAGAGCGACAGATTTGCCTGTAGAGGAAAATCCGAGATCAGCAAAGGCTGACGGAAGTTGTCAAATTTTCCGATCGCATGTGCGGCTGGAAGACCGAGGCTGGACAACGCGGGCTCACAATCTGTACGAACTGAGAGACAGAGGGTCTTGCGGGCTGGTACCTGCATTACTATGTGCTCCATACAAACTGAAGCAAATACCGAGCACAGGAAAAACTTGAGATGACGAGAGCAGTTGTAGTGAAGTAAGGGCATAAGCGCGGCTGGGTGGAGCAAAAGGTGGACATAATAGGTGAATTACATTGCAGGATTTACCGTCGCCTAAAATCTCAAAGTAAAAATTTGCGTAATTACAAGCGCGAGACGAACTAAGAACCAAAGGTAAACAAAGGAAACTCAGCGCAACGTTTATATATCTCAAGATTCTGGAATGAAGATGAAGGAGAGGCCGAAATACATATGATATACTAATATGCTGTACCTATAGGTATATATGCGTGACATATCAACAGATTAAAAAAATTGACAATATTAATCTGTCATTACATTTCATATGTATAATATTATCATATTCATACAATAAATTATTTCTGAGTAATTATAATAATTATTATTGTTGTTTTTGTTGTTATTATACATAGTTAAAATATGTATTGTTCATTCCAATAACCAATATGGTGACAAAAGGCAACATTTATTTTGTAGTAATATACAATTGTTATAGGTATGTATGTATAATAGGTAGTTTAGGTATTGTTATATAATTATTATCAATTTATATCATTGTAATAATTGAAATAATATAGTGATTCTTTATTTTATATAATATTTTACGTTTCTTCGTATTTTAGTTTAATTTCCTTTTTTTTTACATTTATTTGTGAACAATATTTGTAATCCGTTACAATTACAAGTACACATTATATTACATGGGCGAATATAATATGTATAGACAAAGTAATAGTTGAATAATATTCATTTCTTGTTTGATTTTTTGTTTTAGTTTTTTCCCACGCATAAAATAGTGACCAATTCCCCGTTCGCACGGAGAAGGAAAACGCAAAGCAGAAGAAAAAACTGATCAAATATTATTACTGAGCTAATAAATTACAAAGGCTGAAAGACACGTGTTATTATCGAGGAATTTTTCTCTTAAAAAAATTGAAATTGGTAAGTATACGTTTTTATTTTTGTGTGTTTTTATAATACAAAATACTATAAAATACGAAAATTCTACGTATGGATGCACGTTTACACGCCCAAAAGCCTTCACACATTTATATTATATTGTAGAATAACGATAGCCTCGTTCTAGACGGTACACCGTTACTTAAGGACGTCATAACATGTTTAATGACCGTCGATTTAGAGTCGACACTTTCTTAATAACTTTATTCGTCTATTTATATATGTTTAATTTCATTATTTTACACACAAAACGATTAGAGCGTGATATACGCGAATATCTATTATCCCGGCATACCTATATTTTATAGTTTGTAAATATTGAAGAAGAGGATCCACCGGTTGGATATAATAAAAGATTACATAATATTACAGAGCTCTATATGATAACCGCAAATTTCCGTATACACTGTGTCTATTATTTAAAAATTTCATTACACACAGTACAATATATAGGTATACGTTATATGTATATAGGTATGTATATGGCTGTAGATTATTCAGGTACTTAATTATACACTAATATGTTCAAAGCGAGCGACCCTTTGATTGTTACGCTGAAATTTCATCTACACGTATGTTAATTATAATGAGAAAATTGCAAATTGATGAACTCTGTAAATTTATATTAAGTGTAATTCGGCTGAAAATTATTCCTGCTTCCGTAAGAGAATACGCAATATCTTTTTGCAGTTGTGTATTAAAACAGAAACCGGAAATAAAAGTAAAACTATAATTGTGTTGAAATAGTTCATCGGAAAACCATGACCACATCCAATTTCACATGTGTGTATACATATACCTATACTATACACATATTGAAGTGTATCGACGAAGGTTTGAAAAATGATTACATACATACATACATGACAATTAGTTTGGCAAGTGCTCACAACGACTTGGTCCGACGTGTTATACTATACATTACTAATGTTATTATTATTGTTGCTGTTGTTGTTGTTGTTGTTGTTGTTGTTGTTATTGTAGTTGCTGGCATTGCTAACACTAACAATAAGATAATACAGTCAAGATTGAAAATAAGCAGGAGCGCAACAGTACCGCAATCTTACCAAGCTTGACTAAAATTATCGTACATAGATATACATTAATTTTATCTAGTATTTATGCAACGATAGTTTATTCTATAATAACATCTATCGATCTAGATTAAAACTCTGAAGTATGTTATAACATATGTATGTGTATACAATTTGTGTGTATTCTTATTATTATTATTATCAATTAAATAATAATAATTCGTAAATTGAACTGCAGTTGCATAAATTTTGATGATTAGTTTTTTGCATTCGTAGTTCAGCGTATACATCTATACGTATGTATAAGTGTAATACATAAACGGATTGTGCCGCTAGAAATACATTACTAGATTATACACAACACATTACCCTGGTTTTTATCAATATTAAATATGGTGAAATAACGATATATCGTAATAGTTTATAACTTATAATCGAACTTCTAATTTGATAGTATATATATATATATATATGTATACAATATACATACCAGCATAAGTTATTATATATATATATAATTGTATTAGTAGTACAATATTACAATATAATACGTATAATAGTGTGAGTTGATTATTCAGTCGCATTATTATTATAATTATAATTATTATTGTTGTTGTTATTATTATGCCATCTGAGCCTATAATGTTTCAACGTTTCCAGATATAAATTTATTCAATTTGCCTTGTGAGCATTCGCAAAATTTTTGGTTTCTTTAGTATGTTATTCATATACTTATTTATTCATTTGTTTGTTGGTTATACTATATCAATTAATTACGCGGATTTACCTTATAATCATAAATGCAGTGCTAATATCATGCTAAATACGTAACGTATATGTATATACATACCCACATTTAAAGTATTTCAATAGATGTCTGAATTATTTTTAATTATAAGTGTTTCGAATTTGATATGTTTTTACTTTACACGAGTTTTATTTTCATTTTAATGGATTGATAGATTATTTTATATTTACTAAGAGACTCCAGAATCGCCGGTGAAAAATGGAATTCGATTTTCATTTCGGGTTTATTATAATTTCGGGAGTAACTAATTAATAAGCGTTATTTAAAACGAACGAAAACTACGATAATAATGTTATTTTTAAATTATTCGCGAAATTTGGACGTCGACGAAAGCCTGAAAAAAAAACCTACAGAATGCCGTTGGCGAAATTCTTGTTGCATCATTAAATTTGACTAGATACACAAGATCGATTCGGTACAGGATCTGTTTCGTCGAGAGAAAAAAAGTAACAGGATTTAAGAGAAAATACTATCGGCTTATCTGAAAGGGCTTCAATATTGCAACTAGATCATCATATTAATTGAACAGATTGAAACGCACTCGAAAGCCTCGACAGGTAAATTAAAATATGCAACAAATCAAAGTTAATTTAAGTTATTATAAAAATAAAACCAATCAATAAATAAATTCACTGACTAATGTTCGAAAATCTGGAAAACAATTTTTGCCTTTGGCTCTGTCTCGATAGAATTAAAAAAAAGTTTATCTTAATCTTGACGAAACTTTGCAACAATTACTTTAATCAAAGAACAACGAACGAACGAGCTAAATAAAAAATCTAGCGCAATTTGAATATATATAATAAAAATTTAAGAGTATGGAAAACGTATCAATTTGGTTGCCAAATTGAATTTTCCCGAAGTATAATAACGAGAGTAATTATAATACATTAATATGCAAAACAAAGTTAATTAAAGTGAAACGCTATATCGATTATCTCGGAAATATTTAATAATAAATCTCGCAATTATATCCGCGCGGATAAAGGGTCAGAGTATGGTATAAAGAGAAAGAGTTAGTTCGGAATTTTTACTTACTAAAGAATTACGTTTTTTTTTTTCAATAATTGTACATTATATACGACGACTAGGTACGTGTATTTACAATGTATATGTATACCAAGGAGACGGATTATGTCGTAATAATTATGTAGGTATATATATATTTATACACGAAGGCATGAGGAATTCGGTTATAATTAATACCGCGCATCGCTAAATTCGATTAACATTTACATATATATAATATGCAATACGTGTATTATTCTGCATTCGGATGAAATAACTGATTTTTCAAACATTCACGTCATAGAATGTTAACTCTACAAAAGTTATTGTAATGCTGATCCATTTCCTTTACTTGCCTCTTTCTTTAAATCTTTCATTAACTCAGTTGCCGCATGTAATTTAATATCAAAATTGTTCTTACAAGTAATAATGATAATAATAACGGCAAAAACGAATATTTCATCCACTGACCGTGACCGTCATTATTAACATTGATACTTGGTATAAATCAGAATGATGTTAGAAAATTTAAAATGTGAATGTGCATTATAACGGTGGAAGAAGAAAAAAAGAGTAATGAAGAGCATCTATAATAAAAGAATTGAAGATGATAAGTGTTGAAAATAAAATTTAATATTTTGAATAATTGCTGTTCAAAATGCCCGAATTGAGAAGTGAACCGCAGATCTCAGTTTATTTTGTTCCGTAGCTCTCTCTTCCCGTCCTATAAATTGTGACGTCGTTTATTTTTGAGTTTAAATGAGGAAAAACTTGTCAAATTTTCTTTACAACATTGCATATTCAACAATCAACAATCAATCGGAACGACTTTCCTTCTTACCAACGCGTATTATTATCATTATTATTTATTATTACTATTAATATTATTAACGTTATTACTTATCTGCGTAATTATATACGTGTAATTGACCCGATTTACAAACGAACACGACCGATTATTATTTGCTGAAAATTCAACTGTCTATCTAACGTAATAAATAATATGTCAAACACATCAAGGATGTAAATCTTGATTTTATTTTAACCAGATCCAGTCCGAATCGCCGTTCACACACAATATTTATTTTTTATCCGTTTCATCACTTCTCTTTTCCATTTCGACATTATTTTGGTAGTTTTGCTTTTGAACAATCATAACAAGTTTTTGAAGCGAATTCTAATTTTAGAAGTACAACATGTAAATTTGTAATTTGTCATTGCTCAATGATTGAATCTAAGAATAACGATGACTGTAAATCTTCAGAGTTAGTATTCTACACTTCATTCCACTTTCTGCTTCTATTTTCTCGCGCTTCTACGTTTTCAAATTTACCTCTCAGGTTTGTACTATTGTCAAACTATAATGTAGGAAATAATCTGCGATACACGCGTGATATATGTGTGTAGGAAGTACGGATACATAATTCCACGTACATTAATAATTATACACTGTTATATGTGTTTATTATAATAATTATAATACTTTCGTGCAGGTTGATGACAATTTTTCCACGTTTTTGGCTTTCAAATTTTTTTATTACTATCGTATTAAGTCGTTAAATCGCAAAGATTCTTGCGCAATTATTGTTCATTTTTTTTAGTTCCAGCAGTTATTTTATATACTTGTGGTGTCTGTATGCATTTATATTTGTATATAATTCGGTGTAACATTAATTTGAACAGCATTAATTAAATCCAGTGATAATCCACGATAATATATAATACAATTATTATAATAATAAATCCGCAGCCCCATAACGCGTATAGCCGACCAATTGAAAACATATCTATATACAACATACGTAAACCGCCTATAATTATTAACATGAAATTATACATATAATGTATGTGTGTACGTGGTTACATCTTTGTATACATTTCAATGAGTTGAAAATCTTCGTTAAGATGAAAAAGAACAAAAGTGTGTTTATAGTTACCCGAAATTGAAAATTGTAATTTCTTATCGCCGAATTAAGCCCCGAATTGTGTACGTATATTATTATCATTTAATATTGCGTCAAGTTTTATGATTTCTTGATTTTCTTGACATTTTTAGTCTCAATTAAGGAAAATGAAAGAAAATTTTACACACATCACACAAAATTATATCAAAGTTACAGAAATAAAATAATGACGTAGCAATAACAGTTATAATAAAATAGTAAAAAGCGTATACAAGTTATAGTACAAGTATTAAAGAATATAGGATAATTCGTATTATATATATACATAGTGGATTCCTAACGACTGCATGGTCCATCGTCTGCGAAAATTTAATCTGCATGCGTTACAATCAGAGAGCGGCTGTTCCCCAGGGTGACCAACCGTAATAAATTTATACGACAATTCGACACGACGTATCTAGCCTCAAGAATTTTGACAGTTGTCGGTGTTGAGCACAACTGCCATTGACAACTGTCAAATTTTTGAGGTTACATTTATGACGGTTAGTCGCCGTGGCAATCAGCCGCTGTGCATTAAATTTTAGCAGAGAACGGACCCTGCAGTCGTAGGAAGTCACTCTGTATGCATACATTCAGTATTATTATAGTTTCTAGTTTTATTTCCCCACGTTTTTTTTTCGTTTTGTTTTGTTTGTTTGTCCTTTGTGTCCTTTCTTCACTTATTAATATATTCGTTAGTATACGGCATTACTTTAACATTATTCTACACATTATATTATATATAAAACACCAGTCGATTACACTTTAAGAATTTCTCTACAACTGTACACGCATAATTTATTATATGTATATATGTATAGTAGAATTACAATTTCTTTCCAATTGTTTTGTTTTTTTTTCACTGATTTCATAATCATAACTAACGCGTTGTATATCTTATAAGTCTGTATATTTGGGTCAATTAGTTCTTTCATGCAACCGATAGAAGAATTAAAAAAAAAAAAAAATTTCCTTAGTTACAAACCACGCATTATGTCGTCTATTTATAATAACAGTTGATAATAATAATAAGTAATATGTAATAATAATAACAATAATAATAATCTTTGCAGCGGTGAAACGGTGAAAATCTAGAAGATACTCCGTTGCACTGTTGTTGTTTTTATTATTATTATTATTACTAATGTCAAATCTATTATATTCACGTATGTATGTATGTATGTATGTATGATAAAGCGTTTTAAAAGCGTATGTGAAAGAATAATTCTGCGTATATTATACGGGATTGGTGAACGCGATCAAAAGCCGCGTTTAATTGAGCAGTTTAAGATTGTTTTCATTTATTTTCTTATTTTTTTTAAATTAATAATAGTGATTAACTGTTCCAGAATCGTTGACAAAAGGAAAGCCGAAAAAAAAGAGATGAAAAAATAAACGATCGATGATTGCAACCGAATATAATTGAAAAATCTAACATCCCTTCCATCCCACTTGTACTAATCTAATTATTCAAAGAAACAATATACGCATTAGTATTAGATAAAGGTAAATATTTAGACCACCAAACGTTGCGACAGGTAAAATCAACTATCGTAAATAATTGCAATAATAACAACTACGGACCTGTACATACATATAAATAATATCGTTGTAGAATAGAACAAGAAAGAAAAAAAAAACAACAAAAAGACGAAACAATTGTATAATAAGAAGAGAACGTTAATTTTCTCCAGCATACAGAGTAACAATGTACAGATATAATATTATTCATGTATAATAGTAAATGTAGTAGTATTATTAGTAGTAGTGTAGTAGTAGTAGTAGTAGTAGTAGTAGTAGTAGTAGTAGTAGTAGTAGTAGTAGTAGTGTATTTATAATAAGTATAATTATAGGATACGTTGTCGTTAACGGTAATAATTTACATACGTTCTATAATAATAATTTGTATACATAGATATATATGTATGTTAAACATCATTGTGTATTTTCGTCGTCGCGATAATAGCATCAGTGAACATTAAAGAGGAGACATCGAAAAACAGTCAAGACAGTTGAATTACCCTAGTCTAGTTATTCTATCCGCTAAATCATATCCTGCGTCCGTTGCCTATGAGCCCTAAAATATTCTTCCACTCTCCGTCTGCAACAAATTTTATTTCAATTTCTATAGTATCGTTACAATAACTGTTTCTCCCCTTGCTACTGCATAGAAATTGAAATTGAGATTGAGAAGAAAAGGATGCGTAATTTAAGCTAGTTTGCGTAACGTTTATTAAGTCTTCAATGAATTGTTAAAGTGATAAAATTAGTAATATATTCTCTTTTCTTCTTGTTCTTCTTTTTCTCATTTACATTCTAACGACGGAGAGCAGTCCTAAATTAACCCAAGCCAACGTATCTATTATAAGAATTCACAACTGTCACCCTATTATTAACTTTAAAAATATTCTTTTCATCTCTTCGCCTATATATATATACACATATAATGTGGTCATCATCATCACTATCATTATTATTATTATTATCATTATTATCATCATCATTTATTCCTATGTTATATATAATACAACGCGACGAACATTGAACGCCATTACATATCGCACTCTATGCTATATATAACAGTTATACATACGTAATTCATGATTAATTAATATTTCCTTACATCAATAAACGACATCAACTAGATTATTATCCACCACCCTAATGAAATTCAAACGCTGTTCTTTACTTTACTTTACTTTTTTGATTTCATTTCACATTTCATAATTTCACCACAAAAAAGGCGAAAGTTAATAAAAAGAAAATTACCACGTTTTCTATTTACACTTACTATTATGTGTGTGATAAGATCTAGATTTGTGTAGGAAAATGACTGCCAAATATTTATTTACTTTTTCATTGAATTCAATCTGTTCTGAACTGACGGAAAAATTTTTACTTTCATAATCGGAATAATGAAGGATAAACAGAATATGTGTATTAAGGTGGTCAGAAAAAAATTATACGTTTTCAAATGCGCATCAATATTTGTTCACGTTTGAAATTTTTTTTTCATTTGGCACACGCTAATGTGCATATTATCTCTATAGATTGCTCGGTTGGCTAATTCAATAAAACGCAATTCATGTATAATTAATGCGCGATTTGATCAGATCTATTACCTTTCGTCATCGCTCATTCCCTTTGCCCCAATCTGTTTGTTATTCATTGTGAATTAATTATTACTACCACCACTAAAACATGTCGATTCTTCCAACTGGTAAAGAATAGAGAAGAACATTCTTTGTGTTCCATATTTTAAGAACAATTATCAACTATTCATTCGGCATCATTACGGTATAATGTGTATATATTAATACACGGTCATAATCTATATAAAAACTAATCTATTATCAATCAAAGAATATTCCATCCCCATTATTAGATTTAACGTTGTATTGTTTTATAATATACACGAATATTAGTAAATAATTAATATATTAATAAAATATCACAACTAGAACCACCGATATATATATATATACACGTATAAAATACGTTACTCCAATCTTAAATCAGCAACTGTATTTTATGACCAAAGAATGTAGAGAGTGAAAAATTCAGCCGTCGAAAATTGTACCAAAAAACGGCAAGATATCGAGTGTTCGATTGGCTAGCGGAAAAACAGAGGAAAAAAAAATTGGATGGTTCGTTGAGACAATTTCTACGTATCGTCTAATAGTTGTACACATCTTCTATACATAAATATATAAATAATACCATTAACCAATGAACACAACCAGAATTATATTGCAGCAATTCGATAATAAACGATTAAATGAGTAAACCGACTTAGATTATTGCGTCAACAAGCATGCGTCGTATGAATGATCGCTAAATGTAGCACGGTCGTAGTCACATGATTTCTACTAGACATAAGGATAGTGCAAAATAAATTTGAAAAAAGAGCCAAAAAATAGACCAAATTATACCGGGTCGAAATATTGAGAGATTATTATACTTTGAAGAATAATAATTAACGTTGTCGGCAAACATGTACAGCGCATTTGATTCGATTAACTTTTTGTAAACCATACATGTACCTTTGCATCGAAGAATATTATGACTACCATAATTTGTTTATCTTGTGTCTAACTCAGCTTTTTTTTCAATGTTAACAGATAATCTGTTACATTATACATTTAGTAGTAAATTATACATAATATTAGTATTAATGATAATATTGTATCTACGTACATACGGTTATTCTAGATTTTATTTATTCCTTTTTAATTTTTTTTTTGTAAACAGGCACATCGACTTGGTTATATATATACATATGTTTGTTTGTATCTATGTATCGGGCATTCCACGCCAACTCAGTAAACGGCTGACCATGACATTCTTTAATATCATCAAAAATTTTCCTCATGTTGGTACGATCCCTGAGAACCTTCCAAAAAAATTTCGGTTTTTTTTTCATCACTCACCTTTACCCTATGAATTTTTAAACTCATCTGAAAAGCTCTGAAAAACTCAAATTGATTTTTATGAGCCTAGAAAAAAAACATTTCACACAGGATTCAGAGTTTAAGGACGTCTTTTCTATTTTTTGAATAATTGTTGTCTATTTCTTTAATCTATTCAACGAGTATGTTTTAGATCTAGAGAAAGAATCGAAAAACTCACGTCATCAAATCGGAGATGCGATATGTATTATAATAATTAATCTGAGTGTTTTTTAGATGGGTTTAAAAATTCATATGGTCATGACGGGTGAATAAAAAATATTTGAAAATTTACTTTGAAAGGATTTCAAGAATCGTAATAACATAGGAAAAATACTTGGTGAAATTAAATAATGTCGTGGTAAAACGTTTTCTGAGTTGGCATGGAATGCCCCTTATACGTATTTACGTTTATGTATAATGTATTATTGTAATTCATAGTAAATATTCACAGTCCGGGTAAATATAGATATAAATATATACATAACATTTCTATAGGGTGATTTAAAGATAATTCGAAATAACATTCGTGAATTGCATTTACGAGGATGTTCAAATTTTGTGTAATACACAATCGATGATGTTAGTAACATCGCACGGACATCGAAACACTTGGCAAAGCAACGAAATGATTTTAGGAATTTATTATTATGCTAAAACGAGTATGACTGTGAAGCCTCCTCAAGCGTTGGTTAACAGAAAAGTCTACCTCAATCGGATCAAATTCCTAAATCCCTGACACTTTACTCTTATTAATTAATGATTTATCGATATCGAGGCAATTACAATTTATTATCATGGTTTAAGGTTTCAAGATTTCTCCTGTCATAGATAATGATAATAATAATAATAATAATAGTAATAATAATAATATTAATAATACTATAGACAAGTTTTATCATTCTACATTTAAATTTGTTGTACCAAACTTTGATCGATGCATGCTGAAATTTCATGCATGCCGTCAGTTTCAATTCAATTAGGTGATAAAATCGAAACGGACATCCATGATTAAAAGACAAAAAATATTTCGATTGTATACAAACGACAGTTCGCTGAATATTGAAAGAGTAAACGGGGAATAATAGGCAAGTAGAGTGGCGTACTTTGTGTTACAAGTTTAAAATTTCGAGCGAAGGAACGTCAATTCTTTATAAAGTGATAACGCAAGTTGTTTCAATATTATTATTTACGTGCAAAAAAAAATTTCAAGTCAAATGTAACACTGTAGCTAGAAGTGAAAACATACACACCGCACACAGAGACACTGAATTTTCATTCCAACAAAATTATATAAATGTACAGAATAAAAACGTTTATATATATATACATATGTAATAAATGGGAAACCGACGTGCACTTGATATAATAATTTTTGTAGTTTTTCATTGGAAAAAATTTTTTTCGCGTTTTTTCTTTCCGTACTTTAACAGGTATTTACGTTTTTGAATGAAAAAAAAAATGTCTGTGTATGAAAGTTAGCATACGTATTAGGAAATTGAATGAAGATGGGCAGTGTATAAAAAAAATGGCTCGCTATACGATTAACAAATGAGTTGTACGCATCCACACACACACAGAGTAGAAAGAAATGAAATAAAAGAGAATAAATATTGTTCCAATAGATATCGTTCACTGAGCAGCATCAGTTTTAAAGTTACCACGATTTGGAAATGTTTGTGTTTCAATTCTTGTTGTCACTTTTTTTCTTCATTAATAAATATGTAATCAATAATAATAGACAGTGATAATTAACGATAATAACGATTATGCAATGTGCCACATCACGTTTCCATACAATTACTAGTAATATAAATACCACGTTATTGTATGACAATAATAATAATTATAATAATAATCATAATGATGAAATTAATAACAATAATACACCATTGATTATTAAGCGATGCAATAAAATGGTGTGTTATTGATCGATTAATATTGTTCAGAATACGTCGCGAAATGAATTGGCTAGAAAATAACGTCGAACATACAGATTTTTTTCTTTGTATTTTCTTCTTTCAAGAAAAACTTTTGCTATTGGCCTACAATTTCCATTGCGGGTACAGTGTATAACCGTGAAAATCACTAATACTTTGTGTAAGAATTCTACCCACGTGTAATAATTAGCTAATATAATCAATATTAGTACTGATCGTTTCCAAACGACGATGTGAACTAATAAGAGCCCGGAAAACACATAAATATCGTCGACCTCTTTATCATTTCTTTTTTCAAACATGCCTTATATTTTCGTATTCTGAAAACAGATATCAAGCTAGCCTCGTGTGCTTTAGTATGAACTCTTGAAATTAGATAATTTTTTTTCAATTTTTTTTTTTTTTTTTTTTTTAATTTTTAAACCTTATTTTCCACTTAGATTTAGAGATTTTTATCGTTAATTCACAATAAATTCTTCCATTACTCTCATTCTAATTAAATTCAAATTCAATCTTCAACCGTTCGCGGTTATTTTCCCTTCATTCTGCTAATTTTTTTGAATTTATAACTATTATATGTACATACATACATAGGTCTGCTTCTTAAATTTTCTTACTTAACTAAATAAGCTGCATTTACTGCAAATAGGAAAAAAATACATACACACACGATACACAAAGACGAAAAGAGAAAAAAGGACTTTGTTAGAATATTTCTTTTTACATTCTCATTACTTCTTTCAATATCCATTATGCTGTGTTTCTATGTTTAAAATAACAACCTGAATATTGCTAACATTGTTAATTACCTATTATGCTTGGATCTCGAAGTGTTAATCATAATAATGATAATAATATTAGGTGTATACCTGAAATGTGTACGTATATTTACAAGATACACATATATATATATATGTAAGATACACACACACACATATATATATATATGTGTGTGTGTATCTTACATATATATATATCTTATATAGAATAAATAGTGAGGCAAAGTTAACGCATTAATACGACACACCTCTTGTCAGTAAAGCTATTAAATATTTTTTCGTTTTTTTTCTTCTATCTTCCTTTTTAGCTCCCTCGTAATTATTAGTATATTTATGATATTAGTTAACGTGTAGTAACATAGTTTAGTTTTTTTTGCTTCGCTTCTACAGTATACACTTTGTACAAGTTGGACCAGCGCCGCCATTCATATTTGATAAAACTTAAACTAATCATCTAATACCCTACATTATAACGCTAAACACCAAACCAAATTCCGATAAAAGTTTCCAAGTGTATTATATATGCATTTTAATGGTACTTTTTTTTCCCCCTTTTCGTTTTTCTTTCTTTTCTTTTTTTGTTAATACACGACGTAATCAGTAAAGAATACACCTTCTTTCTTCGATAAAAGTAATGTCAACAAAAGTGATGATGGGATTTCATAATTCTTGTGAAAATATTAGTATAGAAATATGCCTGGTGCAAGATTAAATATTTATAAATCGATAGTGAAAGTATATATGTATATATATTATGAATACATATATATTTCTGAATCACGTGTGTAATGCAGCACAATTTTTTTTTTTTTTTTTTTAATTTTCGATTTACTTGTTTTCTTATTGTTATTGTTGTTGCTAACAACTGTTAAAATAATATTTTTAGGTGTTTATGATACTCGAAATATATATCATAGGAAATGCAAACCCCCCTCCCCACCTATATATATATATATATATATCTATTACAAACAGCGTCTGCTAATAATTTTTGGAGATAACGTTAAAAAATAAAAAAAAATTAATGACCAAAAAACTTGCTCAAGCGGCAATTAGTGTTCAACAGTATTTGAAAACTTTGTTTTAAGGGCCACGATAATGGGTACAATCCATTAACTCGATTCCGCTTGACGTACTAAACAGTTGTATTTCAACTTTTTTTTAGGTTTCTCAAACACTGGTTTCAAACATTTCTTCTCCTAAATTAAGTCCCATTAATGTTCGGCTTTCACAGCAAGTAGCGTTTAAGTTTTCCTTAGTTTGTTCCTTAAAGAAGCAGCCTGATAGTTTTTTTTTTTTTTTTACGTGGCCTATTTCTACAAATAAATTCCAGTTCGTAATTTGGTATTGAGGACTATATATGTTGTGTATATATATATATACACATACATATCATTAGAATTATTTACATTTGCATAGCTCCTCTTCCTCAATTATTATTTATGAATCTAACCCCAGCCAATTCTTAAATCCTACTTAGTTTTTTTCAAACAACTAACATTATTATATATATTTTTCTTAGCTCTTTCGATAATCGGTATCATCTTGATTTCCCGACGGATTCTTGCTCCCTCGATACCGGTCCTTTTACATACTCGGTTCTATACACTTAGTTTCAGACTTATCTTCTTGTGTTTTATTTTCATTTCTTTATTCGATCGTTTTCCGTTGTCATTAAAGATCAGCATCATCATCACTTCTAAATTTGAACTATCATACAATTTTTTAATCAACCGTATTTCCTCTAATTTAGAGTAACACCTGACTTTATTATCTCTCACACTCGCACTCTCCGTATCTTTTTCCCTCACTCCCTCCCTCCTTCCCTCCACTATTCCTCTCCCTCTCTATCTCTCTACCACTGTTTCTGTCACTATTTACAATTAAATTGCTAATATGCAATCATCTGCAGTTAAGTTAGCGCTAATGAATTAACATGACTGCCAATTAGAAATAAACGAACGCGACTCTCCTCTATGTTTGACTAATGCTGATCATTTCGTGAAAGTGTAGATTTTTCCTCTTCCTTTGTTTTAGTATTGTAAACCATTGTTTCATATTCTACAGCGCAGACAATAATAATAATAATAATAATAACCATACCGTCTAAAATATAAAAATACTTTTACCGTCAAATCTTGCTCAAGGATTCAGCGGTCGATTAAAAACAAAAAAAAAAAAAGAAGAAATTTATAAAAACCCTACTTACGAAATGATCGATCTATCGATTATACATTGTAGACATGAGGCAGAACTTTGCAATACAAGACATGGTAACGTTGTTACGAATTTTGAGTTTATTTTCTCTTGTGGTGTACTTTTTTCTTCTTGTTTGTCAGTTTCTCTGCCTTTCATTTTCGACTGGCAAACATACGAGCTAAACTTAGCGTCTCAGAGCGTCTCCACGCTGTGTGATAACTTATACTTAGTAATCTAATGAAAAGCTGTAGCTTTTATTGATATAAACAATTATTCGGTAAACCACAAGCCAGAAGGCTGGTACTGATGCTTAGCTGGCGATAGCGGCGCCAATCCGTAAACAGCCGTCGGCTGCATGTGAGCAGGAAGCGGATGCGCCGCATGACTAGCCAGTAGCGGTCTGGCTGAACTGTGATGAGCGGGTGGCGGTAATGCTCGACTAGAATCATACAACGTTAATGGTGACGAGCTGTAAAAAACCGGATAATAACCACTTTAGTTATTGTTCCACCTTCAACTTGACATTGGTTAATGTTTAAAACATCAGAAATTTGTTTTTTCTGTAGTGCCAAAATAGCGTATTACATCGTCTTGTTGTCAGACTGATTACTTTAGATTTAAAACGACACAATAAATTTTTCAGAAAAACAAAAAATTTGAACCAAAATTTGAACCACTCTTTAACCTTCACTCCCTTCGAATTTACCCTTATTCTTCGCGTCATAGTATTACTGAAAATGAAAAGCCACGATTTTTTTTCTCCACATTTTTCGCGTCATCTCCAACTGAGAAAAATGGTTTCTTCTATTCCACAAGTTGTGGAATTTACTGCAGTTCTCTGCCAGTTATCGTTTCCAAGACTGCTTATTTTCCAAATCCAGAATATATCTCTCCAGCTGTCCGCAATGTAAATTGCAAATGATTAAATAACTGTGTCAATAGATTGGGTCAATTTTCAGCTGCAGAATGTTCCCTACTTATTTGAAAAAAAAAAAAGAAAAAAATCGTAAGTGTATTATTAAAGATAAAGAGTAATTATATACTTATTTTGCAATGAAAAAGTATTTGCAATTAGTGAAAAACTTTTTTTTACGTTCATCAGAAAGGTCATATAAATCCTTAATTTTATGATCATTCAATTCATTACGATATAGTGTACAGACAACAAGCTATAACGTAAGAAGTATGAAGATTTATAAAAATGGAAAAAATACATTCTCGCTCCAGTGCGGATTGGAAAATTTGAAAAAATCACGGCTTCGTATTTGAAATAATACTGCAAGGTGAAAAATTAATGTCAAAATCGAAAGGCATGTGGGTCAAACGTTGTTGAAAGTCGCATATACACAAGATTCAGTGTGAAAAAAAAATTCATCATCATGTGGGAAATGTTGCATGATAGTAATTCAACTACTAGAGATAGTTCAAAATTCCAGTTCAAACCTAGTCAGAATGTCTAGCATCAATCGCATATCAAAGGTCTAGCCAGAGTAGCATTTTAAAAATGCCTCTGAATGTTTTAGATATGCAATCGGGGCAAAATTTTGGTCATCCAGAACCAAAATTTTCCATCAAGTTTTAACGCTTTACCGCTTTAATTTAACCATATTTCATTGGAGCTATTACATCGGAAAAATTTTACGTATGTAAAATGATTATTGATCATGAGTATGATTTTCTCTGTGATCAAGTCGAGTTGCATCCACTATTTTATTTTTCTTGAGCAGTGTTTTTAAAAGCTACAGAAATTTTTATTTTGTGAACATTTTGATAATAGTAAGTTGTAGAAAAAAAAAAAAAAATAAATAAATATTTACATTACGTGTAAAGGTGCTTTAATTATGGTAAAAACACACGAGTGTTTGAACCTATTGGACAATAGATTAGTCGTCAGCACATAGTTTCAGTTAGTTGGATCAAAATTTATTTTGTGTTGTGTGATCTGATAGTTTGATAGTCAGGCATTTGATTTCTACGTACACGAAAATTCCCGAGTCAATTTGATCTATAAGAGTAAAATACGAGGTCGTGTAGTTTTTAAAAGCACTTTTTAAGAACAAACAACAGTGGGCGTAACTCGATCACAGTGAATCATCAGAAAGAAAGTTCTCGTATTTTCCCCTATTCGGAATTCCAGCCAAAATAAAAAAAAATATTTTTACAACGTAATAAGATTTTTGTACATCGTCGTGAAATTTTTCAAATCCAAAAGTTCTTATGAATGAGGTTTGAGTAGAAAAGGAACGTGGTTGAAACTTGATGGTAACTTATGTCTCATCGTGTCAAACATATTGCTCCAAGTGCACGTAGAAAAAGCTTCTAGAGCATTTTTGCCATGCTTATCCTGCAAGACCCTTTTCCATAGAATTAACAAAACGTCTAGTCACATTCCCTTACATTTGTGTACTATTGTCAGAATTCTCTCTAAAATTCCCGTAATGCTAGACATCCTGTTAGGTAAACGTCTGCGACAATTACGCAAACAGAATATACACGTAGCGTGTTCTCACAACGATCAACGAACTGATACATTATTACCAGAAGAAAAAACTTCAGACATAGTATAAATATAATATATAAGAAATTATAATAATATAATGAAAGATACACACATGCATGCATCTACTAGACGTCTAGGTACCCACCCGGGTGTGAATCCCTGGTAGGTGGGCACTTGCTGTTGCTGGATGGCACTCGGTGCCTGAGAAGGAGCTGCGGTAACGTAAACCGCAGGTGGGGGCGCCACAGGATGTCCCCGTGATCGTACATGGGCGTATTCCTGGTACAGAGGCTGACCCAGGTGTTGGGCACCCCCGACCACCGGGCCAGCAGCCGGGCTCCTACCCCCACCTCCTCCGCCTCCTGGACTCAGATGAGCCGGATGACCGTGGTGGCCGTGATGAGCCGTCGAACCCACCACCTGGCTCTGCCTACAAGAGCCACAAACAAACCCATACCTTTGTTTAATGTCAAACTCTCATGCTTCTTCTAATCGACATCGTCGTTACTACTCTTGCATCTTGATTCCAGTCAGTGACATGTGTTTGTGAGCGGGGAGAGGTGTGAGAATAGTTTCAGATAAAATTTTCCCCAACATCCCATTTCATTCGCGTCCGAATAACGTTCTTTAGTTTAATAATAATCGTGCAAAACATTTGAATGTTTAGAGAAGGAAGAAGATCAGAGTAGAGATGATAGAAATAAATAAAGAAGAAAATCAAAGCTTTACCTGTACTGATGAACGGGATTTGCTACCGCCCATTTCTGATGATCCCTCGAATGTGCAGCCGGCGGTTGAACATACTCGTGTTTGTATTCAGCTCGTTTACCGGGCCAAGATACTCGCTTGTCGGCACCCGTTGTGTAGACGATGTGCTGTTCCTGAAGGTGGGGATGAGCACTGCTAGTAGTCACATACTGCAAGAAGTAGTCATGCATGTCATAGGCGTCATCCTAGAAGAATATTACCCAAAAAAAGAAACGTTAATAAATCACAATTTTCTATTATACGACCGATATTTCGTCCATCGAATGTTGTTGACGCTGAAATTCTACTGTATACACGGTGAAATCAATTCAACCGGGGGGAAACAAGTGAAAACATGAATTTAATCAGGCGGTACATTGAAATAAGAAATTGATTTAGAGGGAAAGTTTGATGAATATTAGTACCAACACCAAAGTACCGACTTTCAGAAATCACTAATTGACCAACAATTGTCAGTTAAAAAATATGATAGACCAACCTGATAAGTTGGAGGTTCTTTGCAGGCGGGTGCATGGCAGGGATGCGGAGCTAGATATTCGACGCCAGGTTCGGGCTTGGTGGCGACGTTGATCATGTTGCATTCCGACTGAACTTTGGCCAGTAGTCGTTTTTTTTGCGATTGCGAAGAATAGCCAGAACTGTTTTGCAGGATGAGAAAAATTAAGAAATTCCATTGAAAAATCAATTTCCTTCGTCTTAGTTGATGAATTTTTCTTTGGTTCATTGCAAATATTAACATTGAAGAAAGATTGATTCTTTTACCTGACATGATGCTGGGGCTGCGGTTCGTGCTTTATGTGCTGGGCAGGCTGCTGATGCTGATGTTGAGGGACCTGGTGATACAAGTGAGCGTGGACTCGACCTGGACTTGCCTCCCCGTCGCTGTCACCCACCGTAACGCAGCTGATGACATTCTTACGTTGCGCCCTTTGCGAAGAGCTGAGGGAACCGCTGTGACCGTTCGTATGCGTTTGACTGCTTGAATGAGTCTGGTGCGAGCTCTGTACAACACGAGGCGTAGACTGCGTGCTGTAAAAAGAATATCTCGAAATGAAGATTTAATCGTTGTACCGAGACTCTGTTTTTTGCCACCAAATTCGTTGTTACTGTTGAATACAACTATGTTAATCAATAAAAGTATCATAGACCACCTGTTAGTACACCGCTATGTTCCAAATTCCACAACCAGTAAACATGGGTGAACGTGAGAAACACGATCGCGTTTAGAAATGAAATTGTTACAATTAGTTACGATTGCAGACCTGCCAGAAATTTAAATATACTGACCAATTGACGACCTAAGTACCGCTTTTTTTTAATTTACTGTTCGAAACCAGGGATCCTTTAAGGAAACTTGATAGTTTTTGGTTAATTCAAGTTTTAACAATTCCTTTGCAAAGAAAGAAGTGATGGAAATAAGTTTGGTGGATGGCCTGCAATGAATTATAGGGTTAGACTGATACAAGGGCAATAATCCCGATAACGACACCAGTTATTCAATCGCCTCAAAGTATTACATCTGTTACAGAGTGAAAACCGAAAAAAGTACCCACGTAACAGGTTGTTTATTCTATTGTATAAATATACCTTCGAATAACATCCTCGCGAACGGGCCTTCCATCGCCAGACAAGCGAGGCGCCAAACCTTGGCAAGCCCCGCATTGACGGTCTCCGCAGCTGTCAATAATATTCATGCATAATTCTACAACTATCTAAAAAAGTCAATCTAACTAAATGTGTAAAACGTTTATACGAAACGCGACCTGTGTTTCAAAGATTCATTACTTAGCGATATGTATAATTTTATAATACGTAAACAAAACATTTTCATGGCTCACCATTTGCCAGGACTTTCGTCTTCGCTGTCGCTTATGGTGATGACGGAAACAGCTGGCGAAGGCGTATCGTGTATGGTTATAGTCTGTTGCCTGACAGTTGTGACCTGTTGATGTTCGTTAGCATGATTATTACTTCCATGTTTGTTGCTACTGGTGTTGCTGCCGGTATGATGATGAGACTGATTGGTCTGTTGCTGCCAGTGACTGTTCGCAGGTGAATGACGCCTCATATTACTGGGCGGTGTGCTTTCCTTGACTCTCTTTTTAACAGGACTCAACTGCTGAGTTTCCTTTTTGTGTTCGTGTCTATGCTGGGGCTGTTGCGGCACAGTCAAGTGGTGCTGGTGATGTTTTGTCACGCTTCGTTTCCCCCAGCTTTGCGACGGGTGTTCGACGAGCGCGCTTGTGTTGTAAACTTCGGTTACCGGGAACACGGGCCTCTGATCCTTGCCCGAAACAAGGAATATTAGTTCAGAAGTTCGCTTTTCTGATTGTTGTTTTACATTCGTCAGAGATATTGGGACAATACGGGATAAAGGAATGAGGATTTTCTGGCTACCTGATCCCTCTTCGAATGTATTTGCACATTACTAATACAATATATAGCGTTTGTCTACGAATATCGTATATCAAACATGAGAATTGGTTCTATAACCGCAAAATTTACCCGATTCCTGTTCTGACGGTAGATATTTCACAATTTCTTCCATTCTAAACGAAATCCTCTTCCCAAGGCATCTAACACACAGGCTAATATTCGTCTCTTGCCTCTGCCGTGTCTCAAAGATCCCTTTATACAATATATATCGAACTGATAAGAAAGTTTTACACATACTGTTTTTATTTCGGAACACTAGTTGCCTAATAATTACGTTTAAACATGAGTGTAATCAATGTTCTCGGGAGCAGATAAACCAGTGGAAAAAAATTCAAGGCATTCAATTTGGTATGTTCTAGGTATGGTGCGAGGAAAATGATTGCGCAAAATGAATCCTACCTGTAGTATGGCAGAACTGTCGACGATGAGTGGTCTGCCCCACTCTCCTGCGTCACTAAGCAGGGGTTGTTGTATAGCGGCATGCTGTGGTGGTAATTGTTGCCAAGACGGTACGATGGCAGCCATTTGTCGACTACCACCTGGCCACGACGTTTGTACCGCGTTCTGTAACCCAACCATGGGATACTTATGTACACACGGGAGAATGTTAAATTCAGTTTTCTTAAAGATTTTCGCCGGTAAGTTTGAAAAAAAAAAACATAAATAAAATTGTACATAAACAAGTAGCTGCATACTAACGTTTATAAATTAGCATCAATTTTCAAAGCGCCACTATGAATGTTATAATATTCATAAGAAAATGGGGTGTTAGCAATACGAAAAATAGTTATTTAGCATAATTTGCATGTTCCAGATATTTACCATTGTAAACTTTGTGAGTGCGAATCATGAAGAAAGAAGCAAAGTAAATATATTATTATTCCGTTGAGTATTGGTAACTACAGGATTGAGATGGAGGTCAGTTGGTACAGAGCTTTTAGCCTGCAAACGGTTTTAAAGGAAGTGCAATTCATCGTGGCTCAAGACAGCAAAAAAAAAGAAATTCTAATAACAAAACTTTTTTTGATTGGTGTGTCTGGACGAATTATTCTCAATGTTAATGTGAAACAAGCGACCATTTAGAGAAAAAAGATGTGCCTAAAAGTTGGCAAAATAATCCGTGACCAGCGCTGCTCAGAAACCTTTGCTGAGTAAAGTGACATTATATAGACATTGAAATAAGAGAATAATTGAATAATAAATCACGTGAAACTCACCGTGAGTAGCATTTGTCTGCCGCTTTCCACCATGGAAACTGGAACCGCGGCGTATTGCTGTTGCGCCGCTGCTGCAGCGGCTGCAACAGCTTGTTGAGATATAATGGACGGCTGGATTTGTAGGGGAGCTTGCTGAGCTTGAGGTGGCTGCGAAAGAATAATTTCTCACAATTATTAACGAGATTCGTTATTCCTTTGCTAATATATAGTCTATCTGTTTGGTTTTCGTACGAGAAATCATGGCGTCAATGTGTTTCTTTACCATTTCGACACTGACCTGTGCAACAACAACATGTTTTGCCGGACTAGGCATCGGCTGGTAGCCAGGCGGTGGGCAAAGAATCCCAGGTACTAATTGGTGCGGAAAATCGTGCACCGCGCCACGACCGCTGTTGGAACCATTAGACGAACCACTGTACTGTGTTGCTCTCCGACTGGTATTTGTGTATATTTGATACTATTGTCAAATAAAAAGAAACAGGCCAGTTAGATACAGTATGTAATAACGAACACAAAGGTTCAGCTTCGATTGCGTAAGTTTTGTATCATTCAATGAGTATTTTTTCAATAAACTGAATACCATCCATTATAACAGTACTTATTCGTTCGCAAGTTTGTTTTTATTCTGGATACATAGCATCAGTTTAAGTATATCATATGAATATCTCATTTAGACTTTGGTTATGTTTCAAATGGTATTTGAAAAAGTTCAAGTTTTCAGGATTCGTGATCTTATTGGTGAAATTTTACAGCGAAAAATTAGTCGGTAATTTTTTTTCTATCTATAGAACTGATTGCCTAAAATATTCCGAGTACAAGTCGAGTACGGATTTTTAGGGGAAAATTGGTTGCCAAAAAATACTGTAATATGTTTCTATGTAAAATATAAGATATATAAGAGACACAAGATATTGCAAATGTGAAAGTATAACAATTTTTTACGATCCTTGCATATCAGCATTTCTCTGTAATACGCTTTAGCTAGTCTTTTTGGCCATAATGCATTTTTTTTTTAAATGTAAGGGAGATATGACGTATTAAAGGGATGCTAAGTCGATTTTTCCAAATTTAAAAAAAATCGTTTTCGCACACCCTGCTCAGTCTGCTGTATTTTCGAGGCTTCTTTTTAGAGCGAAAGCAAGCATTTCTTGCATGCACCCATAGAAAGATCTGAATTTTTTTTAAGTGAAACACCCAAACCGACACACATCTCGGACCAGACGAATAAGAGAGAAAAAATGGATATTTACCAGATTGTCGTATCCCGACGGAGCTGTGCGGTGTTCCCTGACGAGTCTCTGCACCTGATTCGTCAGTTGATTGTTGAAAGTGAGAGTGACCGCGCTTCCGTTTGTCGTCGGCACAAAATTGGCAACCAGCGAAGTCGGCGGTGCTGGCTGAGGCGCGGGTGGGGCTTGATGGTGAGCCGGACTGGCAGTAAAGTCGCCAGCTCGTCTGCAGACTTCCATCATTTGAACGGAGGCTTTGACGTTGTTGCAATGAGCGTAGTCGACGAGGTGAGCTAGCGTTACGAAAGCATGGTTCAATGCTTCTCCCGGTGTGATTCGGCGCTCCTTAGAAAGAAAATGAATTGTATGTTACGCTCTACCGTTAGAAAAAATGCTCTCGCCAAATCTGACCGGCATCGAAACAACTTTTCATCATCAACTTTTTTATCGCCGCTGATCGAATTTAAACGTGAATTAGATATTACTACCTGGTCCATTGTGAGCATCCTCTTCAATAGATCTATAAACTCTCGTCTGTCGGCCTTTTCCGCGCATAACTGACCCCCTTCCAAATCGGTCGGAACATTCACCTGACCAATATCGTCCAAACAGTTGAAAATGTATTTTCTAGCCTCCTTGGACTTTATTCCAGTCTCCTGCTCGTGTTCTTCCGGAGTCTTTAGTCTCCAGAATGGATATGTGCCTGGAAATCGATACAGATGATTACTATTACACGTCGAATTGAATAAAAATATTGGGGAAATGATCAACTAAACTTACTGTCCATATCTCTGTAGAAGAATTTTGTAGTTTTACTAGCATTATTCAGCATATGTTCGGTGGGAAGTCCCTGGGTTTGACTGATGTAGCGTATCTGATCGTATTCCGAACTGCCCGGATACAACGGCCAACCGAGAAACAATTCAGCCACAACGCAGCCTAGAGACCACATGTCTATCGCTTCACAGAAAGGAAGTCCGAGTATGATCTCTGGCGCACGATAGTAACGGGATTGCAAGTAGGTATTGCAAACGGCTTTTGAAACGTGAGAGGCAGAACCAAAGTCAATGACTTTAACTCTATACGGCTGTCGCACAGGGTCTACCAACATTATGTTTTCAGGCTTAAGATCGGCGTGAATTAGACCCAATTGCTGAAAAAACAAAGACGGCATAGTTAAATTTATAGAAATAAATTTAAAAATAAAAAAAAAAAAAAAAAAAACGCATTATACGGGCAACAAAATTGTACGAAAAGTTGTTGTTTACCTTAAGTTTGAGAAGAGCGGTAAGCACTTGTTGAAGAATTGGCCTGATATACTTTAAAGGAAGCGGTGAGAATTTATTTTGCTTTAAAAAATCATAGAGGTTCTGCTCCAGCATTTCAAACACCAAACAAGTATGAGATTTGTGCTGAAAACATTCGTAAGCACGCACAAAGTTGAACTCGTCCGCGTTTTCCTGGCTAAGTCGTGACAGGATGGAGACCTAAAAATAGAAAACATTACGACTTTTGGATTTGTACGAGTAAACGAAGGGTAAATCTTATTCCAACAATGAAACATTGTTCATATGTATTCTTCGATCCATTTCAGTGTGTTTGACAGAGAAGCTTGAGTAACAAAATTGGGGAAAGTAAAATGAAGGTCATAGTGTCGTATCTTTTTAGGGGCGGGCAGTTTCTTCCCCTCCAAGTTAAATGAAAGTTGTTGACCTATTTAAGTATCTACCACTTTGGCACCAATTGAACACGATACTCTCTTGTCTCAGTGCTCTCGTTGACCATTAGTACCAAAGATTGAATTTAATGAAACGAGTAAATGACACTACCAGTAAAAATTATACAACAATCATTTGCAACAATTTTTTTTTAACTATGACTGACATTGATTCGCAACAGTACAATGAACTGGAATATAAGAGGATCAAGTGGCTCACCTCAATCTGGCCTTGGCGCGCGTATGATGGATGATTCTTCAATATTTTAATGGCTACTATTTCATTGGTACCCTTTTTCCAACATTTCACAACCTGAAAACACATCAACAACAACCATGAGAATGTTACTACCCTTTACAGGCGGTAGGTGAGTGATCAACCCTAGAAATGACCTTCGAGTGAAGGTCGATCCTGTGCTGTTTTCATTCTTTTCTATATTTCCCAGTGGATAGAAAGAGAGAAAAAGGAATGTTTACCTGTCCAAATGTTCCTCTGCCCAAGAATTCCAGAACTTCGTACTGATTGGTCATAGAGTAAAGAACTTCGTGCTGAACCAACTGATAATCGCCATCCCCTTGCGGATTACTCCCACCGCCGCCGTTGCCCCCATTGGCAACTTGTTTACTGTGCGAAGTCATGCTTGATTGTTTATTATTAAGCTGCTGTTGTTGCTGCTGTTGTTGTTGTTGTGAAGAATGGTGCTGCGAGCTTACGGCACTGGTCGTGGCGTTTGTCGTGTTAGTGTTAGTCGATTGGATCGCCAGTCCTTCACCATTACCTCCTTCTCGTGACCAAGACTTTCTCTGTAGAAGGAATACACCTTATAAAAAAATTTTATGTTGTCAATAAAATCTGGTAAAGTACCATTTTTTTTTTTCGTTCTTCATTATGAACAAATAACGACTGATAAGCAAGCAGTTACATTGCGTTGAAGTTGGTTTCAAAATACCAATAGTGAGCTTGCATAATCTTATGCCGAAAAAACTTTGAATCTGACCAACTGCTGAACCATACAAATAATTTTGTTATCCAAAATATAGAGTCTTTAGAGATAAATTGTTCAGTTTGATAGAAAATCATTGTATCTTATGCAAAGACAGAATTTTAGAATTTTCCTATAATACTTTTGACTGCTCAAATGCAAAACTCGAGACTTTAAAAACTTTTGTCGCTTGTTAGGTTCATCGAAACGAAGTAATGGGCAAAAGGTGTGCGCGCGTACACACGCATAGGGGATTACGGCTTCCAAAGGTACAATATAATTTTATCTCAAGTTGATTACTATATCGACTCTGTTATCTTTAGTAAACTTCTGCTACCTCTTTAGACTTGAGAAATAGAGAACTTATCTACCAGGCATAAAAGTTACGTGGAACGCTTCCAACGGCATAAAGTTGTTTCGAATCGCCTGCTCATAATACTAAAGGGGGTTGAGAAAAACATGACACGAAGTAAAACTACAGATTTATCACAGTACCTTCTGACCACAGCGCTGGTACGTGTCTAAAAGTTTAATAGTCGACGCGCGGACTAGAGTCTGTTGGTTCGGGCTCTTCTGCAGCGCATTATTATGCAACGGACCAAACACAGTGTTCACCCCGCTCACAGCGTACTGTTGGATGCTAGTTGCGTTGTCCAACTGGTAATCGGCAGATTGGACTTGTCCGTGCTGCTGGATAACTGGTTGACTAATGTTGTAGTCCAACTTTCGTTTCTTGCTATGCTGGTGAGCAGGGTTGTTGCTGCTGCTGCTGTTGCTGCTGCTGCCGTTGACGCTGCTGCTCGTCTGCTGAGCTTGGATGAACATGTCACGCATTCCCTGAAAGAGTTGGAATTTCAGTATCATTTACAGCTTCTTTGTTATCAATAACTATATTTAACGTGCTAACAATAAGTCTAGTCTGGTAACAGCGTTTGGATGTAAAATAAAATAAAATTAACTTTTCAACTAGCAATAAAAACGGCCAGCTACAAAAAAATATCATACAGCAGGCTATTAAAACAATAATTAGACATTCGTCGTCGTCGCTGAGGTTTAAAAATACACTATATGCTCATCAACTATTGACAATTGTACAAACTGTTCGAAAAGTAACGTTCCGTGTCCTGTCTGAGGATACGATCCATAACGAAAAACAATACGAGATGAGAGAGTACTAAAGTCTGACTCTTAAAATAAACTATCCAGTCGCCTCAAGTACAATCCTGAGTTTCCTTTCACATTCATCTGATACTGTAGAATAAAACGATATTTTCATCTGAGCGTATCAACCATATCGCAAATCTCAAATCAGAAATTATTCAAAACTCGCAGATATATATAAAGGTGCAAGAATACGAATTAGTGAGTTATTTGTTCTTGGCACAACGCCAATTTAGCAAGGCCCACGATTCAGTTAACTTGAAAAACTGACGCTTGGAGAAGTTTGAATATATTTTTCTCAGCGGATTTCACCATAATATCGAATATCGGAACCAAACATCCATCAGCCATTTTCTTGTACCTTGAAGTGAGTGAAATTATGCAGAATTTAAGATAACGATGAATATGTTTAATGATTGACAAGGTAAACACCCAAGGCAATAAACCCGATCAAAATTATTGAACTGACGAACACAGCAAGAACTTTGATTGCAATGGAAAACTCAGTTGGAGATCTATTCTGATTTTGTGGTACCATTTTCATCGACCGATTAATCAAACGTATATAAAATAACAAATCGCGCCGTGAATATCGTAATTATTACTCCAATAACTGATCACTAAATAACGACATGTCATGGCTAGCCGAGTTTAAGAACTACTCTTTCAAAGTTACTTAACCATTCTCGAATCAACTATCAAAACACTTTCTTCTTTGCAACTATGTTCATGCAATCGAGATGAAGAAGTGTAAGTATGTAACGCTACAAAATTATTTTCTTCTCTGCATTCATTACATTCATCAGCTATACGCAAAGGTAAATGAAATATTGTCAAGGGGAACGAACAAAGCATGATGCAATGAAACTGTAAGCCAGAAAATCTATGGTTTAAACAAGAAGACATTCGCCGAGTAAAAGTGAGCCATTATTTTACAAGGAAAAGAAAGAAGGTAAGACGGAGAGTTCTGAACAAGAAATCCAACATATTGGTAATAAAAAATGAGTAATGTTCAAACAACGTGTGCATAAATTGTGATCTTTGGCAAAGTGGAAATGAAGTGGTTCCTGTCACGCAGAGGAATGGAAGAAAAAAAAAACAGCGATCAACAAAGAGCACAAGCAAAAGACATAGGAGGCAATGCAAGTAGAGCGAGCGTAACCAGATAAAGGCTAAAACAAGTGTCACAGGATGTGCAATTTGTAACAAAACTAAAAAAAATAACAACGATAACAACTTTGGCATTACTAATATTTGTTTACATTTTCCATTAGCTCAGCAGCTGTGCAGACGGGAATCTCTTTTACAGTTTCTTTCCTCTTTCTCTGTTGTATAAGATTTCAATAAATAAATGTCAGCGGCGGACGTTTGTGTTTTTTTTTGTTACTTCACTGGTTTGTTTCTTCTCACTTATTTATTTATAATATTAGTTTTTTCAATTGTTGAATAATATCGGTTGTCCGATCGTTGGAAAACTAAATTCTAAGATATATGTATCATGAGGTGTGCGAAGCCTGGTAGCTTCGCAGCTCTGTAGAACATCCACCAGCAGATGACGAATGATAGCTGCTTCACGATGACAACGTGGATGACGATGAAAACTTGGGAAGGTGTTTATTGACGGTGAAAACGAACCATTGATGAAGAATTAAAACGGAGTTTATAAACAACAAGGAATTGAAATGAAAACACAAGATCAGGAATAAACCGCTCCTACACGTCGACGAAAACCACCGGAAAAAGAAGAAAATGTGAAGGAAAACATCACATCACAACACAACCATACGTAGTGCGTTGGTAGGGACGGTAGCAGCAGTGCATGTGTTTTATATGCACATGTATGTATGTATACGTACACGTATTTTTACAAGACGAGAGGATGTCAAAATTTCGAAGAAACAACGCCGAGGTAAGAACACAAACGTATAACATGGACATGAAATGAGAATGATCGCGACAGAGAATTCTTCTACGTAGCCTGTGAGGAGGAACAGACGTGAGGAGGGTAATCGAGCTCCCCGCCCCCCTCCAATATGGCCGACCAGGACGACGATTCCGTTGTATTATTCGACCCGCGATGAGAATATTGTGGAGCTGGACGTATTTTCGCGTCTTTAAAACGTTCCTCCTTTACCGGACGCATAATATGGTCTCGTTCGAAGTTAATTTCTCCTTTCTTTTCCTTTTTCACACCTATCTCTCATATCGTAACTTCCTCGCTCCATTCATTCAACATTTCATATTTCTCCATGCCTTCTCCGTTTTTGTTTTGTTTTTCTTTCCTCCGCATGCGGCTAAGCAATTGTTCATTTCGACGGTCTTGTTTTTCGTAAACGAATAACGTCACACCTATGCGTGTATACTCAACACAGGTATATATGTAGCGCGAAACGCTGAGCCTTATGTTAGCTTGCTCAACTTTTGCGCATAGCTCCGCCGTTCTTTCTTTTCTTTCGCTTCGATACTCGGCGAGATTCGAACATGTATATTAAGATCTGATAATAATACACGGTTAGCGTTGTTTTGCTGTCAAATCCAGGGTTACTATATTATTACCTCTCACAATTCGGCCGGTCTCTCTCCGAGGAGCCCACCAGTAGTAGTTTCATAACGACATCGTCAACATCATCGTAGTAGTAGCGGTAGTAGCAGTCGTAGCAGTATTGTCTCATGGATGCGACAATAACTGAACACGAATAAAAGGTTCGAAAATGAAAAAAAAAAAAAAAAAAAAAAACCAACCAACACGTAACAAATTAAAAAAAAAACAACAACAGGGTAGGGAGAACGCACTAGGTGGCGTTTATCCTTCGCTTCTGACTTTCCGCCCCAGTTGTTTTTGTTTTATGACTTTTTCACGTTACTCCTTCTCTCTTTCTCTTTCTATCCGCAACGAGACTGGCCGAGGTTTCCTCTTCGTCGGCGGGGTCAGCCTTCGGCGAAGCGCCAGCAGTAACAGTCGACGACGATATTCTCAGCCATCTTGTCGTGTCCCCAAAAATGAGCCAAGCAAGCTGCTGCTGCTGGGCTGGTGCTGAGTTCGGGGTCGTTTGTTTTTGGACAGCACGAAAGAGACACGCACGATCCTGTAGTCGGGTTTCCACAAAGTTGTGTTCAGTCGCAGCTCGCGGCTGCTGTCCGATATTTAAAAAACAAAGAAAAAAAAAACAGAACACGCGCGCATACACAGAGAGAACCAAACACAAGTCACAGAGGCGAGAAGCCTACGTCATCCCTTTCCCTACGCACAAACACTGCACCCACACACACACACACACGCACACCTTTCACATCGAATATGAAACGCACCACCACTGCTGGTGCTGCTGCTGCCTCGATATTACTGGATGATTGTTATTTTCCATGTTATTATGTGTGTGCTTTATATTCAACGCAATCGCGAACGTGCGCTCTCTCGCTCGCAGCGCAGGACACACTCACATTCGCAGAGAGAGCGGGAGAGAAAGAGAGAGACGTTACGCACCGTTTAATATTCTTCAACTTTAGATTATCATCGTCATCATAATCATCGTCACCAGCACCACGACCGACCGGCGCGAGCACGAATATTCATCCATATTATCGCACCTACGTGCGCCGCGTATCACTGCCGAGTTACACGCGTTTTGTGGTTAATCCTTTAAATAAATAATAATATTTTAGCGAGGGACGAGAGTCCAACTTCCATTCACCCTCGATATCGCTTCAGCAGTACTCATTTCACGCTCTCTCTGGCTCTATCCTCTTTCGTTTCTCGCCGCGCACCGCCAGACACACTACACCCACCGGCAGTTCTTTTTCTTTTTCCTTCTTACTTTTTCCACGATCGCGAAACTCTCGCGACGAACGAAACGGCTGACTCTACTCTCGGCGACAATTCGCCTGCCTGCCGCTCGCTAGCTGGCGACGACTGCTGCTGCCAGTGCTGCCAGTGCGTGGCCGTTCGGGAAACTTCGTCAGAACTCGGCTAGCCTCGGCTCTTTACGTGCGCGCACTTTCCGCTCACCTGTTATTGTGTGCGAAGCTGTTCGTGTGCGTCGCGACGCCTCTGACGGCGACGGTCACGATGACGAAGCGACTGGCTGGAGGGGCCCCTCAACGATTTCACCAGCCGCCCGCCGCTTTTCGTTAATTATCCTCCAATATTGCGAATCGAATAACGAGAAGAACTAACGATGATAATTAAATATATTGTAATCGCATCTATCAAGAAAAAAGTGACTATTGAACTATGGCTGTACCGCTTCTTATTTGTTACCTCCATTTTTCTTTTTCTTTTTTTTTTTTTGCCCAATCGCTGACCCGTTTATTGCCCTGCTCTTCGTGCCCGGAGATACGTGTGTGTATGTACGTATTTTTTATACGTGCAAAATCCGGAATCCACACTATCGGCGGGCGTCTGTACATATACATATGTGTATCGTATAACTCGCTGAACTTGATTCTCGATCACTCGTATTGAATGAGTGAATTTTTAATATGAGATTGATCAAATCTCAATTATAGACCGCATGTCTACACCTGTGCGACTATAAAAATCATTTATTTCTTGCTGACTTTCAGTGGTTTCGTCATTTCCAACGTTCCAAATTATAGGTACATAATAATCTATAGCGCCCGTTTCGTTCGCTATTGGGTTTCTCCACGCGTGACGTCGTCTGCCAATAAAGGACAGCATTTTCTCACTGTCAGTCAAATTGACAAGGAATTGGGTATATAACAAATAAACACCGCATAGGATGATTAAACGTTTCAGGATCCGAAATTGAAAGGGAAAGAAAAGGAAAAAAAGATGAAAGTGAAAAAAAAATTGAAATTCGACATATGATTTTCGAAGAAAAATTTCTATTTATAAGAATTTCCTACCCCTTCCCTCCCCAGCCTTCTTACATCGACCTTACCTGACCAGTACATGATAGGTATGTATAACCAGAATACATAATCATAACTGTACATGTATATATATTTGTCTGACTGGTGCATTTCTTATTCTTCTTTTCTGTTAGTGCAGAACTGCAGGTAATATTAGCTGGCAAAATTTTCTTTTATTCTTTCTTTTGGCTGATTCGCATCTTTCGGAGGTGCCGTGCGCAAAATTATAAAAGAATCCGCGATACGTATACCTACGCTATATACATACTATAACTATACCATACATACATACAACGAAAATCTAAAATTACATAGGTGAGCGAGTTAATACTCGTATGCACCCCGGTTAACTCAAAATATACTCTCTCTTTGTATACTTCAATTCAGTGTATTTATTTAGATTCAATTTTGTCACTCTATTTCTACATGCGAAAATGAAAATCGCCATGCACGGTGATCTGTATGCATATAAATAAATACTATAAACTCTTTCGAGAATCCGCCTGCGTATTTCTGACCGTGCGCTTATAAATACCCTAGGAATCGAATATTATGTATACGCGTCGCGACAAACCAGAGGAAATTCCTTTTCAAATTTCGCACAAAGTGGGCTTGCAATGTCCATTGAGGTGTGTAAGAATTCATTTTGAACAGACACGAAGGTACTTTCCCAGGGTATTTATTGTTCCTTTTAACCAATAAGAAATTAGCGTATTAATTCAAATGCTCGGTCATTTGATCGTGCAACAATAAAAGGTATATAAAAAAAAAATAATTATGGCATCCGCCTGGGAATAGGCAACTCAACACGCATTGATGTGATCCGTAAGTTCCGTGCTCGGTAGGTGAGATCGAAATTCTCACGACCGACAGAGAGCAATGAAAGATATGGTAAGATAATTATTTAGCTTTCGCAACTTATCATTTGTAAGTACTTGTTCGAATCGACGAATAGTTTTTTACTTGTATTCATAGAGGGCCGTAATTCCCAACAAGCGACTTCTTGAAATATTTGAATAGAGCGAGGAAACACATACCTACGCATAAAATTAATATCTATCTACCTGGGTTTTATACATGAATAGACAAAAGTACGCTGTATTTGGCAAGCATAAAGCGAATTGAGGTCGAGACAATTAGTCACGCAGATGCAAAATTTTGTATACCTAAATATATCGTTATTGGCGCGTCCCGTGTTTTGTTCCAGGATTATCGAAAAGTGGTAAACCCCATTTCAGAAAGTTGTTCTAGGTGCATTATTGCCCGAGGATATGAATTATACCTGCTTGACCTGACCATACGCCTCAAAGCTGAACGAGAATTTCTTTTAATAAGATTTGAAGAATTTGAACGGTATAATCGTGTAGCAGCCCCGGATCTATGATTTTTCCGAGGAGGGGGGGCAAACATCTGACACTGGCGCCTCTCATCCCCACCATTTGAGATTAATGATATTGGAAAACTCACAAAACTAATATAAGTATCTACTTGGTGGAACGGGTAGGATTTTTGGGTGGGATAAAAACACTTGAATTTTGTAATCTTTATTAGTTACTTATTTACCATCTAGTGTTGCTATAACTTTACACGGCAAGCTTTTCTTTCCGCGAAAGAATCTACGACGTCGTTAAAGTTTGTCTCATAAACAGTTTTATTTTCAATGTGCTGTGTTACAATGGCGGGTACGGGGAGGGGGGTAAAAATGAAAAACGAAAGGTAAAAAATAACATTACGTAAAACGTAAATGACTCCGTAGATAAAGTGGTTAATTTCCCATTTCGATTCTAAACTCAGAAATACTATCAAATATCATTATATAAGTCAAAGTAACGATAAGATTCCAAACTATATTAGTTTGAGAGAATAAATTCACAAAGTAACGTAACAATGTTGATATTGATCTAATGGACAGTCATTCAAGGTTCAGGGTGGCCATATTGCTCGACCTTCCCCTACACGTACAACCTGAATTAAGCGCTTGAGCAAAACAAATTTTTTTTTTCAAACCGTAGAATTTTTGCACCCTCTTAAGCTGCCGCCCCTGTTTACCTCCCGCTAGATCCGAGACTGCCGTGTAGACACGTGGCCTTATGGAAGCCTGTGGGAAAAAGTGATAAGATTGAAATAAATAATTAAATGCTGTGTTAGAATTAACTGCGACAAAACATTACATTACCCGAAAGGAGGAAAATCCGCAAAGAGTTTACCGAAGTTTATCTGTTATCGTGCATAAGGTTAGCGTCAAACCATGCTGCAAATATTTTTCGTACGATATTTATGGAGGTATTATATTAAGATTGCGACAAGGAAAATTTCAGTGATCAATCGCATGAATTTAAATTTATAAAATAAATTCCCCAAATTAAAAACCTATATATTTCTGTAACGAATTTTCAACCCTCCATTTATATAACCTGATATCTGGGTGGCCCCAGACGTTGTGCAGATATACGACCCGCGAATTTTCCAATGCATCGCGCAATATACGCGCGTTACCGGCTACCTAGTCGTGTGTAAATAATAATTAATTAATGCCCCGTTGCGCGACACATGGCACGCACGCTGCTCAATGTATGGTGCCGAATATCCCGTCGCTGCATTTCAGGTCTGTGTATATTAATTCCCATACCCTGCACGTTACAAAAAATTACCGATAAAATGAGTTTGAAAAAAAAGCCGGGAAACTGTGAACTTTGCCGACTTTTTTTTTCAAATTCATTTTCTTAAATTCAATCATTCGTTGATAAAGGAAAACCTTCCCAAGAGAAACATTAACGAAATTTTCTTGTCGCCTTTGCTGCAAAATTGTAGAAAATTTTGCAAAACTGTATTCAAAAGAAGAAAAGATGATACACAGGAAAACCGTACTTGGAAGAAAAAATTACAGTTTCTCTACCAGATCTAATCGCTAAAACGAATGACATCATGCGGTTGCTAATTTTGTAATAATTGCAGGGGGCACGAATTCCTCTCGGTACATTCGTGCCATTATTATGTAGGAGAAGGGAAGAGGTGTTCACAAATAGAAGAGGAGGGGTTAAAAATTCTGTATCCTTTCGATGTGAAACCTTATAATACGAGCGAAGTTTAAGTTACAAAAATCGGTCGTGAGTTTCGTCGCCTGCAGGACCAAGGAGGCATGCATTACCTGGGGTTCTCTTCCATATTCGCCATATGGCCGATGTACCAGCGCGCATGTCCCCCGCATGGAATTAATAGCTCGTTATAATATGGCCCTTACAGTTCAGGCGCTGCAGAACCGTTGATCACAAATTACACAGTCGGACAAGAGGCGATTATAGAAAATATGATATATCCAGGTTGTTAATTGACTTAAAAATTATAACACCCGTTGAGGCTATTCGTAGAACAAGATCTGAATTGTATAATACTGCCGAATATGTGCAAGTGCAGTCTAATAAATTGATATACCTATATTTTATTTTTACCGGGTAAAAAGTGTACATGTGAAAAGAAAATAAGGCGTTCTTGATAAATTCTGTTAGATATAACATACAGATACCGTATAGATATATATTTCGGTTTAGGGTTGACCCGAGGAGAAGCCCCGCGTTTTTGGATCGAACGGTTCGGTACGTCGGATGAGTGAATGGTTTATAATACTCTACCCTATTCCCGTTCAATCCGGAAGTATCTATAGATATCGGATGTTCGCTTAAAGGGTTTCTCATCGAGGATGCGGTATATAAGAGAACACGAGCTTCTACATGTATAACATACCTCGCATGGCCGGAAATAACGGAAATTTTTGTAATATAACCGTTGGCTGGAGAATTGCTAAGTGAGAAGAACAAAACAGAAAATGGAAAAAAGTAAAAACGTATAAACGATTTTTTTTAAATTTACTGTAGAAGAGAAAACTGCCGTTGTCATCCATTCACCTGATGGATGACGACGAATTGTTGATAATGAATTTAGGATTTCTGGTCGAGACTTATCGAAGCGAGAATTCTCGGCAGATCTGGCCTTACTCGAGACTAGAAAAACATGTCTTGATTGTTAACGTAACTGTAGATAATGTATGTAACTTTAATTTACAGTTTTTTTTTATGACGATACTTCAGGTACCTACTATTTGTTTAATTACAAGACTGTGTGGTTAATATTTTCACTTACCTCAGGAAGGAAGCTGAGACACATATTCAGAGTATCTACTTACTTTTAATGGAAAGACAAATTAAAAGTTTTATAGGAAGATACTCAAGGTATCAGAGTATTCTCGAAATTACATCCGTACTTCGTAGCAGTTGTTGAACAGCTTATTTTATTATTATTATTATTATTATTATTATTAGTAAAAATGTTTACAATCTTTGAGGAGAATCCTGGATTTATCGGAAATATTTTCGTGCTGCTTGGGCGACACCAATACGTTTTTACAACAAATTCTATAGGTTTATTGCAGAAACTTTGTCGTAAGCGTAGCATAAATTGAAATGATCTGCTAGTATTCGATATTACGATCACAAATATTTGCATAAGTTGTTGTAGCAGATATCAGTCGTCGAATAAACGTCTTATAGATAACCGATGAGCCAGTTTTCCGTTATCTTAAAGCTGACTTAAGGGTTGAAGACGTATTTTGGACGAAAGTTGACTTCAACGTGAAAAAAACTAGCGCAAAGATTGATTATCTATTAGATGTCTAATACATGGGCTGTGGATACCCACAATGGGATGAGGTCGTAACCTCGCAAAAATGTGAGTTTACTACTTACGAATCCCATTATTGCTTTTAGAACGATTTTACGAATGAGAAATCCGCGGGGTCGTTATCGACCCCACTCATGAGTTAGAAGGTGGAAAAAAAGATACACGTGTTTTTGGATCAGGCCTAAAGCATAATTTTCGAGCACAATTTTCTTATCGACACTTTTTCACCACGACTTTATATTACAACCGGAAAAAGATAAAGCTGCGGATGTATGTGGGCGAAACTCGATTGCACGTGTATCAATCTTTTATTGTTCGCAAACTTGAGCATATATATTGATAATGCAACGACGATGATAGTTTATGTTACATTTAAACAAAAACTTCGGTCGATCGCAAATATAACGCGTGGAAATAAGTCAGGAAGTTTCCGAGTTCCTTTCGTCCCGTTTCGCCTCACCTCACTTCCGCAGGTTTATAAAGGTCATTCGGCTATTGCACGGTCCTTAATCTTGAATCTAAGAAATGTCCACCCACTTCCGACATCCTCCCGGAAACGAAATACCGAATGAATGACGAATAAGTATACATGTATACTTATAGTATACAAGTATACGAATAACAGGAAAGAAGAGAGAAAAAAATAAGAGACCATATTTTTGCATTGTAGAATAGTTCGATAATAACTTGCGAAACTTTTCATCCCACGTTACAAAACGTTGTGTTAATACACAAAATAGTGATAAAAATAGAACAAAATAAAGTAAATTTAAACCTGTGCATATATTGCTTATATGAATAATAATACGACAGGTATATATGCATGTGAAATACGTAGGGCAGCGCGATGGGAATTCGGGGCTAAAAGTGACCAACTTCCGGTCAACGTGAACTGATTTCTGTGGGAATCGAAGAAATCCCGTGTTTATGCATTATGCCTTGTACATACATAATGCATCTAAATGAATTAATAACAGGTTTTCGAACCGTTTTCTCGCTGTTTGCAGACTGTTCGTTATTACAATACTATAACCTAGTAAGGAAAATGAAATTGTCCGGTATTTTGCATTAATAAAATATTTCACAAAATTTGTTTCTTCTTAGTTTTCTTCTTATTTTTTTTATTTTTATTTTTTTTTTCGTTCTCTTCGACGATCGAAGCGACGACGTACCTACTGCTTGGATGGATGAAACTCGATAGTAATGGATCAAATTATCAATATATACATACAAGCGTATATAATGCATCAAGCCATGCAGGGCAGATGACACTTTCGAAACTTGACCCGATCAATTCCGTACGGGATGCGAGTATACAGCGTGTATTATAACATAACCGAGAGACGCATATCCGACGTGTCATATACCGTATTATACGTATAGACTGCATATTGTCAGCTGCAGCAGCGAATTGTAACGCAACGGAAAACCGAGTTCACTATAATTAATCGTTGATTAGTCGAGAAAGGACTAATTGCAATGAAAATAACTAAGGGTGAATTACACAGGTAAAATCGGAGAGTGAGATAGAGAGAGCTTATCGAAAGATAAATAATCGAATGAACTGGGTCGAGAAATCGTTGGCAGATATAAAGTTATATTAATTTTTCAAAGGCTCCGCACGGCACAGCGCATAATTGACTCTATTGCTGATGTAACGATCATAGCTGACCGATTATAGGGTCGAAGTATAAGTACAAGAGCTCGTTAGTCATACGCGTAGGCATAGGCATAGGCACAGTACGTAGGTACCTTTCGGGACAGCGCGGCGGTCTATTAATCGTTGTTTGTCGTGGTACTTAGCGCTGCGGAGAACGATGACGGGATACAATTAGCGAGCCAGTCAACACACACTCACATCGTAGAATGCGTGCGGCACGGCGTTGCGATAATAACGATAGTAATGCGTGAACCAACGTCGCATTGATTTATGGAAAATAGAAACATCTGTCCGGCATGCGTGAAGTCACGGTTCAGCTGTTCCCGATCCCAGAAAGTAGAAACCCCCGCACAAACAGGAATTTTCACCTCACGCGTGTCGTCAGTTCACGGTGACGTTGAAACAAAGTATAGATATAATAATTCACCATGAATTCCCGTCAACCCTGCAGGCACTGCAGGGTGTTTGTTATGCCTACGCGTGCAGCCTTTTGCACACATGATTCGGCTTTTCAGTCATCCGCCTATTTGTGGACACCGTAACGGTTTTCGGGTCAATATAAACTATTACAAACTCCCCGCTGCAGCTTTGAGTCAGAGAAAATTCATGATCCGCGTGCCAGCACGCGTCGATGAATGCATGCGTGTAACCTGCACGCTTTAATTCACCTCTAATGAATCCTGAAATCGATTTACCGAGGAGATTGGAGCTCGGAGAGAAACGAGTCGGGGATTGAATTGATGTATAAAAAGTGTGGAAGGGTCAAGTCTTTTTCTTACCGCGCTGCAATCGCTCGGCATGGTTTCGCAGCCCTGCAGCACAACTTGTATATATACAATATACCTACACATGTAGCTATTACACCCGACGCACCTACGTGTAAACGGTTCCATCTTTTCGTTGAATCGAACAACGGATTAAATAACCGGAGATTTTGTTGCCATAACGTGTATAATTTATTAAACACACCGTCAGTGCGAAGAAAAAAAAATATGATCCAATAATTTATACTTACGAAATTTCTCTTCCATTCCATCAAGATATGGTGGTTAGGGCGCGTATGATTGATAAGTTGTTGTTTTTTTCCGATATGAAATTGAACCTTAGATTCACTGCAAGACAGATTAGAGCATGTTGTGTTTTTCTTTTGAGGTTTACCATTAATGTAAAATGAGCTGTTTGTTCAGGGAAAAGAGACCAAATCCAAGAAAAAAAAGTAAAGCAAAGTGGTGAGAAGCAGCGCATGCCGAATAGCGACGTGGGGAATCCCACATTTGTCGTAAACAGCATGCAGCCGTTTGTAAGTTGCCCTGATTAAAATCCATTCCAACTGTGGTTAACCATCGGAGCAGAAAGTCGTAGGGGTCGGTTACTTCGGCGATTTTGCAGCTCGTTCGTTGCGGCGACTGGCAAGATAATGAATTAAACAATAACATGAGTCATAACTGCGTCATAAAGAGAAAAAGCAACGAAAGATTCTCTCGACTCTTTGAGGTTCGTCTTTGATTTGAGAACCGAAAGAATTATCAGTGATTCGAAAATAAGGCAGTAAAAACAATTTTAGTGTCGATTGCATCGAAAATTTCATCAAAGATGATCGAAAAGGGACTTTCGAAGTTTTCTTATTATATCCCTTGACTGAAGGGGACAAATTGCATCCTGCAGTATGAAAACCGATCGTAAAACGGCCTGTGCTTTTTCTTGTGGACAAAGCAGCGAGCCCAACTGCCGGCTGCAGAAGACGATTTTCTCTACGATCTCATTATCCCTTAGTTGGTCATAAATACTCGCCATTTGTCGAACTCGTTCAATGGCAGTGCAGCCCACGAAAACTTGGTCGTTCGCAGTTCGAGTCACAGGATGACGAATAAACGAGGTGTGAAAGTGGCCTTGACCAAATTGCCAATTTCACTTGTTACATAATTAAGTGAGTGTACTTTTGAATCAGAATAATAAATTAGTTTTCTTTTCTTCTTTTTCTTTCGTGAAAGAAAACCGAGATAAGTAATTTCATTAAATGATTTAAGTAATCACGTCCAATCAGCAGATTGTGTTACATCCGCTGATTCAGTGATTACATGGTATCCCAGGAAGAGAATATTTTCATACAACATGATAAAATTATATAAAATTACACGCATGTCATTTTTTTTATGCGTTTTTATACGATTTTATAATATTCTAGAGAAATTTATGAAATCATGTAAGATTATGTCAAACCTACATTTTTTTCGAAGTTTGGTGTGATTCTGTAAAAATTTATGAAGTTGGATAAAATTATTCAAACTTATTTAAACTTGCACAAAATTAGTGCTACATATTATATGCGTATAATAATTTTACCATCTCAAATTCAAGATATAATTTCATATAATTTTATCTGATCGTATAGAAACATTTTTTCGCGGGATTCTGCAATTTACCTCCGTGCCGTCGATCCTTCGATATAGTGAAATGTGTGGAGCCGTTTAAGATTTATCCGCGTTTGATTCATTGGAAATTATACTCTCGACTCGATGCCATTCCATGCCGATCTGCCGCATCATGTGGCGCGATGACCACCGAAGACGCGTGAGTCAGACCTAAAACATAAGAAAAACCGCAGATCATCCAACTTTGTCCGCATCAGTATTCCAATGGTTTAAATCAGCGATGTGACACTCAACGTTTCAGTATAGGACCCTTATTCGACATCCAATTGCAAAACATTACCACCTGAATCGAGCTGGGTGATTGAGTGATTAAGTAACCAAAGGTTAATAGAACTTTCGAGTTTTCCTCCCAACTTTGTTGGTAACACAATTTTTCCGCAGCGCATATTTGAGATAGAAAAGTAAACAAATTTCCATTGTTTATTATTATTATAATCAATGCTACCACTCTTACTAGTCAATTTGCATGTCGGAATCAGTTTTTGTTTCTGTGGTAACAGAATGTCACAAATTTTCAAATGAGAAAGTGGAAGGGAAAACTTGCGTCACCCCACTGGTTTAACTTTTCAAGCGTATAAGTTAAAAGCACCTGATTCAAATCAGTATACCGATTGTAGAAATCGTTGGGATTCTCGGTGAGCTTAGCTCGAATCGACCTGCACTAACCGCCGCTTATCAATACTCGGGATCACAAGGCCGAATTTTCGACCGGAAATCGACCCGTCCTGTGACGGTAAGTCTTAGTAAGCGAAAGAAGAGAAGAAAAAGGAAAAAAAATGCCGAAAGGTAGATTGCATCTGTTACGTATTATGACACAATATAGAAGGAGTGGTGAACGAGAATCCGATATACCTTATATGTATATTACAGTGACAGTTTGATTTCCCCTTGTATCAGTGAAAGCAAAGCGGTATTTAGCCGGAACAATTTCAGGACCGTAATTACAGCAGCGGTTTGATATTTCACTATTTATATCGAATCAAAACCCCTTTCTGTCTGCGGGGGTTGCAGTTGTCGTCATCGAGGGTTATTATACTTACAACATGCCCAACGTACAATACGGGAATTTCTGTGCGGCCTGAACTTTGACGAAGGTGGTAGTAGGTGTGCGTTACAGGTAAAAAGGGTTCGTAATAAGTATGGGTGTACATGTAAGGCGGTTTATAAGTGCGTGAGTAGGAAGTGGTTTTTATCTCGTGCGTTTCATTATACGTTTTATACAAATTCAGTGTGCCGCGCACTGTACTGCACGTGTATTATCCAGGGTCCAAAGCCCAGATAGGTGCGGTCTGCATTCGCTCCGCGATTTCCGGGCATTGACGACGATGCAGCTGGCTAATTCCCAGTTGCGCAGGTTATACGTTCGACGGACTTTTCGGCGGCTTTCCTCGTTTTCGAGGTACGTGTGAGAAAGAAGAGGAAGAAGCCTAGGAGCTGAAGGTCGATGTGCGAACTGAACGAGTAGGTATAAAGGTGATCGGGAATGTCTGCACGGTAAAAAAAATATTGTTGATTTTACATCCCCTGTGGTGAATACATGGAGAGAATTTTTTTGGAGTTTAATTTGCAGCAATTGTGGTAAGATTTACAAATCCGATAATGAGAGTTACAAAATCAATAGTAAGAATTACGATATGCTTAGGTAGATCTACCGCAATTGATGTAGATTTGATTCAACAAAAGTACTGTCCATATATTTACCACGAGCGATGCAAAATCTGCATAACTTTTTTTTTTCTGCGTGGGTTTTTCCAATGTGTCAAAGTTGCACAGTCACGTCTTCGTTGAGCTCATACGGAATTCGCACTAATCGAGGTTCCTCACAGTTCACACTACAGCCTTATTAAGTTGAATATGATATGCATATTCGCGTTGTATACAAACACGTGTCTGTACTCAGTAAACATTGTTAAAGTAAACATTCGATTCGAAGGAAGAAAGTCGCCACGGTGGTTTGGAATCAAGGAGAAATGCTTACGAAAACGCGATAGCGAGTGATTACTTTATCCAACCTTATGATCCAATATTCATCATTTTCTGCAGATTCACTTGTAAGCACTCTAATGACGGTTTAAATAAAATCCAATAATAGTTTGCGAGTTGAAAAATGAGCATGAATTCGAACTGTGCAGACAGAGTCATGTACAATAGACATTTATACTGATTAAGCTGTAAGTGGATCGGTTGGAATGGCACGCTGGCATTACTTTCCGCAATAAAGATACTAACTTTGTATTGCTGGAATTGCGTAAAGTGACTATAAAGACGCCAATTCGAACGTATAATGATACATATCCAATGAAAATCGACGATCATCTATTGATCATTTTTATGGAATATTTGTCATATATTTGCATTGATACCTCGCGATTCTCGGCAGAAATATTATATTCAACAGCTTGTGGGATATACTAATTATCTGAAAGAATGTGTGTACGCGAAAGTACACGATAAGATGCACGTGTAATGAACGTCCGGTAGTTTTATCGGAATTCTGATGGCTTGGGCAGGGTTTATAACTAATTACATCCGTTTAAGCGCCCTCGGTTTGACTTCATATAAACGTACGTTTGACATGGCAAGTGATGCCGTAAATTGCAATCGCGATTTTCTATAATTAACGACGAGAAATTCCAATAAAAACTACCAAAACACGCGGAAAAAGAATTCCAGTTGCGAGCTAGAAATCATATTCCTTTCGCGTAATTTTGCCATTCTAAAAATTGCATGGTTGTAATAAATTTTGTTCAGCTTCCCGTTTTACTAACATTAATTGAGAAGAATTTTGGTTCACGGTATCGCAGTTTGAATGAAACTTTCGACCAAAGTGGCGGTCTGTATATTTATCTTATTTCTATCACCGTGTAGACTTCCTGAGTCCGTTATAATTGAAAGGTGGTACGAGAAAAGGGCATCGGTAAATTAGAGAACTGAAATTTTCACGAGAGCGGGAAAATATTCACTGTTCCACATACATAAAAAACGGAATTTAACCCTCTGAAAAATAGGATTTACGGTACCCGTGAAGCGAATTTGATAGTGGAAAGAGAAGTTGAAAGAGCCGACCCAAACGTGGCAGATTTTATTTTTTTTATTTGGAAATTCTGTGCGGGTTCGGGACAAAATGGCAGTGATACGGCAAAGGATGAAGAACCGAGTAACGGTGAGTTGACTGTTATGATTAAAAAAGCCTGATTCGAATGTGCGGCACCATACGTCTATTAGATCATTGAATGTTTAAAAAGTACCTACAGCTTGGGAATTTTGTCCAAGCTTGCATTTTCGCATCAATATTAATTTTGCTTCATGATTTTGACGAAGGAGAGAAACGCTAGGCTGTGCAAAGGCAGGATTGGTCAACGCTAAGGATTGCTTTAATTGTAAGTCGAGGTAGCCGTGCGTGCGAGTCTGGAAGCAGCCGCGAGGGAGATAAGGAAAAATTCAGTGACTGCGGGTAGGTGGGGGTTTACCCGGAATTTATCCTGCGTTTCCTTAGAAATAAAAGCTCGCTACCGAGGCAAAATATTTCCAGTTTTAAAACGGTGACCGAGATTATTGGTCTGCACTGTTGCAATGCGTCAGTGATGCTCAGGCTTTCAAAGGTAGAAGACGATTACTTGAACTCGTTTCGGTTGATAGTGAAACTTGAATATTTTGCCAGTTTACGTGTGCATAGTGATTTCGTGGAATCTTTCGTCTGTTTACTGAAGTATTTGTTAGTTTGGACATTTTGAATTACGTTATTTGTGAATTAATAAACGGAAAAAAGTGACATGAATCTAAAACTCGTCGTATTCCTGATTGTCCTCAAAGTCTATGAAGGTGAGTGAAAAAAAATTATCGTAAATATATTTTGTGGGTGTGATAAAAGAGTGGAACAAACAAATTGAGTATAAATTTTGAACCATTTTCAAGCGATTTGATTATATGAAGTCTAGGTCTGGCCTCTTTTTTTTGGATATAGTACGTTCTTTGCTTTTGTGTTCAGCTTCGACTGAGAAGACGCTGACTGGGGATGATAATACAGCTGGACCCGGCACCAAACTACCTTCTACGACTTCGAGTGAGAATGATAATAGAGCTGGATCCAGCACCAAACTACCTTTCTCGACTGAGACGACTTTGACTGAGGATGATAATACAGCTGAACCCAGCACCAAACTACCTTCTACGACTTCGAGTGAAAATGATAATACAGCTGGACCCAGCACCAAACTACCTTTCTCGACTGAGACGACGTTGACTGAGAACGATAATACAGCTGAACCCAGCACCAAATTACCTTCTACGACTTCGAGTGAGAATGAGAATACAGCTGGACCCAGCACCAAACTACCTTTCTCGACTGAGACGACGTTGACTGAGGATGATAATACAGCTGAACCCAGCACCAAACTACCTTCTACGACTTCGAGTGAGTTTGATAATACAGCTGGACCCAGCACCAAACTACCTTTCTCGACTGAGACGACGTTGACTGAGGATGATAATACAGCTGAACCCAGCACCAAATTACCTTCTACGATTTCAAGTGAGGATGATAATACAGCTGGACCCGGCACCAAACTACCTTTCTCGACTGGGACGACGCTGACTGAGGATGATAATACAGCTGGACCCAGCACCAAACTACCTTCTACGACTTCGAGTGAGTTTGATAATACAGCTGGACCCAGCACCAAACTACCTTTCTCGACTGAGACGACGTTGACTGAGGATGATAATACAGCTGGATCCAGCACCAAACTACCTTTCTCGACTGAGACGACTTTGACTGAGGATGATAATACAGCTGAACCCAGCACTAAACTACCTTCTACGACTTCGAGTGAAAATGATAATACAGCTGGACCCAGCACCAAACTACCTTTCTCGACTGAGACGACGTTGACTGAGAACGATAATACAGCTGAACCCAGCACCAAACTACCTTCTACGACTTCGAGTGAGTTTGATAATACAGCTGGACCCAGCACCAAACTACCTTTCTCGACTGAGACGACGTTGACTGAGGATGATAATACAGCTGAACCCAGCACCAAATTACCTTCTACGATTTCAAGTGAGGATGATAATACAGCTGGACCCGGCACCAAACTACCTTTCTCGACTGGGACGACGCTGACTGAGGATGATAATACAGCTGGACCCAGCACCAAACTACCTTCTACGACTTCGAGTGAGTTTGATAATACAGCTGGACCCAGCACCAAACTACCTTTCTCGACTGAGACGACGTTGACTGAGGATGATAATACAGCTGAACCCAGCACCAAACTACCTTCTACGACTTCGAGTGAGAATGATAATACAGCTGGACCCAGCACCAAACTACCTTTCTCGACTCAGACGACGTTGACTGAGGATGATGATACAGCTGAACCCAGCACCAAACTACCTTTCTCGACTGAGACGACTTTGACTGAGGATGATAATACAGCTGAACCCAGCACCAAATTACCTTCTACGACTTCGAGTGAGTTTGATAATACAGCTGGACCCAGCACCGAACTACCTTTCTCGACTGAGACGACGTTGACTGAGGATGATAATACAGCTGAACCCAGCACCAAACTACCTTCTACGACTTCGAGTGAGTTTGATAATACAGCTGGACCCAGCACCGAACTACCTTTCTCGACTGAGACGACGTTGACTCAGGATGATAATACAGCTGAACCCAGCACCAAATTACCTTTCTCGACTGAGACGACGTTGACTGAGGATGATAATACAGCTGAACCCAGCACCAAACTACCTTTCTCGACTGAGACGACGTTGACTGAGGATGATAATACAGCTGAACCCAGCACCAAACTACCTTCTACGACTTCGAGTGAGAATGATAATACAGCTGGACCCAGCACCAAACTACCTTTCTCGACTGAGACGACGTTGACTGAGGATGATGATACAGCTGGACCCAGCACCAAACTACCTTTCTCGACTGAGACGACGTTGACTGAGGATGATAATACAGCTGAACCCAGCACCAAACTACCTTTCTCGACTGAGACGACGTTGACTGAGGATGATAATACAGCTGAACCCAGCACCAAACTACCTTCTACGACTTCGAGTGAGAATGATAATACAGCTGGACCCAGCACCAAACTACCTTTCTCGACTGAGACGACGCTGACTGAGGATGATAATACAGCTGAACCCAGCACCAAACTACCTTTCTCGACTGAGACGACGTTGACTGAGGATGATGATACAGCTGAACCCAGCACCAAATTACCTTCTACGATTTCAAGTGAGGATGATAATACAGCTGGACCCGGCACCAAACTACCTTTCTCGACTGAGACGACGCTGACTGAGGATGATAATACAGCTGGACCCGGCACCAAACTGCCCTTCACGACTGGGTCGCCGCTGAGTGAGCAGGGTCCAGGTCGACCAAGCACCGAAAGAGCTCCGACTGAGTCATCGATAAGTCAGCAGAACACAAGCGAATCCACTATCCAAACAAATGCAACTACGCCACCAGCACTTCTATCAGTGAACGAAATAACGATCAATTTCACGACTACTGAAATTGGTTTAACTATTTTTTTAACGGACACTACGTCAGTGAGGACGGGATCAAAAATAACACCCAGTAGGTCTACGGAATACGAGGTACATCATATTCACGAATCCTCCGCAAGTGTTGCCGACCCGCTTATAATTATTGGGAGCGCAATTGGAGCTGCTGCCCTTTCCGTAATCGTCGGATTCACCATATGGTATTCGAGACGATCATCTGCAGCTCGATCGGATGTGCCCTATGTCTGAAGCACCAAAATACGACAAATATCCAAGTTTTTCAAATTTTCTGAAAAATGCATTCCATAGTCATGCTGTCTACAAATTTCATCAATTCGTAAAATTCACGGAAATAAAGCATCTTCTGTGAAACTGTTCCAAACACGTAACTACGGGACTTGAACTTCATTTTTTGGAAACCGCTGCTAATATTGCCTGCATCCTTTTCTACGACGATTATTCGAGCCTCAAGAATGTATTTGAGGTATTAAATGTAAAAATTAGTGAGTTGATCAATTTTGTTTCCATGTATGAATTATCTATAGCTGAAACTTTGATCTTGTTCCTCTAGAAACTTGAGTTTTTAACCTTGTTGACGACAAATAAAAAAAAGACATACGTCCAATTTGCATAGGTCAATTCGTTAATTGTACAAAAAGCTACTTTCCATAGCACCTCGTAGGGATTTTTTTTATCACAACCCCCCTTCTATTTTTTTCTCCCATGCCATTTAATTGATGCGCATAATCTGAAAAAAGTTCCACCATTGTGTTAATTTTTGAGATATTGACTTTTTCCTACGTGGTAGTATAGACGAAGGTGTCTAAATTTTGAGCATATTTATATCTTAAAAAATAATGAAAGTAAACCTACTTTTCCTACCGTTACCGTCGCGTCGTGTGATGCCTTAAGAACAAGGTTCATCATTATTGCGCGTAGGCCTTATCGACGATGATAAACGGTCACTCAAGAATAATGCGAAATCCTTAAAACCGGATCAATGATCTACAAGACTCTGGTTATCCAAGTTTGGTACAAGATCCTGACACGATGAGTCGACGGGGAATGAACAAGATGTACAATCTACTGCTCAGCAATTATATCTCAACGCCCAATTAGTGTCGAATAAATTCTGAATGTTGTAAATAGTTACAATTCTGGACCGTGAATACTGATCATTGCATCCTATCTTCAGATTAAGAGCTAGTCATAACTTTTTTCACCATTATCATGTATCTTATCATTGTTATTATCATTAATAATTTTATACAAATATTGAGAATAGTAGCATGGGATCTTATTTAGATATAATTGCACATTATGTCGACCCATGATATATTTTATAATATTCTACAATATTGTTAATAACAGATTGTGTCAAATGATATAAATGAAAACAACATTTGAATAAACGTTAATTATATTAGCGGAAGAATAGGAGTTATGAAAGCGAGGAAAACAATTGATTCAGATTACTGTCTCATTTAATCTATAAGCCATTCCTCAGATTCCTCATCCTCGTACAATCCTTCTAGCGATAATACTGATCATGATTTTCACGAAACAAAGATTATAATGAAGACAATGAAGCTGCAAAGAACCGACAGACTTCAAATGCAGGCTTGAGCCACATCGTATCGCATTTATAAGGTATGTAATGTACAACATTGTCATACAAATGAAAATTACCGACTGGAAAATCAGCATGTGTGTACAGTATGGAGATAATATTTCATTTAAAAAAAGGCCCGCGGTTTCATGCTCTGCGAAGAATTAATACGATGTACAATAAATGTATACAGTCATATTAACGAAAACGCAGGAGACCAAAGAAAAAAAAATAGAACACAACATTGTTACTGAGATTTTTTTACCGGGACACAATGTAGCGTAAAACAGTTATACCAATAATACAATAAACTACTCAAGATGCTTTCTCCATAAGACATCAGCAATCAGGTTCTGTGTATAAATCACGTGATACCGTAAAAAATCGCGATTTGCGGTGAAAGTAAGTGAAATATTGTCAAAATTTTTCCTTGTCTAGACGGAGGGTTGGGGATGTTCGGCATTAGGGCCAGGTAGAAACCTAATTGCGTGTAGTTTTGTTGACCTGAGGTAATGAGTCAGGTGAAAAAGGGATTCGCGAATCGGTGCTTAGTGCTGTGGGGCTGGGGCATCAGTGAGTGCAATGTGGGTGCAAATTGTTTTCAAGAAAACACACAGCGGATTAGAAACAATTAGAAACGGAAGGCCGTCCTTTGCCGGGATTGGTCAATTGACAGGGCTTTACTCTAGCGGCGATAACGTATCTCGTCGAGTCTGGAAGCAACGGGGAAAGATAACGAAGAATTGAGTCGTTTTGGCGGCGGTGGTGGGGTTCACCCTGAATTTCTCTTATACCTCCTAATATATCAGCCTGGCGCACGATCGACGAATTTTCAGTTTTCAAACTCATCACCGGTACGAATGGTTACTTATTGCCAAACGCGGTCGACGGTGCCACAAAAGCAACGCCAGTTGGTTCGAGTGAGGTGAAAATTTTAAGAGTCCTCGTGTATTATTCTCAATTGGCGCAATGAACAAGTTTTAAATTATACATATTCGTCAAGGGTCGTTTATTTTTACCGATAAAGATTATAATCAATACGAGGCGAAAATATTCACTAAAATATGAAGTTCAACTTTATCCTGTTTTTCATCGTCGCTGGAGTTGCTCAGGGTGAGTTGAAACGTAACAACAGATATTTCGTCCATGCATCAAGGAACGGTTATAAATTTTTTCTTCTTTATCATTTTGTCGATACAATTTACGATATTTTTCATTAGACTTTTGATTTTTTTCTATATTTTTTTACGAAACATTATGAGATAGCACGAATCGAGATCCGTTTGGCGACTGATTGAATCAACAGATATTTTCGATCGATATCGATTGCAGAAATAGATATTGAATTAATTATAATTCCGGTACGTCAGTCAAAGCGACTAGGTGAGAAATAAATATAAGTGAAAAAAGTTTGAACTTATCTTTAGGAGGCTAATTCGGTTCGACACAAAGTGCTTTCCTGTGTATTATCAACGGGAATCGTGGTATCTCGAGATTGTAGATTTGAAACTGACGTGAGCTGCACCTGAGCTGTTAATCAAGAATTTTTCGGTGTGGTTATTGGTGGAAAAATCATGATAAATTTTATTTTAGTACAAATATAATATTGTAAAATAAATTGACAGAATATAAAATAAACGTAGAAGCGAAATGGGAAAAATCCGCACGGTATCATCAGCGAGCTGGGGCGATAATCCGTAAATTACGTCACTCTTTACCTATCTATCTTCAACGCTTGGAGTCCGTGATTGACAATGCTTTTATGGATAAACCCAGCTAGTGGAGTGAGAGTATCGTTCGTAACCGACGCCGCCTGTCGAAATTCGGAAACCAAGCAGCACGCTTCGAATGTACATGTCAATCCTTTGCCTTCAGCGAAAATAGTATTACAAATATCGAATAGTTATGTTCGATGGAATTCGAGATAGGGATATTAGAAATTATGCACACGCGCGTTTATTACGACACGCCAAATCCACTCATTTTCGTTAAACTTCAGATGTGAATAAATTTGACAAATTTAAACTATAATTTACTTTGGGAAAAAAGTATCGGAGACCAAAATGTCGCAATTTGAAAATCAAGTAACATTTTTATACGTTTTCATAACAACTAAGGAATATGTGAGATTCTGTCAGGAACAGAGAAAAAAAGGAACGACTAATACGTCTTTAAAATGTTCTTAATTATCGGAAAAATTGAACCCGCCGTTAGTCCTTCGGTTGGCAACAACAGACATACAGCATAGGATGTACTTTACACGTTGTAGAGAATTTTTGATTATTCATGAGTTGAGAAAGTGTCAATTAGTGGAAAGAGCCCTGGAGACATGTAAGTAACTGAAGAATAAAATGATCGGAGTTGTTATTAACGACATGCGTCATAACATAGTTCAATCCACGTTATGGTGAGCCCGGATGTTATGCAACAAAGAATCATTAAAAGAAAAATCTCGTCGATACTTAGACAAAGAAAATAATTCTGAATAATATAGTGAATACCGCGTTATACACTATATGACAACGGTAGCTCGGATCGCGTTGGACCATTTATAACAACAGGCACAATGCTGATGCCAAAATACTGTTTCGATTTTCAATGTTAAACTTAGAGACAGGCGAAATTCATTTTTATTGACAATCATCGAAATTTTTCAATAGAGCTGGCGGCTCAATCTTCGACCAATGCAGAATCCGTGACATCTCTAACAAATTCCACTGAATCATCGCCTTCTACAACGGGAAATGAAGCAACAACTCTGTCGGATTCTACTATTACATCGACTGTACAGGGATCTGAGGCATCTGTTAATTCTACAGTAACTGTAACAACGCCAACTGATCTACCAACGACAGTAACTGAACTAACTGGAATAAACGCCGATATTACGACAGCTGAAACGAGTTCAACCGTTCTATTAACAACTGTATCAACAAATGAAACAACCACTGAAACAGGTACAAGTGAATCGACAACATCTATAACTGCCAGTGAATCTACTATTCAAACCGATTCAACTGAATCACCAACAACTACATCGGTGAGCGAAATAACAACTGATTTTGCAACAACTGAAACGGGTTCAACTGTTTTACCAACAAGTGAAACAACCACTGAAACAGGTACAAGTGAATCGGCAACAACTATAGCAGTCAGTGAACCCACTACCCAAACAGATTCAACTGAATCACAAACAACTATATCAGTGAACGAAATAATTACTAATTTTACGACAGCTGAAACAGTTTCATCCGAATCATCAACAACTACATTAGTGAGCGAAACAACGACTGATTCTACAAAAACTGAAACAGGTTCAACTGTACTGTCAACGACTGTCTCAGAAAGCGAAACGACAAGAGCTGATTCGCCAACTACTGCAACAAGTTCAACTCTATTCTCAACAACTATAACAGAGAATGAAACTATGACTGAGCCAACGACAAGTACAGTGATTAATATAACATCAACTGATTCTACGATAACTGAAACAAGTTCAACCGAATCGTCAACTACATCTGAGAATGGAACAATCGTTGATTCTACGACAGATGAAACGTCTTCAACTATATTTTCGACAACTATAGTAGAGAATGAGACATCTACAGATTCCATGACAACTGGAACAAGTTCAACTATACTTTCAACGACTGATTCACATAGCGAAACGACAACGACTGATTCGCCAACTACTGCGACAGGTTCTACTCTATTGCCAACAACCATAACAGAGATTGAAACTACGGCTGAGTCAACGACAAGTATAGTGAATAATGAAACGTCAACTGATTCTACGACAGCTGTAACAAGTTCGACCGAATCGTCAACGACAATCGTTGATTCTACGACAAATGAAATGTCTTCAACTATCTATTCAACAACTATAGTAGGGAACGAGATATCTACTGATTCTCCGACAACTGTAACAGGTTCAACTGTAGTATCAACGACTGTTTCAGAGAGCGAAACGATAACGACTGTTTCGCCAACTACTGCAACAGGTTCGACTCTATTGCCAACAAATATAACAGAGACTGAAACTACGACTGAGCCGACGAAAACCGAAGCAACTTCGACGGAGTCACCGACAAGTATAGTGAATGATGAAATATCAACCGATTCTACAACAACAGAAACAAGTTCGACCGAATCGGCAACGACTTTATCTGAGAATGAAACAATCGTTGCTTCAACGACAGCTGAAATGTCTTCAACTATCTTTTCGACAACTATAGTCGGGAATGAAACAATTACTGATACTACGATAACTGAAACAATTTCAACTGTTCTTTCGACGACTGATTCGCCAACTCCTGCATCAGATTCTACTCTATTATCAACAACTGTAACAGAGAATGAAACTACGACTGACACAACGACAACCGAAGCAGGTTCGACTGAGTCCCCGACAAGTATAGTGAATAATGAAACATCAACCGATTCTACGACAACAGAAACAAGTTCAACTGAACCGCCAACGACTTTATCTGAGAATGAAACAATCGTTGCTTCAACGACAGCTGAAATGTCTTCAACTATTTTTTCGACAACTACAGTAGGAAATGAGATCACTGATTCTACGATCACTGAAACAATTTCAAGTGTACTTTCAACGACTGTCTTAGAAAGCGAAACAACAACGCCTAATTCGCCAACTACTGCAACAGGTTCTACTCTATTGTCAACAACTATAACAGAAAATGAAACTACGACTGAGCCAACGACAACCGAAGCTGCTTCGACTGAATCACCGACAAGTATAATGAATAATGAAACATCAACTAATTCTGCGACAACTGAAACAAGTTCGACTGAATCGCCAACGACAACCGAAGCTGCTTCGACTGAATCACCGACAAGTATAATGAATAATGAAACATCAACTGATTCTGCGACAACTGAAACAAGTTCGACTGAATCGTCAACGACAACCGAAGCTGCTTCGACTGAATCACCGACAAGTATAATGAATAATGAAACATCAACTGATTCTGCGACAACTGAAACAAGTTCGACTGAATCGCCAACGACAACCGAAGCTGCTTCGACTGAATCACCGACAAGTATAATGAATAATGAAACATCAACTGATTCTGCGACAACTGAAACAAGTTCGACTGAATCGCCAACGACAGTATTGGGGGCTGAAACGTCGACTGATTCTCCGATAACTGAAATCGGTTCAACCGTTTCGACAACAATTTTATCGGGGACCGAAACAACTACGGATCCTACGACAACCGAAACGAGTTCGACTATCCTGTCAACGACTGTATCAGAGAATGAAACGACTGCCATTTTTGAGACAACTGAAACATATTCAACGACTTCATCAACAATTGTGACGGAGACTGAAGAGACTACTAATTCTAAGACAACTGAAACTAGTTCAACTATCCTATCAACGACTATATCAGGATTTGAAACAACTACTGAAATTCGCTCATCTGAATCACCTACAACAGCATCGGAGATTGAAACAACGACCGATTCTACGACGACTGAAATAAGTTCGACCGAAACTTCTTCGACTATTTTGTCAACAACTTTATCAGGGGATGAAACAACTAGTGATTCTACGCCAACTGAGACGGGTACAGCTATCTCCTCAACTACTTTATCATCGAGTCAAACAATTACTGATTCGACGACTACTGAAATGAGTTCAACTTTTTTGTCGACAACTTTATCAGAAAGCGAAGCAACAACTGATTCAACGACAACCGAAATGGGAACAACTGTTTTATCGACAACTCTATTAGAGGTTGAAACAACGACTGATTCGATCACAACCGAAACGGATACAACTGGTTTGTCAACGACAATAGCAAAGAATGAAACAACTACAGAGTCAAGAACAACTGAAGTAACTTCTACCGAGTCAGAGACAACTGCAGTAGAAAATAAAACGACTACCGATTTAATGACAGCTGTAACAGAGTCTGCCGATGCAACAACGACGATAAGTGCCGAAGGCACAACACAGTCTGCAGCAATAATTATGTCTGATTTCGATTGGGTTATCACAGATTCGTCGTCGAATGAAAGCTGCATCTTGGCGAGTATGGACATAACTTTGACGGTCACCTATACGACTACCGACGAAGAGGTGAGATGAAAAAATTTTAAATTCTTTGAAGATAACTCAAGAATGCTTTTCTTCACACTCGTAATTCTGAAAACATTTCAATCAATTGACGCTATATTTGATGACCATTGTTCTTTGTCCACGATAACTCAATTTATTTTCTTAGACGTCATCTGGTATCGTGTTGATTCCAACTACAGCAACGGCTTCCGGTAGCTGTGACGAATCTGATCATTACCTGACGTTAACCTGGTCAGAGACAACAGCGGGCAGCATATCACTCCGTTTCTCAAATGACGGGACGGCGTCAACGGTGGACAGCATCGAAGCCGTGGTTTATCTAAACGATACAACGTTCCCCAGCGCTAAAGGTAATTAAAAAATCCCCATAACTGATAGTCTCTTCATTTTAACAATCCCCCGGCACCAAATAAATCAAATAATTCCTTTCCAGAAAGCACAGTAACTGCCGAAGGGAACTCCGGGCTAGGCCTCTTCCGAACAACTTTGGGAGTTGGGAAATACGTTTGCAGTATTTCCCAAACGGCGGAATTGAGCTCGGAAATAATCGCGACGTTCAGTAACGTAAAATTAATTGCTTTCAACACAGAGACCGACGTGTCCAGTCGAACAGGCGAGTATTTTAATTTCGAATTCAACAAGATAGAGGATGATTGGTCGTGAATTTACTTACTTACTTTCTTCTTCTTATTCCAACAGAAGAGAACTGCCTCGCCTTAGCAGGTGTGAACGTGGGCGTCATCGTTGGTGGCGGAATTGGGGCTGGCATAGCAATCGTCATTCTCGGGGTTGGCATATGGTATTCGCAAAGAGAGGTCATACCCCGTTCAGATTTGCCCTGAGCTCGGGTAAAGGAGGGAAGATTACGAAAACGGTGGCTCGATAAAGCGCCGTTGATTGCGGTACCCAAATCGAAAGGCTGGAAGCATTTCGATTCAACGAGGTTCCGCGATCGTCGCGGGCCAGCTCACGATTCGTGATGGGGTCAGAAAAGACGAATTTGTCCGTGTAAATACCTTACTGCCAATTTTGTAAATATTTCATCATCCATGGTGTACGATTAATTAGTAATGTTTTTTACCGGTTCATCGGCTGGAATCGGTATTAAAATTTTGTTATATTAACTGCGCTGCAATGTATATACGGGAACGACTGAGACATTACCTTAACTATAGTAATAACAAGTGCAATTTACACCAAGTATGTAGTATGATATGAATACGTACATATGTAAACTAGTTTTAACGTGAATGACTGTATTTAATTTCTTTTCTACTTTTCTAAATAGTGTTTATGAAACGAAGAAAGAATTATACGCAGTGATTTGTATTCATTGTATCATTGTGTACCTGTAGAATATAACGATTGACTTTTTACCGTTATTTTTCTAGCTCACAATTTCTTTAGATACATGGAAAGAAATTTCGAGCAAAGAATTTAATAATAATTAAATAATTTGACAAAACTTATTCTCAACTATCAATTGAAATATGAGTAGTCGTAGATATTTAAAAACACTATTCAATTATTATAGCTATCATCATTGAATATTTAATTCTCAATAATGAGTGGGTAAAAAGAATTGAAAAACGAGCACTGCAAGGGCGTGAAAGAAAAAAGGCATCAACAGATTTCGGATGCAGGCCTAGCGACGGGTGCGTACCACCGGAAAGACTGGAAGCAGGGTGGAAGTTGGGAATGCATATGGCGATGGGAAAAACTCCCTTTAATTACTCGGTATAACGAACGCAATTCGAAGCACTACCGATTCATAATTATACTCATTATCATATGCTAGGAAACCCAGTCGTATCCCCCTACGATTCCCGCCTCTCCGTTTCTCCGTTAATAATTCAGTTTACGTACCTACCCTAAAACGCTGCTTGTGGGTAAACTGTACATAAACAGATACAGGCAATTTTCAAACTGCATCGTTTAACACGCAGCGTCATCTGTTCGATCGTGTGAACCAATATCGAGTCCATGTGAAATGGATTATACAATATCTGCACCAAACAGACTCTATCACTCTCCGGTAAACCGTTTGCCTGGACTTCTTCTTTTGCAAAGTGAATAAGATATAATTACGTTTTTCAAATTGAACTGCGACATTGGATAACAGTGTCATAAAAACGGCCGCAGGATGTTCCCACAGTGAGTAACTAAAACCCGAGAAGAATTTTATCTACCTCCATACATTGCAGGTATATAAATCCATGATATCTCTGATTGGCAAGCCCGGGGGAATTAATTCACGCGTGTATCATCGTCGATTTGCATCAGGCGCGGTAATATCGTTGGTTCTCATCGTTGAAGGTACCGCAGCTGTTACCCTAAATGTTCGGATATGATATCCAGGTGCTAAATGGGGGGCGTTGCTGGAATGATGATGCCACGCGAGGAGGGAATCCCCAAGGATCCCAAACGAGGAGGACGCCCTTTTCGTTTTTTGGTTCTCGTACCGTGCGAGCAACCAACCATTGCTCGCGAACTTTCGTTTGTGCATAACAAACGCGGTGCTCGGGGATAAACGGCTGATTGTTGAACACAATAAAATTGACGAAGGCGGTAAGTTTAAAACCTAATTCTTTAAAGCGACGTTCGATATCTCGTATCGAGAAAGATATTTTACTTAGTGTTGAAATCTACAGTGATACAGCTATCTGGGTTATAATTAGCTGAGCCTTATAAAATGCTGATCACCTGCGGTGCGATTTACACACAATGATTAATTTGCGACCCTTATTGTCGGCAGATTATACCACTCCTCGTCTCGCCTCGTTTAACAACCCGATATCCACCCCCCGCCGATACATTTGATACATCTTCTCCTGGAAAAGCAATCAGCCGTAATTACCGATCGTATAACAACCCCGACGGACGGTTAATTCTCAGTCTGCACCATGCTCAATGCTTTTCGTTCCCACGAAATTTTGTACTTTTATACTGTTGCGGTTGTGGAGGTTATGAAATTCCTATGCAAACATGACGGATATACATTTTTTTACAGTATTAAAAATTTTGTCTTTACAGTTCGAGAGCCAATTAACAACTTTGTTCGCATTAACCGAAACAACCACAATCCATTTGTCATATCGTCAATTGGGAAATAATTATGGGTTGGTAAGCCCCACAGAACGCATGTTTGTTTTGATTTTAATCGGAAGCACGCCGTCTGCAGTTGGTTGACAATAATTGCACTGGTCATGCAGGTTTAATAACACCGTATAAACGGAAGTAAATATAAATGATAACGGCGGTGACTCGTTCTCCGCTTCGTTTATTCCTCTTTCATCCTATTCCATATTTCATCTGTTTAATTATATTGTTTAATTCAAAAAACAAACAGCAGGCTTGACGATGCGAGCTTCATGATATACACACGATATGTTTTACAGTATACAGGAGATCAGACGTTGTGTAATAAATATATAGACACCCCATATGGGGTGTCAGTTTTACACGAACATGAATGTGATGTAAAGAATAAAAAAAAAGGGAGAATAAAACGTGCGGTGGCATCTCGTTATTTATATTAAGGGCATCGTTGCACGTAAACACACGTAAACATTCAAACTCTCGCTGTGAAAACAAATTCTATAATATAAGCTTATTAGTGTGCCATATGCCGTCGTGGATGTGCAGTGAACTCTCGCAGCAACTCTAAACACTGCTGTTATGGGTCTAGCATGCAGTTTGCAAGAAATTCAAACGAAATTCGGATACATCAAGCAAGACGATTCCTGGTCCAAAATTGGCAATTACGTAGATTCTTGACACTTCGTGTTATACCTACAATACCTAACCCAGTTGACGAAAAGCCAATTAGTGATACTTGCACGCTGTTTTCGACAAATTTTCACAGCGAAGGTGAACAAGACGTTTCCTTTTTCCCGGAAGGCCGTCGCTTTTCAGATTTGTACCTGGTCGATTGTCGGAGGTTTGTGGCGTTGGGAGCGTCAGCTGTTCGATACGGGCCCAAAGAGACGCGGGGCTCCCTTTAAATTTTAAAGGTCCGTTCGTCCATTATATTCCGTCTTAGGATTACTGGCAGGATTATAATAGCAAGAACGGTGTCGTCGGTAAGGTGCGCAAAGAAACATTTATATGAGGAGGGGGGGGGGGGGGGGGGGGGCGTAAGAAAACTGACTGAAAAACTGTAGCCGGTCGCAGGTCTCCGAAGAAAGCAACATCAAGTGCAGGAAGACCAGACATTTAAATGTACATCAATTTTCTGTACGAATGAACTGATTTATGAGCAGCGTTTGGGACGCGGCGGCGCTGATATAAGTGCACGATGAACGAAGGCAAAAAGAATGCATCCGTGGATCCTCTCGTGCATCTGGAGGACAGCAGCCTCGGCACGCGCGTCTAAGAAGGTAGCCACGCGCCAGAATGGTCGAAGCTGAGGCGGACCCGGGTAAAGAAACAATATGCTTTGGTGTTTATTTTTCCAGTCCGCCTTTTCGGCGATGAAGTCTGAGAAAATCGGCGGGTGTTTGTTGAGGAATGCAGACGTGACGGCGACGGTTCGAGAATCGAGTATCGAGAATGAAGAAATCGAGAACGCTTGGCGCAGATGCAGGGCGTGTTTAATGAGCTCGGTGCACCTGCCGCTTTTATCCCGCCTGCACCTCAAGGAGTGGCGGGAGGAAGAGGAAGGAAGGCTGCCGCGGTTTAACCGTTATCGTCCGAAGAAACAGGCGGGAAAAGGTGATCGTTGGTGCAGCGAGTCACGGCCCGGGTAGCATCAACGGATTTCTCGCGGCGATCGGTAAGCGGCGGTACATGAAAAATCTGGGCTGAGAGCCGAGGGTGGCGCATTGCAGGAAGCTGCCTGGAGGAACAGGATGTTTAATTACTTCCAGCATCTGGCCAGACCAGACCGCGCACCCTCTACACCAAGCGAGAGAGAAGGATAGCGCGAGATCCCCGGATAGCGATCTCACACCCCCACGAACAGACCGCAACCAGGGAGTGAGAGCCCAACCGACAACTGGGATACACACATCCAGCTGTCTTTTCTCCCGGTCCTTATTTATCGCGATAGGAGCGGTGGAGATAGAGAGATGAAGGAGGACGAAGGAGGGCAATGCAAAGAGAAGAGAGGAAGAGGAAGAGGAAGACGGGGAAGAGAGGAGAAGAGAAACGGAGAAATGCGCTCCGGCAGATGGTTAGAGGAAAAAAATCAAACTGGACAAGAGGCAGTACTAACCGACGTTTTCGAAAGACAAAAACAGTAAAAACGTTACTTAAACCCGAAGAGTTCGCAAAACAGATGCTCGATCGCGTTTTACGATACGATTTCGACAAATACCAAAATATATCAACTCGTCTCAATCTGGTCATCATTTACGATTATTGTACCCAACGATGATCAATAATTCTTGACGCTAGATCCATAGAGAACCTCTTACAACTGTTATCATATTGAGAAGCAGTACGAGCAGTTTTTTGGAAAATCGAGGGATCCCAAAGCCGCACGCAACCACCGTGAACATCCTGCGTCAAGCGTGTCCCTTTGGCATACTCACCCTATCGAACAATTTTACGGTGTAGGCACTTCGTGCCAATTATTACCGGATACATTGCATAACTGGTGTTAAAGTCCCGCGTGGGACTTGCGACTGTCGACTGACGCCTAGACTAAGCGCGCTGAACGCGACGGACGTAACGTGAGTAGCCGATTGTACAGGCGCTGAAAGTGTTTAAGATACACTCCAGCAGTTGTTCGCTTAGAGCTCTTCAAGAGCAGTGCAACAGCACTCTGAGGGAACGCGGTTCAACTCCGTATTTTTTTTTTTTCTTCTTTTTTTTCACGTGTTGGTTTTCTTCTTTATACATTTTTTCTTGTTCCTCGTCTTCGCGTCCATTTCCTCTCGAGGGTCGCGTGCTGTTTTCGGCTGTTTAATATGGCAAAAAAATATGAGGGAGCCTCGCTTCAAGAGGAGAGCCAAATTCCTGCTCCAGCACTCACTTCGGCTATGGCATCTGCATACGGCAGCAGCTGCCGCAAGAAAGCTATTTATTAAAATGTGGGTATAGGTATATGCACGTGTTTGTGGACGTGCACGCACGGCCCTTCTCTCATTTCCCGAAAAACGGAAACTGCCAAGCTGTCACATTGACAAAACCCCTTTCACAGTTAATGCCTGCTGCTGCACAGACTCCAGTTGCGAGCTATCACTCTCACTCTATTCACCATTTCCACCAAATCTTCACCCTTCACTTCCCAGCCCTGAATACCGACGCAGGGTGGCTGAACGAGCAGATGAAAAACGATTTCCCGATGTCTCGTGGCCAGCAGATGACCACGCAGGATCTGCAGCTTCTGCTTCAAGGACCTCGTGTATTAGGTTTCACAAACATTCGGCTTCTTCGACGCGGGACAAAGAATTTACATCACCGGGTTCACTCCGGGCGCATTCGGTGAACCGATGAGTCAACGACCAGCGAATATGTGCCTAATTGTAAGCCGTAGGTAAGAAGGTCTGGAATCCGCAAATTTCATGGCGTAAAATCTGTTCAAAGATACAGATCCCTCGCAACTTCTCTCCGTCATTGTTTAGTGTTTTACTGAGTTAAATCTACTCCATAGATGCGAGGCCGCTTGACCATTCGCAGCGATTAGGAAGAAAGGTTAGCTACTCCCTGCGGCCAGGCAGATGTGAAACTTTTTGCTCCCTCTTTCTCCTTCTCCCTCTCTCTCTCTCCCGCCTTCCAAAAGGGTAGACTTCAAACTTTCGTTGCTCAGGATACTCGGCGAATGAACGACAAACGCGATGCTTCATCAGCTGTCATTGGTACTGGACCTGCTCTTAAATAAAAGTGTTTTCAACTCTTCCGATAAAGTGAGCAAAGAACATACACGAAGCATGACTAATCCCGTATGAACACTGAAGACCCCAACATACTGACACTGCGCTCTTAACTCCATCCTCTCTTCGATTCAATAACAAAGAAGAAAAAGAAGTCGACCAATCATTCACCCTGCGAGTTGGATACTTGAGAAGCCACGAATCTCGACATCGTGGAAGTGAAACTGCTCCGACATCAGATTGGCAGAGCGGAAGTTGGAATTGGCTGCGCGAAAGACGGCTCATAATGGGTTCGCGGATGGCTGGACAGGTAAACAGAGAGGAGATTGGCGCCTTTGACGGATGCTATTTGAGCCGAGATTTCCCTGGCAACTGAGAGCGTCGTCGTGGTTTAGCTCCGTGTATCCGGTGCGGGAATCTCGAGGTCCCGGTACCGCGGTGCGCTGGGCCACCGCACCGTGGAGAAGAAAATAATTCAAGGCGGTTCAGTTTTTTACCCACGAGTACTGACCCGCTCAACAATCCAACAGCCTTTGGAAGCACCGCGCCACCTCGCAACGCTCTCTCGAATGGATAGGAATATCGTCATCGACGGGCCTAGCGTCAATTCTATTTTCAACTTCAACGGCTCGTCGTGTTTTTATCGTTCCGACATTTTTTCACGAGGCTCAGTAAAGAGTCTCTCACGATATCTATACACGTAGCATAATAATTCAAATCGATGTTCATCGAGTTTGGTTACACGATTAGACTTCAAGTTCATCCTCGACATCTGGAGTGGGTTGTATCAATCTACGGAAACGACGGTTGAGTTAAACGAGAGCCGCATCATCGGACGAGAAGTAGTTTACCGAAAAACCGTTAGTCGATTAAAGCACTTTACTCCCCCGCAGCACATGTGAACTGTATGAAAGGCCCATAGCTCAAATCTTCCCGAAGAGCAGCTGAGGCCTTCATTCATACGTGTCCAGGAGTAAAAAGACGCGTACCAAGAGTTCGTCCCTGCGGGTTTCGAGCCGAGGTAATCGGGACCTCCCCTACACACTTGATACAACTTCCGGTATATCCTACGCGGTCTCTAGACCATGACGGAAGCCGGTGCTGAGAACGTGACGTCACTACACCCCCCAGTACCAACAATGCCCGCCCGGTAAGAAAGACCCCCGAGAGTTAGTCCTGCGTGTTCCTTATACAAGCATTAAAGCAAGGTGCTCATGCAGTGTGTCGACTCTGATTCAACCATCCCTTCACGTTTAAAATTTTGTGGTTACTTCATACAATTATTATCCCTGTCGAGAATTTTTAGATATTTCCTGAATAATATAATAGATCTCATAATTTTTTTTTTTTTGATAACTAGTAAAAAGACATTCTCAATAGAGTATAACTGGACAAGCTTGATCTATTTTTAGAAAGAAATTTGCAAAGAAGAGTGTGCAGTTTATTTAGAATTATTTCCATCGAGGCTGCAAGAACCTCACGTGCATATCCTAATCGTTGAAGACTTCAATAGTACGTAATGATGTCCCAGGAAATGAACTACATGCTGTTCGAAAGGGATTCTATGAAACAAGCCTCGCACCACACATTCGTTCGCAGACAATATATTCTCGGTTCCGCAATTAAATCCCGACACGGTGCCCACAGTTCACCCTGGCACCTATGCAGTAGTCACCTAATTCACGAGTGTAGAACGGGTAACACGTATGTATGTACATCAGGATGGTTAGATCGCGGCCGTGACGGTCGGTCATGGTGTTGGTCCACCTGTCGCAGGCCCGCATGCAGGCGCAGAGAGCGTACCAACCAGCCAACCAGCCAACCAGCCAACCAGCCAAGCAGCCAACCTACAGTACAGATCGTCGCACATCGCGAGAGAAGGAAAGCGAGCGTGGGTATGAACAACGAGGTGCGGAGGAGGGTGCAGGACACGTATGGCAGTGCGAGTAGACGCCCTCGGGATCGGCTTTCGTAACGGTCAAATTTACCCCCATACGACCTGCCCCAGCACCACCGTGATACTCACAATCCCCATGGCCGAGCGTGACTCTCTCTCTCTCTCCCTCTCTCGTTCTCTCCCTCGGTCCAAGACGGTGCTGCAGGTATGAACGTAGATACCGAGAGACACTCCGCAGCACCAGGAAGCAAGGTGCATTCTCAGACCGCATCACGCACTGGCAAAACACCCTAACGTCGCCATTCATTGTAGTCGTACATTTTTTTCCAGCGTCGATATTTTTATGATCGATATTTTTTGCATGATCGCTGTGTTTGTTCTATATACCGAGGTCAAGTCGGACCGTGACCGTGTTACGAGAAAATCAATTCACGCTCAAGGCATGAATAAAATCGAAGTCTGTATAAGCGAATCATAACCAACCAAAATTGCAAGTACTTACAGATTTTCAGAATAAAATATCTGAACAATCTGTTTTTTGTCAATTCTTCTCGCTTTCCATCCCGTAGAAAGGTTTCTTTTTTCCTCACACGTTGTGTAACTTGAAGATTCTGCTTTCACGATGGAAAGGCAATCGTAACGATATTTTTATTCCTTTCTACTTCGAATGGTTTATTTTGTCTTAGGAAGCTACTTGTTCCACCCACGTTCTAAAACGAATGCCTTTAAAAATCGTACCCATTCTAAATTCAAGTCAATTCAGTAAGGATTTCATCATACAATTCAATTCGTGTCTGGTGTATGCGAGGAGCTGCTTATAAGAAAGAATAATGACAACGATAATAATAATAAACCAAAAGGTAGTTCGTGCTATGTTTCTATATAACCATATACATATAAATGTTGTATATATATGTGTATGTATGTATGTATATCTAAATATACAAAAGGCGTCGTTATTCCGGGTTTTGAAAATCGCTCGTACATAGTACACATATACCTGCTTATGTAAACTGTCCACCTACCCAGCATTTATACATATAATAATATGTAATCCGTTGAGTGTATGGATATCCGCGCGCTTTTTACCGCGCATTTAAAACGGCGCACCAATCAGATTTGAATCGAGTTAAAGAACGTGGTGGGGAAGCCTCGTGGCTGATCGCCGAGACCTTTTCACTTGGTGCCTGGGCCTGCACGCACCCCATGGAAGCCAGAATAAGTCTGACCACCGAACGCATCGGTCGTCAGAGGTTTAGGGAATAGACGCTACATTTTAAGAGTTCAGTTTGTTGTCTTTTTCTTTACCCTTCCGAGTTTATTTTTCGAACTAAATCAGGATTTCATCCGGTAAATAGAACAGAAAGCTAGATTTTCAAGTGTCAGTGTGAAAAAAAAAAAATATTACTATACGCTTACTTAACTTTTCGAACGATAAAACGGACGAAAAATTTCGCAACAACGACGAGTCGAAGAAAATCAAAGCCACAAGAGGCGCCGGAGGAGGAAAATTCGCGATTTGAAATAATGCTCGCAGCTTCGATGTGCCGTGAAGTGCACTTCACGGTGTTGCCACCGTCCCTGGTTTCCACGGTACCCCGATGTCTTTTCGGTCCATCAAACGCCAAGGATACGGTCGATCTTCTTCAGGAGGCGTTGGACATGGAAAGGGCGAAATTTGCGAGAAGATGGGGCGTCGATCCGCGGTCCTCAGAAGACAAGGAGAACAAGTGCGGGCCTGCAAAAAGCAACCCGAGGACGGACAACAAATCCCCGAGGAAGAGGTCGACCCCGTATTCGCGGCAGACGAACATCCACGGTAGGTTCGAGCGAAAAAATCGTACAAATGTACGAATATATATATATGTATATATAGGTAACGACGCGAATTACTTACCGTATATTCAGCTTATTGTATGTATGCACTGATTTTCTCACGCTGCTGCATGGGTCCTGAATATCCCCTTCGTTCGTTTCCTCTCGTCGTTTGACGATGTCGACTGATTTTACGACTCGATTATTACGTGACTGTTCATCATCGTGAAGAGACAACAAACGGTACTGTCGTAAAGAATCAGATGAGACACTGCGTTAAACGGAGTACCAGCTCTCTCCCTCGGTCACGGTAATTGTTCAAGTCGTAACTCAATCAAACCGTACGACTTAATTTAGGTTATACCCTCGTTACTACGGTGCAGCATAACGTGTGAAGTTAGCTTCGAAAGTTTGAACGATGATCCCCACCCTTAAGTTCGTCAATTCATGAATTATCCAATTCAAGCTCACTAGTCGTCCTGCAAGCCAAAAATAACGTCGATTGCCGATCGAGTATTCGGCCTCCTCGATTTTGGCGGGAAGTAACGAGTCGCGGTGCAACGGTCGTAGGAGAGACGCGGGTTGCGGCGGGTCAGGGGAATAGCGGGCATGCATTGGTAGACGCCGGTATAGCCATGGTCGCGTGGCTCTTTCAGGTCGAAACAGGTTTCGCCCTCCTACCTATACACCAAGTGTGTAGAATCGGACTTGATTCTTCCCGGTTTCAGCTCCTTGTTTTACACATCGGTATATACCTACGATCCTCCGGCTGAGATGATGCTGCGGGTTCGGGGCTACCGTTTCGACTCGATTCGAGCAACGGATCGACCGCCTTGAGTCTTCGTCACTTTTTTCACACCTACGCGGCGGTGCGTTCATTATTATCACTCTCGGGAGTACATATTCAGCTACCGAGAGAATCTCATCTCTCTTTGCGTGATGCAGCGCCATATGGTCTCGGATATTGGAAAAGCAAAGAGAGGGAGAAGAAAGGGAAGAAGAGAAAAGAAGAAAAGGTATAAGAAAAAAATATCTCTTCTCGGAGTGAATTGCTCGGTGAGTCATGAGCCAACAACGCTGTAGGATTTTCGTGATTCATCTCTAGTAACCGAAAACGGTGAAGGTGGAATGCCCTTTATATACAGGCCTAATTCTTTCCCGAGAAGAATGCGCAGCATCGAAAGATATTTCCTGTGGTATTTTTCTACTTTTTTTCCCCCCTTTTCTTTTCTCGAAACAATTCTCTTTCTTCCAAACAGTTTCTTCGCTTTTTTTTTTTTTTTTTGGATCTCCGTTTCTTTCGCTCTGATAGGTCGACGCGTTGCTATCCTTTCATACGTATCGACATATAAGTATGTATACCAAAAAAAAAGATACAGGTACGTAGAAGAAAAAGCGAGAATTTTACTGCTTGTTATAGATACGAGATTATTCTTTTCTTTTTAACCCGCGTTTTATAGTTATATAGACGTTATTCAAGTGGTTTCGTTATCTTTTTCATATTTGTTTCTTGGACCGTTCTCGATCACAAAGAGAATACTTTTTGAGAGCCGTAGAAAATAAAGAAAGTGAAAACTAGAAGAGAAAAACGTTCCGGGCTCTAGGAAATCATTTTGTCAATCTAGAAAAAATTGACTAACGCCTATAGGTCGTATTGTAAACAAATTAAGTACAGTACCGGCGATGGATCGTGCAGTGGCTTTAAATGCACCACCTGCTCTCTCCTCCTACTACTTCTTCTTTTTCTACTTTTTTCCTCTTTACCCACAACACCGTGATGCAGACTGTGCTGTGATCAGTATAAGTTTCAAACGTCTTTTCCCACGATTAAAATCAGCCTTTAAAAGAAGGAAGGAAGGAAAGAAAGAAAGAAAGAATGAAAAAAAGGAAAGAGTAAGATAGAAGGAGACAGAAATAGTAGAGAGCGCGAGAAAGGGAAGAAGAACAAGGAAACACGCGATCTAACACTATAACACTATAAGGAAAGACCTTGGAGAGGTCGTGCGCCATCTGCTTCAGCCTACAACTAACCATACGCGCATGGAATTTTCATAATATAGAAAAACGTGCGCAGAGTGCGTCGCGGCGCTCAGAGGGTCCTTCTTCACAGTCGAATACCTAGGTAAACGCCTGCCTGCGTTTTAAGGTCTTTGTTAATCGAAGATAGGATCCACTGGTACGATTGATCGACACGGTAAAAGAAACGTACCGAGATTATCCAGTTACGATTAGAAGAAAAACGATGACGATAACGATCATGGCTCTTGAAAATCTCTCCAGAAGTTAGTCTTCAAGCTCAAGTTTCGAGAATTTTGAAAACAAGAAGTACTGCACGCTGATAAAAGACGCGGGTAAATTTTGGCGGGTAAAAATGTCACTTCACCGAGCCACGGACACAACGGTTGAAAGACTCCCACGATTTCCTTCCACGGTCACGAAAAAGGTAGTGAGCAAAACCACGCGACGAGGAAAGAATAGAGAAGAGAAGGAAAGGAAAGGAAAAAAAGACGAGAAGAGAAAAGAAGAAAAGAGAAAAGAAAAGAAAAGGAGGAGGGCCGCCAGGGGTTACCCTCTGCTTCCACCTTTTTCAGAATATTTCTTAAAGAGCCTCGAGACGTTGGTTGTTGTAAGGAAACAGATGTGACGGCGGTGGCGGCCAGAAGATCCAGACTACGACTAGACTCCCGCCAAAAATCTAAAGAATCCACCAAATTCTGTCAGTTTATAAACACGCTCGCGGACTGCCGCGCCATATGGCACAACATCGCGATCTTCTCTCTAACAATAAATTCACCTCATCCTCAAAAACTTCGCGATTGTTAAAAGTAGCGCACAAAAGATTCCGACAGTTGGTATTTTAAATAATAGTAATAGTAAAGTAAATACTTAAATCGCTCCAACAATCCAAAAAGAGGTTATAATTTTTTGATCAAATCATCCAGAGTGTAATAAAGTATACAATTTCATTAGAAAAGAATCAAGCAACAAATGTATCGTATAATGCATCTAGTACATATAATCTATAGGCAAGATCAGATAAGTTCTTGGTTTAGAGTGTTTGGCTTTTTTTTCTGTCACTGTGTGTTCGCGGCTGCTTCGTATATCCAGCTTAGGTCAGTTCGTATGCATTAGTTATCTAGAAACGTCGACCAACCCATATTTTCAACGTTCCTTTCTTCCCTTCGCTATCAAGAGCTGCTCTAAAAACACCCTCCCCCCCCCCCCCCCTCATCCCGCCGTCGTCTTTCTCTTTATAAACACAACTAAAACCAAGTTAGCCACGGCACTCGGCCGATTACAGTTGTGAAAGGAATGCACTTTGTTTCCGCAAACAGAAGTGGACACCTATACCTGTACCTTTAATAACATAGACCACACGGGCTGAGTTTTTGCTTCGCGCACCGAGCCGATGATCAATGCTACCAAACTTAAAACACCCGATTCAGCAATTAAGGCTATGACAAGAGACCAGATCGAGAGAAAAAGTCCCGCCAAATTTTCGGTCTCCAGGCAGCCTCTGCACCTCGAATCCGGTTATTTCAAGTTGGGACAAGGGCGCACCTGCTGTCACGTGTACCTTATACTTGCCTCGGACCCAGAGGCGGGACTCTCTTTCTTCCCCCCCCCCCCTCCCGCCCCTCTCTTTGCCCTCCTCTTCAACCTCATCCTCATCCTCCTCAGGTGCTACCTGACCAAAATAGGGTAGTGATGGACCCACTATAGTTATAGTACGTAAAAGAGAGGGCTGGACGATTTCTTCGGGCTATTGCGCACTGTGTGCAAAGCTGACCTTTTGTCGTTTCAAAGCCAGAGATGGACACTAGACTACGAGAGTCTCTTTTCAACTTCGCGTTCGTCTGATTAGGTTCTTGTAATTACTACTAAGAATAAAAATGAAAATTTTAATTGCCAATTAGGATCTAGAGAATCACATCCGATTATTTTTAATTCTTGATCGATATTTTGTTCGAAAATATGACGTCAACGGATCGGCGGCTTTTTATCATTTTCGTCTGATAGCTGCATTTCTCAACTATCACAGTACATGATTAACTCAAATGCTCTAAATGTTCCAAAACCACGTTGAAGAATAAATAAGTATCTAGATTAAATTAGTCATATAATTAATCGGTAAGGTTCTTCCTGACGTGTTAGAACCGCGACTAAATTTTCTGAATTATTTGGGAAAATTTGAATGTCTTTGTCCTACAATAACTCGAAAATAGATCGACCGATTTAGTTGAAACTTGTTGAAGTATCCAACGTCATCCTACTTAAAATTAAAACTGATTAGATTTCGTTAAAAATTGGTTAATCCATTTAAATTTCTCGCTTGTATCTTTTCTTTTATATTTATCTTTTTCTGACTTTCGATGACCAGACGTCCACAGACCTGTAAAGAGGTCTCCAACAACAGATCGAATCTCTCGATAGCGAGAATCGAAGGATACAGGATGTATCGAATTGCGTATTCGCGTTGAGCGTGATTAAGAGGAACGTGCGTGCGATACGCGCGCGAGTGAATTCGACGAAGGGATTTCATAGACCTTCGAGCACCTATTCATTCAACCTTTCTTTCCATGTATCCCTTATGGGCCGGTATATCGCATGCATAATGCCTAACCGAATAACACAGATGCTGGGTGCTGGGTAGCGATATGACCCGCATGTCGCGTTATGTCTGCTACAGCGCAGCCGGATTACGCGCCGTTTGAACACTTGCGTTTTACCGTCAACACTCGACGTAACTGCACCTCCTGGTCTCTTTAAAAGAGAGAAAAGAAAGAAAAAAAAACACACACACACACAACTTGAACTCGTTTCGTAACACACTTTGCATATCATACTAACATGATTACGTAACAATTAGCGATCCATTTTACTTATTGAAATTACTGACTCACCAATGTTTAACATCTTTAATCGTCTCTCGTCTTCTTTATTACAGACTTCTGGCGTTCGCGAAAGGCTTACGATTGTAGCAGCAAGAAAATCGTATCCAATTCATCGTCATCCTCCTCGTCCGCGTCGTCGTCGAATGACGTCACCAAACAGACCAGCAACAACGCGGAAAAATCAGGATGCACCTCGACATCATCTCCGTAAACCGAACGTACAATGCATCGATTTCGTTCTGTAAACATGCAGAAACAGAAATTTACAAGTATAATTAGAGGTTAACCCACTTGCAACATTCTCGTATTATTAGCTTGTATATTTATTATTATTATTAGTAGTAGTATTATTAATTTTATTAGTATTATTAATATTATTATTTTTTCTCTTTTTTTCTTCTTTCATCCCGCTTCTTTTTTTTTCTTCAATTTTTACTTATTTCATACAATTCGTTTTGTCTTGAATCGTAGTTTTTCTTATTTCTTTATACGCCAAGTGCTTGTTCCTTTTTCTTCACCTTCCATTTGTACATATCATAACTATAACATTATAAATATAAGACGGAGTGTATACGCGTTATAATGTGAATCGCTAGAGAACATAATACGGAGGTTTAGGTGGATTTTTAATTCGAATGCAGCTTTTTACTTCTTTTCTTTTTTTTTTTTTTTTCTTTGTCCCTGTAATAAAATATATTAAATTGATGCATTTACGATAAATCGTCGTGAATCATTACAATCCGTTTAGATTATTACGATAATTATGCCAGACGTATTAAAATTGCACAGAAAAGAAATTCAAAAAAAAAAAAAAAAGGAAGAAAAAAACTGAGAGAAAATCCACCACAAGCCTGAAACGGTTGTTCCTTAATATGTATATACATATTTGTACGTTGGACAACAGATGCAGCGCCTCCAAAGACTATAACTATTTATGCTTGAACAAGATTTCGTGAGAAAAACAAACAAAAAAGAAAAAAGATATGAATCGAATTTTAATAATGGTGAGAAATAATGTACAAGCGAATGTTTGAATCCCCATGCAGTGCTGATTTTACACTCATGTTAGCGAGACTGAAAGAGCGAGAGATGAGATGATAAGAGAGAGAAGGAGAGTGAGAGAGAGATTTAAAAAAAAAATGACAACATTTTTTCCTATCCATATCTGTTTAAGTTTATACACTATATGAACTATACTATATAAATAAAATCGAATCTCTAGTCATTAAAGACGTAAGAATATAGTAGATATAAATATGTACTATAGTATGTTAGCGATAACCGCGTAAATTATAATAAATAAAAAAAAATAAAAATAAAATGGTCTGAAATGAATCGTATCGAATCACCCTCCCCTTTCAAAACAGATATATTATATCTTGTGTAACGATTATCGGTGAGCGTAATGAATACCCTGTGCACGATCTCTATATATCTATTATAAGATAAACATATTTTCTTTGATAACATAAAAATCGTGAGTGACAAATTCACTGATATCTACATACATAAATTATTCGAATGCATCCGTTGCAGTATGATCATTATCGTCATGACTATTGCTATTGTTATATACCATCCATCATTATTATCATTATCGCGGTAATTAAATTCTTGGTCGATCGATCGCGTCAACTTGAGACGGTGTCGAGAGTGATAAGAATCATCAAATTTCAATCCGATATGCATATTGTATACGTATAGGTATAATATTATATTTTACTTCGTCTATAATTGCAGTATTAATGTAACGTTTCATCGCTATGTCGAGGGTGTATCTAGTTTGTCAGTTTTTTCCAATTGGATAAAAAAAAATGTACCAGAAATATTAACAAATAGAAAATAAATTATAACTTCGGCTGGGTTTCATTGGCTAGAAAATAACGTCGAAAGACAAAAATCGGAGGAATAACGTCAGGCTTGGATAGTTTCTGGCATGTGCACGAAAGGTATTGTACATATACTGTATATATATGTATACACGTGCTTTGCAACGGTCGAAAATCAATTAGCTTTCGGTATAAAGTATCGATACAGAGGGGGAGTCTCACAGTTCAATTATAATTTATATAGATACATATATACATATATATATATATATATACACAGTATAGATCGATATTGCAGAGTTCTGTTCGGTTGAGATATTTTCCGGTGCTTAAACGTATAGTGAATTCGTTTATATGTACCAATGTAGTCCATACGGGCATCTGTACGTATGTATTTAATAACGTATGAATTACACGAAATTGAGTTCAACGTTTTAACATGCTATACAGTGGATGGTAGTCGTTCGGGCGTTAAACTTGGTTAAATAGAAAATCAAACTCATTAAACAGCCCCTGTAACGGTCAAACTATCAATTTTATTTCATAACATGTAATACTTGCAGTAAACCGTGTGTTATATATACACATACCGATCCCATATTGTAAAATATTATTATATAACATCACTAATACGCGGTGAAATATTCTCCGGAAAAATAAGGATGAATTATTAAGAAATTAGAAATCGCAAACAATAAAAAAATTCATAAACGATGAAAGAAGAACGAAAATTAAACGAATATAAAAGTCGATAATCATAACAATACTTGTTGTTTTTGTTGTTGACGTTATTACTTGTGACGCGTGTCGGCGAATGAACAAGGATACAAGATGTCTCGTCTACACGGCATGTGTGAGTGAATGAAAATGATTTCCATTATGAAAATAGCCAGCTAGGATGACAAACAAACGTTAACCCGACGCGATGCGACCCCCAACCCCTAATCATCAACCCCCCGGTTGTGTCAGGGCGACCGAGGAGTAGCTTCGGAAAGCCCAGCTGCACCGGGTGTCTGCGGTGCGGAGGAGGAGGATCTGCATCATATGTAACGGGCATTCCGTGCCAACTCGACGGCAGGCAGGCTCTGATCTCACGAATACTATTTTCGTGTGAAATTTTTTTAATACCCCAACATTTTTATCCATTTTTCTATTGTTTTTTTAAGTCAAATTGACTTTCGTTACAATTACTCGTCGATAATATTTACTCTAAACTAACTTAATTCAACTCAATTTGGAACTTTACATACACAATTCCAATGTGCTCCTAACGAAGTCATTAGTATTAAACCATAATGTTATCAAAATTTTCAAAATACCGTCTAAAAGAAGAAAAAAAAAAAAATCTAAACGACAGCCAATCTTAACCAACGATCGGAAGAAATTGAATGAAATTTTCAAGAAATTGTTGATTCGAAAAATGCTGATCAGGTAAATAATACCAAAAACTTTAAAATATTAAGAAATTCAAAAACGTTTGCTTAACAAATTTTTATACTCAATATGTATATCCGTACGAGGAACATTGATGCGAGTAAAAAACCGGAGCGAACTGGCAGGGAATATCCCATGCATAGAAATAAAAGCAATATCAAGTCGTTATGGGATTCGTTGAAGTAAAAGCCATGGCGCACCTTACCGCATATAGATATAGTTACATTATAATTTACGTTTCGTCGGGGCGCATCAGCGCTGCTTTCTATGAGGCCGGGTGTATAATTAGCCGTGTAGTGCACGGGGCCTCCTCTCCTCCCCCGCCAAAGATGGGGGGTAGCGGGCCCCATGGGGGTCAGGAAGGACCCCCATGGCACGCGCGAGCTTCCAGGTGGATCGGTACGTTACGAAAAGTGCTGAGGACGACGACGACGACGACGACGACGACGACGAGGACGACGAGGAGCTCATGTATACGTGTATTATGTGTGTATATATTACATACACACGTGTGTGCAGGGGGACGTAATTTTTCCCGCATGCAGACCTGACCGCGGAAATTCGTCATGTCCCCTGCGCAAAACTGCAGCGTGCAGCAGGACGATAAACTCTTTTCCCCGCGGGTTGTTTGCCGCACGCGGTGAAGTGCAGCTGCCTAATTCGCTTCGAGTCAAAATCAGCCCCCGCCTTTCGTTCATTCATCGCTTAGCATCCTCTTTTGCTCCCAGTATGGAATGTCATTTCCGTCCGTTTGACGGATAAAACGAATCGATCAAAATTTTTGACGACATGCAGTGTAATTGATCGGCTGAAAGTAACCAACTCTTACGTTTACGTCTCCCCCCCCCCACCCCGCCCCCATTAAAAAAAAAAGAAAGTCATAATTATATACCTAAATCCATGGATATAAAGAATGTATTATAAAATTCATCTGTATAAGAAATATGTTGTACAATAATAATAATAGTAATATATTGTGAGCAAGAACTAGAAAGAGAAAAGAAACAGTTTCTCAAGAAATTCACGATTCTTCTGAAGATTGTTATTTTTATAACGTACTTAGATCGTATATCTATTACATACGGTAAACTTTCAAAGGATTTCTACAAGATTTTATTTTATAATGCATATTGTAATAATTATTATTATTACATATAATTTTTTTTTCATCATCTATTGGTTCTGGCTCAATAATTTTATTTGATGTAGGAAATGATGACAGTAATAATGCAATCGGAATAGAAATTATACTTGCGGAATACTTTCCTTGTCTATTTGTTTCTGCTTTTTTCTCTTACAGCTGAACAGGGGAATAAAAAAATTAAATCCACGATATAAACATAATTTTGAGATTATTATTACTAACTTTCTTTGTAGAAATTTATCATTCAGCTAGTAAATCACGATCATATACATTTTTTTCTTTTTGTCTTTTCTGTTTCATTAATTATTTCTTTTTTTTCTTCTCTTCTAATTTCTATTTCATTTTATCCTTCAACTTCTTTTTCCGACATATTCAACACGGCTTTATAATAATTAGATATTCGTAGTGTATGTATATTAGGATGTTTCAGAACAAAATAATTTACGGTATTCCTCTGTGGCACCCCCTGAAAAGTTTGTTTCGATTGATAGAAAGATTCTGTGAAAATATGAGCATTTTACGTTATGTGGAAGATGGCGCTCATTTGATTTAACGCATTTTTTTCAAATTCATGAAGAAACACGTTGCAGCACTTAAATCATTATTTCTTTCCTGACATTTATATTCAACCCCAAAGATCACTATCCTAAAGTAAAAGTTCATATTAAATTATGACTATTTCATGTGATTCAATAACTAATGAAAAATTCGTCGGACAAACTTCTCAAACATAAACTGAAGACTTAATATCAAAAGTGTGGATCTTCTTAAAATGACGTAGGTAGATATTACGATCTTCCATGATTTTTCTTTTAACCTAAATAATCTTTTATAGGGTGCCATGATGGAAAATCGCAAATTATTTTTTTTCTCCTCAAACACCCTAATGTAGGTATATGCAATGTCCGTGATCGTCGTTGTTTTTTGGAAACGACGGACAACCATCAATTGCATAGAACAGGAATCGGATGTTTGTCGTTGGCTAAACACGTGCGACACGAGTCACGCGCCTCCGGCTTACGATTAGCCTGATGACAGTTTAAAACGTACCTCTATACATGTGTAGCTACTGGAAACGGGGGTTAGTTTTCAGCCCCCAAAAGTTGAATTACCTTCCATATATGACGTGCGTCAGACGTATCTGTATATACTTGTATTCCAGGGATGTAATTAAGTTCGACCGTTCGGTCGTGTCAACATTTTCACCCCATCGTCGTGTAGAAATGAAATAAAATGCGTAACATTATCGGGTTAAAATTCACACCAGAGTCGTCAAAATTTTTAAACAATAATTTAATAATATCAGTAGCGTTTTCTCGTTTCTTTTTTTTATTTTTTTTTTTTTTTTTATTGTTATTATACAAGTATGCGAAATTCATCGCGACGAAAAAAATTAAAATCTCATCTCAAGTTCCCAATCGTTGTTGTGTAACTTTTTGACGTAAAAATTTATCGACGTTTTGACGTTTCGTTTTTACTCTTATTTTCTATTTTTCCTTTTTTCCCCCCTGATAGATGCTAAAAAATCGCGCCTTGTCAGGTAGTTACTTTGTACGTGATCCAAATCGACGTTGATTTAACATTGAAATGAGAAGCTTTAGGTGTACATACGTAATGGGTATAGGTATATAACAGTGACTCGATAAATATATGCATAATCGTTCGAAACGTCGAAGTCCACAAGTCGTCGTCGTTGTCGTCGTCATTGATTTCATCAGATTTCTCATATTATTTTCCCCGTCTTTCTTATGTTAGAAACATATACGTAGGTATGTAATATATGTATCGCGTTTGTATCTAGCTCCGTACCTATATAGCCAAAAGTTTATGATAATGAAAAACAAGCGGCAAAATCGCGTGGAATTTTGCTACTCTTGATATATATATATATATATATACATGTGTATAAAACATGTATGTATATATCTACATACATACTTATATACGCAGAATTGTAAATTTCGTATCGCGAGAGATTATTTTTAGAGATCGTATACAGGGTATATATTTTTTTTCAAACTCTACGGAGTTGTGTGTGTGTTTTTTTTTTTTCTTTACTTTTCTTTTTTTTTTCTTCGTATCCACGTTCGTCGGCCTTCTCACTCCTCGGGTTATGTAAATTCTTGTTTTTCTTATATTATAGGTAGCTATTCGTTTTTTCCTCCTGTAAAGCTATATATGTATACCAGATCTGAATAACAGCTCGATGTATAAAATTACGCCTTGTTTCGCGTATTCCAACAAAACATATATCTGTAAGCATGATGTATAAGCTATAGATACATACTAAAATACCGTGTGTATATATGTATGTATGTATGTATGTGTGTGTGTGTGTGTGTGTAAGAATATACATACATCAAGCATTCGTTGACACGTGGAGTCCCTTGATTTTTATATATGGAATTTGTATTTGAATTCTGATTTTACATTATGCCTACGCATGAAAATTCGATCGCAAATAATTCACATCCGCAACTACCGAACTTTCCACGCGGTAAATACACGTGCCAAAGTAAAATTCTCTTAATCGATTGATGCATAATAGTTATAAATTGGAAAACTGTTCAAATAATGTTGAAAATTGTATGAAAGGAATGTAACAACAACAACAACAACAAATAAGGTAATGAAAGACAAAAAAGATCGATCGAGCGTGAAATTAAATGTGATAAATGAAGAGAAGAAGAACAAAAATTTCAATATTTTCGTTACATTTATACACTGCCAATATCGTACAAACCAACATCGATCCATTTTCAAAAGACCGTTGCAGGATCCATGCAGTCGCAGTAATTTTAATTGATTGAAAATAAACCGTGAAATTATCTGGACCGGCGTATAAAAAAATTCCAATTAAGAATTCGTGAGAAGGAAACAGGGATGAACCTTTCTCGATACGATGAAAAAAGGGAAAGAAGCAAGAAAGAAGAGAAGAGAAGAAAAAAAGCCTTAGAAGATTCAATGAAATGAAAATAAAGTAAACATGTCACCCGTTAGAAATTCTATCGTAATAAATAATAACAATATATAATATATTACTACAATCGTAAAAACAACATTAAAGCAATAATCATTTAAATGTTACGAAAAATTCCGGTAGCTGTATAAATTATACATAAATGTCATCACGCCATGGCTGAGTTTTATAATTCAACTCGCTGTCCTAGATTACATGTATAATTGCATTGAATAATATACATATAGGCATAAATGATACATAATATATGTCCACTGCATGCGCGTGTAATATAATGTATAATGTTAAAAGTAACGTATGGCTGCTGGTGAACTACGTAAAGGGTACCTTATACCTACGTAGGTATATGACGATGGGAGTGGAAGAGAAAAAAAGGAAGAGAGGAAGAGAGGAAGAGAGGAAGAGAGGGATAAATAAATGAACGGAATGAATAGGACTAATTGAAGCGTCGGTTACACCCTTCACCCTGCTCGACCTCACGCGCTTTCTCACTCTCTCTTTCTCTCTCCTTCGAACACACATTTCAAATTTTTATGTGCATCACACCGAGACTGTAAAGAAAAAGGGAGACAGAGAGAGAGAGAGAGAGAGAGAGAGAGAGAGAGAGAGAGAGAGGAATGAGCGAGTCGAAGCGATTTGCATAATATTATCATCGTTGTCAGAAAATAATTGTATCGGGGGTTCCGCGCCAATTTCAGAATTGGACACGTAACTTATATATTACAACTAAAACAGAACTAAAGTTTTCTTTTATTCTAATTACATAAAATCTTACGCGTTTCTGAATTCTTGCTACTACCTACGATCTTTTCTTCACGCGTTAGAATGAATTTTACAATTTATTTATCGTACGACCTAAAAAATACTTGTCCAATCATCAAACCCTAATGTAATAAAAATTAACCTCAATAGCGGATCGCCCGATATAAATACTTACTGAACGCTAAGTTTGTTATACCTGCAGAGTGCAGAGAACTGCATGGGTATCCTTGACCGCGTTTATTTCCTTCTCTCTTTCTCTCGCTCTTTACCAATGCAGTAAATGTCGCTCGACGAGTTCATTAAGGTGCTCTATGACGCCTATTGTCACTACCACCGAAACATAACGCTGAAAAGGTCCGAGAGGCGCGTGCATCCCGGGACGGACGCTTTGAAACTGCACGAAGAAGTCGTCGCCCCGGTTAAACCGCATTTGTTGTTACTTTATTTATGCGTATGTGCGTGTCTCAACCCCTCCCCCCTCTGCCCCCCCAATTTTCCCCGTTTTTCTTCCTCTTTTACTTCGTTTGCCCCCCCCCCCCATCTTGCGTCAAATAATACTGTTTGTTTGCTCTTTCCTCTTCCTTTTTTTTTTATTAATGCGATACATGGATTATATTATACTACATACGGCTACTCGGTGAAATTTAAACAGCCTGGCGAAAAGGGGGAGGAGAGGAGAGGAGAGGAGGGGAGAGAAGACTGCACGAGTTTTTTGAATGCGACGTTATAACCTTCATTAGTGTCACTTTTCTTTTCTTTTCTTTTTTTTTCCACGATGACCAATCGCTCTCTTTTCTCGTCCGCATTTCAAACCGAAAAACTTCGCACCGGTCAAGCGAAATGTCGGTTACAACGGCATTTAATATTATTATGCAAATATTATTGATATATATTACCTGCACGTTTTCGAACACGTTTTACGTACACGTATTCGTACATACAGATATAGATATATATATATATATATATATTATAGACATTTAGCACGTATATTAAACTCGCATAGCTATACATAAGCACAATCGCAGACAACAAGTATACGGTAATTTGGTGCTATTTTGGGACTTTATAGCTACGCTATCGCCAAATTTTGGTGCTGCATACATTTTTTTGAAACTGTATTTTGTGCTGACTTGATACTCGAGGATGGAAAAATTTAGTGCCATTTCGTTGATAATGTTTTTGCTCTGAATTGACAAAAAAAAAAATTTGAGCAATTGTACTGGCTTAAATATCAACTCAGCACAACCGCGGTTTCCAAAAAAATATGTCCAGTGAGAAAATCGGCGATAGCGAAACTAATTAGCAATAAAAGAGTACTGAATTAATAAAATAGTGTTTTCATGATTGTCCTCATTCCACAGAGTCAGCTTGATAGACGTACATTAGGCAAAATACAAAAAAAAAAAGAAAAAACTGCTGAGTAGCTATTTCCAGAAGAGCAGAAATTCGAAATCTCAAAACTAATCGCCGTTTTTGTTGTGAAATAAAAAAATAGAGCCAAGCTTCTAAGGGTTATATTCGTAATATTGTTGAAAAGTCCAATTTTTCGATCGTCACTAACATTCAAACATACAAATCATGTCCAGTGATTAGTCAGTTGCTTAAATTTTGAGTGATTCTTCTCACAATCTTCAAAGTTAATACGCCATTTCATTTGACACCGACCATTAATCGATATGACCATCTTGTTATAGATATAGTTTTTAACTGTATCTATATATAATGTAAATAGTTTCCGTAATTCGATTTTAAATAATTAAAATAGAAGCGAATTAGTTAACAATTTTAATGAAATATGCAACAAGTTAATAAGTATACACGAATCCCTATGGAACAAATGTCCCATTTCGTAATTACCAAGAACTCGATACAAGAAATAATGAAATTTTACCACGAAACAAGCACGGAGCTGAATTAGAAGAACGAATCTTCTTCGAGTGAAGGAAGAGAAGTAAAAATAAAAAATCACCCCTACCGAACCGCATGTTCAACTTCCTGATGAAGCTTACATAGACTGCCTCTCGATTCTCGTATTATACACACATATTTTGACATGCGCAGCTGCTGCTGCAGCAGGAAAAGCCGCAGCATCCCGCCTCCCTATGTATGCGACACGTGGTCGAAGTCGCACGTGTCTGTTACATTGCCATGTCTGGTACGCGTCACGCGTCCCCAATTTCCATCCCCTACGGCAGCGACTTCCGGTCTTGGAAAAGATTTTCTTTTAAATCCTCTCGATTCCCTGATTTATGTATTATATAATAATTTTATCAAATTTTTTACGGATATATTTCCATTGATTGCAGATTACATGCATCACGAGTACCGTAATTATTATTCAAAATCGAATAACAATAATGATAAACTTGAAACTTAGCGTAAACGAAAGATTTTCAAAATACTTATGAAAAAAACAAGAAGAAAAATACGATTCGAAGTAAAAAATATTCTAAACCATAAAATGAGACTAATCCTGAAAATGATCGCGTGAAAAAATCTTCGAATGTAAACAACTCGAGTCACTGATGTATGAAAAAATGAGTGTCGAGGGTAAAATTTTAGGTATGTGGTAGGTATACGTACCTACTATATCAGCTTTGAAATGAGAAAGAGTTGACATTACAGAACGAGAGAGAGAGCGGCAGGTGTCAGGTTTGTTAAATCGAATCGCGAAAGTCCCACGAGGGATTTAATGCAACATCCTGGACGCTGGTCACTGGTCAGCGGACCAAAACACCGCAGAACTGACCGTAATATCGATCGTGGATCATACAGTGTCGGTGGAGGGATGGAGTGACCGTTGTCCGGCGAATCGCTGCATATATATATATATATATATATTATATAGGCGAGGCGAGGAACCGTATTTGTAACTCCTTGTGTCCCACGCTGGGTATCCTGCATGCAGTCTGCACCATAATGCACCACCCTGGGAGATGATCTTGGTCGGATCTCATATTCCTTCGTTCTTAAAAGATAAAACAAAAAAAAAAAAGAATAAGGGAAGAAGGAGAAAATCGAGAGCGCGAAAGAAGACCGATCGAGTATAGAATAATAACAATAACAACGAGACGAGAGGAAACATCGAGAGTATTAAGCTGTATGTATAGTAATGTTCATTAATGCCTTGGACTTCCGGCTGACTTGTTTTCGGTCGGAAACAAAATGCGTCCACGATTCTGTACGAATTATGTGACAATGATGCAGCCGACGTGAGAGATTAGGAGTCATTGTCAGATAAGTTGTACAGAATCGTGGTCGCATTTTATTTCAGACCGGAAACAAGTTAGTCGGAAGGTTAAGGAATTGATGAATATTACTGTACAGTAATGTTCATTAATGGGTTCCCAGTGGCTCACTATTTTTTTTTTTTTAAGTCAAAACTGAAACGCGCGTTCTTTCGATAGAAATTTTATGTGTCTGTTTGTTTAAAAAAATAGCGAGTCACTAAAAACCGATCATCTACTTCTTATTTTTGCACCGTTTTTTTTTTTTTTTTTTTTTCCATTGCATCCACAATATTTTTAAATACTTTCGTATAATTTTTTTGATCCGTTCAACAATTTGGGGTCAGATTCGAGCTTGAATAATATCCCTCCCCACCAAACTGTTTCATTAATATACTCTATCCTAATTAAAATTCATAAAATTTCTCACAAGTCTATTTTCTATTACAATGTTCGTTAGGAAGCGTAAAAACTTGTATGATATGAGAAAAGAAGAAAAAAAAAAAAAGAAAAAACTTCCAACAACCGTAAAAACATTCGACGCCCACTGAGAGCAACTAGGCTCTCCTGACCTAGGACGTATACGGAACATGTTTTACACCCGTAGTTACGTGGATGGATACGTATGCACATAAATACGAGTACGTACGGTATGACGAAACCACGCCGCGCGTACATCGACCGAATCTCGTTAAACTGCGAATATCGTTTTATACGTACGCGCCGTATGTGTTTCAAGGACGTCTCTACAGAGCTTATCTGTACACTATACAGGGTAAGAGGTACTTGATCCGTACGCAATGTGTGTTACATATTCGATCTCGTTATTGCATGCGAGGTGGATTTTACAGCTGGTGAATTGAATAGAATAGATATACGGGTGGATGGATAGAGAGATTCTTCTTACCGAAATTTTTCCGTCTCATTATTTTCATCGCGACTAAATGCAACTGAGACTTTTACACGGTATGTAATAAATTTTTCCTCATTATATATACTCTTAATAATTGAGGACATAAGCGTCGAACTTTCTAATTATAAGTACATTGTGTTATATTTTACGAAGTATCGAATGCTTGTTTCTAACGGATGGTTTTGTACGCAGTACTTGTGTCGTTTGTATTAAGCAACGAGTAATCTAAAAAAAACTGATGCAATAAAAGTTAATGGGTGATCCAATTTCATAGATTTTCGAATTTTTCCATCAACTTGTTTGTTTTCGACGTGAGTTATCGGCTTCTCGATTTAAGGTTTCCCTTGTCAAGATGGGTAAGGTTTTTTCAGGGCAACACCCCCCCCCCCCCATCGTCACTTGCTACAAAAGCAGCCGCTAAGCTTTCCGACAAATCTGTGCCTATGATTAAAGATTTATATAAACACATTTAAACATTCACTTGCGAGTATTGAGCACATAAATAAGACACAGTGATAAAAAAATCCTTTGTTTCGCATCGCTCATAGCTTACAACGTCGAAATATCTCGTCTTATAATGTCGACATGTATATGTAACCTATGTTTAGAATCCACCCTGCTGTGGCTTAGGGGAGGCATAGTAGGTACGAAATATAGTCGGAAGCGTGGTTAACGTCGTCGCCCTTGAGGTGGAGTTTTGACTGCAGTTCGTTATAATATAGCGGAGTTCTAATTCGGTCTTGGTTTCACCCGGTTCTCTCCTGAGGGAGACCCGCGGGCGGGAAACTATTATTAGTAACTCCTGTAACACGTGTGTACCTACGTATATACAGAAGGGCTCTAACATCGACCATCATACGATATGTGTCTAGGTACAGCAGGATGGAGAAGACGAGTGCGCCGTCGAAAACACACGTGCATCGTAACGCTGATAGCGTACGTGATGCGCGAGTAACTACTCCTACATGTATATATACCTATATAACAAAGTAAAATGCAGAGGTGAAGATGAGGGGGAGGAGGAGGAGGACGACGACACCTAAGTATAGAAGACGAGGCTGCAGCGCCCCTTGTATTCATTCGCTCCTAATTCCGAATCGCGCAAGCGCCGCTTTGACTTGACTTGAAGGAATAGACCCCGTTAAAGGTTAAAACAAAACGCAGCCAGTTGCACATTTAAACGATCTACCCATTCCTGCATTTGACGATCAGTAGTACGCTCAACGCTTTTGAAGATCGCGTTCCGGCACCAAAGACTCTCCGAGAATTAGTCCCGAGAAGTCTGAACTCGGTTCATCCCCCGCTCCGGAAGAGCGATACCGATCACTTTTAAACTGCATCATCCCCGTAATGCTCGCCGCAAGACACAGGTGAGTGATGTTATGACTTTAAGAATTTCATAAACGTGTTCAGTAGTTGTTCGTGCATCGACCAAAACTCCGAAGGACTTCCGAGGACTTCTTGTTCTCCGGATCATGGAGGCTCGAACATTGCCAAACGGCGCAGATTTCATACTTCCACCGAGATTGTTGTACGGAAAATGAGAACAATGTATACCGCATACGCCACGTTGTGCACGATGTTACATTACCTTGGCTTGGGACAGAGAACGTGTCAGGTACGGTTACCTCATCCGGTGTCAAGCTAAACCCGCACCCACTTTAAACCGGCCACTTGAAGCAGAGTGCCTACGTGAATATATCTTTTCCTCATCTACTAGCATTTCATGCGGGATTTAAACGGATTGAATTACGCGGACAGGTCCTTCCTGCAGCACCCTTTGTGGTGGCCCATGAGCCAACCGTCATGAGAAGCAAAAAAAAAAAAAAAAAAGACGACATACTCGCGTATGAGAGTTTTCGATGCACAATTCGGTGTTGCAGGTTTCATTGGTACGATTGTTGAAAAAAAAAAAAAAATTCAGTAATCTTTTCACGTTGGTATGCAGTATTCGAATGTGTGTGTGTGTGTGTGTGAGATGCTCGAGTAATCGAAGTCTAAACAACGAGTTGTCGTCACATCGCAACGATATCTACTACCTACTTGGCTCCAGAAGCAGAACTTGAACGCATAACAGAGCCGTCAGTTGTTCGCGTGGGCAGAGATCCTAACCTGACTCAAATAGTTTCTCAGTGACCGATTTTTCGTTCCTCGCGATGATATTTTCATACAAATACCAAGGCCGGTAGTTGATCACGGGAATTTGGAACTGTTATCGATAAAATCTTCGGTAATTTCACAACTTCAGGTTTGTCATGAACTCTAGTAAGCCCTAATTCGTCATATTTACTATCCTCAACTTCAAAGTCATTCCAACGAATTACAAAATAATAACATTTCTGTCGTATCTTCTTCAATGTTTCGTTACAATTTGAAAAACGTTAGAAAAAAAAAACCACCAACTAAAAAATGGCGACCGGAGGTTCTGTAAGCTCATGAGCCCGGGATCGCAAATATCGAAGCAGACCGAATACACCGTATAGGTAGAAATACATGAAGAGGTCTAAAAATATCCACTCTTAATCTCGGTGGCGCCGGTTCATTCGGCTGCCTGGTTCCCTTCCCTGCATCGCCACTTCCCTCCATCCCTCGTTCCCTCCCTCTATCTCTCTCTCTCTCTCTCTCTCTCTTTTCCTCCTTCTGCATCACATGCAGCCTGCGACTGCTTTCTCGCCACTCTGGTGTACTGCAGAAGATGAAAAGTCGTTGACCCCTCTTTCGCTTCTTTCTTTCTCTTTGAAACCTTCCTTGGCCGGTGATCGACTCAACGAATTATGCTTGCCCTCATTTTTTTGGTTTTGTTTCTATCCTTCGGACATTGATTCGTCAGAGATTCGAAATTATAATGTTACGATGAATTCGCTGCGAAGATGAAATAACCTCAGAAGCACCGGAATATTCGAGTCTCTTTTACTGCGAGAAAACACCGCCTAGCGGCGGCGGTGCTAACTAATCCGGAGACAAATCTACGGCTGAATACTTAATTCCGCAAGTGAAAAGTGCAAACATTTTTTTTTTTTTTCTCTCTCTCTCTCTTTTATCAGCCAAGTTCTAGTGCGTCGATTGCCTTGCCGTGCGCGTGTATATCAACACGCGAGCATATAATAGCTCAGTTTTTTAAAATTATCGAAGCGTGCCGATTGGCGTAAGCAAAAGTTCGAGAAATCTTAGTAAATGCGGGCAAATATAACCGACAGAAGCAGTTCAACGTGGAGTTTAAAAATTTTCTCTCCTTCCATATATTTTCCCGTTGTATACATACATATATGCTATTATAATACAACCGTCTAGGCATTGCCATTGTTTTCGCGCGTCGACGCAAAACGCATTAAATTATAATATTATAGTTGTTAAAACAGCCCGCAGAGGGCGTGTGTGTATATGTTTTGTGTTTACACTTATTGTCCCTGAGAGGCGCGAGCTGTGTACGTGAGTATATTTGTACAACAAAGAATTATTAGCCGCCTTACAGAAGTCAAGCTCAGCTTGCATTGTCCCATTGTTATCGCGGTTTATACCCTGATGCATGATATCCGTCATTAAGATTGCAAGAATTCCTGAAAATTAATTGCGCAATGTAAAATAGAAAAAAAAAAAATAAAAAAAAAATTTAAGAAAAAAGTCAACACTCTTGTTGAAAAATTAAAAAATTCGTCATAATTAATTTCATCCGCGCACATAGCGAAAAGAAAGAAGATAAATAAAGTACAAGGAATACAAATTCCCGAGTGAATCATTGGCTTTAAATTTGTATATCTTTTTGGCACGTGATAATTATACACGCGTTTAATATTCAAATGTATACGTAAATTTTAACGATGAATTATATATTCCCGCCATCCTGAATTAAAGTCTGCTCGATGAAAAAAAAACATTGAAAATTAATGAACGAGAGAAAAATAGTCGCATCTTTTCCAACCGCACTGCTTGCCGAGGTGAAAATAACTCGAGATTTTAGTGACACAATCATTTTTAAGTCGAATTAATTTTAATCAATTCATATGACTCAACTTAATGTTTTTATATCGAATTAAGTTTTTTAACTCAGATGAATTTCTTTAATTCAAACCAATTCATTTCAATTCATGAATTTCAAATTTTCACTCGACAATTCCAAGTAATTGATTCTAATTCAAGTGAGTTTCGAATTCGAATTCAAGTTGATTTTTTCATTTTAATTAAACTCAATTTTTTAATTTTAATTCAAATTTTTTTCCCCTGTAAACAGATAATTCCGGTGAGGATTCCAAACAAATTCAAATGAACTTGACTTAATTTTCCAAAACTCAGTTATTTCTCGGTTAATTCTCATCGATTTAGTTATCCTGCATCAATTCAGTTGATTCTCGTTAATTCAGGTGAATTATAATTAATTCGCAAACCTATTGACAGATCATTTGTGTGAGTTAATTTTCCCTCGCTGCTTTCAGTCTTTCCCCTTGTGTATAATAATTTGAAAAGCGACATATGACAGGAAGTTGCTGCAGACTTATAACGAAATCATAAAATACCAACACATGAACTGAGTTTTGAAATCAGTTTAGTGAAAAAAAACGCGTCTGCGTGGTATTAAAAGTACAAAATGAACAAAAAAAAACATGTTTATTAACGTTTCTTCTTATGTGTATATGAAGGGGTAGAAAATCGGGTAGCGCGGTGTGTCCACAGATGGATGGATTATAAAGGGTGCGGCAGAAGATATAAATAAAGGAACCGCAGGGGAAGAGAAAGAGAAAAAGAAAATCAGAGAGTGAGAGAGTTAGGGGGGAAAAAGAAAGAGGGGGAGATAAGATCGAGACTTTGGCTTAAATTTCTTCCTTTCTTTCATCAATGCCGAGAATTGAATACCAGTTGCAATTGCTGATGAATCGATTGCATGGCAAAAAACAATATTTTCCAATCAATTATTATCTTCTGCCATCTTTGTTCCTTTTGCTTTTTCAACCCTCTTCCGCGATCCATCGGGCTATCATAAAAACTGTAAACTAATTGCATAGTTGACAAGATTAGAATCATCATACATACACGATCAACGTTGGCTTCTTTTTTTTTTCTTCTCACTGTATTCGAAAAACGGTTTTTCCTAATCGACTGTTGATCTGGAAAAATAAAAAAGACGGAAAGATAAACGACGAAAATTCCACGGTGAAGACAAAGTTTCTATGAAGGTATATAATTTATTTCTGCTTTGTGTATACGAGGATCTATTCTTAAAGCAGTTTCATCCGATACATCGATATTGATCAAACTGCAGCGGTGAAAAAGAAGAAGAAGATGAGGAAAATTTTCAGAGAATGAACAATATAAAAATATAAAAAGGACAAAATGAAATTCCACGGTATATATACCTAGTATCGTTGAAAAAGATTTCGAACGGAATTTTACGAATGCAGGTATAAGCGATCAAGGAATGCAAAGAGTTTTCTCGTGTTCAAAAAAAAAGGATGTACCTACCGATCAGTTTTTAAAATTATACAAAGAATATCCGTTAAATAACCGTCCTGTGTGTCGATTTCAGTATATTTCCTCGTTCCCTCCTACTCAGCCTTCTCTTCATCTTTTCGTTACTTCTCTTTTTACCATAAGTATAGGGGCGATCCCCACCGAATAACCAGCAACGATTCACCGAAGCGAGCATGCGTCGGATTTGTCTTTGAATATGATTTCAAGGTACGGTGCATGAGCTGCAGGAAGCAACAGTTGGCGAAAGATTTTCAGCATATGGTCGATACATTCAGTTGCACGCAGCCATACACATGATTAACAACGCTATTTACGACCGTGCAAAAGAATAAAAAGAAACCAATTACGGGCATTGATCCAAACGTGCGCTCCATTCGTCTATTATAATTAATTTACTCGAATTCATTACCGTCGTCGTTTATATTCTCTCATTAAGGTCATGCAGCCGAGAGTTCCTTGGTTGTCCATGCGCTCAGCTGATCGTGATCTAAGCAATTATCGTAAATCCTAGTTCTCGTCTAGCCACCTAAATATTGCGTAAAAACAGTCTCACGTTGGCTCATTTTACTCCTCATTTTTTCCGGGATTACGCAAAGTATCTAAGCTATGCACTTTTTGGCCCCTGAAATGCGAGAAATGTGAGAATAGTAGCAAATGTGAAAAAAACCATAAATTTTTTTGACAATTTTCGGGATATGAGTAACTTTCCTGAATTCGGTTACAAAAGAGCGAAGCACCGTCGAAATTTGAACCCTTTCCGTTCGATTGTTTATTTAATACAGGAGAAGAAAGGGTGAATTTGCTCGGTCGGTAAAGGTAGGAGTACTACGTGAGCTTAAACGAAAGTTGAGAGAAACACGGTACATAATAAGCAGACTTAAATATACATAAAATAATGATTTACAACTTGCTTATTTATTCACTATCTACAGCATTAGAACCCATTAAGGAGAATAATTTCAAGGTACGGTAAAGATAAAAAATAGAGAAAATAAAAATTAGAGATTTTCACGATAACTTTGTTTGGTTCTATTTTACGATATAAGTCTTTCGTATTTTTCGATTTTTAAACTCCTCCCACGGTCAGAAGTTATTTGACTAACAATATTGGCGAGTAAATTCTCCATTACATAATCGCGTAAGCAGTGTAAATAATTCACGATAAAATGTGGCGAGTTTCAGCCTGTCCGTGTGATTACGACGAAACGACGAACTGACTCATCGATATAGCGAGGTGGCAAGACGTGCAATAAAGACAGAAGCTACTGCAGCAGCCGTCCTGAAAACTGTGTGCAAGCACGGAGCAGAGGCTTCGGCCAATTTGTTATTGTAAAAAATATTTCTGCATGTTTATTTATTTTCTATTGGAAAAAATAGGACGAAAGAAGCTAAGTTCTTCTGACTTTGTTAAACGGTTCTACAATTTTTTTTTTTTTTTTTCGAACAATTCATCTTTCATCATTTAATTTTCGCATTTTTGAAATATCGATATACATATATCGGACATTCGAAATATTGATCCTTTTGAGTTTCGACCCCCACCCGAAGTTTGGTATAGAAACAGTTTTTTAGCCGTCGGTTTTTCACGATTCGAGAATCGATTAGTCCCAAGGCTCTAGTGTATCATGCCTATGTAACATCGGTGCACCGCGTTAATTATGTATATATCCATACACGAGGTGAACGTGCAACGTGCAGCAGAGACAGTCCGACGATAGGCGTCAACCGTTATAGAAGTCCAGTCGCGAATCTAATTCCCCGCGATGCTGTGCACATGACGGATTTGAGTTTTATAAACTGCACATCCGCACAACCGTTTCCCGATTCCAGGATACTTAACAGGTAAGTAATAAAGTGATCCCGACAAATTATTGAAAAGTGAAAAATCGTCCCCTCGATAATTAGTTTCAGGGGCAGAAACTTTAATGAGTTTCATGTAAAGTGCGTGAGTGAAAAAAAAGTGTGTTGGGGTAAATTTAAACTTGGTTATATATCCGATCCAGAATAAATTTAGTGATAATTATACGTAACTTTCTGCAAAATACTTATCCAGCGGTTTTAATTTCCTTAACCTTATGTTGCGAATGATAGTTGATAAAAATATTTTGAAAATTGATCTATTTTTATGTATACCCTAACGGCAAAATAAAATAAAATAAAATGCAGCAGTGGAAGACGAATATGTTTTTTAAAAGATTTTTACAATAACGTGTATGCAGAATAATTCTTTCTAGATAATATGAGAACTCCAGTTGTATTATACCTACGTATAATATAAATCAATCATTATTTATCCTGATATTTATAATATTATGCTGTCATTTTTGTTTCTATTTTTATCAACCCGGCTGAACTTACGATCCCTGAAAGAAATGTGCGTCAACAAACGTGAATGAGTATGAATATAGGTATAATAAAAATGATAGTGCGCGCGCAGGATGATCCACCCCCGTATACGTGTAGCGCACCCTTGGAAACAAATGGTTCGTATCGATTTCAGGGGTGCAACAGAGGCTCGCAACCATGTTCGAGGAGAGTCGCCGGGGCAAATCAGTGCGTTTCTCGCGAATATCGCGTAGCAAGAAAGAGTTCCTTGTATTATTAAAAACAGAGAAATTGACGGAAATTCGCAGCTCTCAGACGCGCTTTTCATCAATAATCACGATGGACGAGAATTTTTGAAACAAAGATAATCTGTGTTCGGGACAAGAAAAAAATAAATATCGAGTAAGAGGTGGTGAATTTTTAAAAGAGAGAGAGAGAGATGGATTGAACAACTAACAACCAAAATATTTTCCTTCGATTGAAAAAAGAGACTGAAGATTAAATAAATCGAAATAAAAAGTTTATGAATAATTAAACGCAATTCTTGTGCAATAATTATTTCGATTTCTGGATAAATTTACACACAAACACAAGCCGTTGAGGTAAGATGTAGCTAATATGATTGAACCTGGCCGATGACCTTCAATTATTATACATATATGCAGATGATTATTTAAATACATATTATACGATGTAAATCAGACTGCGAAGAACCGCTTCAGTATAAAGAGGTGACAACATTTTTTTTCTTTCTAAATTCATTTATTTTATCGTGACAAAATTTTTAGCCCAAAGGAGATTTTTTCCTCAACGTTTAATATTTTTTGCACGAAACCAGCTACAGCTGCACTTTTTTCGCTCAACTTTACCTCGCCGATAAAATGTGGTGAAATGGAATGAAAAAAAAAAACAACCCTTACACGTGTCTGTAATATACAATGAGGGTCTCAGTTTCCGCAGATAAGAATTTTCGAAAATGCGGAACAAACACGAAAACCTGCAACTCTGCAGAGCGGGACGATAAGACGAATAGACGCATCTGCCAAATTATTTACAATATTACATGCGTGTGTGCGTGTGTGTATATATATATATATATATATATATATATATATATATAAAATTTATTTGTACAGAAAGCGAAGCCTGTATTATACTATGATAAAGAAATGATCATTATCTTTATAAGATTAATAACCTTTTGTCTTAAAGTGAAATATAAAGAAAAAAAAATACTAAAATTTTGATGACGCTTGGATGTGTAAGAATAATGACTAACCGCATTGATTATGTCAAAACGCTTTGTCATATGTTATCTGCGGAAGCAGGTGCAGGCGCCGTTCTTTTCTCTCATTTTCTCTGCAACGTCTGTATATAAATGCGCGCATGTGCGCACAAGAAGAACAAACGCCTGTGTAAATTTGAAATTTCTTAACGCTTGAGAATAATGAGTAAACGGACATCAAATTTTATACAACAAAAAAAAAGGAGAGAAAAAAAGAAAAAACACTTCTTGTACAATGTAGGTATACAAAATTGGGCTAAGAGTGAAAATTTGGTTTTCAGTGGAAGAAAAATTTTTTTTTTTCTTCTCCTTCTACAAAAATCATCGAAACGCGTTCGATTTGTCGATTAATAAATTTAGACGCCAAGCTCGCGATACCAAAAGCGCGATGGCTCAAATTACGGCGGACTTTCGCTTTGAAACGGATCCGCGCTGCACGCATAGTATTGGCTTCTATAATTCCAAAGGGCAAACTGTACAAACTGTATTATAATACGACAGCACAAGCATAACAAGACGGAAGAAGAATCCTCTTACAATAAATCTTCTTCCAAAAAATATGTCGTAATACCCAAATTTCGCTTTATAACAAACGGAGGGGAAAAAAAGCCAAAAATCAAAAAAAAAAAAATACTCGCAAAAAGTGATCAAAATTTACGCAGTACAATAGATGGAAAATTTCAACTTTTTTTCAGGGCTCGTCTTGCGATGCAGGAGGGAGATCTCGCAGTCAGGCGAACGGAAGCGAAGAGGGTGGCGAGGCGACTTTTTCAGGACGAAGAAAGCCCGCGGCAGGATGCGCAGGATAGTCGAAAGGCAGGCGTCAACGATAATCTGACGAATCGCCTGTCCGAGGAAGGGCGAAAGAGTTTAGCAGAGGTATGGCTGCGGCAGATATATATTCACTGTTTAATTTTCGTTATTTCGCGTCGTTACACTTTTGCTTTAATTATTTTATATATTAAGGCCTGATAATAATAGTTTGAAATTGACTGCCGCAGGCTGAGAAGAGATGGAACTTTGATTTCACCAACGAAAGACCGTTGGAGGGTAAATACGCATGGGTGAAAGTCGGCGAGGGTGAAAAGGACGAGGATTTCGATTCACTGAGCGAGAAAGGGAGCGAAGAATTAAAAGAAAACTCAGAGACTGACCCGAACGAAGTAGTTGATAGTAATGATAATTAGCTATATAAGTGTATAAATATATGAGTCTATGGAAAAAAGAAGAAAAGAGAAGAGAAGAGAAAAGAAAATGGAAGACTAGCATTTTTCGGTTATGCTATATTCCAAATAATTGTTAGATAATATTTTATACCTGTGTGTAAGAATAGTCGAATATTAATTCGAGCAGAACGGGAAGAAGAGAAAGTACAGAGAATAGATCTTCTTGTTAGAGAAAATTGTAAAAGCATTCTATGCCAAGAATCTACAACGCATAAAGTGTATTTACGAAGTAAAAATTTAGGCCAGTAGAGAGATTAGTCACGAGTCATTAGGTACATTATACGTGTAATATTATTGATTTTTATTACTGTTTTTTTTTTTTTTTTTTTCTTATCTAACTGATAAGATTTTTTAGTCATTTATTTATTTATTTATTTCTTATTTAAATAATGAAAAAGAAAAAAGAAACTTCCGAGCGTTAGCGAATAAAAATTATATAATGTTATACGTGTTCGGAATTAAGAGACTTTTGATAATTTGATATACATATAGTATAAAAATTTTAATTATTGTCATAACATATACGGTATTTGATAAAATTCTATAAACCGCATTCGTGATGATAATGATATTCTCTCGAAATATGTGCAACAACAATAACAATAATAATGTGATAATATATAATGTATACATCTTTGAAGTTTGAAAAATTTCATTACGCACATGTTATTCTTGTTGTCATATTGTTTATTAAATGCTTTTTCTACACTCCCTCCCGCCCCTGTGTAAACGATATTTGCATTAAGGAAAAAAATCTAGCCACTATCTTTTCCTCTGTCAACGATTTTTACACAGGGTTCACTAAATATTTTCCTAATTCTCTTTTTCTCTATTACCTTCCGAATGTATCCCGCTGTTTAGAATCTCTTGTTATAATACACCCGCATAACGAAGGTTCGTGCAAAGTCAGCTGTTCGGCTGTACAACAAGGGTCGCATTTTATTATCCAAAGCAAGCCAGGGTAGGTATTTAAATAATTTCTTGTGTACACATCGGTGAACAGGTGGCTGTCTCTTCCCTCGAATACTCGGATACAATAAACTTACTTACAGGTACCTGCAGCTTTGCAGAAATCCTCGGCGTCCGGGTTTCCAAATTTAAATCTCTCACCCCCGTCCACCGCCTTCCCAAACCTGCAAAACCCAACGAACCAAACCGAGGCTAGAAATTTCTATTCTTACATAAATGTGCAACCGAATAGGTATTTTCCTCTGGAGAATATTATATATTTACTAATCGCAAAGTGTTACGTAAGAACAATGAACTTGTTTCGAGCTGAACTGCACGAACAACTTTCACCAGGATCTACGATTCCTGCAAGTATAATTGCGTGGATTGATTGTCCGCAATATATTAATAATGAGCGACAGATTCGCGCAACTTTCGTCATTCGATAAATCATTCAAGGTATTTAGAACAATTGCATACACTTTTAACTGTTTCTTTTTTTGTTCTCAAATAATTGAGACGATATTTTTCAATCATGGGATTATAATTACTATAACCCCATAAATAATTGTATCGGAATAAACGAAGTATATATGTAGGATTGAAAAAAAATCTTACGACTTAAAATTTCATACCCGATTATTATAGACGAGTTTTTCTGATTAGAAAAACGAAGAAAAAAACGTGGCCTGCGAAGCACGGATAGATAAGTATTGTTATTACTGTGATTTCATTAGAGCCAAAAAATCCGTGCGCATCATGCATATTATATGTTTATAAAAGGCGTATTTATCCCTGTTGTACTAGGTACAGGCGACACGCTGTCTGGCTTCAGCGATGCAGAGAGAGCGCCGACCAAACAACATGCGGCTATAAAGGTCGAAGTTCCGACTCTCAGATAACATCGCACGGCGATAGAGTGTTGATCCAAGAGATTCGATACCCTCTCTATTCCTTTTCGTCTCATTTCCCCCTTCTTTTTTCTCCCCTATTCCGACTCCAGGTATTCGCACGTACAATTATAGCTTTTTAAAATACATATTACGAAAAGATTCTTTAATTTCCTATTACATATACCATTAAGTGTATCAGAAGTATCATACATATATCAGAAACAATTGTCTTTAGATTTGAAAATTTCAGGAAAAAATATCACATTTTTTTTCAATTTACTAAATTTTAATTGCCCATCTCGCGTCATTTCGGTTTTCCCCTGATTTTCTATTCTCTTTCTTCCATTCACGCTGCGATTATCATTATTACTACCATTATTATTGTTATTATCATTATTATTGTGATTACTTTTTTTTATTGTTTACCATTCTTCCGGTTATTATTAACATCGTTCAATTGCGGTAGCAGTTCGTTGATTCTTTCGTCCATCGATTCAGTTGACTAAACACGAGTTATGCAAAAGACGCGGCCCAGTTCTCACGTGGAGCTGACAATAATGATAATGATGATGATGATAATGATCGTTACAGAACACATGCTTGTACCCGCTTCTGTCGTTCGTGTGTATATAAATGAATGAATAATGCAATCCAGAGAATGTTCTGCAGCATATATATATATATATATATATATATATATATATTAATTTTTTTGACGTGAATCGAAAAAGTTGATTTGTAGGCTAAAACAAATTCCCGCGAAAGAAGAATCCTGAAGCTCAATTATAAAATATCGCTAATTTTTTGCATGTTAATCAGATACGGTATACAAAAGTGGCGTAAGCGATCTTTTAAAATTAATTTGTTTTAGCATAGCAATAAAATAACTTTATTTTCTTTGGGCTACCCTAACATATACATGTATAGTCGCTTACCAACTCATTCTCTACTCTCGCTTTATCTCTCTCTGGAATGCAATTTAATAGGTATACAGGATACCTGTGCGACCGATCGATGCATCGATTCATTGTGACACGACATCGAATCAATATTGTACGCATCATAGGCTTCAATATGTTGCTTATTCTACATACTTTTAATAATAGAAGATTATGAGTATGTATGTACATACGTCTTCATCGATAAATCTAATTGTAATAGAAATAATCAGTTTTTTTCCTGATTAGTAAGAGCAGTGCGGAGGTTAAGAAAAAAGAGACATAACACAACGCATAATTGCATACCCTTCCACTGCAGTCTTACAAAGTTTGCCACGAAAATCGCGTGGTAGGTACTACTGAAAAGAAAAGGCGAAAAAGAAATACACGCATGTTCAACTCATAAACTATATGACTTTTTTTCTACCACCAAGTTATTCTAAATCAAACCGTATGTTTCTACTATCTTTCATCAGTCTATAAATACAGTTAATTATAATAGTTCAAATGTTTCGTACAATTTGTGACAGACATGTTTCAATATCAAAAGAATTCTACAAAACATTAATTCCGTCATAATTGCGCTCATCTGTTTTCATTCTCCCATCCTTCTCGCTCTCTTTCTCTCTCGCCTCGTGACGGAGTAAGTACTACAGATAACAGTGTTCGAACGCTTCGCGCCTCGAAAAGCGAGGCCATAAGAGCGCCGCCAGCGGCGGCCACACAAACTAAACGTTAAATCCGCAAGGTGGCGCGTCGATCGCAGCGACAGCCATCGCCATCGGGTTTCGTTGCGTGGCGGGCAAGGCGAGGCGGGAATCGTCGATTGGCTATCGGCGGTTGGCGCGGTTGGAGGTAATAGACGATTTGCGCTTGATTCTCGCGAGGTTAAGACAGCCACACGAATGGGACATGGTCTATAAGGCCTGTACCTAATGGTTTGAAAATAAAAAAAAAAAATAAAAAAAAACAGCGACACGACAGCGCTGCACAGCAGAAAGCATTCGAAACGTTTTCGATACTTGTTTACGTCGAGAATCGCTTTAGAAATGAAACGAGGCGACCTTGAGACGAGCAGGAATCGAAGATGATGATGAATGAAAATGACGATGAATGATATATATATATATATTTGTACCTATTCAAAGCGAGAAACATTATACTTATGTAACCAATACGTGATAGATGAGGGAAAGAAAATATAATGCAAAATGTGAAGACATTGACGGGAGAAAAACTTTCACGACAAATTTCGTACCAATATTAGTATTTTTTCTTCGACTCGCAAAATTCTGTAATGACTTTGCCAAGAAGAAAAATATATCCATATATTTACATTTCAACGAACACAGTATGTATCTGCAAAATTCAATACAGCAAATTAACGCTGAATTACTCATATGTGAAATATTATAAACCAAACAAAATGTTCGGCAAAATTCTTGTATATTACGTAAATACAGCAAATTGGAAGCGATGTTATACAACATTATTTATGTACCAAGTATCAACGAACCGAAAACTTTCGGTATGTATATTATACATAGATATATGGCTGTACGTAGACGGGCATACATGAATAAAACAAAATTTAGCCCCCGCAATGCTTAGATTGCGATTTCATCTAGAATTTAACGCACACACGCGGTGTTTGACGGCAGCGATCTTTCCCTGTAATCTGTTTTTCTATTTCTCTCACATCTCGCGTCGCAGCAGCTGCCTAATAAAATTATACACAAACAAAGTTACCTATATAATCAGCGATTGGAATCGCGAGATTTTCTGCCGAGTGTCACATAGGTTAAAGAGGTCTCCCGAACCGTTAAAAAAAACCTTCCATTTTTTTCTCCTACAAATCTAATACAAATCGATATCTATTTTTTTTTTCTTCGTCTTCGCCGAAAATCCTGGACGACCGCTTTGAACACCGAATGATCAAAATTATATCCATCGGATAAAACCGGCTGTATCTACTTTACATACATGTAATACGGTTAATACAGTTTACAACGTTCGATCAAAGATACGGGAATTCCGATTGCCGTATTACAATATGAACATGTGAATTTTGTATACATAAAAAATCGGATTCTTGGAATAAAATGAACGATTCGATTCTTTTCTATTTTCAGGATATTTTTCCCTCAAGTTTGTATTGGGACTCGAGTCGTACACTTTATTTTCAAAAAACTGTACAGAATAAAAATAGAAGAAACTTCAATTCTTTCCGCAATTATCGAGTCCGATTCAAATATCCCGCTCTTTTGTTCTCGATCTCTCAGATTCAATCATCGCTATCAAGCTGCACTCTCGCAGAGTAAAGTGTACATACACAACGTATGTATGACATGCACACACTCATGCGTACGTATGTACATACATTTAAACGCATATGTGTAGAATTAGCTATCACACGCCGTATTGCGTCGCCTTGTGCACAAATGCGTACGCGCATACACGCATATGACACTTATATCATACCCATACGATCTGCGTGCGCACGGTCAACGGTTACAGGTTAATATCGCGAAGCCCCACCACGTCTGACGCAAAAGCGTGTTGGTGGGGATGAAAACGATGCGGTAGAATGGTGGAGGGGTCGCGGGTGCCGCCCGCGGTTCTTCAGACGATCGAGGAATTGGGAAAACCGGGGTGGACGAGTCCGCGCATCACATGGGTATGATCGACCTCTGCCAACGCGTTGCCAGGCCAAGGGACACGCACGTTAACCTAGACAAGAAAGTGTGTGGGTATGTTTTTGGCGCAGAAAAACCCGGCAGATGGCGCCACCGGCCGCCAAGAAATAAGAGAGATAGATAGATCGGGAGTTCGGGCGAGAGACAAAGAAAGAGAGCGAGGGAGAGAAACAGAGAGAGAAAGAAAGAGAGAGAGTGACAGAGCGAGCGAATGTGTGTTGAGAAAATTGGGGCGGAGAGGGCGGGACGGAAGCGCAATTGGCTCTCCCCCTCCCTGCAACACTCGGTTTGCCCCACCCCGAGAGGATCGGGAGAGTGTGGAGTTGCCGTGTGACGCTGAATCAAAAACGCAACGCGTTCAAACGGCGTTCCACAACCGCCCGGTCGAGATCGCGACGGAGGCGCGCGCGCAAAGTGGTTTGAAAAAAAAGGAAAAAGAGAAAGAGAGAGAGAGGAAGAAAGAAGGAGAGTTTGAGTTGAGAGTCCCGCGTTCGGTTGTTCGTTCGTTTCCTCGATTCTCGACTCGGAAATCGACCTCGGTTCGATTCAACTCCCAGATTCCGGAGAATAAAAAACAAAATAAAAATAACGCGATTTTCTCGTAACGCGCGAAAATTCCTGTACATCTATAGATAGAACGCAACAATACGGAGTGGTAGGAGAGAAGAAGTTCTGCCTGCCTCTTCTGCAACTGTCATTTTTGTTATTGGCGGGAAGTGTGATATGCACACGTCTGGTGTAGGCATATACATGCAGACTTATACGTATCGCCACATGATGTGGCATAAGTGAATACATGCAGCACCCACGAGGAGATGTTCAACAGCGTAATTTGTAAAACATCAATGATTGATTGTATACAGTGCCTTGTACTCGTGTAGATTTGACAAAAGAATTTCTTAACTACCGCAAAGATTATTTTGTTTCTGAAAAAAGTGGAGGAAATTATTGAAAGAAATTAAAAAAAAAAAAAAATACTATTTAACCCAAAGTGCCGATGACAACGTAGTAGTTTTTCGTCGAGAGAATATTCATAACAGTGATGATAATTCAACGATTGATAATTACAACGTAATTATAACGTCGTAAACTAAGAGAGAATAAGAAGAATAAAAAACGCCACAAACTTAAAAAAAAAAAAATTTCCTCAAAAAGACAAGAATAAGAAAACTCTGAAAAAAATCTCTTTCTGGCATATCTCGCCGTCCTTATTTCTCAACAACTTCACTTCCACGGATACCCGTCTCTCCGCCACAGTCCTCAAGTCCCTGGTTGGTTGATTGGTAGTTTTAAGTTTGTGTGCGAGCTCCGCGCTCAGAAGTTCAGGCCTCGCTCACCGACCGCAACGTTGCCAGATTTTCAATATTCTCTACAAGCCGCGCTCTCTCTCGTCGTCGACAGCGTTGACTTGCTCGTCGCTGCTTCCAGTCACACATAAAAACCCGTCTGTGTAGGTACGAGCACGTACACACAGAGGGAGAAGTTAAACCGTGAGCTGGTCACTTAACTGCGCGGGCGCGTCAAGTCCTCGAGGTTCCTACCACGCGAGAAAGAGAAGCATCGAAGAGAGGTTTGATCATCATCGCGGTCGTCGTCGTTTCGTGAATAGGAGTTTTCTTCCGTGCCGAGATAAAGTGTAACAGAAGAGAAGTGCGCAATATAAACACAGCGATAACCGTTCAAGTACTATTCAGTAATCTTTCTAGAAATTGGGCGAGAAGTGAAAGAAGTCGAGGAAGCCCGCGCATTTTTCTTTCTCGTCCATTCCGACTCGGCTGACGCTGTGTGCGTGCGTACATGCATACGTGTGTACGAAGCTAGTTCGGAAACCTCGAGTGTAGTCGCGCATCGGTGTTAAGTGCGTACGTGTTTACGCGGGTCCGTGTGATAAATAGTTCCGTGTGATTTCACGCTCGTGTTCAAGTGGTGGAATTTGTGTTCAAAGTAGTGGGATTTGGTGTTTCAAGCACAGAGTCTCGACTTTTGACCGTGTGATTAACACCGAATACCGATTCGACTCAGTGTGTGATCCACAGCAACGCGATCCTTCGCCTGTAAAAATCCACACGAGAAACAGATATTCCCAAGTACGTGAGAGAAAGTGTCCCGATACCGCCATCCAAAGTATTCTAAACGTTTCCGTACAATATTGTCGACAATAATCATCGTGAAAACCGTCTAAATCGAGGTTGGAACCTTTGGGAAATGGATATTTGAGTGAATAAGAAGAGGTCTGAGCAGCGATAAAAGAGGCGGACATTTTGAACGACGTTAGTTCGTCCGTCTCTTTCCCACCTTCTGGCCGAGTCCGGCAATAGAAGAGGCGTGTGATAATCGTTGTGTGTCGTCGTAGCTGCGCGCGCGGGGCGAGATTCGCGCCCGTGTTGGTGAGTCGCGAGTTCGTGTGTCTTGTGTTTGCCTGTCGGTGCCCAGCGCGGCTGGGTAATCGGGCCGAGACTAGGCGGTGGACTGAGACGAGCGACTCGCGTGTGCTGACTAAGAGACTCGCGGAGCGCCGCGCCGCGGCGATAAGGGGTACCCAAGGGGCGAGAGATATGAGCGCGCGAGTTTTGAACCCGATGCTAATGACGGAAATGGGCCGGAGTTCGGCGGGCGGTTTGCAGCAGGGTCGCGGCCGCGTCGTGCCGACGAAGGCTGAGCTGGCCCCGGTCCGACGGGACCTTTTCGGGCCCATCGATCACGCGGCGGCCCGCGCCCTTGCGGAGCGTGAGCTGCAGGCCCAGTCGCGTCTCGACGCGGAGCGATGGGGCTTCGATTTCCAGTCAGGGGTGCCGCGATGCTCGGCAAGGTACGCCTGGGAGGTCGTCGCGCCAACGGAGGTCGTCCCCGAGCCCTACGCCCTCCGCGGGATGCCCTACCTGCGGAAACACGCCCCCGGCACACCACGCAAAGCGAGCAAGGCCAAGACGGCCACCCTCGCGGTTAGCGAGGAGAAGCCTGCGTCCATCACGACCACCACCGTAATCGCGAGGAACGCCGAGATGACGCCGCCCCAGGAGCACCGCGTTCCTGACATCGACGATCGGTCCGACGGTGAAACCACTCCCGACGGCAGTCGTCGTCGCGACGAAGAACGCGAACTCGACGAGGTCAGGCTCAAACAGTCCCTCGACGATCCGACCACTCCCGTTCTGCCACACGCCGCGAGGAAACAGTCGACGATCACCGGTGAGCCCCTCTTTTTTTATTGGTCTGCACGAATCGTGACCGAGGACGGTACCCCCTCCCTCCCCCCTTCCATACTCTTCTCGTTCTTCGGATGTTTAGAATAGACTTCTCTTATTTTTTAACTGCTCGCAGAAATTGATTGTGGCCAAAATTGCATTTTCTTCGTTGAGAAAGATGATGTGCTTTGATGATCCTCTTCGTAGTAACAATGTATAAATTAATGAATAGAAGGCATGAAGAAAAATTATTTTAAATTTTTACACTGAGACGACGAATCCAACGGTCTATCAATCTAGTAAAGTATACCTCAGACAGCACTAGAGCCAAAAAATTCGTCGAAAAAAAGCATATAATTATACGCGTGTAAAGATATTCGCATGAATTTTTTCGCGGTCATAGATATGTATATATATTATGATCACGTTTTAGTAGATTCTTTATGGATGTAGAGAAAATCAGGTTTGCATGTTTACTTCGTGTTCGAAACAAGCAACGACTCGATCGTTTTTATCGCATCGATCAGTAGTATGTGACTGAATGCCGATAGTAGAGTAAAACGTAAATTTATCACCATCTGTTATCCATACTCCGATTATCAAAATTTTTAATACAAAGTAATTATTCGAATAGTAACGTGTAAAATTCAGGTTGTAGAATTTTTCAACCCGTCTCTCCTTCTTCCCTTTTACTTTCTTTTTTCATTTTATTCTCTACGATTTTGTTTATAATATACCTAAAGAAAACCTACATGTACCTCTACTGTCATGTGTCGTAAATTTTTATACCCGTGGTTGAAAAAATAATATAAAAAATAACGTGCACGTGCCACGCTTCATTCATACAAAAAAAAAGTCCTCGTCACTCTTGACAATCCTCTCTAATCTGCACGTGAATAACATGTATGTCATACACAACATATGTTGTACTACCTGAAAAACGTACTGAACCGAAAAATCCTTATGTACATATTTAAGGAGACAAGTGTAGTAATGTGGTTTTATACTCGTTTTCTCCGGTTTAAAATAATTCAAGTACCATTTTCCAAGAAACCTTTGTGCAAAGAACATCATCGTCGTCGCCACGATGAGAGAGAGAGAAATTTTTTCGCCTTGGACGTAGTTTTTACCAATACAAACGAAGGAGAAGGTCAAATTCATGCAAGGTTGAAGTTAGAATAAACGATAAGAAAACTAAACGTTTGAACAAAGATCACTACACATTTCGCAGCGTAGAAATAACTTCAAAGAGGTTCAGTTTGAAAGAATATGAGCACACTTCAATACCGAATGAAAGTTGACTGAATTTTATTGATAGATGCAGTCGCAAAGTTGCGCAATGACGAGCTTTCCTAAAAATGCATCGATACATTACAACGTTGTGAATTTCAGCCTCGTGAATTAACATGTTGCAATGACCAATACGTATTATAAATGCATCTGAGGTTTGAACACACATACATATATACATGCGAGAACGCAATTTATGCATAAATTATTGTATCATCTGCGACATTTCAATACATGTGTGTATACATGAGGATTTACGAGCACCGAAGGAACAACAACAGCAAGCAGCTACTGCAGTGTCGGATCTTAACAATCGGCAAATAAAATTGGAACAACCTTGTCCGTCGGCCTCTCAAATGCACACATACGTGTGTTTATATGAATAATACCTAGCATAAACTCAATTTTACATACTTATACACGTTTGTACGTGCAGCAGCACGTATGCAGTAACGTTATGATTATAATACGTGTTTTAGTAGGTACTGACCAACTCTCACTGTCGCTTAGTGTCCTTGTCGCCGTTTCGTATCGCATCGTCGTCATTTCTACGTTGTTTATGTTAATGTTATTTATACTATTGCTGGATTGTTTTTGCCTCTTTGATACGCAATAATAATAGGTATGCAAACTAATCAAATCGACAGCCAATCAAGACACTCCCAATTTTCTCTTACGTGTGTTTGAAGTTTTGATCGATCGAGGAGGCTTGACTACTTCGAGTTGTATTACCATCGATCAAATTTCTGATGAAGAAAAAAAGCACACTTCACTCCGATTCGGTTAGCAAGCTTTCTATCAAAACTTCAGTAGATATACATTTTCCTATTTATTTGTCTGTAATATGTGATAAAAAACCAACATTCATCATTTTATCGTTTCGTCAAATGTCCTCTAATATTTACATTATACATATATGTATAATATATCCTTCGTTAATAAAGTAAAGAGATTGATTAATTCCTCATCGGATGTTGAACGTCCTGATTTTTTTTTTCACATGCACTTTCCCCGCGCGCTTTTCTCCGTTTCTTCCCACTACATGTTAGATACATAATTATTTTTTACATTCTAGTATTTTCATCTGGCCATCTCTTCTCCGTCTCTGATAAGTTTAGTTTCTTTTCTCATCAACATTTCTCTCCCTCGTCCCCCACCTTACGATCGCAATTTTGAAACGGTAAAGCATCCCACCGTATGTACACAATGCTGCACCCATTATACGATCATACCCATGTATGTATACCTATGTATATCATATCTATACTCCATTACATCCCACACGTCGCAACTATTTCTGTCCTGTGACGCGTCGTTGTCGCGTGCGTTTGCCGCTGCTGCTGCTGCTGTTCGGTTGCTGCGGCCTCTAGGATGATGTCGAGTCGTGTTGTGCGCACGTTCTATGCGTGTGTAAAACAGCGTTGTACCGATACAGAATATTACACGAGGAAACGGGGAGAAAGAAAGAGAGAGGACAACTTCTGGCGCACGATATATTCGTCGTATACTATACTCGTATGGGTATGACGATGACGTTGATGATGTGGTTGTGCCGTGCACGATAACTACACAGAATTACACGCATCGGTATACAGAAATAGTCATTGTAGATAACCGAAACAAGATTTGCATGCATACAGCCGGTTTAACGATAAAAAGCAGCGTCGTTTGTTGTTCGTGTGTATGAAAAAAGAAAAATAGACTCCCGTGTTCTCTCTCAATCGTTGTTTACGTTTACATGCTACGTTACTTGTACACAAACACCGCCTGCTATTCACATTAATTTTAATACTGCATGTACAATCACGCGAAACATTCTGACACCGAATTTATACCGACGGGATTTCATCTTCGTGCATCTACTTTATTCCCCCGCCACCCGTTATGCGATGATGGTGATGATGATGATAATAATGATAGTTACATTATGACGTTCTTTTGTACGTATAATACAAGCGTCATTTCCGAAACGAGAATTATACCTATCCGATATAAAACAATTTCTTGATCGTATCTCGACGAATTTAACGACAAAAAAACAAGCGCGGGGGAAAGAAATCACCTGCAACTTGGATTCGCAAAAGTGCACATTTGCACGGGGCGGGGTTGAAGTTGCGATTTGAAAAGTTTCGAAAGCGCCTAATTTCGAATGGTTTGGTGGAAACTTTCACGAACCAACAAAATTTCGAATGGTATACCGAAAGTCGACGGCTCAAAGTTCCGAAATGCAAGATTAGGAAAATTCATATTACGATAGAGCAAAGTTTCGCAACGTAATGTTCTGATGGAGGAAAATTCCTAAAAATAAAGTTTCGATAGAGTAAAATTTCGAAAATTAAAATATACTCACACAGCATAGTTTACTGAACGAGTGGGTGTAAAAAATCAGAAAACCGAAAATCAGAATGGCCAGGATTCCAATCGTATAATACCGAAAATCTAAATCAAAGTGGTATTATTCCTCCAAAGTAGAAATCACAGAACTGCAAATATTCAATCATGCGAAATGTCGATGTTTCAAGTTTTCAAATTTTCTCATTTCCGCACTTTCGGAATTTTGACTTGTCCGAGTTACGCCCCTTCAGTATTTTGTCCTTTCGAAAGATTAAGCTTCGGGTTTTGGACCATCCGAAACTTTGTTGTTTCGTCAAAGTTTGGTTTCTTTGCTTGAAGTTTAACCGCTAAAAAAAATCGGAATATGGTGCTTTCGAAACTTCTAAAATTTGGATTTTCAACCCCGCCCCATTTGCACACATGTGCGAGATAAATAATAAACAAATGTACCTACAAGAGAGCGACGATGCCGCGGATGCAGACGGTTTATAAAGACAATAAACACGACGCACGGTTGAATACGTCACGTTACACGTTACGTTGTGTGCAGCCCGTAAACTATAGCGTCAGTTTATAACAAGCACGAAGAACGCGTCTCGGATTCGCTCGCTCGCCGTTCTCCCAGTAAGCGACCGTTCGAAATTCGAATTTTTCACTCGTGTAACGGTTTTCTCTCTTTGCTGCGTGTCCGAGGCATTTAATGGAGGTGGAGGTGGTGATGGTGGTGGTGTGCATGGGGCGAGGAGGAGGACTAGAAAGCGGTCAGCTGTTACTTGCTTGCCGGTATATCGCGTGTCGAATATGGAACTAGGGATCGGCGGGGTTAACCCTGAACATTCTCTTATTCTACGTGCACGTCGGTTCACACTGCTATATATACAGAAAAGTACACACACCCTTTTACTGCCCTCCAATCCTTTTCCCGTCTATAGATCAGACGTGATATTTTGTACATCGTATGAATTAATATTGCGTCGAATATTAAGCAATCTTCAATGTTAGACTGTTTCAAATCCGGACAACAGATGTAAATATATGTGTGCAATTTTTTCACCGGAACATGGTCCATACACTCTGAAGCATTAGTTTTTTACCGTAATAAAAATTCTTCCAAAAGTCTTGGATTTTCATAGCTCAAGTCTCACAGCATCTATGTAACTTTTCTCAATTAAGCAGTATATTAATATTTAAAAAAAAAGGTACACATATTCTCCAGTTTTTTGCATTGTTTTTTTGTTTTTTTTTTTGTCTCCAATATAATAGTGCAGTGGATAGTTGAATAATCTTCAAAAATGATGACGTCTTTTTTTGCGTTGGAGCAGAACCGGAATAAACCGTTCGGCGTGAAATCGTAATTTTACCCGAACTGAAACAAGGTCGAAAGCTAAACAGACGACGCGCATCCATCAATGCTTTCGTAAACGATACTTTGAAGTCAATTTTCAGAAAAGTTCAGGCAGTTATATATGTTCAGGTAGTTATATGTAATCTTGTATAAGAGTCTAGTCGTTTCTTCCCTCCTTCATCCAATCACATTATTTAATTATAATGACAAATTTTTCATGGAAAATTATGTTTTAACAAAATCTGAAAAGAAAAGAATGAAGTAAAATTTTGTATGAATTCAAGTTTGCCATTGAATAATTTTTGGACGAGTATAGTTTCACCATATACCGACTGAGGTATTAGTTAGTTTTTCTATAGAGCATTCAATTCTCAACAAAAATATGTTTTGAGGATTTCTGTATTTTCACCCGTTAGCGAGGTATAGAATTCAAAAGTAACAAAAAAAAATTTTCATGAGGCTGAAGCTAGCAGCCAGAATTCGCAGTCAAAGGGTGTAATGTTCATTCGAATAAGGTATCGGAGTCGGCAAATCAAATTTTTGTGAAGTACCTTAAACCCCAAATATTTTTATAGAATTTCGAAGTTAAAACTGGACTGCATTTTACTATTTCAAAAAATTTCTAAGCGTCTGGCCGTTAGTTTCAGTTTCGTAAATTTTTCCCATGTTCAATGAATCCAGGAAAAATTGAAAACTGGGAAGAGGAACCTCTAAATATTAATGGCTCGTACTTTAACAGACACCTTATTTCACATTACCGTAACTATTGAACGTGTGACATTGAGAATAAAGAAAATAGTCCATTTTGTTGAATCACCGTACAAACACACATACATACGTATATGTAAGCTGCACATATGTCGAGGGGGTAAATTTCTCTGCACGTGATTCACCCTCCCTTATATACACCACGCATCTGTGATTCGACGGTATAACACACACCCGCACACACACAAATAGAAGAGCTCGATTCTTTGCGTATTACGACTGCACGTGTGTCTGAATGAGGGGGGCACGCAACAGAGAATCGAACGTCTACTATAACCGTGTGACTGACACGCGACCGTTGAATGACGAATACGATGCATTGAAAGAGAAGAGGAATGGCGGTGGGTGAGGCTCACCCTCTTCGCGTGATGAACAAATAAATTTCCCCCACGAATTTGATAGTTGTAATAATAACAATAATAAGCAGGGTCGAAAAAGAAAGGAAACATCTAATTCTATAAGTATAAAGTTGAGAGAAATTAGACGAAATGTTAAAACCTACAGTGTGGAATAGTATATTGTGTAAGGAGGAAGCGAACTCGGTCTTTTCGGGCTGACGATGAGCGTAAGTTTGAAATATATGAGTCGTAGGATTCTTTATATATATATGTACATATAACAAGAGTATGTCACGCGTTTTTTCATGAATCTCAAAATTGAGATTCGGGTCGCGTGATGTTAGATTTGTCCGCGACAGCGCATGCGCGCAGCGCAGAAAATACCACTTTTGACTCCTAGGACTTGAAAGTGGTCTTTTCTGTACTCCGTGCATACGCATTTGCATCCTCACACTCTTCCGATATAGAAGCGGATATTTTGTGTTCGCATTATATAAAAGTTATTCTTGCAAGTTAGTTACTCGATTTGCATAAAAAGCGTCATGATTATACGTATATCATTATACTTATTATATACCGTTCGAATAAAAAATACTATATAGTATATTATTATACATGTATGATAATAATGATATACACACATAAAATGCATCGGTAGATTAGACTAATTAGCTCTGCAGTTTGAAATCTTTTATCTCTTGTCCGCTTGTGCGTTTGATTCTTTCTCTCTTATATATGTGTAATGTATATGTACTCTTCTTTTTTTTTTTATTCACGTATATTCGATTTGATTTATTTCCTTTTCTCTCTTCTTATCTCAAATTTATATTTTGCTACCCGAATTAAATTGAGTGTGCCAAACATGTGTTTTCAATGTTTGAACGCGAGGTATAAACTCGCGGCTTGCAATTACACAATGAAAAAAAAATACGCGATATAAACATCATACGTATATATATATATATATATATGCTTGTGTGTGTATACATATACAAATATGCGCGCACACACATGTATTATAATGTTCGTGGGAGCCGCGTTTAGCCGTTGAATATATACGATAATTGTGATTACGATAAGGTGGTTGAATAAGTATAAAATACAAAAAGATGAATTAAAAAAACAACCTGACAAAGCAAAATGATTAAAAAAAAAAAGTCGACCCGTGTGCACTTCGACGCATAATTATGCGTATATATGTGATAAATTGATAATACATAAGACCGATAAGATTACAATACATAAACAAAGACGCTTAAAAATAAAACATCACATACACGCATGATTAGTATTATATACATATATGTGTGTTTGTGCGTGTATTCATATATATATATATATATAAATTGTAATTTAGTAATTAAGAGAAAAGATTATGCAGGGGAGAAAAAAAGAGGAAAGCTCAGGTTTATCCTGTCATGCAGATTGTGAGTCATACGATACGATATACGTAATATATTGCGAGATGCCCTCTCTTTTGACATGTTACGCCGAGCGTTGATCTTGACTGCAGGCTCATTTTTTAAACTAAATATATATATATATATATATATATATATATATATATATAATGCAAGTATATTGTAATTAGACACGTGACATATTTTTTATACCGTGTGATAAGAAACAAATACGTTTGCAATTTGCAATTTCTTCACTCTCGTTTTTTTTTTCACTGCCTTCCTGTTTTAATTACACGGCCGGATTGCGATCTCTCCCTTATCCATGTCCTTGAATCGGGAGAGAAGTTCAAATGATAATTAGCTATCTGATATAATATATAATATATACATACATATATAGGTATAAAGGAGGGATCGCAATCCGGCCGTGTAATTAAAATGGGAAGACAGTGAAAAAAAAACAAATTTGAAGAAATTGCATATATATATATATATATATATGTATAAAATATTATATCAGATATAATCAGTAAATAAATATTATTACATATTCTTGTCTATAATAACGTATTTAGTGCAACGTAACGTTAAAACACGTAAATAAATAAAAAATACACAAACTAGAATTAACGAAAGGCGAATAACCGGTTTCGATAGTTCATATATATATATATGCTAAAAAAAAAAAAAAAAAAACGATTCGCACGTTGTTAATTATGGCTTTCATTGTGTGTTTCAGACTTTATGAAGAGTCGCAAGCGTTCGTTGAAAGGCACGTCGTCGAAGAGCGGCAGCATCACGATGGAACCACCGGAAAAAATATCCCGTAATGAGGGACAAATACGCAGCTAAGAGAGAAATGCAGCTACGCGCGTATATATACATACATATATATATATATATATATCAGCAGAGGTTAAATACGATTATTATTCGTATAACATATTATAATAATAATCTTTTTTTTTTCTGCGGTCCTTTTCGTTTAAAATTATTTTGATGATGATGATGATGATGATGATGATGATGATGATGATGATGATGATGATGATGATGATGATGATGATGATGATGATGATGATAATGATGGAAATATATAAAAATGAAATAATAATTGATAAGTATAAATTTACCAAAATATAATAAAACGCAAAAGGCCATTATACGCATACCTCCGAGAACGATTCATTCGTCAAACGTTAATTACAATTATACAAATATTATATTATTACGAGTCTCGTTCGTACAATTTTTGTTGTTAACAATATAATTCGTATGGTATATTATACGTGTAGGTAAAATGTAACGTAACAGTAATAACAAGTACTAGTTATAACTATAATGATGATAATTAATGGCAATAACAACAAGAGCAACGCGATAACGAGAATAGTAATGATGATGATAATAACGAGGCTAAGAACATTCTTGATAATTGGAAGAAAAATATCGATGATTTTACTGCAACTGTATCTTTTTATTTATTCAACTAATCTTACTTCGTTGGTTTTTCATTCTCTTGAAAGCTTTGTCAAGTTATATCATGTCCATTTGATTAATGGTCGTTTTGTTTCTAAGTCAACGCAAACTGAATTATTAAACCTAGAATTGAGATATGGAGGAAAAAAGAGTAACGTAAATAAATTTATTGCGGTTAAAATGTGCCGATCGTTATTACCATCATTATTATTATTACTACTATTGTTGTTGTTGTTGTGGTCGTTACTGTCAGTATGAATTTTCTTCTTCCGTTTAACGTCGTTTTGCGTTCCGTTCTCTTTTTTTTCAATTTTTTTTTTTTCTCTGACGTTCTACATGTAGGTTCTGTTTTTTTTTCTCTTAGATGGAATTATGAAACAAATGTATATGTAAAAGAAATAATAATAATAAGAATTATAATAACAATAATATGAGTAGGGTATAGGCAAATATTATTGGCAATTTTTGTGATTGCCAAGATAAGAAAGAAAAGAAAAAACGAAAACGAAAAAAAAAATAGTAAAAATAAAAATAATGACATAGTGATAAAATTTATATAATATAATATATTAATTAATCGTTTGTTTGTATACTCCAATACCACTCACGTATATTTATACACAAGTACTCACAGAAATACGTAAAACGGAAAATAGAGAAGAGGAAGAAGAAGAAAAATATCGCTTGAAAGAATTTTGTTTTCCAACTTTTTTTTTTTTTTTTTTTTTTTCTTTGTTTGGTTAATTTTTCACGACAGAGTAAATTGAAATTCGATTTTGAGATGGGATCGACGTGAAACCAAAATATCTCGATCTGTTCTCAAACATCGATACCATGAAACGAAAGTCGGCTTATTTAACCGAAATAAATAAAACTAGTGGAACGGAATTTTAACGAGGGTACAAATTTTACAGAACTGAACGAATTTAGAATTTGTGCGAGATTTGAATGTTATTTTATAAATGTCCGAATCTTAGGAGAATTTTTTATTCGAATTTTGACGTTCACAGAGAAATTATTATTGTTTCTGATCGAATCGTTCAAAGTTTAACGAAAGTATTTCTTTCATTATTCTAACTGATGGAAAAGAAAAACAGATGAAAACAATGTGAAACTGTCGAGTTGTTTGATAAAAGATATATTACCTACGCAAATAAAATAATTAAACTATGAAAATTCAAAAAAAGAATTCATAAAATTGTGTCACATGTTATTAACCAAGATTTTTGTTAAATTTCTATTTCTTCTTCTTCTTCTTCTTCTTCTTCGTCTTCGGTTCTCCATATTCTTCTTCTCTAATTCAAATGAATACAATTGTAAGTATGTGAATTATATAATACATACCCCGAAATTTTCAGCGAGTTGTGAATTTCCTCTCTCCTCACCCTTCCTTCTTCTTCGAAAAAATCTGAAAACACATGTAAATACAACGAATATATTACACGAATTAGAATCATTTCAAGTTCTGAAAATACACTGAGAAACATGGAAAAATTAAATCAGAACCATTTACCCATACAACATAACGATATGTTGAACACACACACACACACACACACACACACATACACAAGCATCCGAGAGAGAAGTGTACAAAAACGAGAGAACTTTCTTTCTCTTGCTACAGTGAAGAAAAAGAAATTATTTTTCTTCTCTACCTCTCGTAAAATCAAACCGTATATACCTACAAAATTTTCTTCCCAACTTATTATGAAGACTTCGATTAACAAATTTGATCAGGGAAAATTTGAGTGAGCTAAAAAATTTTAATATTAAAAAAAAAAAAAAGAAAAAAGTAATCACTAAAAACCCAGCAAAAGGAACCGTAAATAAAAAATAAGAAAAATGCATAAACTTATAATAATAATTATTATTAAATATTAATGTAACCCTGTGATGTATTAGTATGATCTCAGTAAACATAACTAATTAGTGCGTACTTTTTAATTATGTGGTAAAATGTAATATTATGTTATAGATTTTATCGTGTCTATATTTATACATGTGTTTATAATAATTATTATTATTATTACTGTTATTATTGTTGTTATTATTATTATTAAAAGCGCTATAAGATCGTACGGCAAGGAGAGACGAAATTGTGCAACGATTGTTGTTATTATCATTACTATCGTTATCATCGTAGCTGCAACGTATGTATACGTTGAAGAATAAGGTGAATTTTTCTCTTATTTTTATGTATTATCGATGTATCAAATATTATAGACACATGAGAAACATCGGTAATAACAATAAACGATGATAATAATAATGAGGATGAATATAATAACGATGTCGTATGAAAACTAAAAAGGAAAAAAAATAAAGGAAAATCTATTGCAAAAATCGTTTAATTAGCATGTAATGAATTTATTTTGCGTCAAGAGGCGGGCAGGACAGAAAACAAGACGAATAGAAGAGAAAGAAGAGGTGAAAATTTTTCTTTCTTTTCCTCCTCTATACAGTATATATAACACACACACACACACACACACGTACATACACATATACATATATGTATGTCGGTATTAATGCTGTTGTGATTATTATTATCGACTAATTCAAGTACAAGTGAATTATTGTCATTATCACGATCATCATCATCATCATCATCATCGTTGTAACTGACTTAATTTTGAACAGATTAAAAAGTACACGCTATGAGGATTATGGTGATTATACGCGATAAAGATAAATTCAAAGTAGTATAATTATAATAATAATAATCACAACATTGTGTGTATATGTATATATACATATATGCGGTTGTATGTGTAGTATGTACACATGTATACTCAATCATTATACCTATCGTCATATACGTATTACATTCGATACACCTACAATGATGAAAATTAACAGTTGAAAAAGATTTAAAAGAAAACGTACCGATAGTAGTTGTAGCAGTAGTAATAACGATGATGATGATGATGATAATAATGATAATAATAATAATAATATCAGTAATAATAATAATAATAAGAATAATCAATAACGATAACAATTACTATTATTGAGGCATGAAGAAGAGGAATAAGATACAACAAAAAAAAAAAAAAAAAGTAATCACTAACCTATACATACCCAAAATACAGTGCTATTGTTTATAAAAAAAAAAAAAAAAAAAAAAAAACCACTGAAATCTAATTCGATGAATTTTTTTCACCTCCTCCTTCTCCTTGAACTCTATCTTGAGAACTTTCAATCTTTCTATCAATTCTTCGCCTTCTCATTCTTCCGTACAAAATCTCTTAATTTTATTCGCACGCGAACTTTATCGATCGATCAATTCGTAGCACCGAGTATAAAGACGACAACGAACCCGCAAAAAAAAAAAAAAAAAAAAAAAAAAAAACACGCCATTTAAGCAAGAAAATCGAATTTCGTGATAGATCGTTCGTGCAAGCGTAAAATACCTGTGATGATGGGTCTGAAATATATACACCTTCAACATTGATGATCTATTTTCGATTCATCTCATGCCTGCCCAAGCCGATACTCTTGTTGTTTTACGCTCGCGGGATTAAAAATACATTTCACCTCTAAACCTTGCGCGAAAAGACTTTAACGGTCCAATAAAACAATTAAGGATATTTAATTTGGAAGGAGCTATTTCCTTTTCTTCTCATTCTTTCATCGTCTAATCGAAAATATAAACTGTCACAATAATTTGACACAATCTGATATCCTGTTTGTAATTTAGATTTGAATTTCGACAAGGTAACGCTTAAGGAAAATAGAAAAATAAGTCTAATCTCTGACCAATTTCCAAAGTTATTCGCACTTTGTGTTTTTTACTTTTTGTTTTTTTGGAGGAGTTGTTCTGGAATCGCGCGCAGGTGCGTGGGATAATTTCTCACATTCAATTCCATCGTTCCTATTATATGCATTGCGCAAAAACTGGTCGTGGAATGAGGCAAGCTGCCGGCAAAATCTCCGACGTTAACGGTCTAAAAGCCTGGCCTTGTTTTTGCCTTAAGGTGAATCGCGACTTCCGGTGTCTGAAAACAGCGTGAATATTGTTGTAATATAACCGAGTCTCTAAAGTAAAGAATACGAAGAACTTTGCGAGGCAAACGTCATCGCAATATGTATTATTGAACGTCGAAGCGAACGTTTATCGAAAGAAAGACTGTTTGACTCGTTCTCGAATTTTACGTATTTTTCTTCAACGACCATTTTCCTATCCGCAATGTCTATGGTCTCGTCTTTTTCGTTGTCTCATTGAATTCAATCTCCTGCACCTCTCACTTACATAATACATTCAACAACAATATCGCTTTAAACGGAAATGCCGAGAAGCTATTTGTGACGATTCTCGAGTCCACCAGCCAGCAATTATATACGATTATAAATTATAAAAAGAATCTGTCAAATAACGAAGAGTGGCTTTAATATTTCCCCTTAATTTTTATCCAATCGCAAATCCTGATGCTCGGTCTTAGTTCCACGAGACTAATCAGGATTAATTTTCCAATTTTGTTCCTCGATTTACACATTGACGCACAGTTTTCAACTCCGCGAATGAAAATCCATGACGCATTGCATACCGCGATTTAAACCGTCGTGATATCAGTATCACCGTATGTTTCAACAACGTATATATACATATCGCTAGGTATTTTGAAAGTAAACCGCGCGTTTGAACGCGTATTTTCGTCTAGAACAGAGGTTAGCGAACAGCGCCGGCGGGCTCCGCCGTTATTAAACCGCTATAACCGACTCAGCAAGCGAACAGCAAAAGCGGCAAACAATTCAGCAGCAGCGGCGGCTTTCACTTCGCAATAAGTTTATTACTAACTGAATTCATATAGCTGCGTACAGATTCTGGACAGGCCGCCAGAAAAACACGCCACCTAACAGAAATTTAGGATGACGAGAACGACGAAAGAGTTACGATCATTGATCTACATGGAAATTATATTCATGCGGTGCGTTAGATCTCGGTGAAACGCAATGTATCACGGATCTTAAGAAATCTGACGATTCGGGGCAGAACGGCGGTTCGAAACGGATCGAAAAACACTCGGTGGGCTGTTTTGCTCGATAAATAATAAAAGGCGCCACCACCAGAAGCAACGATCATCGTTTGGCCGAGTGGGTTGTCTTCTCCTCTGATCGCACTTTATCACCCTGTTGCACGCCCCGCGTTTACCGACCGACGAAGAACGAGGAATCTGATTCCTGCCGTCGGGCTTATTCAGCGCGACGACGAACGCACGCAGGTCGTGTTGGAAAGTCGAAACTGTACTCTCTATATGCGCCAATTCGCTCGTTCGTTCGCATAGCTTCCGAACGACAAACGGTAAGTGACGATCGCCTCGTCTTCCCCAGAAATATTTCCTCGTAGTCGAAATGTGTTTCGATAAAAACGAAAAACTCTCCGTTACGTAAAAACGAAAAGTAAATAAAACTGAACAGACCGTAAGGTGATAATTTCTTCGTACATCACGATTCCGCGGTATTACGAGACGACTATATACAAGAAAAACATCGATTGCATACGTATGGTTGACGGTGTGTTATACGATGAAGAAGTGTTCGCGCTTTTTTTAATCCTAAACGCGTTTCCACCTGAATTATAGCGTGTCCGTAGAACGGTACTCTGTATTTTTGCTTGCTTCTGATGTGTATAGTATGTATATGTGAATGTGTGCATTGCGCATGTACCTAGAAACAGACACTTGTTTATGGAGGTATAAGATAATAACAAACCGAAAGAGGAGGATAAGCGACCGCGCTTGCGAACCACTACGTGCTTAAACGTTCTTCACTTCTCTTCTCTTCCTCTTCTTCTACTTCGACACACCGCAAAAGCGACGGTAACGGGTTTCCTTCTACTTCTGAGGTCGGCGTTCCTACGGCTCATGAGTTACTAGCTTCCGGTCCACGATTGTACTGTTATCATTGCAGCACGGCGCAAAACTTCAAAGTCTTCTTTCCGTCTCTCTTTAACCAGCTCATCAGATAAAATGACTCTCACATACATTGAGATACGGCGGAAAACGATTGCCTATAGGTTTTCGATCGGCATCGCGAACTCAACACTTCGATTGAAATGTAATTTCAATTCTCTCGTAGCGACGATATTGAAATAGATCATCGTGCTTGGTGATGGTGTAAAACCACACAGGCTTAAAATATAATCGAATCGTTGAAGAAAATCGATTCCAACATCGAATCCTCAGTATCGTCAAATTATAGATCATATACTAGCTGATGATGAAGAATGGTGAAAAGAGGAATGAAGTCACGGACAATGAGTCCAAATGGATATTTTACGAATGTCATGTGCAAGTCTTTCACGTGACGCCCAATGTACCCTAATTGAAACCGTGTTTAAAGAAAGAAATTAAAGTATACAGAGACGCGCAGGTACACGATATACTTTGTTTGTCAACAAATCACCGTTCACCCAGATTCAACGTCACTCCGACTGTATCCACATCGCAATGACGGGTCGGTCGAACCAGTTACGTTACGATCCAAAGAGAGCGAAAGACAGAGAGAGATGGAAAGATAGATGTAAAAAAGAAGGAGCAGAGCGATTGAAAACGGTAGTCACGGCCGTGGCCCGAAAGATGTGTAGCAAAAGCAAAAGCAGAGCCCGTGGTTTTAATGAGACATCGGAGGTGATTGAGTAACTGTTAGAGCATCGGAGGCCGGATCGACGGGTCGAGAATACAAATTGCAGCCGAGCTTTGCGATTTCCTTTCATCCCTCTCCTTTCTTCGTTCCCCAACAAACAAAACAAACTCCACACACAGCACGCCGTTAATTTCCCTTTACTTATTGAAGATAATGTTTTACTTTCATCCGTGAATGCGACGTAAAACTTTGATCCACGCTGCATAATTCTACGAGATAGATGAAAGAAAAGCCAGAAACTTTTCCTTCGACTTTGAGTGTAATACGTTGTACTTAAATTTCCTGTCTTGAGACTGATATTATTATGCAGTGAAGTAGAATGGTGGCTAGAAGTGGAAAAGTCGCTGGTGGTGCATCAGGAGAGGAAGTGCAGCAAGAGCTGAACGAGTACCTGAGTATATATATAACCAGTACCACATTCACGAATGGCGAGGCGAGTGCATCGTACGGTGTGCTGTTGTTTACGATTCGCTTCGGGTTCAAAGTCCGGTCATTGCAACGGCCCTCGCGATGAGCACACAACCTCCGGCTCCACCTCCGCCCCTTTCTTCTTTTTTAGCAGCGGAAATATGGACAGTCACGATGATAACTGAACGGTGACGATGACAATGACGACATAATAACATTCATGGCGATGACAATGTTTCTCAGTGCAAGAAAAATAAGAAGCTATGGTGCTCCAATATTATGCCTCGTTGCCCCCCCCCCCTCCCCCGCCGCCCCGGACAAGTAAAAATTTGTTAATAATATCTAGGATAATGGTAATTGTCCGATCAAAAAAGAAATAAAGACGAAGAAAAAAGAGCATGGCGTCTCATTGCGAGTGAAACCTCCCCCCACCCCCTCTCCTGGAAGCGTGAGGTAGTATTTGAATGGTCCCTGATGATAATTCATAATGTATAAATATTTTTCTAAGAAAATAGTATGTACGGAATACTGTAGTACGGTCTACACAGTCTTGGACTTGGACTTTGGGCTAACTTGTTTCCGGTACGAAATAAAATGCGAGTTCTGGTATATTAATAAAAATGCACATTCGTACAAAGCGCTGAGAAAAAGGCTACTTATTATATACGGCCCTGGAGGAATAGAGTATGAATTGCTTATGCAAGCACAGAGTCACCGGGAATCGAGAAGAGAAAACGATGCTGATGCTGATGCTGATGCTGACTGGCTGCCGACGACGACTGTTGATTGGTGATGATTCCCATTGGCAATAATATGCGAATGTGCGGACCTAGCCTAACCCGGTTTCAGTTGAGTCTGATTAGACTCGGCGTACAGCGTGCATACACAGGGTGGGCCAAAAAAAAAAAACAAACAAACCGGACCGATTTAAAATGCGAATAAGAACCGAACGCGTCAACCGATTTCTAGAAACTTTTTTTTACTCTAAAATAAGATGAATAATCTTTCGTCTCGAGCGTGAAAAGCTATAACACTTTCATCCCTTACTAAAATGCACGCATTTGAAGAACGTGTTTTTAAAAAGTCGCTGGACGAATGAAAAAATATTATATTATAGAATGTTCAACTTAATTTCTATCTTAAATTGTGATTGGAAATTTGATTATGACAGTTTAGCAGTTCTCCTTGATAATAGTACCGAAATAAATCAGTCTTCAACTCATAATTTAAGATGGCAATTAGATTGAACATTTAACATTCTTTAATATTGATTTCTTTTCTTGTCCTTTCAGCCACTTTTCCAAAACCTGTTTTTCCAGAGCGTGTATGTATCCCAATAAAGAATAAAGAAGAAACGAAAGGTTCATTCTTCTAATTTGGTGCAAAATTTTTTTTTCATCAATCACTGGACGCGTTCGGATTTTATTCGCGTTTTAAATTGGTCCCGTTTTTTTTTTACCCACCCCGTACACCTGCACACATGCATATAGGTCAGGGTGACGAGCCAAACGATAGCTCAAGATATTTTAGTTCAACCGAGAACCACAGAGATATATACATTCACGTCCGCATACATGCATATACGTATGTCATATAATCGTGTTATTCGCGGGTTGGATATGCGGTGTACTATACTGTGCTGGCTGGATGTATGAGGTTCTTGTGGTGCAGTTAAAGCACACACGCAGTATGTGTGTAACATTTATAATATTCGATAAAAATCTTTGGCTCCGTCTCTTTTCCTCTCTCGTTCTAACAATGAGATCACCGCTCGTGATATGTTTTATACATGGGATACACATGATACACATACATGTTATAATATGCACGTTATAAGACGAGCGATAAGATATTCCAATAACAAGTTTATTATATATTAATAATGTATTATTATGCTGCGGGTTATTTTTTTTTTCACAATTTTATTCTCTCTCGTTTATCGTTCTTGCTATAGAAAAAAGGAAATTTTCGTCATTTCTTCTTTGTATATTTACATGATTTTTTTTTTTATTTTTTTTATTTATTTATCATAATTTCGCAAGCGACGTATCACAGCGTCACTCTCTACGGATCGTACGGTATCTTTGCCATTTACACGCAACTATATTATACATACACATATATGTATGTACAGTTATAAATTATTCAATTCATGCTGCAATAAATTTTACTACCTATGTATGTACGTATGAATATAATTCACACTGTCCCAAACGGTGTTTTACATAATTTTCTTCGATTCCTGATTACGAAAAATGAGATGAATTTCGATCAATACTCTCTGCATGACTGTCAAGTTTCACAGTAAACGATAAATTCGTAAATTTTTTTCATAAAATTGAGATGTCAAGAAAATTACAAACTTCTTTTTCGCGTAATAAATAACTTCGACGACCTCTGATCCCTGCGGAAATTTGAAAACGGAAGCCTGACGCAGTCTCCGTTGAACTGACCTAATCTAACCTAACCGAGTATAAAAGATGGCTGACTTGGCCGAGTTGCGGTAGTCGGTAAAAGGTGAAGGTACAGTGCCAGCTCTCAATAGGGCCGCTTCCCTGCTTCCATCTACCCCCCCCCCCCCCCCCCCCCCCAAGCTCAAGCTCAAGCTATTCTTTCAAGCTCGACTCTCAATAAGGCCGCGCAGCATATACATGCAATGTCTCGCACACTCGGTGGTGACTGGAAAATTGTTTCTCCTCTTGTCCGGTATCGGCCCTATTGAGAGCGTGCTCTGTACGTGGTTATGTATATATAATATATTCTAATATGTACAGAATTGGAGAAGGCAGAAGGTTTCCACAACTTGCAGGAAGAGAAGAATAACCCACGCAAGGATCATATATTACAGAGTGTATGATGCTATGCATTGCACACTCCCACGTTGCTGCATGCACACACACACGTGACATATACATATATGTCTTCCCAACGAGAGTTGCCCGGCAGAATAGCAAACATCTATGGTCGAAGAAGAAGAAGAAGAAAAAGAAGAAGGATGGGAAGAGGCGCAGTTGTATGTACTACTTGGTTGCACAAGGGTCAAAGTCCGGTCATCGGTCGAGTAAATTCAAGTCCAGTCAAGTCAAGTCGAGTCGAGTCGAGTCGAGTCGAGTCGTGTCGTGTCGAGTTTGAAAGGTGGAAATGTTTCCACTCTTTGTCTTTCTCTTTCTCCGTCCATGACTTTGGAGCACCGAGTTAGCGCCTTGTGCACTTCACTTCCAAAGCACTGCAACGGTGTACCAAGTGAATTCAAGAGTGGTTACCTTCACATTGTATTTCCCAATTTGAGGGAGTGCCCTGGATGATTTTGACGTCATACTTATATTTGGGAGTTTTTTTTTTTTTTTTTTTTTTTTTTTTTAGAGAAAATGAAAACACTTAGAGAAATTTGAGTTTGAGAGCTTTGTTATTTATAGTTTCATGCACATTTTAGAATTTTTTCATTGAAATTAATAACAAAATGGCGCATGTAAGTATCGAACGAACACGTTTTCAATCCGGTGGTCCATTTTTATCCGATCGATTACGAAATTATGACACAATCAGGAAAACTTGTTTGTCGATTCCAGGTTGTGGCTAGATTTTTGAATATCAATCCGAAAATTTTTATTTTTCTAACAATTCTTAGGTCGAAAACTGAATTTTTTTGCTCACAGTCTTATATACCTGAAATTTTTTTTTTTTTTTCAACATTTAAGCTACGAGCTCGAACCCGAAAAAGTGTCTTCAATTGAAAAAAGTTTTGTATCCGTTCAAAGTTGGATAGTGATATCAGGAGATGCGCCACTGCACAAGGCCTCGAGTTCGGAGTCGTTCGCTACTTATATGCACTATGTCGCCATTTTATTTTTAATTTCAATTAAAAAATTCCAATATGTTCTTGAAACTATAAATAATGAAGCACTCACACTCAAATTGCTCCAAGTGTTTTGATTTTCTTAATAATAATAATAAATAAAAAAAAAAAAAAAAAAAAAACTTGCAATACATTTTCATTTAACGCAGAAATAAAGAAATTGCACGAACTCTACGAAATCGCAATAATAAATTATAAGAATTTACGCCCGTTCTTTGTATCTGCGTCAAATGTAAATGAATTGCAGTGTTTTTGTTTATAATTGCGTATAGAATGAGCTGTGAAGCCTTTTTCGTGTTTGAGATACGTGGAGTTCTATATTTTGAGATATATATATATAACAACGTTGATATCCACTAGGGCACCTCCTCAATTATAGACATAATGGAACCCGGAGAATCGTATGTGTATACAGTACAGTTTGGAGAAGATGAAACCCGGTTTGATCCACAGGTTATAAGCCTATCAGAAGAAGAGAAGGACGCGTATTATACCTACGTGTGTAATGTACAACATTGAGCCGGAACTCGGGCAAAAAGAAAGCGTCGCGTACATACGAGGAGGAAAAACTTGCTGACTGAGTGCCGTCCCGATGCAGCAGCAGCGTCATTTCACAAAGAAACGTGAGATGAAGGGAGGAATAGTCGGGCAACGTTTAAGGTACCTTTTCGCGTGATTTCTCACGACGGTGACTTTTTCCTGATGTACCATATTTCCCGTGTCTTCCTTCGCCACAAAAATGGCAAAGAAAATATCTCAACAATCGAGAGAAGGATCAAAGGAAACAAAACTAATTATAATGGGTTATGCAGGCCATAGAATATGCACAATATACCATAAGAATATAGGTACATTATACTGTACGCATTACTGACTGAAAAAAGAAGGAAAAAAGAATGGAAGAACGTTGACCAGTTTTGCGTTGAGAATTATAATTTGTATATAACGTTTGAATATTACAGCCTGCAGAAGCCGCCTGAAGCTACGCAGAGAATAGCGGAATAAAAAATGATTACTGCAACGGATATATAATTATATAATTCGTTATAATAACACTACACACATACGCATATATGTATATATGTATACACCGATCATGCGATGAAATTAATTTCTCGCCTACGTACCGCAATGTTATATTAAATAAATTATACACGACTTCCAGATAACTCGTTGTACGTTCGTTATTATTGTTTTTTTTTTTTTTTTTTTTTTTTTTTTGCTTTCATTTTTATTTTTATTTTTCCTAACGTCAGGCCTACAGGTTATAAATGTATGTAACGTCCAGTCCAGTCGAGTCATGATTAGGACCCGGTTTTATGTATCTGGGAATAATACCGGACCGAGGAGGAAACGAGATTCAAAAACCAGGGTAAGCGTACAATATTCGTCATACTACTTTGGAGAGGAAAAACAGTTGACAGAAAAAATTGGGAAATCATGTTCAATAGAAAAGTCAGCAAGATCCTATGAAAATTTTTGTCTTTTTCGAAATATTAAATTGAGCCTAATGAAAAATCAAAACAAGCGCAAAGCAATGAAAGACACGTGTAAATTCCATTTTCAATTATTATCTCAGCAAGCTAAATTTTATAATACATATACATATAATTCGTTATTTATCGTATAACTAACTTCCTTAGGCTTCCCTGAACTTTTTCTAAAAATTTCCTGACTAATTGTAAGATAACAAAAAATGGTGAAATCCCAACCTTGCCCTAAAAATTTGCCAACTTAAGTCGTCCTTGAACAACGATGAAAAAAACTATTAAATTCCGATACTCTCCTAACCTTTTCCAAACAAACATATAGGGTCCATAATTTTTTTCCATGATCAACTGCGTTAGACAAAAATAAAAAAAAATCTTCCTGCGTTAATTTTCTATTTTTAATTTCTTGGTTACTCTTTTCCTAGTTTCATCTAATTACCTACACATTTAGTTATTACCCGTTTATCCACTCTTCATTTCACTTACATACTATTTCGCTTTACTCTTCGCCTCCGCTTGCTTACTTCCCCTCCTCATATTCTCGCGCTAACTTTTGTTTATAACCCTTCTATAATAAATAGGTGGTACGTATTGACCAACATTTCTACGAGCGTAATAAATCATTATCTATCTATCTACCTATCTCATTTCTCTATTCTCTTATCTTCTCAAACCGCGAGAAAGAACGGTTTCACGGAATCCGATATTTATTGTAACCACTCAACGACAGCAGAAGTTTTCCAGAGCGTCAAGAGCATCAGCATCAGCATCAGCATCAGTATAGCATGCATCGCGTGAGTGACGTATACTCGGTCGGTCGGTCGTCGAGGAGACGATGGGACTCCTTCTCTCTCACTCTCTCTATACCTCGGAGAGGAGCGAAGCTTCCTCCTGTAAAATTCTTCTCCTACCGCTACTTCGTAAGCGAGAGACGAAGAGAACGCGAAGGAACAGGAACAGCAACAGCAACAGCAACAGCAACAGCACATCTCAGCCCCGCGTCGTATGTGTTACTGTATATCGCGGGATGCGCGGTATGATGATGCTATAGAGGTCGTTCAACTTTCGATTGAAGCGCTAGGTTATTTTCCCCCCTCTTCCTCCTCGCGCCAACCCGCTTTCCACTCATGGTCAACTACTAGATCCTCTCCCTCCGATGAATACAATACCCATCGAGATATCCATACCATTTGCATAAACTTTTTTCAATTTTTAATATAGACGTGCCATTTTTCTTCTTCGTATATTAACACATATTATTGTTATCATTATTAATATTATTTACCAAATCTATATAAAAAAAAAATTTTATCCGCCATCTCGAACTCTATGTATATGTATAAACTTCAAATTTTTATCACAATTTCGTTATACCTTATACGGTATATTATTATACAATCTAGAACACGATTGATATAAATTATTCTTAAGATTGTTTAATTATATGGAAAATTTTCTTTGTCACATTGTCAATTTTCTAAAACTTGCGTGGGTCTGGCTGAAAGCGGTTCTCTCGGTACACAGGAGAACAGCATGGGTCTAGTGACTCGCTCTTCGAGTTGTTCGTTTATTACTTTTACAGCAACGGCAGCGGCGGCAAGCAGCATCCATCCGCCATATTGCCGCGCCGCTGCAGCCGCGGGCAAATAGAAAAGAGCAGCGAGGGAGAGAGAGAGAAAGAGAGAGAATGGGAGCTAAGGTCTCGAGTGCATTGTCTGTTCGACACCCGGGTTCGTAGTATATGCTTAGATATGAAATACGCGTAGCTGCTGTTGCACAGCACATAACTCGGGATCAGTGGGAAATATAATGTACATACGTAATATTATCTGCGGGTGTTAGGTGCGATTTTACCACGCAAAATATAAGATTTCTTAGACAAAAATACCCTCGATATTATCAATTTTACACAAATTTTTGATTCGGAGAATTAACGTTACTTCCTATCATATATGTATACAGATCAGCAGGAAAAAATAAACAAATTTAATAAGAATATATCCGAACGATTCAAATTTCACTATATTTTCCGCAGATATTGACGATCACACAACTATATTATTACTATCATTATCAATATCGTTCGTTTTTCTATTCAAATAAAATTTATACCAAAAGAAGAGAAAATTAATAATAATGCATTTAATTTATATACTACGTAATTCTACTTTTTTGTTTAGGTTAATCGATAACAATTCTTATTGCATCCATGTCGCGTGTATACATATATAGAGGTATGTATATTGATATGAGTATAATACAACATGCTGCAAGTGTGTTACGTATATGTACACTCTATCGCGTATCACTTCGGGGAAAAGTAAGTCCAACTCCATGACTTGGGTCAGTGTAACACACACACACACACGTTAATACGCGTGAGTTTGAAACTTGTGCATACCTGGAAAGGAGCAAAGCAGGCAGCGATTAGATTACGGCGACGACGCGATGCGGCGGCATTCAGTCGTTTTATTATAAGTTTGGCTTGAATAAAATAACCTGCAAGCAGGCGGCGGCGTAATCGGCTTATACCATCATCCACTTCTCCACTACAACTATACAAATACAATCACAAATCACCATGCACCCATATATACTACACATATATATACACGCGTTACACCAACCATCGATGTTGTTAATCCTTTGGTAATACCACCAGACCGAGAATCTGTTGAGTTTAAGTCCCGGGATAATCAGAGATAATATACCTGCCTGGGTTAAAGATGAGAAATAAAAAAAAAATACCATTATTCTCTTCCCATATGAAATTAGAAAGTTTCAAGGTGTGATCAGAGATTGAAATTAAGATAAAGAATAAAATTGACTATACAGACAACCTTATATGCTATAAGTACTGTGGAATTTTTAGTTCTAAATTTTATTATATAAAAAAAAAAAAAGAATTATATATTCGAAACGGTTTTTAAGGCATCTTCTTCTTCCTCCTCTCAGAATCAATAATATCTATGTATCCGATAAATTTCTTTTTCTCCGTTGAGAAACGCGCAGTTCCGCAAAACGAAAAATAGAGAGAATAAACGGAACGAAAAGTGCGAAATAAAACCCGAAATACATTATCACACCGACTTCACATCTGTGAATAAAAAGGTAAGAGGAAGGAGAAATCAACCTGCGCATCCTCTCTAATCCAATTCCGCGCGATGCACGGATGAATACATGCATATATACATATATACATATATACACAACGCACCCGGAGCCCGTGTCACTGGCCTAGTTAAATATGTAAAGGTCATCAGCCTATAGAAAACATATATAGGGTGTGCGTAATACGATGCTACGCGCTGCAGTTGTGGCGCAGCGTCATTTACACACCGCATATACATATACGTATACGGATATATAGAATCGTATATGACAACATTTGTAGGAACCCTAAGTATCCGTAAGTTGTCATATGTATAGGTACAGTATTAGAGGGAGAGAGAGATGGTCCATGTTAGCCATGTTCGAACGATGACGTCACCATAAAAGAAACTTGTACCCTATCCTGCCGATGCCTACATACGAAGATATAGGTATAGGTATACACACGGAGTAGGCTGAGAGCTATTAGAGAATTCTTCGAGGAGGTAAGTCCTATACTTAAAGTATATACAGACCCCGCGGCCATTGCAGAGAAACCAAAAGGGAATCATGATTTTCCTCTCGTTAATATTATTTTAGTCATATTTTATTTTCTTTATAATTATTATTAATTTGTGATGGGAATTTTTCACACCTCGATCAAGTGTGGAAAACAAAAAAAAAAAAAAAGAAGAAGAAGAGGAATAGATATGATTAAACTTTCTAATTTTACTAAACCAATAGGAAGAGAAAAAATCTTGTACAATTATTATGCCCATAGAAGTATGTTAACATACGCGGTCATTCATGAAAAGGGGAGTTTCCGACGAAGAAAAGGAAGAAGAAGAAGAAGACGAATAAGAAGAATAAGATGAAGCAGGAACGCTCAATGAGTAATCAGGAAGCTTGCGAAACGAGTTCGCGTTTGTAAAATTCAGAAACGTGCTACTGCTGCAGGAGACGAACTGCAACAAGAGAAAAGAGAAAGAAAAAAGAGAAGCCGATGACTCCAGTCGAGATTGATGATCTGATAAAATCCGGCTCACCATAGAATAATGGAAGTGCGAATGATCGTGCAGCTCGAGGGTGACAGAAATAGATTGTCAACAAACGGCGCCACGATAGGGAAAAAATGAAAAAAACAAACGAGCAAACTGAAAATAAAGAGAGAAAACAAGACGAAGAAAATAAGAATAACAACATCCGGGGTAAATATCCCGAACCACGACGACAACGATTTAAAGAAGACGAAGAAGCGGCGCCACGATCAGGAGTTTAGGCTACTGAGTAGCTTACTTGAATCGAGGCGAGGAGGAGCAAATGGAGAGAAGAAACGAGGAACGCGTTACTAGCTGCAGCACATCACGTGGTGAGAGAAAGATCAGGATTTCAGGTTCATCATTATTTATTCGATTCGTAATTCGTTTCGGTTTATATTCACAAAATAGAGAAAGAATAAATCTCGGTTTCATCAAGCTTCCTATTTAAAGTTTTTTTTTTATTTTTTCTTACTATGATATTGTACGATATAATGAGATGTAAAAATAAGTTGTGTAAAATTATGAACTGAATTTTATTTTCTATGCCTATAAAATTTACGCATTTTTTTTTTTCATTTGTAATAAATGTTCGTTTTTTTAATCCAGTCATGCTAATCCCATTGCTATAGTTAAGTTACAGCGACGATTGTTAGGTTGCCAAGTCTCAGGCGCGTATTGTGTACTCATAACGAGGAATTGTAGGAATTTCTCATTACACGTAGATCAAATTGCACTCCTGTAATATCATACAGAAGACCTCACCGTCTCCGATTCGATCTATTTATTGTTATGTGGTTGTTCTAACTCTGAAACATTTTTCTCAATTTTTTCGGATTTCTTTGACCAACATTTTCTGAGGAATAAGATTTTTTAGTTTGAAAATTTGCATCATTTTGTAAATTCTGAAAAAATTCACGAATATTTTATCACCGATGGAGAACACCCTCCCAATGCCGAAAACATGGACGGAATTTTTCTAATATTTTTTCTCAATTATTCAATAATTTTATTCGACGAAACACTTCAACGATGACTGTCAATCTGGAGAATAAATTCTGTCATGGGTAAAAAAGTGATTGAGGACATATGTAAAGGAATTAAAAACTCGAACAATAATAACAAAAACAACGTGCTGTTGTTTTACATTTTATTTGGTCAATGACTTAGGCGCGTTTAGATTTCTTCAAAAATCTATGACGATCTGATACTCTACAGTTGTTGACTGTTTTTTAGTAAAAACAACTCCATTGCCTCGGGGGATTAGGCAGTGTAATTGTGGCGTTTGAGGATTCCTTTTTACCGATTCAAAGCGACTTCGAAGTTTACTCATCGTTGGAGCATACTCGCTCTCACTTGCAAATTTCACTGCCATCGTCGGAAATGTTGATGGTTGCGATCAAAAAAATTCAGAAAAATGTTTTGGAGCCGGAACAACAACATATCAATAAATGGATCGAATTGGAGACGGTGAGGTCAGGAGGTGTGTCGTATTGCGGTGAACAGCCTCAGAATATAATAATTCCGATCTCTGCTTTCCGTCTTTTGGTATTATTTAATATTTTCTGTAAAGCTACGGTATAACGAAGGAAAAATAAATACTAAAAAAACGTAGCCTCAGCCTCTCACGTCACCCAGTATACATATACATCAAGCATTGGGAGACAGGAGCTGCTGGCCACGCTTGCGTTTAATAATTTCTATAACGCAGGATCAGAATCGGGATGAGAAAGGAGTGCGAGGGACTCGCATACGAAAAAGAAGAAGAAAGAAGGAGGATAAATATCCGAAACTAGTTTCGTCGGTAATTTATACAATAGAAGATTAACGATAGGATATGTATATGTATACATATTATGTATAGTAATATAAGCCGGGCGATGGCCGTCTTAGAAGGAAGATTACACCTTACAGTCAAGGCGGAGAGGAGAGGAGAGGAGAGGAGAGGAAACTGGACCGCGCCGAAGGCAAGGAGGCGCTGATCCTCGACTCGCCCGGGATCTTATTTACTGCCTGGGCAATAACCGTGTTTCTCGTGTCGGCACAACGGCTCTGCTTCTGCTTCTGAGCTGCTGCAGGGTGGATGGGATGCGGAACGACTACCGGGCTACGCGAGCTGCGGTACAGCCGCGGACAAAAATCATCTCCGGGGTAAGAAGATGCACGTAACTTGTATAGTAGGTATTAGACTGTATCAAAAAAGTTGACTATTTTTTTTTTTTTTTTTTTTTTTTTTTTTTTTTTTTTTTTTTTTTTTTTTTTGAAAAATATACTGAAAATATTGTTCAGGATACCGAAAAAAGGCGCCTGTTAAAATGGGAGCTCTTAATTTTAATACTAAGATGTGCTTCATCGCGATTTTCTACTTTCCGTAAGAATAACATGGCAAAAATGGTTCTTGCTCCTTGCGATTTTTATAACTAGATAACGTCGTACAGAAAATTGATAAACACGTTTTTGTAGGAAATTGAACGTTCTACAAAAAAGGTCTCTTGTCATTTTACGATAAGTCTACTCCTTCAAAAGTTATTTGAGGTCAAACATCAACAAAGGACCTCAAATAACTTTTGAAGGAGTAGACTTATTGTAAAATGACAAGAGACCTTTTTTGTAGAACGTTCAATTTCCTACAAGAACGTGTTTATCAATTTTCTGTACGACGCGTCGTTATCTAGATATAAAAATCGCAAGGAGCAAGAACCATTTTTGCCATGTTATTCTTATGGAAAGTAGAAAATCGCGATGAGGCACATCTTAATATTAAAATTAAGAGCTCCCATTTTAACAGGCGCCTTTTTTCGGTATCCTGAACAATATTTTCAGTATAGTTTTCCAAAAAAAAAAAAGTCAATTTTTTTAATACAGTCTAGTAGGTATGTATCTATGCTGAAAAATGAGATTCAAGCTGATCACGGTAATGTAACATAATGTACATTCAGGAGAAAATCGTCTATAAAATATTCTATATTCTTAGGAGGATCTGAAATTCAATAAACCGTAATAAAACAAAAACAAATCTCGGATTATATGAACTCAAAATCTTGAAAGTTATTGTCAAGGTTAAGAATTAATGATTTTTTTTTTTTTGCAATGTACCGTTACGTTAACCTCATTAACTTCAATCTCGTACTAAAAACGGAGAGACGAAACTGCGCGAAAGACGAGGAGCTATTTCGAGCTATTATTACACTTACAGATATTGTGACAAGCGATTGCAAAATATTTTAACGATTTCACGCCATTTCCTGAAATAATTTCATTTTCCACGAGTTGTGCAGTCGAATTCTAGATGATTTATGATTGGGTTTTGATGGATTTCAGAGAGGATAAAGCTCGTAACGTTCTTGTAACGATTATGGATGTTCAGGAAAATTGTATAATATAGTTTCAATTAACAGTAACGAAGTAAAATATATTCAAATTTTGCAAACTTGTCTCCTTCAAAGTTATTCTAACAATGCATAATACTAATTTTCTTTCCATTCTTTCGTTCCGTTTACAACGTTACTAACTTAAACCTTGTAGATTTCAAGCTAAAAGAAGTGTAACAGTAATGGTACATACAACATTCTAAGAAAATAGAAATCGAATCAATGTTGGTGTAATTAATTGGGTTACTCACATTTGGAGATACGGCGACTGTTTTTCGCACCACACAGGAAACAGGCTTCGAGACACAAATCGGCTATTTTTACGGTGAAAATCACGCACAACACACAAACACAGAGGCAAGCACAGTACGCAAAAGGGCAAGAAGAAAAGACGTGGATAAGAAGTATCGGAAGGCTTTGTTCCTGATAAGTTCTCGAAGCTAAACTACAGTCTGTCGGTTATTTTGTAAACAAACTTGGACGGGCGGCAAAATCGAGCCTTGGACAGAACGCGAAAACAATAACAACGTTGAAAATCGTCAACTTGCACTTTGAAGTGCCAACAAATGATTCTTCCGATTGAAACTCTGCGTCCCGACTGAAAAATATCAACGGAAAAATTCTAGAACGCGTAGAAAACAATCGACGATCGGTCACTTTTAGGCGGCATAAATTTATTTGTCCCTCATTTGTTTATCACCGCTCTGACTTTGGGTTCCCATTTTAACCGATAGAGGCGCTCTCGTCGAACTCCCTAGTAACTCCCCAGGCCTCCGTAATGACGTCACCACGGCACATGTCTTTCTGTCTCTCTCTCTTCCACCACAGCTAATACGGATTTAAAAACGATTTTAGCTACCTCGATTTACGATTTATAATCTCACCATACTGGGGCGTTACTGGGAGAACAGGGACGCTAGACTGCGCGATATATGCTCGCGTTGAAGGTCCGAATCAGACTGACCAGCTGATAGAATGCCAACGCTGTCTCTGTTCAACTTGGGCGCAGGCTCTCACACGCCGTTCCACCCGCGAATGCCTTCGAACGTCTGTAAACTTCCCGAACGTGAGTAACAGACAAATAATAAACACTTATCGGGTTAGATGTGCGAGCCTGGCATCGATCGCTTTACAAACTATCCGTGGTGGTGCTAATTGTATACCTTCGATTATAAATATCACTTAAAATCTTTTAGTTCTTCAACATTTACTCATAGTACTCCGAAACTAGCTAATCTGCAGTAGGTTGTTTATTACTGAAAAATCGCAGACATGAAGCGGGATACTCTGCCTTCACGTATTTACACACGAGACGTAAACTTGAGCATTTATAATTTAATTTTAGAAAAAACATTTTGAGTGCGTGAACGCCTCAGCGCCTTGGTGAAAATGTAAAAGACGGAAAGGCGCCGCCATCTTAATTGGAGTTCGACAGCACTGCGGCAACCTTCAGAGCTTCGACTTTGGATCTTCACTTATTTTCTTGTAGCACCACTGGTCAAGTGAAGGTCGAATTCTTGTCACAATTAATTAAATCTGTTTTTATAAACCAGAGATCGATCTAGCATAAAATCTCATGGTAACAAAAGAAGCGTAGAACTTTATAAGATTTTTTTTACCCGTAAAAAGCTCATCCTATCGACTGATTATTGTAGCAACTGAACGCAGTCTGACCAAAGGCGTAACGTAATGGCTGCCGTTGAGGATTTTCCCGCCATTTCAGAGAACCTCAAAAAAAGTACGTATGACGTCCTGCATAAGTTAATGGATGTCAACGGAAAAACGGAGTAAAAATTGATTCTCAGCTCTCTGTAAGTTGGTCTCGAATCTAAACACTGTCGAATTAGTTAATGTGTAATTGTTAGAGGTATCAATCTAGGCGGTGCAGAAAATGAGTGAAACAAAAAAGAGTAGGATATCTACAGAGTCAGTGATCAAAGATATCGCGACGTCGATCGGTGAGGGAATATCGCTTGTATCAAATTCGCGAATGGCTCCAATTTCTGTATCCATTAATTCTCTTTCACATGCATGCAATTGTCATTAATTGGATCGCGAATTCTTCAGGCATAACCTCAATATTGAATTTTACATTCTTAATCATATAAGAAACATAAAAAAAAAATAAAAACACCCTGAATTTTTCAGTACAAGCTGTTCTTTGTTCCAGGATCTATAGCGAGCACGATCGAATCTGTGAACAATTCGCACAGCCTACTCTTAAGGCTTAACAAGTCGATTGTAAGGCTGAACTTGCAACTACAGGAGAAGCAGAAGGAGGAGCTACAGACGTCGATTAGTATCCCAGAGGGTAACTAGATAAATACTTGGACACTTAGCGGTGGTGTCGGAACCTGTTCTATAGATATGTTGTGTTTGTTTGGTCGTTTCTTGTCGAAACAAAAATCATGTGACGATCTCCCATAGTAAAATGTTTTTGTTGACCAATGATTAGTTACAAATGTTTTATATTCTGTATAGACCAATGTGTGTGTTCAGTGTTTCATGTGTAGCAGACTCAATGATGTGCGTAGCATTGAGCACACGAATTTTATCTGTAAAATAGATATCTGTATCCTATTCTGGAAATATGTTTATTAAATACATGTATATTACGTTCAGAAGCGTATAGAAAAATATCATATTGCATTGTCAGTTTGTTTAAAAGAAAATCCTTTATCTGTTCTTTGTCACATAGGGAAATATACTCCCTTATTACAGCTGCTCAAAACCCTATCACTTTTCCCTCAGAGTCTAGCAATGAAATTCAGGATCATACGACCCGAAGGAAGAATAGAGTTAATTAAAAGTACCACGAAATTCGTGCCTTAAGAAGGGTTTAGCCCTTACAATTACTTACTTTACTGTTAACTTTGGTTCCACACTATCAGATTTAAGAACAAACTTTGCATGGATGAGGCCAAAATATGTCTCTTGTACTAAAAAAGTGTACAAATTTGGTCTAGAAATAACAATTCATTTCAACCAATAACAATAAATAGGATACTGATTATCGACAGGAATGCTTATCTCAGCTTTTCTCGTCTTCGACAATTAATGAGATTGGTCATCATTGGCGAAGGAAAGAGTGCGATTCTGGAATAATAGAACAGTCTTTATTTAATCTTCATCATCTCTTCTTTTCAATCTCTGTTGTGCTGGGAAGGCCGGATCATCTTTCCAAGCGAGCAGGTGTAAAACTTTATTCGGGATCCTCCTTATGTCTGCGTCTTGGATCGTCAGCGTCAATGGTATAGATAACAGGAAACTGTCCAGCAGCTGATGAACCTGGTAAATTGTATCTAGGAGAGGTTCGCCTGTTCTGCTGACCGTTGTCGTCATTGCGATTCCCCATGAAAAATCTTCTACAGCTGTAATTACGTCAGGGAAAAAACGTCATGATGTTATTCGTGGATGGATTGCGGTTCCTCTTTGTGCTTAGTGGTGGAAGAATTTTCATCGATGATGCATGAGGGAACGCATACGAACAATAGACTTGCACCTTATTGTTAGTCATAAGTCCATATAATACAATTCCCAAACCCCAACAACCTCTTGCCAGTGTTATCCCGTTAGTTTTTACTGCCCTTCTGCCATTTTGCAGCGAGTACAAAAATCACCGTGAAACGCGAAGAGTAAAAACGTGGGGTTTTTCTTCTCTAATCCCCACCCAATTGTGACGAGTCACGATTTCGACGTCATCAAGGAAACGTTGCACCCGAGGGGAACTCATGCAAACGTTCAAACCCGAGTACTTCTACTTTGCAAAATACACGAACTGAGTACCCACAGTGCCTCTATCCAGGTGTGAATCGCGCACCCTTCAGAATCGACTTTGCTCTACTCGTTTTTTGGGTGATGGATGTGCATTCAGCATTAACTACGGTGCTCAGATGCAGGCGAGTAGGTGGACCAGCAATCCCAGGATTACAAACTTGCAGAGTGTGTACCATGCAGATCACCCACAGACCGTGTTAATGGGAATAATTCACAAGGGAAGAAAATCAATTACCAAAACCACTCGACGACGTAACATCGCCGCGAAAAGCTTCACTGAAGTTATTACTCTCATAATAATAATAATAATAATAATGATAATAATAACAACAACAACAACGCTAATGATGTTGGTGATAATGAGAAGAAGAGATTATACTCACTTCAGAAGGAGGAGCATTCGGAAGGAGTTTTTATTACCAGTCGGGACAAAAAGTAGAAGACGGTGCATAATGTTTAGAAGAAAGAACCTTTGCCAAGATGCGTTAGCATTTTTTATTGCTGTATTTTCCTTCACCACAGGCGGACTACCGCGAGTCTATTTACGGCGTTAAACACATAAGCCAAAGTACACCAGCACACAGTTCGGACGAGGAAACGGATTTATTCGCAACAAGAGGAACAGAAAAATGAGAAAGAAACGGCATAGAAAGGATTACGGATAGCCAGAAAAAGAAAGTTATGTGTAACAGTAGCGTGGCAGATTTTTCGCCGAGAATTATTATATCAGCGGTATCTGACGCACCCGCATATATTGTGATCGTAGTAAGATCCGTTTTGGCATTCGTAGATTCCGTAGCAGGCGCAAGTGCACGTTTCAGGATTCCAGGTCCTCTTCTCGGTGTCCTCCAGGCACTTCGACTCTTCGTCGGTGTTCGCACACTGGCAACGACACTCGTTAGCGATGTAAGTTTGCTTCTCGTTGCAGTCCTGTCAGAAGCGGATCGAATGGATTAACCGATGAACTTACCGGGAGGAGAGACAACAAACGTGTTCCAAAATCGACTGCCTTACCTTGGCCTTCCGGGTGCAGGCGCACGCACACTTCGTGTGCTCCTCGACGATGACGGTCTCCCTGCGCTTGAAGTTCATGTTCTTCTCTATATCGAAATCAACGGCGATCACCTGAAAGTTCCTCGCGACGGTCTCGGTCGGTTGGCAGGAGAACTCGGAATGTCCACAGCACCCGGTGCACTGTGGCACCCACGCGCAGGAGGGAAAGTACTTGGTATTCATGTTGGACATCTTCAGGAGTACGGGCTGTTCCTTCGGGGTGCAGGACGCCTGCCTCGGTATCTCGACGTTCGCGCGTTCATCCCCGTTGTTGAATCGGTCTGAAAAGAAGTTTGTGAATTAGGTGTGATTTGGGGTAATCATTTCTCTCTCTCTCTCTCTCTCTCCCTCTTTCTCTCGCTCTCTCTCCGTCATTTCGCAGGACAGACGCTTCTTCATTCACGTGCAAATATACCGTGCTCTGCTACGTCTTGCGGAGTGGTAAAAAAAACTGCGAGTATAGTATACGACACGGAGGAAGGAGAAAGAGGGAGAAGAAACCGCGATGCGGTGGTGGAGAGGGGAGAGGAGCTGGAGTAAAACCGTGGTCATAGTACGTCCGAGAGTGGAGTAGTCGGTTGTACGGTGTGTGAGGAGGAGAAGAGACGGAGGGATATCAACCGGCGTTTGTTACCTAACGAGAACTCTACCTCATCCTGTAGGAGTCAATAGTTTTAGGGATTCTGGACCGGTTCGCGATATAAAAACGAGAAGGAGAACAGCGCTCGTATACGGTACGTGGTTAAGGGATGGTTCGTGGTTAACGGATCCTCGATTTTCCGCATCCCTTGTACAATTTTTCCGCACGCTGACCGTTGTTGTTCGTCTTGTGATCGTCGCCGGCTTCTGGGAGAAGGTAAATCGAGTCACAGTCTAGTCCGTTATTCTAATCACACGTCCAAAACGCGCCGCAGAGCTGGCCAGGAGAGGTCAATAGACCGATACCGTCAGGATGGAGGAGCAATCTCAGGCGATATCCTTCGCCAACAGCTACTTCTCCCTGGTCGACGGACTCGCCCCCGGCCTCGAGGATCATCTAGCCCATAACGTCGTCCTCGACTGGTTCGGGCGTACGATTAGAGGCCGCGAAAATGTCGCGGCTTTCATGAAGACCCACAAAGTCGCGTCCAGGCACGTATTCAACTGCATCGAATCCGCGTCGAGCATCAGCTACAGGAAATCCCAGATCGCAAGGTCAGTTCATGGTGGTGACGGTCGATTTTTCTTGTCCGTGTTGCGCGGCCCGTCAACGATACAACATCGTTTGGTGTTCGAATGTTTGTTAAGCAACTCGGTAGTTGAGACCAAACGTTGTTTTCGTCGACGACTGCGAAGTCCGAACGGTATTATTCTCAACTTTGATTGCGGCAAAAGGTCAACGTTTTCCTTTCAACCATATCATATAAGCAACTCTACTTGCATTCAGATTACTTATAATCAAATATCATGCCGGGAGAATTTTCGGTGACAATCCCTCTTCCTGGATGCAAATTTTGTCTCTATAATTTAATTCACAATTTAAAAATGTGGTTACGATGAATTTGGACGGTCGCGGGTTCGATCGATTTCGCGTTTACTTGCACGGACAAGTTTGGCATTCGATTAAACAAAGAGGGAGAAGAGAAGGAGAAGCAGAAGAAACGAGACGCTAAACTAGCTAGGGGGTCACCGGCCATCGGCGGTCTGTAATGTGTTTCCACCATGGCATAGTGATGTATAACACGTACACATTAGCGTTGGATAGTTTGCCAGATTTTTTTGACCTTGACTTTAAACTCCGGGTCCAAGGATCCCCGTACTACGAACTAACGCTCGCACTATACCTTAATACTATGGACGGGGAATATTATACGCCGTCTTGATATACCGTTTGTCGAGTTTTATTTTACTACGTCTGGTTGTACAACCTTACGCTATACTGAGAACACCGACCCCTCCTCCCTCTCTCGCTCTCCCGCTCTCTCTTTCTGTCTCTCTTTATCTCTCTCTCTCTCTCTCTCTCTCCGTGGCCGAGCCCAAGTGCCAATCTGCATATGCAGATGACCAAACTCATGGCGACAAATCCACACATCCATGACCGACTAACACCAGCAGAAACCTTCTTGACGGGCTTAAATTGAACCTGGCGCCTCGGGCGAGAGTTTGAAAATTGAAAATAATCGATATGGCAGTAACGCTGGAAAGTCACGCGCGGGGAAAAGGGTATAAAGTATACTAAAAATTCATGTCTTGTATAGTGCCATATGGCATGAAGATCAGTCTTGTATGTACACTGTTTGAAAAGTGCTATATGGACGTTTGGAGATTGTTATTCGATATCAATCTAACGCCATCTGATATTGAATTTTTGGATTTATTGCATTAAAAATTTTACCGTTGTAATAGCCTGCAGTGGGCAATTTTGGTCAATTTTGACGTCATCATTTTTCACAATGTATTGTAATGGCATATTAAACATACCGTATTACAGTGTTGTAAGAATCGGCAAATGCACATTCGTTACTGTACCAAATGCGATTTTTTAGTGTAATATGCATAATAACGATTTCGGGATGAATTTGACGAAGTTCAGCTTAAAGCTCGCAAGTTTATCGATTTCGTTTTTAACTATTGCAGGAAACTTCACCGTGACAACACGGCAGACAATTACGCGATAACATCGAAATGTCGTCTGAACTTCGAGGGCCTTTCAATTAGCGATGGTGAGCCGGTGGTTTTGGACCCGGAGAACAACAACGTGGTGAAGAAAGTCGAAGAGAGTGACGGGCCGTGGGAGCTGAACGAAAACGATCTGACGAGGCTCTTCGCCTTGGACGTGGCGCCGACCAGACCGGAGGAAATCGAGGCGAGCATCCGGAGGATGCGGAACGAGGAGCGGCCTTCGTCGCGCAGGATAAAGGCCGACGAATGGGGCTTCGACGTCCTCGAGTCGCGATCCGGGGTCAAGTACGTCGAGGCCAGGGGTCAGATCGAGTTCTCGAAGAAGTCAGCTAAGCGGGGAACCGAGCTTCAGAAGTGGCGGAGGCAGAGCCAGCTACAGATCGCCTATTCGCTCGTCAGCAGTGAAATCCTCGACGAGGAGGAGCCGTGGTAAAAATAATTCCTATGCGAAAAAAATGGAAAATTCGATGAAATATTTGAGAAGAGTTGCAATATATACCAATAATCTACAATAGAATATAGATGAAATCAATTAGTCATAAAAAAAAGAAGTGAAATCAAACTCGGGGAATTTTTGAAAAAGAGTAAAATATGAGTCATTCCTCATATACAAAAAATCATAAGTTATCAAATATCCAGGCCGTATAAATGACAATGAAAGTCTGCGAAATCTTGTAGAATTTTAAGAATTTATACAAATAATTGGGAATAAATAGAAACAGTTGTAGTTTCACGTATAGATGATTGTAGACTAAAACATTGCAACTTCTTACAACTTTTGTGTGCGAATCTACAGTTACGAAAACAGAGAAATTCTTTTTCATAAGATTACGCAGATGAATACTAGTTTTTTGGAATTATTCTCTGTATAAGATTACGAATATCTTTGGAGAGAGTATGAAATACTATTTTCGAATCTATCTTAACTGACCTAGCAAATAATATGTCTGTGTTCAAAGACTTTTCCTCATCTTTTCCGTAAGATTTTTGTGAATTCAAAAAATCTGTAAAATATTTTTGAACTCGCCTTGTGTCAATAAGTGATCCTTGTAAAGAGAATAAACAAACATTAGTTCATTGTTTCTCTTCTCTAAATCATAAATTCTAAGATATTCTACAAAAAGTAATACCTATTTCCGCAACGTTTTACGTACCGAAAAAGCACTCAATTCCAAAATTATCCAATTAAAATGAAAGTAGAGGAGAAAAAGACTTCTTTTAAAAAACAACAACCATTTCTCAAACTCCTAAAAAAGAGTTGCTGAGATTTTCGTAGAAATTAACTCGCTTTCTTTCCACCAGGGACGTTGGTGATCCGATGCACCAGGAGGCTGTTCATCCGATGGAGACTGACGGCCAGGATCGAACGCTGCTGCCAACGCTTGACGAGATCACAGAAATCAGCAGCAAGCTTGTGCCCAACATAAACTGCAACTTCGGCGGCTATTTTCCGACGGTTAACGAGGAGGACGACTTCGTCGCGCAGCGCGACCGCTTCCTGGAGAATTTCAACGCCGAGATTTCTGCCCGGAGGGCGGAAGCCGCGCTTCGCACTCCTCAGTACAACCGCGAGGGTAGACTCGTCTTTGCTGATTTATACGACCGTCCGCTCGGCGAAGCACAACTGCCCCATCGCTGCGGCTCTCGATTCGTATTTAACTATCTCATTCACCTGATCATATATCAGGGCAGCTCGAGGTGCAGGCGCAGCTTGACTCAGGAGTTCAACGCGCCCTGTGGATTCGTCGACACCGGCTCGGAATTCGTGTGAACAGCGAACCCTATCTTGGAATCTATTTTCGATTCTGTCCATCGGAATATGGAATTTAGTCTTTCTTTTTTGCTTTTTCACATACCCTTTATCAAGCCGTGGTTCGAAGGGATTTTGATCACTTTTTTTTTCTGCTACGATTGTCGGCTTGAAATGCGATCAATGTTCGTTCGCAGATTCAAAACCTCTAAAATGATTATCCATATGAAATATCGGTGCATAATAATTAGCACATTTTATTTTCGTTATTTTTGTTTTCTTTTTCATATCATGGAGGAGATAATTTAATCATCGCGTGAACTTAATGTTCGGTTCTTTATCTCTGTTCTACTTCCATCATAATAAAAGCTGCAAGTTTCTAAATTTAAGCAATATATCGCAATATTTATATGGAGCTGAGAGCAATATACGCGTTTTCTTTCTTTTCTATTATTTGTTATAAATGTTGAGCTTCTATATCGCAACATGTTATTCGTCTGATGTTTCCTTAATCGAATTTCATTGTAGGCGCGGACTGGGTCTGCGATTATTTTTATAATATTCTTTATTTTCTGTTAGATTTTTATTTATCAGTTAGCTGTCCGTTCGGTTCAGCAATTATACCTATACCCTGTATTTGTTTTATACCATGCAATACTGTGAATTGATCTCGTTACAGTTGTTACGGCGTAGATTTTTTTTTTACCGGGAGGCAATAAGCTATTATTATTATTATTATTATTAATATACCCAATATATTGCACACTGGCGAAAAGGGTGCCAATTTTTGAGTTGGGACCATATTTGGATTTGCAAAGTTCGAATCTGTAAGCCTGAAATGTGACGTTTCTCTAGTTGAAAAATCGGTCGGGACAGAACAAAGAACAACACGTAACGTCCATGAGCATAATTCGTAGTTATTTACTTCTGAAAAATCCCGATTTTTGAGTCGTGTCGACCTCGTCGCCGGGGTGCGATATGTCCTAATGAAATATATCAAAGTATACGTATACAACATATACATATAAATATAAATCTATATCTATATACACCTGCAATAATCTTGTTTATTATTATTATCTCAATACCGTGTTAAATATCTATATTACTTATTACTATTTACTTATACATTATACCTACGATAATTCTTATATAACGAGAATAAAGTTTCTGTGATATGTGTTATAACGCGAAGCAATTTAACAATAAAGATTTATGCAATATTATAAGCGACTTGTTGTTATTATTATTGATATTCGCGTTAATATACTCACTTATCAGCGATGGGACCCCAAGCTGCACTCCTTCCGGTACGCCTTGAATTTTACCGAGAAACTCCTCCCATGTTTGAATCTCGTTGAACTCTTGGGCCAGTCTGAGCTCCGTCTGAAAAATTAGTAGATAAGGAAGTTTAAAGTAGATTTGTTCATAATTTTTAATTCGTTAGTTATTATTCTATGACAAGTGCGTTCATTACAGGTGAGAAAGGACAGTGTTTGATGCGAGTTTAAATTTCTACCATATTATTTCTGATAATATAAATTACAAAGTGATTCAATATTCGTATATTAACTCAAGAATTTCCGAACATCGATTAAACCGATGAGTCACAGGAGGCAAAAATTTATGCTCAAAAATTTCAACGAATGATTCAGACCTGGAAATTGATTGCGTGATATCTTAGATAAATTGTATATACAGATTAAACTCGAGAGGGGGGAGCTAAAAATCAAGAAAAAACAGCAAATAACTGGAAATTGCGGCATTGAACGGTATATTTATATCTCCGCGCCGGTTTCGATGTACGTGACAGATAAACTGGACAATATTTATTACAACCCAACAGCGGAGATTCTGATTCTGAATCATGGATGAGGGCGAAATTCTACCTGCAGCACGCGGCGTGCAGTAACACGTGTGCATGAATAAATTCTTTATAATCGCATGAGTAAGAACGGGTGAAACGAAAAGGTTGTCAAACCACGACGAAGCGTCTCTCCGATTCGAATCAATGAATTTTTAAGCGCCTAGCTTTTCCTCCTGGAATGCAGTTGTGTCACTGATTGATTTTTTTCTTCTTCACTATTTCGAAAGATTAACAAAAATTTTAACTTTCGACTGGTGACTTGAACTTTAATTGAAAGTCATCGTCGGACGGCTGCACTTCCTGTTAGAGAACTTGCGTAAGATGATTTTTTTCTCTCCATCGCGCATCGTTCACTTGAGATGTGTGAATCATCGAGGGTATAGATATCGGCGTGTTTATTCGCTACTTGTAAACCGCAAAAATTTACGTCCTTTGAACATACGGTAAATTCCTCGCGATATTCTTGAAAACTCGTTTCCGTTGCCCGTTTATTATCGTTATTTATACTATACAAGGACGTGATATCGATTTATTTATTAGTTTTATTGATGATTCAACGGGATATATTAATACACTCGTATACCTAAACCGCTACATAACGATGACAAATTCTCGATTCCGTGAAATATTTTTTTAATTATTCTCGAAAAGTATCCCATGCATAATGTACCTTTTATTTTTACTTTCTCTGCACAGTCTATCCTCTACATTTGAATATAGCTGTGTAACTGATTAAAAAATTTCACATATAAAACGTACTGATAATGATTTTACTACATATTATAATATGATTATTTTTAGTACATCGTCTCTGGCACGACGAGAAAGAAGATTCTGCGAATTCTAACAAAGGCATAAAGCGCACGGGATTTGAAATATTTGCAAAGAAAAACTTGCAATTCTCAGATTTCAGCCTTGATAAATGATTACGAAATAGCTGATCGAGAAAATCTCAAGTACATCGTAATCTTCAAGTTACCTCTGCCTAGAATATACATATGACGTATAAGATTGGTGAATCGGTGACCGGGAGCTGTGAATTACCGATTACAAAAGCAATCCGTTGAATGTATAATAACGCATTGTGCTGCACTGTGTATATAAATTGAATGTAAACGAGTATGATTAGCCGCCTTAGAATTCTCGAGGTCGAACCGAATTCGTTGCGTTCTTTGCACTCGGTGCGAATCTGTAAACATTATAAATACACGTGCACAATGAAAGTCATTCGATAAAGGCAGCAAAAATTTCGAAGCAAAAACTAAGTCACTAGAAGGTGAAAAAAAATTATTAGAGAACATCCGGCACGATCGAAGACCGCATTCCGTCGTGACTCATTTATTGGCAATCGGTTTGTGTTTCCCGTTAAAAAAATTATCACCTTGTTTATTGGTATTCGCAAAATTGCAGAATACATCTTTTACACACCTGATAAAAATCTGAGATTAAAGCTTGATTTGTTCATAGTCCCGATAACGATGACGATATTATACGCGCGCAGGATTCCCATATCCGTTAGTGGTGCACCACGTAAAGTATATACATATCACGCACTTTATGAAATGGGTAATTTGCCTGACGAATAAGGACTGAAATAGAAATACGTCGGACGATTAGTATGAGTGTAAATAACTATGTTAGTTGCGATACAACAGAAAATGAATTAGAAATTTTCTTAGATTATTTGAGATCAAGTTATTCCGCCGTAATTTTCTATTGCCGCATAAAGGACCCGAGTTGACTACCAATAAGTTGAAGCATAAAAAAGTATTAATTGGAACTGCCCGTACAATTTCCTTGAATGTTATTAATTAATTTTTTAATCAAAATTCACAGTACTTTCGAGCCATGCTAGCAAGTCAGACTGACTATCCTAGAAACGTTTCTATAGCTACTCGGTGAGCTGAATTATGAGCGATTCTCCTAGACCCGAGTCGATACGAACTTTCACGTCCTTGTCGTGTACGTATAAGTAGCGATAAACAACCGTCTATCAAAGGTACGGAACACGGAGGCGGCAGAAGGTAACGATTACAGAATCGATTGTGACCTACGAAAATAAAAATAAAAATAAAATTTTAAGAAAACTGTTACAGGGTAACCCGCGGGGCAATATAGTCATGAATTATTCAAACCACATGTTACCTCGAGGTCTCGTTACATTCTTTACCTCAATTTCATACACGTTTCTGTCTATTGTAATATTGAAAAACACCTGCTAGTTGTTAAACATATGTTTTCAATTTTTTATTGCCAATCACACTTCTTCGGCTGTGCTGCTCGTTTTCCGCTATAAGCTATTCACATAGACTATTGGTGTACAAGTGATTTCGAGACTTTTACTGATGTCAAATCATTCCGCATAATTTCAGATGATCTTGAATGATTTCATTATGATTTCAAAGCGATTTTAATACCCATTCTAACTGTTTTTAGTTGATTTCAACCGATTGCAGCTCTGCTCTTGTCATTTCATATGAAATATACTGTGATTTCTTTCTCATTTCATTTCAAACTAGGGTGTACAACTAATTTTAAGAGTGAATATCCCCTCGGTTTTGCACGGATTATATATGTTTGCGCAACAGGTGATCAAAAGGCGGGATCGAATTCGGACAATAAGTTCGTTTAGAGAAAACATAGGTGGAAAGAATAGATCTGGATGTAGAATGAGATTGACTGAATTCAAATTAGTTGGTTCAGAAGTGGTACAGAGTTCTATACAATCGAAAGCTAATTGTAAGTCGGTTTGAAATCTTTTCATCTGATCGTCTCGCGATGACCCTTACTCAACGAAATTACCTCGATAATAATGATCTTTGCAAAAATAATGATGCAATGATGTACACGTGTACCTATAATGGATATTGGATATTCTGCGCGACGTGCTTATATTACCTTACTCTCGACTACGTCAGTGAAGATAAATGCACGTGCATATATAAAATGAATGAATTATGGGCATCGGTGGATGCTATATAATTTCAGACGCATTGCTACACCCGTAAAAGTGAAAAATAACGTATTTGTTAGAGTAAAATAATAACGTCGACAAACAACGTGATAATTACCTCAAGAGTAACGTTTCCACCGCGTGTCGATCGCAGCCTGTTCAGGTTCGTCTCACCGGGGTAGAAAATCGCAGATTCGTCTACCTGGCCGTCAGCGATTCTACCGCTCAGGGCCAAAGTCATTGCGAACGTCAGAAGAGGCCAGTTCTCGATTAAATTCTGTAGGCGCGACATTGCGTTCTCCTTTCTTCACTTATTCTATCTTCTCTTGACTCTTTCGCAAGGTGATTGACAGTTGGCGAATAACTTGTTCAAATAAGGCTGCGCCACGCGGAGCTGAAACTTCTCTGCGGAGCTCGCGAAACGGGTCTGCGACTTGTCGAGTGTCGGACCCGACTAACTCGCAATCAGGCTCTGAACGGAGAATCGACTCACGATCCATGAGTGAGTAAGTCGTTGCACGCGTTTCTTTACTTGTGTTTTGTCGCACAAATCCGTGTCTGACTCCCGGATTCTCCGTAACTCGGCAACTCGGAGCCATCGATCCAGTTCTGGCCAGTTCCGAAGCTCATGACGAAATGCCGGAAAACCCGCGTGCAGACATCCTTTAAAATACATGCAGGCTAATGGGTACTTCAGCGAAGATTTAGGCATAAAACAAGGTGGAAATAAACCATTAGCCAATACAATAGATAAAAGAACAATTTGATGATTGTGCTTATAGATCCTTTCAGAAGTTGTTAAATCGATGTCTCGCGGTTTTAGAACACGTATACGGATTTTCAGAATTGATCACGCAGGTGCGGCAGCTTTTGTTTCGATTCAACGATCGTGTTATCAATTACTTTGTGAATAACTTGAATTAGCGAATTTATCAATATGTATAGACTGCATTGACGGCAAATGTAGTTCACAAAATCGTTGTCAAGTGACGTTGCTGTGCTGGGAACTACTAGCGACATCGGAGGGTAAATCAGTGAACTACGAAATAGAGGTAAGTACACAAACGTCAAATTGACACGTGACAACAAAAAAAGGAAAACCGTAACATTTGACTTTGTACACCAATGCGATAAGAATATTATAATAATCTCTCTTATCTTAGCAGGAGAGATAATACGAGGCTAATTAAATATCCTTCTTTCTAATAATCTGTACCAGTCAGTGTAAAATATCCCGCGCATGTAATTAGCGAACATAGCATCTCCGCCTCTATTCTATATCCATCCTTCTCCCACAGTGTTTAAATTTGTAAATTCGTGAACGTGGCAATGGGGTCACAGGTGAGACACAAGAAACGTCAAATTTACTCAAAACTTAACACTGTTTTGGTCCATCATTGCTTTGCACGTTATTCATTCTTCGTCTTCTCTTCAGGTACATGAGTTCAACGTCGAGATGACCTGTTCCGGTTGTTCTGGTGCCGTCGAACGGGTTCTTGGCAACAAAGCTGGTACGTTGGTGTAACATAACCTTTTTGTATCTTGACCGCATAGACGTCATGTTTAATTTTCATTGGCTAAGTTCTCTGAGAATATAATTTTCCAGGCATCGAGAACGTGAAGATTGATCTACCAGGGAAGAAGGTTTTCGTTACGACACCGCTCTCATCGGACGAGGTATTGGGCTACCTGAAGAAAACTGGAAAATCCTGTACATATCTCGGTACAAAAAAATGAACGTTAAATGAATCGATTCACTGAGCAGATGTCCATGATATTTGTTCGTGATTTTCTTTCTTCTTTATGCTTTCTTGGTTTTTTTCGAATGACTATTGTCAATTAACTAACAGTTTTTTTACTGTGTAATCATATACATATTCCTATTACTAACCATACACGATTTTCTCTCCATTTTTATGCATATTTTTATTGTGTATATTCTAATGTTAATAATAATGGTAATAAAATAAATATCATCACATGTGTGTACATAAAAAAAATAAATAGCGGAAGACTAGCGTTTTCATTGTATGGCATCAATTCAATTTAGGATTCACTCGCTACAATCTTACCTATTACCTGATAAGAACCTTGAGGTACGATTAAAAGAAAAGCCTCCAAGTTAGCCTAAACATTATTATATAATAATTACTCAAGTTGTGTATAAAAATAGATTTAGGCATTATGAGTGAAAAGGAGACAAAGTAAGGAAGAGATAAAATAAGTAAATTTCAATCCAATCGTTAGAACCCGAGCACTTCGTCTAAGTCGCGATCCACCTGTCAAACTACATAATGCAAAAGCTATCCAAAATTCGAAATTCAGGACGATCACTCATTGGTACTTAATACTACTTGTCAATATTAAAAAATTCATACAATCAAATTTTCAAGCTCTCTCTCAACCATGCCGAGCCTCTCTTCCATCAGGACAATCGTACTCCGCAGCGATTCTACTTGTCCACTAAGCGCTTCTACAACTGTGTGACTCTGGTTTGGCAATTCACTTGCAGAACGAGTGCCATGCAGACAAGGTGGAGATTTAGCGATGTGTCCTCTTTCCGCCGGTCTTTGATTTCGCATATTTATCACTTGAACGTCTACCCGTCCTCCGGGGATATCGCCAAGGGGTCCTCTGCAGCAGGCATCTGAATCCCCTGAGTCAAATTCCACCGCGGATTCGGTTCCATACTGAAAAATGACGGATAATTCGATTTTAACGTCTGTTTCACGATGCTGGTCCCTTGGAAGCTGCTGAGAGATGACTAATTTTGGACTCAAGACATTAAACCTCTTCTTCCCTATCTTCATCCAATTCTAATTTTTCCATTTCGTCCTCTATTTTCGTTCTGTTCTTGTCCTCCTCTGTCCTGGATATATCGCTCTCCCCCTGTTTCATATCCAGCTTCAATTTAGCCCCGGGCGATATCAGTTGTCGAGGAGTTTTTCGGGCAATATCATCCCTGTCGAAATTCGATTTCCATACCAAAAGTTGTCGGTCAGATCCGCCTGATGCAAAGAAGTCACCGTTCAATGAAAAGGCTGCAGCTGTCACGCCACCGCTGTGCGCTTTCAGGGTGTAAATCGGCCGACCCTCAAGTAAGTCCAGAACCTGGAATATCAAAACTCGATTACACAAGAGAAATGAAAATTCGTATTCCAAGGAAAGCACCATTGTTAATCTACGATATCTTTAGTCTTCAGCTTTCAAGTCTTTTTACCTTCATAGTGGAATCTTCTGACGCTGTGAGGATAAAATTTCCATTTGGATGAAACGTTGCCTTGTTCACTTGGCCACTGTGTGCTGCGTAATGCTGCTGCAAACAAGCTGTTCTTAAGTCGTAGAGTTTAACACAGCCGCCAACGTTCGCTGATCCTAAAGCAGCTCCGCTGGGATGAAATTCAACATCAAGAGCTGGTCCTAAAAAGATGAATGGTATTTATGGGCAATAGCATTATTAGTTATACTCAAGTGTTAATTCTCAATCATACTTCTTAAGAATAAATTTCAAGTACACATGCGTAGACATACCTTTTATTTCATTAAACGTTTTTACGCATTTTCCACTGACCATGTCCCACACCTTAATTGTCTTATCATCGCTGCACGAAACAACAAGCCTTCCATCGGGTGAAAATTTTGCAGATCTCACCCAGTTCTTGTGCTCTGTAAAGGACATCAGGAACCTTCTCCTACAGACCATCCACAATTTGACACTTTTATCGTCCGAGGCAGTGACGAGCTACGGAACGAAATACCAAGCATTAAATTTTAAAGTATAATTATAAAGATGAAGCAAATTATTTCTTCCTTCCTTCACCTTCTCGCCATCCGGACTAAATCTGACAGATCTGACGGCGCCCATGTGCCCTCTGAAGTCCAGAGACTCGCCTCTGACTGTTGGTATCCAGAGTCGGACCGAGCGATCCCTGGAAGCGCTGACGACGATTTCTCCCGAAGGAGCGTATGCCGTATCCAAGACGATGTCCTTGTGAGCCAGGAATCTGAAGGCTCGCACCCTCTCATTGAAGTTCCAGACCATCAGCGTGTGGTCCAAACTGCTGGACGCGATTTGTTGAGTGCCAGGATGAAAGCAAAGACCAGTGATTCCGTTCTTGTGTCCCTTGAAATGCCGCTCGACCGTCGGGTCGCAGGCTTTTTGCGCCATCGCGTTGCTCAGCCTAACCTTGAAAATTTGACGAGTTTAAAAATCAGTACACGGATTTTTCGCTGATTAAATTCGGGAAATATTCACAGGCACTTGACGGTACGAATCTCAGTGTCTTCAGGTGAAATGGATGGCCGTTGGTTACCGGTAAAATATTTGCATACCTGTTTCGTGTAATGATGTACGGTATGTCCGTGTTCCCGCCTGCGGTTGACACAATTTGAAAATTGAAACCGAATAATTTAGACTACGCTGATCAAACGACTGACTAAGCGAGTCGCGGGCATCCAGTTTGACTAGTTGTGCAGCTACCGGCGCTGAAAATGACGCGCGAATTTACAAAATCTCGTGGATTTCAAAATGTGTTTTTTTTTTATTTTTTTTTTTTATTTGGCGTCTAGGGAGATGTACGAGGTATAATATATGGGATGTTGTAAAAAATATTCAAAACTTATATTTTAAAAAGTCATCTTAGCGAAATATTCTTCATACAGTACACGTTTGTTTGGTTTTTTTTTTTTTTTTGTTATTTTTTTTTCAATTTTCCCATACTTTTAGGCAATTTTTATAACGTCGCAATATGTCTTTATCATTACTATTATTTATAATGTTATCTTTTGAGATTGTTCTTCTATATATCATACATATTTACTCTATATTATACTAATAATAATTGCTAATATAATTTAGCTTTATGCAATCCAAAAATATGCTAATTTTTTTTTTCGTTTTTCTTTCTTTTCCCTCTCTCTCTCTTTCTCTCTCTCTCTCTCTCTCTCTCTGTCTCCTTCTCCTTTTCTTTCTACCTCACAGTCGAGATGTGCGCGATTTTTTAGACACATAGAAGCCAATCGTGCAGGACGCAAAGTTTGGAAACATTGTTCAACGTATGTCTATGGAAATAATTTCAGTATATTGTACATAATTACAAGATACTCCAAATTTTTCTATCACTGATTGAGTGTTTTACCTAATATTATTCTATTTCTTTAATTTTGCTCTCAAATTACATTACAGTTATTTTACCAAGGTAGTATTTCTGTTTTATTCTTCTTTGCATCAATTTGTTTCCGCTAATTGCAGTATACAGCACAGTAGAAAAACAAATCAGTGGTAAGATGAACAGGTGAGATTAAAAAAAAAGGAAAAAAAAGAAATGATAATGACAGAAATTTCTTTCTTTCCTTTAATAACATAATTTAAAAGAAGAAAAAAAACGAATTTGGCTTAAACATATCGCTAGGAACAATTGTCGATACATTTTCTTTAAACTGGGCCGTAGTAACGCAGCGTTGAGGTGACCCAAAAAAGACTTGACAATCGTAAGATATATCGATACTATATTTTGAAAGCAGAAACGTAAATAAAATAAATAAATAAATAAGACATACATCAGCATACCTGCGATCCAAAAACGAAACCGTTTACATCCAACATATACTAGGGAACAGTAAAAGAAGTATTACAGTTAAAATATGTTTTTGCTTTACAACGAGAAAAATAAAATTAACAATTTAGCAATGTAATTGTCTATTGTACATATTATAAGAGTAAAATTAGACAATATCATAATTCAGATACTGACCATTTCATGATTCAAGCCACCTCATCGCACATTACATTACCATAATTTATGTACAAAAGTTTTTTGCTTATTAGTTTCATTTTCACCTTTCATGTTTTGTTTACTTCAGATATCATAATTCTATCATCGTTATCGTTTATAATTTAATTTCACTGTACACACTTGATCATTAAAGTACTAATATTACTACTAATGCTATTATCATCGTCATCGTCAGCATCATCATTACTGTATATTATGCACACATGGATTTTGGCAATTTTTAAAATGCTTCAAGAATTCACCATGACAAAATATAATATTCACTAGCAGGACAATAATAGTAATAATAATAACGATCATAGTAAATTATTAATACAGCAGAGGATCATTGAAATTTTAACAACAACAATAATAATAATATTATTAGGCATCAGTGGCTTATATGGACCACTGAAACAAAAATTTCTGTTTTCCTTTCCTCCATCTTGCCAATATAATTTAAAATTATTTCTTTCCAATACCTACTGATGGTAGATAAATCGCCATTTATTTTTAATTTTGAAAAACTATAAAGATTCTTCATTTCCCTTGCATATATGTAGTCAACGCTCATGCGTCTAGCAATATTTTACATATTATTTGTACGTTATATGTACGTTACAACGAATGATGTTCATTTGTTTTGTACACTGCAAAAACTTGCCGTCACACACAAATAATAATGGTTTCATTTTCTCAAATCAAGTGCATAGATCATAAAAACTTATCGCTGTACTACTAGCACTTGGAATAACAGCAACCACACCGAGAATTTTTTCTGATTAAATTTTCAGCCATGAAACGCCTCTATTACAAGCTAATAATACAGCAGAGAATAAGGGCAGGGAGCATGGAATGAATCAATCCTAAAAATTATAGAATAGGCGAGTTTCGCAGCCTCCGTGTTCAAAATAGAAAGGAAAAAATTTTGTGCCCTGAACTAGAATTACCAACGTGTCACACAATTGGTAAATTTTTTGACCAGAATTAATATATCGCAGAACATTGTAAGAAATATGTTCAGATTTGAAGGACCAGCGACACACAATAAACGTTAGACAATAATTCATGAGATACACACACGTATCAAAAAAAAAAAAAATAGACAGAACTCAGCGGATCATGGGAAGCCTGAGATCTGGAATATATATTGCGAATCATGTATGTAATAGCAAAATATTCCATTGATCGAGCACGAAATTAGGCACAATAAATATGCTTTTGAATCACATTGGTTTTACACTTTATCTCATTCATCTATTATTATTTATAATACACCAACGTCCTCCATTTTATTTGGTATTTTATATTTTCATATGTCTAGTAATATTATACTGGATATTGAATAACAAATACTCAACAGAGTTTGATTTCAATTATTTTCTTCCTCTTCTGAAATGATATCGTGGCGTCACGTTTTTATTATAGTTATTATTATTGTTACTGTTATTACTACAATAATTGATTTGTCCATTCTCCAGTAGAAATAACAATTACCGTCACATACTATTATAAATGCTGCTTCTATTGTGAGAGACTATTGATATTATTATCATAGGGTAAAAGTTTAGTGCAAAGAAGTGGAAAAATGTAATCCTCTGTTTTGTCACCACTTTAGCGTACAAACATATTTTCCTTTGCCGCACAAAACCATTTAATAATTTTCATATTACGAAAATTTACCATACATTACGATTTATTATTATATGATGATAAAAACAGTGTCCTACTATAATTGTTTAATGATAGAATTTAATCGTGTTTTATCCACTTTGTTTATTTGTATTATTTTCCCCCTTATTTTTTTTTAAATTTCATAACAGAAAGTCAGGACGAATTTCAATTCCTTGGAAGTTCAGTATTATTTCAAACAGTTACATGTTCAGTGTTTTTTTTTTTATTTTCATTTTTTTTGTTACAACAAAGTGATCAGCGTGATGAATATCTTCTGAAACTTGTCACACATCAGTTTACATTATATTCATCTGGTGCATCAGAGCACGGCGTCGATAAGTCTGTATGTATGTATAAATATATACATATAAACCATATACACTCAGAATTTTAGTTTCTTTCATCCTACCAGTGAGTATCCTCCTTTTTTGGAATTCTCACCTCGTCTTCCTTCTTGATAAAAAGATGCTGATGATCCTCCTGATAGTCATCTGGGTAGTTACCATATTGTACATTCGCTGAGGATTTACTAGGCTTCTGAATGACACTTACTGGTGAATGGATTTGTTGCAACTCTTCAAGTTCTTTCAGGGACTGCATAACCATCTGAACGTCGTTCTCCTGCTCACTGGGTGGCGCGATTACGTTGCCGGTTACCTCATCCAAGTTTGTTGCCTGTTTTCGCTTTTCCGTCACAGTCCTGGGAACATCGTCGTTGTTGAATATTTGGCTCAAAAAATTCGTTGCCGCAACAGTTTCCTCGATCTGCCTTTGTTCCTGCTCCTCTTTCGACAACAGCACCATCGGCGGTACAGGATCGAGTTTCGGTGGGTCCGACATCTCGTACGCTTTATGCTCCTTCTTGGCTTTTTTACTTTCATGCGATCTGTGCCTGTTCTCTGAGCCCCGTTTCTCCCTTTTCTCTTTCCTCTCAGTCTTGTGCGTGTCTGTCGTTTCCTTATCTCCGATCGCCTTCTCTTCCTTCATGTCCAGACTCTCATGCAATATCCGATGCTTCAACGGCATCAGCTTTGAGTGAGGAGCTGTTTGAATTGAGGCACTCGAGTGGTAAGAGACAGAAGGAGGAACTGTTGCCCCTCCATCATCTGTTGCGCTATCAGCGCAGGGAGTTATGGAAATGGTGTCGAGCTGGCGTTCCTTTTTTAAATCCTTTGTCTCGCTGGTTTTTCCCGACTTGTGATAGTCATTCACTGGTGTTATCGACAGAGAACTGCTCGTCAGATCCATCGGATTGAATTTATCCAACTTGGATTTGGGCGGCATTAGTTGTGCGGTAGGTACTACGGATATTTTCGCAACGTTTGCAGCATTCGTTGTCGTACAAGAAGTCGGGCTGTACTGACTCGTTGCTGGGTTTTCGCGTTTCACATCCTTGGACGATTTCGAACACGATTTTTTATCAGATTGTGAAGTTTGGGCAATGTTCGCAGTGTCGTTCAATTTCATACCTTGATTAGACGATAGGCAGTTCATCTGGATGTCTGACGAATTAACGGAGACTGATTTCGAATAATTCGTGGGCATTTTGTTGTCTCTTTCCGGCTGATTTACCACCACTACCTCGTTGTTTGCTGCTAAACGATCTCCTTTCGTCATGGTCGATGTCGTACCAATTAAGCTAGACGTTAAAAGTCCTGGGTTTGTGCCGGGCTGTGCAGAACCATCTTTAAGCTTTTTTGCTTTCCTCTTTATCCTATAATCAGAAAAATTACCGCACGTCTAAGTTGCGTGGTAGCTTTTTGAGGCAGGAATGAATCGGTTAATTTTCTTGGTGAGTTGTTTGTTGATTTGTATCGTGGACTGTGGCATGCTGATCATATTCAAGTATGTTAATATGGGAGGGGAAATGAGAAAAGAGTAGGAAGAACAGTAATGAGAAATTTGAATTGTTGAAAAAAATGTTTTTTAATAAATATATCAGAGTACCAGGATCATAAGTATATGCATCTAATGATACGTCTGTGTATCTCAGGCCATTACATATTTACAATAGAAAACGAGGAGTTCAAGAAATATAACATGTAGCAAATTAATGAGTACGAATATAAGGAAAATTCTCCTAGATTCTGCTTTTCAACAGTAAAAACATAAGCTTTTATTTTGTCTTTTTTTTTTGCTTTCTTTCGTTTTTCATTCTCGAATGTACAAAATTAAATATTCAATTGTAACAACTATAGAATCCTTTGATTAGCGGGGAAAATCCGGAGAAGGGCTATCCCAACACTAATCCAACTCAATCACCACCCTGAAAACACAGAACGACCAAATGGTAATGCTCTAAACGCGTGTATTTCGATAAAGAATAGCGTACACGACAGAATATTGTTCGGAGTTTGAGGTAAATTTTGAATTTCATCGGGTGATTGATTGAGTTTTTCTAGAAAAATAATTCCAATTGCCGATCAATGATCGCTTCTATCGTATAGTTGCCGTGCAGCGAGGGCCAAACAATATTGCGTAAATCATGTTTTTTCGTATCATTTCCGCCATTTCTTCACTATTGGAATGGAAAGAAATACTTTTGTACTCACTGTAGTTGAGGATTGGAATACTTGAGCAAGGTCTGCAGTCGAACCCATCCCGGAGGCCAGAGCGGTCGTACTCTGGCATCCATAAACGACGAGACGAAAGTTTCAACGGTTTCTTTTCTTGGTTTTAATATTTCAAAGTACTCCCTTCGTGCGGCAGCAATCTCAGCCACTAATCTCCTGCAAAAATGATACATAGATTGACGTTATTAGTTAGAATTCAAGAAGGTTGAATTGAAAACAAAACGCATATAAAATCTTACTTCGTTTCATCACTCCATGGAAACCTTCTTTGAGGAACTTTTGATTTCTCCGACGATTTATTACCGCTGTCGTCTCCGTCGCTGCTTTCCACATCTGACGGAGAACCTTCGACCCCCCTGTAATATGAAATTTTCGATGTCAATGACAAGCGTGAACTCAAATTCGAGGCCTCGTTAAAACACTGAGATGATAGAATATGAGAAAAATATATGTATTCTACAATAAACAATAACTCGCCCCATTTGCTGGAACTACGTGTATTTAGGCAACGATCTTGTTTAGAATCGTTGAATATAAACCAATTTTTATCCCGGGTAAAAAAGCAAACTGGGTCTGTGTGTGCAACAATATTAATGTGAACGTAAGTTTGATGATGATTGGTACAAAATATTGGTACAAAATATATACACTATCTCAATGCAGGTGAGAAGAAATTCAGCGGTAAAAAAGAGGCACTGCATGTATTTTTTTATCTAAAAACTATCGAGGTCTGTAGATTCGTGATTCTAAACTCGCGTTACTTTGAAAAAACTTATTTATGGCTTTAAATGAAATGATGAGACTTGTAGAAATATATGTGATCACTAGCAAGCGTGATTAGTGAGCAGTACGAAGAATGTATGAGGCAAGAAAAGAAAGTGGCAGCTTGTAGGGGCGCCTTACCAACAGTACCGATATATCTCCCAGTACAATTGTGGGCTAAGAAATGAAAAAACAAAATGTCGTTTGTTTCTTTCTCTTCCACTTAAATTTCATCATTTGTTTCTATTTACTAATTACAGTTAATAGCTCGACTATTAAACCAATTAGCAGATTGGGTCAAGTATGCGTGTGACAATAGCGCGATGTATAGTACTTAAAAGAAGCAAATCCTCTTTTGAAGTTGAAAACGAAAAAGTAGACTGATTTTAATGGTTGCAAAGATTTTGAAAAAATGGTACTTTCTGTTCATCTATTCTCAATAATCGGATCAGAGTTTCTGGATAAGATTAAACATAACGATCGACTTAATAATAGGTGTAGTTTAAGTGCTTACTTTTCGTCACTAACTCTCTGGCAGTCCCTCGTGTACTTGACCATTACAGATGGCATTATTCTATCGATAGATGCCTTTAACCTGAAGAAAAAATGTTATGATTTTTCTAACAACATTCTCTCTATTTCCCAACAATACAAAGCTGAAACACTTTGTTTGCATGTACATTAAAATGAAAGCACATACCTCTCAATTGGCGCTTTTACTTTGTCTTCTACATCTTGAAGATACAGTTTTTTTGCTCGATTAACAAGGGTGGGTTTACTACACGGTAAAAAATGGGCTAAATGTGCATAAGTTTGGAGTCTCACACCGGCCGAGTACCTCAAACGCAGTTTCCTCTCTAAGCTGAAAGAAAAATTAAAATATGCAGTGAGCAGAAAATTCGGCTTTCCATAATAAAACAGGAAAAAACAAGACACGCAGACTCTGAAATGAAGATCAATGATTGCATCTTACCTAAAGAGATCAGTGTTAATTGGACCATTGAAGAACTTGGTCTTTCCTTCTTTACTATTCTCGGCATGGAGTTTCAATTTGTTTATTATTTCCTTCACGTCTTCGGTGAGCATTTCTGGCAGGGGAGATTCTTCCTTATCCATCGCTTCATCGCAGTCGGAGTTAGAGCAAATGATACTTCTAGATTTACCAGAATCCATAGTATCGGAGCTTGACTGATCCTCGACACGTGCTGCATTAACAACACTTTCTATAGTGTCGTCAATTTTTTTCATCTCAGGTTTTTTAACATCCAACCCATTGCTAGATGCTTTTTTTTCAAATCTTTTAATATCAAATTTTTTTTCCGATATACTTTTCGTTTTACTAGGTTCAATTTTATTAACTCTTTTTTTCTCACCCCCATCTTGATCGTCTAAAAATTGGGGAAATTGATCAAAATAATTCGGAAAAAAACTTTTACGTTTCATCAAAATTCATTCATACCTGCCAACTCGCCGTCACGAATTTCCCGTTTAACTTTAAGTAGGTCTCTGACGACTGGATTTTTTTGCCTATTTAATATCGATTGTTCTTGTTTCTTTTTTTTCTTCAATATTACATCGTTGCTAGAATTCTTTTCTACATTATCATCGTCGAGCTTGGCTTTCTGGAACAAACGTCAAACAACATTAATAATCGTTCGCTCATTCTATTGAGATACGTATTCTTTAGCCATCCCTAAAGAGATTTACGATTTTTCCTATACCTTGGGCTGATGGTCGCTACCAGCATCCTCAATTTCATCCTCTTCCGAGCTATATAGGACACGTTTTTTGGGCTGTTTAGGGCTGCTTGGTTCCTCAGTTTCCTCTTCACTACTTTCGCTGCTCTCATCCTCGATGTTGTTGTTGTTGTTATTGATATTACCGATTAGCGAGTTTCTCTCCGAAGCTTTGAACTCGAGAAGACCAGAATTTATGTAGAAACCTCCTCTCACCGTCGTCACCTCTTTGGGTACAATTTCGTCGTACTATTACAATAAGTAAATTAGTAGATTCAGAATAAAATAGATATGCGTATACACATTATACAGCTATAATTTACTTAATCTGCAAAGTGGCAAACTTACGGCATCTGTATTGTCGATGAATGAATCTGATTCGTCATACCCAGCCCCAAGGTCGACATAATCGTTGATTCCCTGATAAATAAAATTCAAGCCAATTGGGCGTTAATAATGAAGGTTTTTTTCCTCAATGGAAAGAGACGAAACAAAATGCTGAATAGCATAGATGGCGATTGAATATCAAATACGATTAGTGAATTAACGACAGCTGTTAAAAAAATGCGAAATCAAAACTTACATATTTAGCTTCGAATCTCTTCGCCATCTCCTGCAGTTTCTCATCGTCATCGTCATCATGTGGGTCCAGGCCATTGACAGTGTTGTTCTCATCGCCCTTTTTATTACTTTCTTTTTTCCGTTTTTTCTGCAAAAATTGAGAACCATGATAAAAAACGACTGATAGCTTCAGCGTTCAAGTTATTGCATACAGGCAGGCGACGCTATGTAAAACGTTACGTAGAGTAACGTGGACACGTAGAATAAAGGAAGAATAAAGGCGGACGAAAACGCAAAGGGTGCGCAAAATGTTGAAATCTACCAGGATACCATGCTGAGAAAGCAAGTTGCTGGTTCACCGTGGTATTATTGTCCGTAATGCAGAGCTCTGCTTTATCTCTACAGTCCGTAATACTTTTCCACAGGCTGACAGTCGGTATGAAATCAGAATAAAATGCGTTCAATGCGTCGTGTGGAATGAAAAGCCTCATTCATTGTCACGTACACACATATACATGTACGTGCTTACAGTGATGAAGTTCGTCCTTTAATTTGCACTTTTTTAAAAATAATTTTTTGTATCAGGGGTCAGCGCGTGGTGAAGCGTTACCGACTGGAGACGAGGTGGAGCGCTGTATTGTCATTATCGCCTAAGTATAATTGCAATGGGCAGCCGCTGCGGTGGCAACACAGTCGGACGATTGGCCAAAATTTCAGGACGGTTTACTTCCCTCACCTTTGATTCTGCTCCCCTGATACACGAAGAAGCAAAACGCTGACCAATTCCGTGAATAAAACAATACGGGAAAGATAACAACAACAGCGTGGAGTGCAAGAAGGCATAACGAAATAAGGACGTCGATGAACGCGATCTCTCAGATAGGATATGGGAAAAAAAATGGACAAATATCCATTTTTTCACTAGGTCCGAGCGCGTGGCGGGAGGACATTAGGTATGTATATTTTATATACGTATAGTGTGTTGCACTATCGCGAGAGAACCCGTCGCGATTTCATGCCTCCCAATCAGCGCGAGGGCCAGTTTTTTATGCCAGCTAGATAAAAGGCGAAAAAAATAATGGAAGGACCGAATAAATGCGACAATTTCGGGGTGTAAGTAAACGGTCAAATAGCGCGAGTGGAATTAACTCGTAAGGATTTAACGTTACGCGTTTACTTATATATTTGCAATAACAGTCGTAGACGAGTTCATAAAAAAGAATCGCTCGAGACTAAAAAAAAAGGAAGAACAAAAAATCGGATGCAGAAATTAATCCTATACCTATCGTTTGTTCACGATCTCTGAAACAAAAGACTATTAGAGTAATGAAGAAAGAATACAAAAAAGACGAGTTACTAGTGCACGTATTTTTTTTCACACATATGAATTGATAGTGTGAGATGAGGACAGGCATGGATGCGTGATTTATAGTACGAGTGATCGATCAGGCTGAACAGGCGCGGCGGATTATCCCGATAGTGAGTGAGAAGAATTGACAAGCGTCTTTATAGCGGTCAGAAGGCCAGCTGCATACAGTTTATTTCGATCGCTGGACCGCTTCCCATCCCCTCGACGTCACCTCGGCGGTAAATATGACAATCTCTTCTTTCGAGAAGTGAGGTGAGTTCAGAAGAGGGGAGGAGAGGAGAGGAGAGAAAAGGAGAGAAAAGGAGAGGGAGAGAAGAGATGCGACGCTGATGGTAGCGAGGCAGGCAGAGACAGGTACAGGATGGGATCTGAAAGAATATAATAACGCGTCAGTTATAGGCAGAGGGACAGAAGGGAGGAGAGGATGAAGCATGAGTATTTGCGCGGAGCACAGCAGGTTGACAGATGAGACTTGAGAAATGTTTTGCCTACGCTACGACGATTCGAGACATGACATATAGCGCAGTTTACGCGTTATAACCGCCTAGGCTCGTCTCGCTCGGAGATTTCGCTCAACGCGTTAAAACCTTACGCAGGCTAGCAGTGCTGCAAACAGCGGACATACATAGATGTAGGTACGAAACTTTGGTATAATATCTGGTCACGATGTGTTGAGTACGCGTGCCTGTGTGCCTGCGTGTGCACATGGTGTTATGGCGAGCGCGAATATGCGGCGCATATGTATGTGTGCACCTAGCGTGATGCTTAGGGGGTATAGGTGACTTTCTTGAACATCGATCTAGAAGAATTGTATGAACAAGGCGACACGTAAGCATGCACCATACGATGCAGGACGCGCGATGATAATCGCGTTGTTGGGCAAAACACGCGTTTGCCCATCTAATCGAACGTTGTCAATCAATGACAAAAGCCACCTAACTCTACTTGCGACGACGGTCGGTGAGTGCATTAAAAAAAAAAGGAAAAGAAAAAATAATGAGAAAAATAAAAAATACTGAAATTCAAGTAAAGCAAGGAAAGCACGTAGAAAATGGAAAAATCCGTCGAGTCTGGGGGGTACCTAGAGGGTCAACCTACCCCAACCTGACAGCGCCCCGATTAACCCGACGAGGTGATCGGAATTTCCTCTCAAACATGGCGACAGGCTCTTGAATCCTTCTGGCACGTAATTACGAACGAGAGGGAGACTATCTCTACCCTGGTGCCTGATGTACAGCTGGGAATGAAATACGGCGAAATTCTATCTGGACCGGTACCCGATGGGAAAGTAACGTGTCAGCGGCGCGATACCGCCACTATTTATTATCCGTTATTGCCTAGTTTTAGAAATATTTGCGTCGATTGATGGGTAACGAAAATTGGTAAACAGCCTGAACGCTCGCCGTAACCATTTTCTGTTATAAACTTACCTCCGCCGATTTGAGGAGCTCGCAGTAGTCGAACTCGGGACATGCCTGCTCGTTCGACTCTGGTAAGGTGAGCGTAAAACGGTACGACTGTACGAAATCCTCGCCCTTTTTCTCCTTTTTCGATGTGCCCAGGGATTGAAAAGGAACACGTTTTTGTTCTGACATTCTACATTTGAGGCACAAATTAACACTGGTCGTCGAAACTCTTACCTACTGGCAACAACATGTTTAAATACACCACTCGCACGTCGCCATCTTTCATTTTACTGTTTTTAGAGAGCGCTGCCGTCCACCGCGATTGCGCAGTCAAACAATCATAAACACCCGGTGCATCACGGGATTGCCCGCTGATTTTCAAAACCACTTATATTACACGCATACCGCCACAGGTTGCACTGCTTCGTCATACTTTTATACTTATGTACCAAATTTCGAAGTTGTATACTTGGATTCTTATCGGGCTGTAAATAATGTTCATATTTATTTGGAAAGATTGTAAAATATATTCTCTTTTTACGCCATATTATTACATTATTACAAATCGCTTGTTTATCAGTTACATATTAAATGTAAATAACGCTACTTAAATCTGGTTTAAAGCTGTAGAAAAATTTCATAAATCTCACGAGACTTGTCGTCGTCAGTCTTTTAGAGTCGGCGTTCGTCATAATTGTTATAATATACACAATATTCCAGTGCCGGCAATGGAAACCATTGAGGGTCCTCAAAGTATTACATCTACTGTACATACGTACATCGTTAGGTAACAAAAATCAATATTTTCATTGGAAAGTTTTGTTTTCCTCGGCTTCTTTCCTTCCAATTTTAACAGCGGAAAACTGTTGCCCAAGAATTTTCATTACTTCTGCATGCTTTATACTCCTGCGCTCTTTTTTAACCAAGTGATAATTCTCCTTAACGTAGAGAGCAAACCTTGACGGTGTTCTGGTTTGCGCTGGAGTCGCCGTCTGCATTGTTCCCGATCTCGTTGTTCGGTTGATCAAAAGTTCAAACTTTCCATAGCAATGACCACACCGCTTGTTTTCCACATTGAGCGATTTCGAATGCCTTCCAATGCTGTAAAGATAAAAATAAGTTGAAACCTTGGTTTCGGATAAAAAAAAATGTATACTTATTCAGAGATCATTTCTCTTACCTGTAACCACATTTAGTGCATCTATACGTATACTTGGTCTTGATTTTATAATCGTGGCAACGTTTTATCGGTGGTAGTTCCGGGAATTTTTTCACTGCTTTGCTTGCCCTTGGAATGAAAATTTACCAAATGAAGTAAACGGTGATACAGAAGAGAATATCAATTGCATTAGTCAGGCAAATGAAGGATAATAAAAATGTCGACAACTCACCATCCTTTCCAGTATGGTCCGTGTCCATCGGAAACTTGGTTTATCAACCATGCAGCAGCATGGCACATTTCGTGGACCAAAGTGTCTCGCAGTCGATCCGGGGTGTCCAAAATCTGTGTAGAAAACAGTTTAGCGAGGCGTCGTTAAAAGTGTTAGAAGCATAAAAACGCCAGCAATGATATTCTCTCACATACTTTGGTGGCCAAAACTATTCTTGACGATCTGACGATTCCGCCGATACTCTTTATTGACTTTTTGTTATAACAGAAACCTGCTGTTCCACGCATTCTCACATTCCATTCTAAAGCCATATCATCTGGCAGCTGTATAAACGTGACAAGCATTGATGTTATTTGATTATTAATTTTTTTTACTGATGATCGGTTCATGACTAATAATCTCATTTCTACCCAGACTATGAAAACAGACTTACCTTTCCATCAAATATCTCTTTGTTGTATAATTTGAACAGGTATTTGCATAGCTCCTCTTTTTTGTTCTTGTAATTATTTCTGAAAGCCCTTGCTTCAGGATGACAGTATTGGATCGGTACGGTTGCTGATAAAGAGGCCAAAAAACTTTTCGTAGTTTGTTGTTGAGTACTTATAATATCGTTTAACTTCGATCTTTGTGGGACCTTTTTCGCCGGAGCTGAAATACAAGATTGAGTCAGTTTGTTTAATTGATTGTAAGTAAAAAACGTAGCTAACCCTCAGCCGACATCCCCAGACAGATCTCACCTTTTTTTGCACTTGGTTTTGGAAAAACGACTTCCCCTGGATCAAATTCACTTGTGCTAGAATTGCTTGCGTCCTCGCTAAATGACAGTCTTTTTCTATTAAAATCCTTGTCTAGTTTTGGGTGGCAATTTTCGTCCTCATCAGAGTCTGAATCGCAAATTGCAATGGCTCTGCAACAGGGTAAAAATTTTTGCATCAAACGTGAAGAGAAATTGGGTCACAAAGTGAGTCGTTTTCCCATTGCAAATATACTTTTTGGTGGAGGCTGAAATTGGCACTGCTTGTGGTTTTCGTGGGAAATTATCCTTCGATACCCTAGGGTTTGTCAGAGCTGTGTAATAGAAACTTTCTTCACTGTTTTCCGATGGTGATTTATCAGTGATAAAGCTGTCTCTGGATAGTTTCTTCTTTGTCGAATTAAAATTCGGCCTTATATCTTTAGTGACTGAAACAAAAACGGTACGTTTCACAAAACAGTTCCAAATTGTATTTGAAATATTATTTAGATTCAGTCACAACTTACAAATTTCAAACTCGTCGTCTTCAGAGCTAGATAATATTCCACTTTTTGTAGTAGCCTTTGAGGTCTGTTTTCTGCAGAGTAACCAATCGTTATTATTTATCAAAACAACAGATAATAAAGTATAATAATATATCCAACTGGAAACTACAACGTACCTTTCAGTCTGACTCACTTTCCTGTTGACCACATTTTTCTGTAGTCGGAGATCCGTTTGTGGCGTAAGTACAGCGTCAGCCTTTTTCCTCCATAAATTCCCATAAAGTTTGTCTAAAATATTAGTACAATCGTCAATGTGAAGGTCTTGAATAGCAGTTACTATGGGTTGATTTCTCTTCTCATCTTCGGCTGGTTTTGGGCGAGCCGCTGGCGTTATATGCTCATCCAGACTGGTTTTCGTCTTTTCAGTACTGCCAACTCCGAGGGGAGTTTGATTTTTCAAAACGCTAGTTTTACCTTTGTATATGAAACGATCTAAGGGGCCTGGAATGTTCATTACCTTCTCAGACGTACCAGGCTTGGATATTTTCCCTCGATTATTGGGAGTCTCGTGTTTAAGTTCAAACCGCTCGAGACTGCTGTTGCCAAAACTGCTGTTTCTGTTGCTTTCTGAAATGATGCTGGACGAGCTGGTCGAGCCCGGTGAATTGTTCATCAGCCACTCTGAAATTTCATTTTTTTTTCTGTCCGACAAACCTTCGTATTGCTGCTCTTGATTAGACGGATTTATGAATCTGCTGATATGAGTTTTACTCAGCCTCAAATTTTGTGGCGATTTGCCTCTCATTTCCTTGTCTGAGCTCGACTCTGTTGTCAGAATATCAGACTCTGTTTCGTTTATTACATTTCTGCTCGTCACCTCGTCTGGCCCATCTAGTGAAGAACCGGACAGAGATTTACGTGTTTCTTTGAAATAAGGAGAAGCTACATTTGGGGTCCAGTGAGAATCAGTGTTGTTTTTTCGTCCTTTGAATATTCTCTGCGCATCCTTTTTTGTTAGCTTCACAGAATCATAAGGTTTTGATACTAACAGCGATTTAGAATTAGATTTTGAACTGATATTTGCGAGGGATTTATTTCCTTGCTGATTGTCACTGCTGGTCAGCTTGTTCAGCTTAGATCTCCTCTTGTCAATGCGGAAATTATCGTTGTGCTTTAAATCCACACTCAATCCTTTGTTAGATTCATCATTCGATGAAGAAGACTCACTGATCACTTTATACTCATTCAGCAAGCCATTGTTTTGCACAATGTTTGATTCCAGGCTGAGATGTGTGCTGCTTGATCCACCGGTGGAGTTGTGAGACTTATTGTGACGATTTGAGACCTGTGCAAATTCGGCGATACCAATTTTTTCCGAGTTTTTATCACCCCGTTTATCATAGCTGGTCAGTATTTTACTCACGCTTTCTGTACTGCCCAGCGACAAGTTATCAGTTGCAAGATACCTGGAATTGCTTTTGTTAGATTTTTCGAAGACGTCTTTTTCGATTCTCAGAGTATTAAGAACGCTATCATCGTCACTATCTAAGGTAATTACACCTTTGCACTCTTTGTTCGTACTGAAATTTTCGTCGCTGTCCGAGGAGTCTAGTACAATTGTGTCTGTAGTATTACCATGCCTCTTCTCTTTGCTCCTATAGAATGGGGATGTAGATTTTTTACTTCTGTTTGCACGAGGTAAACTTTTATTGCTGCTGATACTGCTGGCACTAGAGTCACTGACTAGTACTATACTGCGATTCTCACGAGTAGCATGTCTCAAATCGTTGCTTTTCTGATATGAGGGTTTCTTCTTGTCAATGGTGTCAGTAAGGCTGTCCGAAAGTCGTAAATTGTAGTTCTGCGAATCTGGTGAACTTGAGGTTTCGGATCCGCAAATTTCCGCATTGCGGTAGTTGTATATTCCCTCGTCTGTGTTAACTGCGCTTGGATTGTTCTCTTTGGCAAATTCTTGCTCTTGCTTTAGGTTTCGGTTTTTTTTTAGCGAGAGGTGGAATGCTGAAAAGTGAAAAAAGTTAATTGTAGTCAAGTGGAAACAGTATTATTATTTCTTCTTTGGAGTGAAAAAAATAGGTTTTTGCTTACTTTTTGGAGCCGGGTTGTTTCGTTGTTTGCGAGCACTAAATTGCTGCCTGGAAAAATTCATGCTGCATTTGTCGATGCTCTTTATCGCGGGTTGTCTATTCTTGTATATTATTCGTCAGGAGCTGCAGGCACAAAGGCAAGGATAAACGGAACTGTAAGGTTATACACTAGAATGAAAACAAACCAGCAGACAGAAAAACCAACGGTTTTATGTGATGGTAAAGACCGTTAGGTGAAAACAGTCGTTGATCAGGGTTGAGAAGCAAAGATTTAATACAGAAAAAAGGTCAAATACAAGTAAACAAAGAGTTTCATCGATTCGCAGAAAGTCCCGAGAGGAATTTCAACCGGGTTAAATTTTGAATTATGAGTCGTGAGTTATAACCGGGAACAATCAGCCGATCCTACCTTTCAATTATGATTGTATAAATATCCTTGCGGTGAACAAATACCCTCAGCTTGCGGTTAAGCGGAGCGATAATCATGCAGGGATAGCCGTCAACGTCAACAACGTGTTTTGAACGTTTCTACAATCCGTTGAGATACGATCGCGTCTTCCGATTGGTCACAGATGGCACGAGGTCTGAAGCTCTCGGCCAATCAGAGACGAGTTTTCACTAGACGCTGCGACGCCATGAGGCATCATTGAGCTATGGCGTAGAGTTAGAAAGACATACTGTAAGTGTCCGGCCTGAAGAAGGAGAGAGAATGTAAAACCACAATCCTCTATCTCTACTGGCGTATGCACAGTAAACAAACTTGTATGATTTATAGTTCGTAGTATTCATATGTCCATGCTATAAAGCCACTACAAAGCCCATAAAGTCAGCTGCAATGGCTGTAGGTGGTATTCCGCATGCGTGATTAGAGAGAGAAAGGTAATGTCTGACATTCTCTTTCTCTTTCCAATAGCAACGATAATATCACTTGTCGAGTGTATGCCTTTCCTACTCTATCCTATGGGCATCACGGAAAGCTCAAAGGGGGGGAAAACAGCAGACGACGACCAGGCTGGAGAACAGTAACACAGTGATCGTCAGTGATCGTCGTTGTTTGTGTTCGGTGTAACGCTGTTGCTGATCTGACTCGCACAATTATACTCAACGTGCAAATAAATATTGTTTGCCTTTGTTGGGGATGTGATTGTTTGTGATTATCGACGCCGACGGAACCGGTAGTGCGACGCACGATGATGCTGAAATTGACCAAAGTCTTTCTAGCCTTTCTTGAAATCATTCTAGGCATCTCTGCTACCACTCACTGGGTTGTTACCGAAAATGGAAGAATCCAGTCGCAGGTAAGTTCTGTTATCATTTTAGTTACAATAAGCGAGAATCGCGACACTCTCCCTTTCATCCTTTGCTAATCTCACCTTCTACCCCTCACAAGAGTATTTTCCACGAGGTCGCGGCTATCTGCGCGTTCAACCTCGACTCAGACTTATCTTTGCCGCTTCCGACCTGAAAGGAATTGCTATCTTGGTGTGAAACCACGCGATCACCAATTCCGACTGTCGAGCCAATGACACAACCTCGAAACCATGTTTTCCTCAAGGATAAATGCTGCTGTTGATGAATCACGTTGGGGACAACATGTCTTCGATTTGACCTATTTCGCAGCCTGCGATTTTGATTCCCAATGTATACTCATTACGCTTCATTTCTTCTTAGCCGGATTCCGTGTTTCAAATGCGCCGTCCTTACGATCTCCTCGCCTTTCTTGAGCAAGAAGATCGTCGGAATGCTGTTGACGCATTGTACAGGCAACTTGTTGCCAGAAAGGCTGCCATTCACAGTCGCTGCGCTAGCCTGGACTCGGCAATGGATGTCGAGACTCGATTGTACTCTACGGACCCTGATTGCCTGCTGGCAGGTAAACCCCTCGCCGATGTCGATCTCTATGCCAGTGTCGCGACCGACGGAAGCTACAGAAATGGTGTTACGTAAGAACGAAATACATCTTTTATTCATTTCACAATTATTTAATATTTGGTTGTTTAATTTGCTCCAATATCCAGAGAATCATTCACATTGGCATCGGCTCTCGACAATGAGTAATCTAGTTCTCAATTGTTTTCAGACAAAAGGATTATCTGCTTGACGTTGTTCCTAAGGACGGGAAGAAAAAAGTTCCTGATTGTAAAAAAACATTCCCTTTGGACTTCAGCATGTTTACTTTCGAACATTTGAGTGTAAGACGAAGATTTAAATATGAGAGAGTATTTTATCATCTGTTTCGACAGTGTCACCATTAATTTTCAACATGCCTTTTCATTCCCAGGCAATGCGGAACCGGAAAAACTTGACCCAGCAGCAGGAAAAGGGTCTGATAAAGTACCTGCCACCTGGAACAGATCTCAATAAGTTTGGACACCAAGTTGCTTATGGCCTTATAAGGAACAGCAGCTCTTGGCTCCATTTTAACCTTGCTGCTATATACTGGCGGGTTAGAGGAGACTCGTACAACGCCCTTGAGTGCGGTCGCCGGGCCATCGTCACAGCTCCACGGTACGAAACACAGTTTGTCGTTGATAAATTCAATTATTCTTTCACAAAATTTCTGAAGAATTGATGAAACGATGTTGAAAACTGTGCAGGAGGTATCGCGACATAGCTCTGCTCACGACCGGTGGAATATTACACGCTGCAAAGCACTCAGGGGAGGCAGCAATAATTTTGCACACAGCGATAAGCTATGCCCCCACTCAGAGTCACCAACACTTGGCGCTGGGTCATGTCTACGCTGCCCTTGGTGACTATAATCGATCGGTGGCTTGTTATGACAATTGTCTCAGGCTAGCGCCGACAATGGATCAGGCAAGGCATGCCAAGCACGCAATACTGTGCCATCAAAAGCTGGAAATGGCTCTAACCTCGCTACTTCAGTGCGTAGAATTTTTTAAACATATTACACGGTAGCGATCTGTCAGAGAAATTATTTACACAGTCGGAAAGTTTTATGGTGGCATGTAATCAGAAAGCATCGAGCTTTTTGTCCTTGCAAAAGCAAAATTTTAACAACATTTTTTTCGTTTGTACTTCGATCCGTGACTATTGCATACATCATACACTAATTTCTGACTATCAACTGAATCGGCGCATTATATATTAGATAGTCGAATCGACACTATTTGTTCGGATTTGAGTGAGGGAAAAAAAATTATGATTTCATTACGGAAAATTCAGGGTGAGACTATTTGACTGTTTGAATATTTTTAGTGGCCATCCTGAATTATATTCTCTCTTATTCGAAAGCTGGTATGAGTCATAGTCGAATTTGTCCTCGTACAACGAGTATTACACGGTTTTATTGTCCTGCAGGCAACTACAGGATATTCTGGCTGAACTTCACGCCTATCACGGACAGCAAGAGGAATGGCTTAAGCTCCAAGAGCGTGTATTGTGGGAACAAGCGCCCAAAGCAGCCTTCATCAGATTGCAGAATGGCAATATTCAGGAGGAGACTCTAGGCGCCATATTGACAACCAGGGGTCAGTCCTGCATGCAGCGAGGTGGCAACGATGCCATCCTGACCTGCGATGTGACAAGCGAGAGTCAGATGCTGGCGCACAACTTGCAGATAGATCTGAGCGTCAGTTTCCAGCTGTTGAAAAACGTCGAGAATCAGCTCACAAAAATCGAGGAACAGATGGCTAAATCTAGAAGTTGGCATGGTAGTGTGTTTTAGTTATGTTTTTTTCCTTACTTTCGCCCTGTGAACGCAGTTGTACATTTGTTCGTGCTTTGTTTCTATCTTCCTTCTATACCCTTGATCCGAATTTCATATACCAAATTGATTAAATTAGTTTCTCGCTTCAAATTTTAGTCTATTTTTCCAGCAAGTAAGGATCGCACGATTAAGTCGACCGAGTTTCCCAAGGAAAGGGGACCTGAGTTTTTCACCGTGTTCATGGAACCAACAGGCAGACCGAAGTATCACAATTTCAAGATCAAGGAGGGAACTGAGGAATTCGAGGACAAGAAGTGGCCCAGAACTTCCGACTGCGAGGGACGTTTACCAATCTTGACCGATTCGAAACAATACGTTCCGGCATATTTACCGCCGGAAAACAAAGGCTACGCGTAGGTGTGACATTTTCCAGCTCGTTTCAAGTCTTTTCCTTATCGTTTTGTCTAAGCGCTGTCTTGTTCGAAATTACAGAACTCATCTCTTCGTGAGCGAGCTGATAGGCATTGATCCTGGCAAGGAACATTCGCTTCCGTGGTATCCACCAGCCTGTGCAGCACCAAAAACTTTCGATGCCAAGTATATTTCTGCGACGCTGTTAAAAGCAACAATAGGAAATAACTTGCCAGACTCGTCGCTGTCCCAGGTTTTGAAAAATCTAGTCAAAGACTCTGAGCTCGCTGAAATTGGCCAGCGGATTCTTACCGCTACCAGAAGTGTGAGTGCATCAATGTTCTGCCTGTTAACTTGAGAAGTCATTTCTTTGCTACGTCCAAATTACGGATTCTTATATCGAATTTAGAAAGTTGCTGCTCCTTGGGTCTTGTCAATGCTGGCTTCCCTGCACTGGCGAGTCGTCGGAAAGCCGAGAAATGCTCTGGACTGTCTTCAGTTGGCACTTTCATCGGTTCCAAACAAGTTCCGAGATGTTCCCCTAGTCAGTATAGCTTCCATAAGTCAGAAAGTCGGTCTCATTGAAGACGCGCTGAGGGTGGCTAGGGAAGCAATAGAAGTAAACCCAGTTGAGGTAATTTGATTTAGGATTTAAAATTATCAAGAAATGAATGTGAGGTCAGGATTTTTTGACACACCAAATTCCGTTCTTTGTTTCAATTTCAGCCCGTCACCAATTTCCTATACGGCTCTCTCCTGCACGTCAAAGGCAACAATTCGGGAGCTATACACCATCTGAAGCAAACTTTGCGAGTCGACGTGCACGCCATAAATGGACGGGCCTTAACAATGCTCAGAACATTGGCATGTCAGGAATGGTTGAACAACGGAGGACCCGGTGAGTTTGCAAATTCCTGATTTTTGTTGACATTGGTGATTTTGATACGTGGCTGATTCAATTATCAATCAAATTGTAATATCGTGGAAAATAAGATTCTACGGGAAGCTCCGGTGGTACGGAAACTTGTGGAGCGCCACATCTACCGCCAGAGATGATAACCAGGCACAAGCTTTGCGTAGGTGAAGCGGTGGTGTGCGACAGTGATGGGAAGAACTGCAAACACGTGCAATGCGATGCAGTGAGGACAACTGGAGATACGACTGGTTAGCATTTCTACAAATTTTTTTTCAAAACTCACACGAAATTTTTTTTCATTATCTCTAGCTCGTTTTTGCTCACTGATATTTGATATTATAAAAACAGGCAGTGCGAGGTGTACCAGAAAAGTGGAAAAAGTTGTCAAGCATCAGAGTTTAATTGACACTCTGATGACAACTGGGAGCGAAGGCGGCGCGGACGAATCTGAGTTGGAAAATATGGTGAATATGGAGCAAAACGTAAGAATATTAAACTGGCAACGTGAGTTTAAGAATTGCATTGCAACGATTAAAGTTATTGAAAATTTTTTGCAACAGTCGTTTCACATGCGGATATCTTGTGGCGACGATGTCAAAGAGCCTGGGGTTAATGTACTTGATGATTTTTACGTATCCATGACCGAGGAAGGCTCCAATGATGCTGGTTTACAAATTCACGATATAACCGGAATGTTTTCACTCAGTCCCAAGGGTTGCAGAGACATTCGGAATCCGCCTTCTCGCTCTTTTCAATCTATGTGGCATCACATCACTGCCAGAAATATTGAGTGAGTGTTACCATATGACGAATTGATTCCTTTTCAAAGAGTCGAAAAAACGAAGAGAATTATGTAAAAATTCAAAGCGAATGTAGCTGTAAAAATATACCTGAAGTGATTAAGATACTAGATTGGGGTAAAACGATTATGGAAAAACTGCAATTTTGGGTCCTGAACAGCCTGAAAATCTCGCGGAATTTATTTTGCAAAAATAAGATAGTGACCACTTTGATTAAAAATCTAAAATTTTTTATAAGTTGTGTATCAATTATAGAAAAATTGAGCGATATAGTATATCGCAAAATTCATTTGATTTCGCGATTCTCACAAAGTGAATATCAACCGCTGGAGACAGAATTCGGCTTCTTTGAATAAACTTTGTGATTGGTTGTAGGATCGACTTGGGACTAGGAGCTATCCGTCGATCACTAAAAACTTGAGCAATACATTCAGTCAAACACTTTATTTTCGCGATTTTTACAAAGTCTATATCGACTGCAGGAGATAGTTAATATGAAATTGAGCGAAGTTTTTATTATCGAATTTTGAACAAGCGATCAAACGAATGCTATATTCACTATTGCATCTTTATTTCATAAATTTCTTATTCGACAGCATCAGTCACGACCTAAAATCCTTAAAAGACAGTCCTGATCAGCAGCCGATATGTGAAGGAGGAAATCCCGACATCAATGACATAGCGAATCTGGACGCGTTATCAGACGCCTTGCCGAATATGACAGAATTGGACAATGCTGAATGGCTTGCGCTGATGGCCAACGACCAGAAAAGCAGCGTCGAGCAACTGGGAGCTAGGATAGCCGTTGCTTTGCAAAAAGTTAGTTTGATCATTTGAGAGAAATGAAAGAAATGAATATCGATCTGATTTTTATTTTTCAAAAGAAAAAATTTTCAATCACTCAATGTGCACAATCAACCCCCAGAATTCTCGGTCGTGGACTTTAGCGACGGCCGCTGCCTTGTACTGGCGAGTCGACGGTCACAGTCGAAGAGCGGTCGACTGCATCAGACAAGCGCTGGTTAACGCGCCAGACGGAATGCAGGACATTCCACTGATAACGCTTGCGTCTTTGCTAAGCAAACGTGGCTTTCATCAAGACGCTTTGCGGATAGCTGACCTGGCGCTGATGAAAGGACCTGAATTTGTGATAAATCATTTCTCTATGGCGAATCTTCATACAGCTGTGGTGAGTGAGAAGATTGAAATATTATTATCAGTTTATTAATAAGTTTTGTCATTATCGAGACGTTTTGAAATGTTCGTTTTTCTATGTGAATGAAGCAAGAGCAGATAGTTGAGAACATAACGAAAAAAATTGATTTTTACATCAAGATCACTTTTTTTTCACCTTAGCGTTTCTTGTACTTTAATTTTCCTCCTCAACAGGGTGATTTCGAAAAGGCAATAAGTTTTTATCGATCGTCGCTAGCTCTTGATCCAAACTTTGAGCCTGCTCGCAGCAAACTTCAGGCAATACTTTGTCTCCTTTTATTCGACGAGTCAACGCAAACTCTACGCGAGATGACTGGAAACAACTGAAGAAAAACTTTATACCTGTTTCCATAATAAATATTAGACTACATAGTTCGTCGATGATAATTTTCCGTGCCTTGTGGGACTCAATTTTTATTCTTCGTTTGGTGATTTTTTCATTATTACATATTCGAACAGTACTCATGAGATGCGGTAAAGAAATCTTCGATCGGGAAGTAACGAACTGATTTTTAATCTTAGAAAAGAGAGGGATTTATAAATATATATATATTTATATCACACATATATACGAATATACAGGGTGAGTTTTCTCCAGCTCCGAATGAGGGAGGGGCTTATCACTGACGATGTCCCGCCTTTTGCTTCATCTCACTGTCATGAAAAACTAATTCTTACGTTAAGCTGTCCAACAATACCTCACTTGACAAGGCTAAGTATCGACGGCTTAACGTAAGAGCTAGATTTTCATAACAGTGTGATGAAGTAAGAGGCGAGACATTGGCAGTGATAAGACCCTCCCTCATTCGGAGCCGGAGAAAACTCATCCTGTACGTGTGTATATGCGAGGCGTGCCATGTTGAGATAATTCAAATACATAGACTCTGAGGTTGGTTTTTGACCAGCAAGACTTACTCAATTTCGTTCTATAATCGTTGAAATTTTTGTCGTTATGAAAAAAAAAAGTCTATTTGTTTCATGATATTATAATACCTAAAGTTTATAGTAGGTATAAAAAGGTACGTAACCGGTACCCCCCTTTCGGTCATTACACCGAACACATTGTGTATGATAATTCTAAAATCCATGTGATCTTTATGGGACGTAAGAGGAAAAAAAATTTATTGATATGCATAGCTATTTCTCAAAGTCACTTAACTAGTTAATTATTTATTTTACCATGTGAGAAGGTGTCATTGGGTTCTTTTCGTTTCTTTCCTTTCATTCGATGCCAGGTAATAGTCGTAGAAGAAAATGGACAGATTAGGTACAATTTGCTTCCAATGATTGGACCAGATTTTTCCAGGTTTTTCATTATTCTAACTTTTTAGGTTTTTTTAGTTGGATTATTTCACTCTTGGTATCATTACTTTATATGCAATCGCAGGTGGATTCAGCTAGAATATATACATACACATATAATATAAATAATCTTATGGATTCTGACGTTCGTTTTGGTCAATAAGTAGGAGAAATAATACTTTTGAATGATATTTTTTCAACGAAAATAAAAGTATTTATATTATAACATTAATGAATTAATTGATCAACTAAATTCATTATTAAAATAAATATAAGTATATTACACCTAGCATGTACCTATATGATTATCCATTACATAGTGTATATTCGAATCTAGATCCATATAGATACAGATACAATTAAGAGTAACGAATCGAAAGACAAAGCTTAGGGATAAGGACAAAAAATCTAACTCAACAGTTTTTTTTTAGATTCTTTTATTAGTTCGTTATTTATCATTTTTAATAGCTTCTTTGCTTGGGAATTAATTTTTGACCACACCTATACTCATAGGTTTTGGGCTCAATTACACGTAATTTTAATTTTTCAAAACCGTGATCTAAACAGTTTTACATGTGTGATATGCATAGGCAGATAGAACGTTGTGATATCCGTATTTCTTTTTTGTTCTTTCGTTTGAAACGGGTTTTTTTTTAATGAGAAAGATAGCAGATAAAAAGAGAGGAACAGAACTTAACAGGGTAGATGCTGTGTGGCATCGCGTAGCAATTTAGAGGCTGTCATATTATGATTTACACATACATGTATATGTATAGATATATACACACTGTACATAATCCTTAAGTTATATTATATAAAAAAGCAAAGAAAGACGCAGCCGCATGCCTGGAAGGAAAGAAATTAGTGATTTTCGTGAACGTAAAAATATCGCTTCGAATCTTAGGGTGTAAATTTAAAAGTACGTTCTTTGAATGTAAAGTACAAGAAGAAAAAAAAAAATAACAAAGCCATGAATAATTGGAAGGAAAAGTAAAAAAAAAAAATCACTGCATGAATCACGGTTAGAAATTTTTTATTTTCTTTTTGCGAAACTTTTACTATTTCAAATCATCTTACATCTCACGGATAAGATGATAAGATTTACACGCATGACAAATTTAACAACTCTACAGGAATAATTAGGGAATAGGGGTGGAGATTGAAAATACGGAGCAAGAAGAAAAGGAATCAATAATAATAGTAACTAATGACAAAGAATAGAATCGGGTGGCAGTGGTCATAGTAATTAATCCTATTTGGGATTCCTTATCTTGACTACACGAATCAGGGCTGTGTAAATAATGTATCATGATTGAATTACAATCTGTATGTATAGTAATGTTCATTAATAGGTTCCCAGTTGCTCACTATTTCTTTGGAATTAAAACTTGAACGAGTTTCCTTCCTAATCAAATTTCATGTGACAATGACTAGCGACACAAGTGATAATGGAAACAAACGATACGTTGATCATTGACGCGTAAAATTTCTATACAAAGAAAAGTCGTTTCAGTCTTGATTCCAAAAAAATAATCACCGGGGACCAATAAATGAACAAGACTGTACGTATATATGTATACAATATATTTTTGAGTGAACATGTTACGGCCGAATGGTCTGTTGTGTGCTATAATGAAATGTGCATGCGTTAAAATTTAAGAGCATTTGTTTATCCATGGTAACATTTTGAGTGAGCACAACTACCAACGACAACTGTCAAACTTTTTGAGTTTACATTCATGACGGTTGGTCCATTGAACTCGAAGTGGGTTGGTTGCCCTGGCAAACAACTGTTCTCAGATTTTAACGCATGCGCATTACACTGTAGTAAACGATGGACTATTCGGCCGTTAGATAATCACTCTGTATATATGTATATGTATGTACCTGTCACGTAGATGGAAAGAGTAACGAAGTACGCTGGTGATTTGATTCAATATTATTATACACGTAATATTAATATACAATAACAATAAGTCAGCGGTATTTTTAATTAAATATATTATTATATACTTAGGTTGCTCTGTACCAAAAAAAAAAAAAAAATTGCCGCAACGAATCTCCGTTATATGCTATATAAACACATATACGTGTGTATTGTATATACATATATATGAAATATAAAAATAAGTAATAGAATGAATAAAATTTCACTACGACGATGTAATATCAGGTGATATAATAGATGGTATATCATAAGTTACGTTTATTATTGTTTTTCAGTTATTTTAGTTTGTTTGTTTGTTTTTTCTTTCAATATCGTCACAGTGAATTTTAATCCTTTTGCTTATTCATTTGCCGATGTTTATAAACTCTCTTCTTCCTACCATTTTTTTTTAACAATCCGATTCAATCTATGTAGATAATCCTGTATATAAGACGGTACAATCCTGCTCCTCTTAATTCACTCATTCGGTCCTCGTATCTTGTTACTTATAATACATATAGGTGCCGGTAATTGATACTTATAATTCGGTATACCCGCGTGCATAAGAGAATATACGTACTATTGTATCATACGTAGGTCTTCATTATCGGCAGGTGGTGAACATGACCGTTCGTCCGGCTCACATCCGGTATCCGCGTGCCTCAGAGAATGTGTGTGTGTGTGTATGATATCTGTACATAGTGTATGTGTGAATATTTGGTATATATATTACGTGTCCCTGTGCAGCACAAGTTGCCTTTTCACCTTTCTTTACGTATTTGAGTGTGTTAATATGTATGGTCGAATCCGCCAATTATGAGTACAGTGACCAGGTCCGAAAAATTCGATTTGCTTTCGTCGTTTTGGTATGTCATCATGTGAGCGGAGATATGAAGATTTTCATACCTCCGTACGCGTGATGAAATACCGGAATGGCGAGGGCAAATCGAATTTTTTGGACCTGGTCACTGTACTCATAATTGGCGGATTCAGCCGTATAGTATAATTCAGCCCATGCGCTCGTCGAAGTCACCGCGTGCAATACTTCGGCAATTTCAATTTTAATTCTATTCATTTGACAATAAGATTGAAAACATGGGGTAAAAGTTTATACTAATAATAATAATGATGATAATATAATATACATCGAAACAAGTCGATGATGATGATAACGATGATGATGACAGAACGAATTATTATCAACGAAAAGGAAGAGAGATAAATTAGAAAGAGGGAAGAACTGTAATGGAGGAGAATGAAGAGGAGTATGATTTTTTGTAAGTAAAAATGATTCTTTTTATTATACGTATAATCAGTTGATATTGTGTAAACAACTGTTTTATTTATCGTAGATTGTTGTTGTCATTGATGGGACGATAAGTGGAAACCCGTTATAGCCGCTGTCACACGCACAAGAGTCTCATCTCTAATCTTGTGCAGTGGCCAGCAGCTGCACTGGGAACCAGCAACAAATTGTGTTTTGTGTTGGGACCGAATTTTCAATTCAGTTCTTTCAGTCATTAGTAATTAACGAGGTGTAACGAGAAAATAAAGTAGAAGAAGAAGAAGAAGAAGAAGAAGAAGAGAAAAAAACAATACACTATGCTTAACCAGTGTATAATAACAATTAAGACACATATATATGTATATGTATGTATATTCCCATGCGTGACGAATTAATCATTTCAGTTATACCTACACAGCGAATCATACATACCGGTATCTAATTACTGGAATTACATGCCTGCTTCAATTCAATGAAGACTGAATATTATGTATATATATATAATTATATATATATCTGCTGATGGTTTGCCGGGATTCCGAATTATGCATAAGAATTCGCTTTTATTCGAAGGCATATATCCTCATATGCATATGTAGTACAGTACAATATATGCTTAGTACACGTTTCGTCGTTGCGTTGATTTTTAGAGTTTTCATGAAAAAGAGGAGAAAAGAAAAATACGAGACCAAATAATCAGTCATATTAATTGACCGGATCGTCGCTCGTTCAAATCCCTGAGAAAATGACTCATTTAATTTCATTATTTCTGTCTGTCTTTGTACATATTATGTGTATTATAATTGAATTAGATCGTTATCGAGTTGAAGTAATAATAATCGAATTACGACTGTTTTCGTTGTTTTATACAACGAAATATGGAATATAATCAATTCCTCTTTATAATTAAATGTAGCTACGTTGGAGGTGTTTAATTAGAATCGTTAATTTCTGAAGTTCCGTTCTTTTCCTATTTATTAATCATGTTAATTTTCTTTCTTCTTTTTCAAACACTCAAAAGTCGTATTATGTATTTTACTAATCGATGGAATCGTCGTCGTTCGGCCGCGATGAATTATGAAGTCACGATACGTCGCGATACGTTCTACACACGTAGTATAATACGTGTAAACTCCGTCTTACTCGTAGTTCTCTGCAAGTTTGAGGACGGTGCTTGACGTCTGTAATAGTATAATCTATACGTGTACCGACGACGTGTAGCATACATATTTACGCAGTAGAACAGAACTCGCAACTTGAGTTGCCCACTTTTATATGCAAAATTTATAACGTTCGATCCTTGCGACTCGTCGCTCGTCTACGGTGCGTTTATTATATCCACACGTTTCTGTCTTCAAAATGTATCCCTCTACACTTGCCTCTGTTATATTTTTTTTTTTATTTCTTTCTCCAACATTTATCTGTTTCCTTCTTTTCTTCTTTTTTGTTTGTTTTTTATACTTATCATATACTTCATATAGTCATTCATAATCTACCCTCTTATTTCGTTTTATTCAATTCCATCTATCGCTTTTTGGCGGTTCTGTATATTTTCTTTCATTCTTTCTTTCTTTCTTTCTTTTTTTCTCCCTTACATTTTTTTTTTTTCACAATACATATCCCAGGGTGTCCGTAGATTTTCAACAATCCAGTAGACACGTAATGAATGGAATTCAAGAGAAAGGGTAAAACTCACCGCGATTTGCTTTTGGTTATTTTTTTCATTCTTCTTTATCTTCTCTCTTTGTTTTCTCGAACGTTGACAGTACGCGAATTTAATTTGAAAAATAAAAAAAAAAATTCTTTGCCGTCTTTTCCGATCAATCGATCCTTCGCAATTCAATTGCTTCTTTGATTCGCTTTATTTTATTTTATTTTTTTTGTTACCATTTTCTGCAGTTCAATTGAGGGGAAAAGGAAAAAAAACAGAAAGAAATAAACATCGACACTCCACTTGACCAGAAATCGTGTATAATTCTGATTGTTATTGACAACTATAAAAACATACCTATAATACAATACAAATATCGCAAAACGTCACATGTAATGTATAATAACGCAAATTGTGTTCTTCCTTGTTTTTTTCATTCTCAAAATCGATGATTATAGTAATGCGTAATTATTTTACTTCGTTTCATTCGCGGTAATCATCATCATCATCGTCATTATTATTGTTATTATTATTATTATTTATTATTATTATTACGCAACTTTAAATCGCGACGTTGTAAAAGCAATTTTTCGTTATTATTATGGTTGATGTTATTAATATTATTCTAATCATTATTATGTGTGCAAATATAAACTATCGTCGTTCCTCTGCACCGTTCCGTCTGCACCAACTGAAGTGCCCGTGTCACACTACCCTTGTTTATATACTCAACCCCCACGTGGGTCACCTAATCCATTGGCCAATAGGACGGCTTCTTTGTCACGGACGAGCCAATAAGGGATTGGGGTTAAAGATCCAAGACACGTGTGATTACGTTGGAAATAAGGGCAAAACTTCTGGCTTTTTACACATCTATCCATGCATGTATATAGATTATACACGCACACACTTCAATATCACGTCTCACGCCACATTTCTATATCTACAATCATATATATTGTGCACTATTTACGTAGACGTAATCTAGGTCTGCCATGAATTTGCAACGTTTTAGTAAATTTTCTTATTTCACGTATCGTATAGTTTCTTATCAATTCGTTCCGAAATTCTAGAGTTATCGATGTTTCGTATTTTTTTTTCTTCCGTTTTTTTTTGTAATCTGCATGATGAATTCATGGAAAGAAAAAAAAATTATTAACTGTCCTTCTCGTTTGTTTGTTTTCTTGTACGTATTATATATATATATATATATATAAAAAAAAAAAAAAAAAACGAAAACATTAAGAATAAATGTCTTCTTTCATGTTAATTTTTTCGATCTTTACGCAGCTAAAGTGCAAAGTACCGTACCAAGCTTAGTTATTTTGTACAACTTTCCACTTTCCGCTGTAACGATTAGTGTGATTAATAATTTTTTTCCAATCGTTTTTCTTCTTCCAATCAGCGAGTACGCATGTAATAAATAGATGATTTAAGAACAATATCTTTCATCAGAGATTTCAATTTTCGAACAAGATTTCAATATTGAAGCGAATAATAACGAAAGTGCAGTTGAATGGAAAAAGAAAAAAAACAACAACCACAGACATTACAATATTAATAATAAATACTAACAACGATCGCGTTGTGAAAATTTGTGTAAAAAAACCAAAGAAAAACACATAAAACGGAAAGCAGTTAATAAATTGAACAAGATTCTATAGTCGGGAGGAAAATACGAGGGGCGATATGTGAGTAATGGAAAATTATAAAATGGATAGGCGGGAATAGCACGCGTATTATTATGGTATATTGTTATATAGTTATATAGTTATATAGTCATATAGTTATATCGTCGTAGCTGTAGGGGCGAGTAACTCTAGCCGAGTAAGCTTTCTCCGTGTATTTGAAGGTCTTCAGCTTAGCACCCCCCGAGCATTGGGCTTCGTTCTCTTCGGTATCTGGTGTATACTATAAGGTGTGTATTTAACAAGCGAAACGGAGGAAAGAGTGCCGCTGATCCGATCGGCCTTCTTCTTTCCTCTCTTTCCATCTTTTTCACTCCACAGGCTGACTCAATGCCTGTCGTCGTTACTTCCTTTTACTCCATTATTACACATTATTATTATTATTATTATTATTATTATTATTATTATTATTATTATTATTATTATTATTATTATTATTGTCATTATGTTGTTGTTGTTCGCCTTATTTCTCACCTCCGTGACAAATTTTTTTTCACCTCGTTACGTACTGTACACTATATACTTTTGTCGCATTCCGTTTGTTCAAATTCAAACGATTGATTGTTTGCTTGCATCTGGGAGAACAGAAAGGGGAAATAATTAGATATAGGGATAAACCGTTTATGGATGAGAAAACAACAGAACAAAAAGTAGAAAAATTGATTCATTAATTTTCCGTTGAATCAATTTTTTAATATCGAACCAAAAACATTACGTTATTGTCTAATAAATCGTTAATTAATGTTTAGTCGCGCTATATTTATTCATTCGTTGCGAGTAATAATAATAACAATAGTAATAATAATAATAATTTAACTGTGAATATTACAATATTCTGAAAAAAATTCATGTGTGGGTTTACAAAAAACGTGACAGTCGATTAATTAATCAGTCAACGAAGTTAGGTCACATAGTTGTTATTCTCCTTCTCCTCCTTCTTCTTCTTGTTCCTTTTGTTTTGTTCTTGATTGTTTTCCCTCTGCTTCGGTCGAGAGTTCCCAACGAATTCCGATCCTGAGTCTTGATAGATGATTATATAGATAACCACCTTAAGTTTATGTCATATTTCATATAGTAAATGTACAATGAAATAAGACAGAAACATAAGACGGCTAGACTATCTCATTTTGATCGTTGTATTGAATCCTCGAGGATGATGACGACAACGAATATGAAGACGAGAATAGTTCCTGGCAATATAACAAACCACATCTGAATTCAAATCTTAATTCATATACCTATAATTAACAGTACAGATAATGCTTCGTCAATTCGATGAACGAAATGATTTTATAATTAGATGGAATAAGTGAAACTTTGTTTTTGGTTTTAACTTGTTATAAGTACATTTTTTATTTTTGTTTTCATTTTTTATCATCCTCTTTGCTTCTACTCTGCGACCTCAGTACGCCAATGAACGTAACACCCGATGAAAATGTCACCCGATACAGTCTGCTCGTGTACACCATACACGTATATACACGCATATGTGTATGATATATATATATATATATATATATATATACGCGATAGCAACACGCGCTCTTTTTCGATACTAATACCGTATCAGATTGGTGTTGAATAACGAGAATGCATCCTGGTAAAGGAGAGAACAGAACGATGAAAATTCTCTCCCTGTCAATCTCTCAAAATTTTATGAGTTTTTTTTTTTTTATTTCGTCATTTTCTTACAGCGATAAAACAAGTGGTAGAAATTAATTTTTACATTTATACCGTGGATTTTCGATCTTACGTCACTTTATTTTTGCTCTGAGAATTCTACTTCTTCTTTATTAATTTTGTAATTTCGTTTTTTATTTTTCTCCTTAAAATTATTTCTCAACGTTACAATTAAATACTGCCAGATAATTATATTAAATATAATATTACTGCGCGAGAAAATTACTTTTTTGTAACTGCGCGTCCAGCATCGTGACTATTTTGCTGAAATCGAGGAATCTTATTATTACACCTGTTCCGATCCCTCATCTCGCGGCTGCAGGGACGTGTCGCCTCTCTCTCTCTCTTTCTCTCTCTCCACACACACACACTTGGGCCTGTACAGTCTTGCCTAGGGAAGCCTCAACTGTGCTCTCAACAAACTGGATTAATCCTAACCACCCCTGCGAAGCCCTTTTAGTCCCTCAATGGCGTCAATATCTCACATACATTTCATTTTCATACACAATTTTTATGTTTCTTGTTTTTTCTTTTTTTTTCTTCTTTCAATGTTTCATTCTCAATGTAGGACTTGTACTGCAGCTGTGCCGTTAAAAAAATTTGAAGAAACAAAAGAAAAAAAAATAAATAAAACGATTCAACGTTTTGCATTATTCCAGAAATTCTTTCAAACACACAAGAATTCACTTTTCCGTACAAGATTTTGATCTTGTTAATCGAGCATCCATCAAAATCTATTATTACCGTTTATATCATCGATTTGCAAAATTATTCATAAAAATTCATTACCGTAGTTATTTTTCTTTCGTTGTTAAATTTCCGTTCCCGATGTATGAATTTTCTTTTTTCTTTTCTCTCTCTTTCTTTCTTCTACGAATATCATACACAGTTATTACATAACAATCGTTATCTAATTATTAAGATTTTGATTTCCCGCACGGTGAGAGATATCGATCAATATACCACGGCAACAATCATTTTTATTATTAGAATTAAAGGGATGCAACAATTATAACGCCTGAGGTAATTGGAACAATCGCTTCTACAGAGGCTCCGCGTAAAATAATGCATGCGACTTCCAGTTGTGCAACCATACTTACACACCCCCATCCATATCTATGTGCAACGTCTTTGGATACAGTCCTCTATCATATGCACGCTTGTGGGGTGCGATGATGAATATGCAAGCGAGTGAGTCGCGCGAATTGGATGGATCGCGTGGCCAACGGCGAGTGGCGGCGACGTCGAGGCTGAAAAGCCTCCCTCAATAATGCATCCTCGACTATTTCCCCTCCAACATTGCATACTCTTACCTACGCTGCACCAGGGATACCTAGGCGAGCCTAGAAAACTTGTACCTTACCTGCAACTTCACCCTTATCGACCTGCCTCGATACGACAGATACGATACGATACGACTCCTCTGTCCCACCCTGTCGCTGCAGCTTTGAAAAGCAGCGGCTTTTTTCGCGTATTGCAGCTTTTTAAGGGTGGGGGTGAAAACTTGGAAGGGCAGTATTGCGAATGGACGATATATCGAAATTTTTGAACATGTGAGAATGAAATAACGAATTATGAATTGTTCGAAGTCTTGAGACACTGGTTAGTGGTTATTCTAATCAGCGATACTTTCGAAAATCAAGATTTCGAACAATTTAGCTTTCGTTACGTTATTCTCATATGTTTGAAATTTCGATATATTGGCTATTCGCAATATTGACTCTTCCATTCGCAACTTTGACCCCCACTCCTTTTTAACCCTTTCAGTCACAGTGGGATGCTCGGCGTTCGCCTAAAAAAATTTCATGTCCTAACCTTATCACTTTATCACACCACACACTTTATTTACAACTTCAAATGATTTTTGTTACTTAGTGCAACGTCAAAACCCCCCGAGTAACAAGTTTCGGTCAGAACCATTTTTTACTGGAGTTACTGGAGATACTAGATTTTTATAATTTTGATTCGAGTCCACGCGATTTTTTCAAACCTAGAATGCGATTTTTTCAAACCTAGAATTGATTAGACTTTGGCTTTGATCGATTTCGCATATTTCGAATTATTGAAATCACAAAATCGTGAATAATAAAGTATAAATGACCATATCTTCAGAATGGATGAACGAATTCGAATGAAAATTATTACCACATGATTTTTTCGGGCGCTTATCACGAATCTGAAGTTGGATTTATGAAATTTAAATTTGGCATATTCAATATACGGGAAAAATCTTTAAGAATTTAGATTTTTATGAAAATTGGTACTTGAAGGGTTTTTGGGACGCCGATCACGGGTTTGAGATTGGGCTTCTTAAGTTAGAATGAGATGATGGCATCATCATCATCATCATTATTATTATCATTATTATTTCATATCGAAACGATTTCTTTCTTTTTCCTTTCCATTCGAACCTTCAACAATGTTCCAACTTTGAACGCGGCTCCATCACTCCTCTGCAGCGTTTTTTTTACTAGTACTGCGGAGTTCTTCTTTTTTCTTTTCTTCTCTTAGACCGATTTTTCGCGCCTTTAGGATCTCTAGTTATTGCCCAGGAGCCAATTCAGACTTTGCTGGGGGTGTGAAAATGCAAAATAATTGAAAAACGGAAGGGTGTGAAAAAGTTGATGTTTCGGAAATGTAAATGACTTTTTTTTCTGTTGTTTTTTTTTTTTATTACAGAATTCTGAAACGTAGATGGCTGAAGTATAGAAAAGTCAATATGTGGGAAAGGAAACTTAGAATTCCGAAGATTCTATGTGCTTCGGATTTCTGTAATATTTTTGCTTCTCTATTTCTTGACTTTTCTGTATCGAGGTTTTCTGCATTTTAAAATTACGTGATGAAATAGATTTATCGTGTGTTTGAAAATTCGATGTCATGACCTTTGTATTTTATGACCTTTTCACATTTTTACCCGCACTACGTAAAATTTAAAGATTCTTACAGTCAGGATGGTAGAAATTTAACGTTTTTACCTGTGGGTTCAAATCACCTCTCATTGTCTGTATCGAATCTTTGCAAATTCGACTTATAGTTTTGATAATTTTACTTGTCGCTGTATTGGATTCCATGGCTTCTGTCATCGTGCTGTAATTGCCATTTCGAATTCGACATTTCTTAGATCCGCAAAACTTTCCAAAAGTTTGTACGTAATATTCCAACAAAAAAAAAAAAAAAACGACCGAAACAATTTGTCGTTGTAAATTTTTAAATTCAAACTTCAGTTTTGGTGCAGTCATTGATTCAAAATACAACCATGATTAAGATTCGAACGAATGCAGAATTCCTGAGAAAATTAGCGCGTCCATTTTTCTCTGACAATGAAACATAGTATAAATTTTCAACAATCTCGTTTTCCACTCGCTGCAGGCGATCGTCATTAAATTATTGACATAATAATTGGGCACTGAGAAACCGAGGATCGTTTTTTTTTTTTTTTTTATTCTTCCTTAATTGCACGATAAAATGAATTTATCTCTGTATCGAAATCGTGTCATACACGTTACGCAGGTGTGAAGGAGAGGGAAGAGAGAGCGAGAAAGAGGGAGAAGGGTGGCTCGATGACGTAGCAATGACGTCAGAGCCTGTTGGCCACGCTTGCGCGAGGGCAGTGAACTCTCGCAGCCTCGCCAACCCTTTTACTAACCGCCTCAAAAACATCCCCAAACGGTTAACGCTTTTCGGCACTAAAAATTCAGAACGAAAACAAAAGTTAAAATATTTGATTTTTTTTTTTTTTTTTTTTCATTTTACTCATATGAAATTTATTCCAAAATTTTGTAAATGTATACATATTACGGACACGAATTTAACTGTCCAAAAAGATTCTACGTTGTAGTTTAATCCCCGAATCCGAGGAATTCCACCCTTGAAATTATTCAAACCCTAGTTGCGACTACAGACAATTGAAACATATTGTTTTCATTTTTTTTTTTTCAAATTTTTCGTAACCTAAATTTTATATCAGTCTGATTGATCAATGTATATAATTTTTCAGTTTTTCATTGATCAAAATCAAACACTTGTTCATAAGTAAATAGTAACTAACTGCATGCAAATTACACCTGCGAATTATTCACCGATTGAATTTTATCGGATAAAAGATTTTTAAAAAGTGTTTACAACCATGTTTTGCCAGTAAGATTGGTTTTCTTTTTTTGTTCTGCTGTTATCATTTTACCCAATATGTACTTATCGATTTTTACCTCACTCTTCGTGTGACTATTCGCGAAAAATGTCACTGAAACAAAAGTAACGAAAATACCAACAAAAAAAAATTGATAACCAGTTGGATCCAGGATAAAATATATTTCAATACTCTTAAGCAGATTTTTATTTATAGATTCAAAAAACTATTCGATTGTTCGAATAAACTTAAATAGTTTTTACTAAAACTAAATAACCGAAATAATTATCTTGAATTCAAACACGTTTTCTTTTTTCCTCTTCAGTGCAGTCGGCACATATTGAAATACGCGTACAAATTTAAAAAAACAAAATAACAAAAAAAAAAAAGAAAAAAAAACAAATTCACTCTCACTTAAACTAAATTCAAACTCACAATCAGAGATTCAATCTCAAAACAAATAAACCCTTATTCCGAATCCTGCACCAATGTTTTCGATTGGGGTAGTTCACCGAGGGGTTTCGTTTGACGGGGGTGGTTCTATAAATAGAATCCTGCCTCTATATATAGAATATTCAGGTCAGTAGAGAGAGACAGAGAGAGGGAGAGAAACTCAGGACCGGCCCAAGGACGCTCGTATATAATGTCTTCGCCGTAAAATTCTTTGGTTTTTGTTCATCAATTGTTCGTTTTTTGCTTTCTTTCTTTTTTTTTTTACTATCGTCTCACCGTATCTTTTCCGTCTCATCGTTATAAAATTCTTCATATTTTCCATCGACAATTCTGTCCCTCCTCTTACTTCTTCCTCTTCTGCGCTTCTTCTCTTCTTCACGCAGGGCTATTTTCCTCGCAGAATATCGAAATATTCGAAATATTACTAATGGAGGGAAATAAAAACGCAACAAAACAAAACAAAGAGAATAAAAAAAAAAAAAAAGAAAAAAAAAGATGAAACCATGGTCGAAACAGTCGGAAAAGAATTGCAAAATTACCGTTCAAGTAGGATGAATTTGAAAAAGATGGAGAGAAAATCTAACAAAACAAAGAATCAAAAGTAGCGGAGGAGCCTCTGATCGATGAAAAAAATTTGTCGAAATCAACAAACTTTTTATTTAATCAATGTATATACTGTTCGATACGTACATACAAGTGAAATTATACGTGCTCATCTTGAATGCAAACATGTATGTGTACATACATATATGCATACAATACAATGCGCGTACCAAATACATTCATGTACAATATATATGTACTTGAGAAAAACTTTTGCCGGAATTTTCATTGATCTGAATCCCCGTCGAAAGGAAGGAAGGAAGGAAGGAAGGAAGGAAGGACGAAAGGAGGGGGTGGTGTTTAGGGGGGAAAATTAAGAGGGGCTGAGAGGGTATAGATAGGCTGTATACGGAGAAGGTGTATGTATACGCGTGTGTATACATATATAGGTATATATATAGCTATATTTAGGTTGACCTAGTTTCCCCCATGAACATGGTCGCGATATATATCACAGTACCCCATTGACCCAGGGCGGGTTGCTAAGCGACGTTGTCGTCGTCGTCGACGCCATAAAATCAGCCCCCCTCCCCATCCCCCATCCCCCCTTCCTCCTTGCTTGCATTTTCGAGTGGAACAGAATGGAGGGAGGTGAGGAAAAATGGCGGGGGAGGGGGAGGAATCTTCATTCCGACTTACCGAATCAATGCCAAACATATTTATGTATGTATGCGTATATACATGTAATACATGTGTGTGTGTATCTTGTAACGGGAGTTTAGTTTTCCGTGAAACTCACCGCTCAGCGCCAGCAGATAGGCAACCGATGTTGGGCGTTTCGTAATGCGACGTATTTAAATGCAACTTTGGTTGCCTGGCTCTTGGCGTTCGGCGATGTGTTTCACGGAAAACTAAACTTATCGGTATATGATCTTTATACATGTAATACATTCGATGACGTCTTTTAATCTTTCAAAAAATTTTGAAGAAACCACACGGAGAGGATGAGAGAAGCGAGACTGAGGAACAAACCGACGTTTTTATTCTTCAGTGTGTTTTTTGGTATTTAATCTCATTTTTCTTTCTTTTTCTAAGAATGATTTTGAAGTGAGCAGTATGGATAGTAGTATAAATCGATGTAAAATGTGAAAATATATATGGAAAGTCCTCGATCTTCATCGATCAAATCACTTCTATTTTATATTGTGTATATATTTTCTTTTCACTCACTTGTATTTGAAAATCAAATTATTTACACTATGAATCTGAATCAATCAAATGATATATATATATATATATATATATATATCATATATATATATATATATATATATATATATATATATATATATACATATTAAAAATTATACTATATTTGTCGAAATAATTTCTTATAGTTTTATTTAAATTTTCGGTCTAGGTGTACGTATAAGATATCTTTTCAACACGGCATGCAGTTTCGTGACATTACGGTGTGATTATGACAATTGATGCACTACGCAGGAATACTCGTATAATATACCCGTGATTTTCGTGTAATGGTGGTGTCGGTTCTTGGTTGGTTGACGTCTGCCGAAGTGGGGATAGAATGTGAATGACGCAAACGGCGAACTGGGTCACCGGGTTAGTCGGCTTGAACCTTCGTCGCCATCTTTCTCAATGGGGCGCCATCCATAGAAGCCTCCTCCAGGGTTGCATTCAGTAAAACAACCCCCATCCCACCCCTGGTCCCGACTATTCCCGCCCCAAAAAAATAAACATACACAGAAAAAAAAAACAAAAACAACAACAACATACCAACCAAACAAAATTTGTAAGTCAACGCGAGTACAATATTTTTATACGATTTTGATGTTGACGTTCATTACGCTGGTTCAAAGGAAGAATTTTCTACTTTTTTCTTACCCCTTCAAATATTAGGGTTTAATGGGAAAAAGATCCTCTCGAAAGATAGGCTTTTTTGCTCAAGTCTAACAGGTATCTTTTTAATTTTTATTTCCCATTCGCTTGAAATGGCAAAATTTTACTTTTCGTTGAAAGTTAAGATACTGGTAAACTATTCAGTATTTCTTAAATTCATGCATAGATCCTTGGAGTTGATTATTGAAGCTTTCCGAACCTCTATGATAAAGCTTAGTTTTCATCACTAGAACACGCATTACAGTTATCTGAAAATTATGGATTTTACCGAAACAGAAGAAATCGCTTATTTAAAAAATATTGCACGCTTTATCAGTATTTCAATTTTTTACGAAAAGTGAAATTTTCAGATCTTAAACGAATGGGAGATTAAAATTAAAAGACCTGTTGCACTTCAGCTAGAGAGAGCTCATCTTTCGAGAGGATATTTTTTTATTAAACACCATCATTTGTAGGGGGTCTGATACATAGTTAAGACGAAGAAAAAAAATCAGAAACGTCTGCAGTAATCCTGCCGCAATATTGTATTTAATTATAGGTCATATGATGCTATAAATACGAAATTAATCTAACACCTATTTTCACTTTTTACACAATTAAGTGTGTATTTGAAAAATGTGTGTGTGTGTGAAAAATTGCACGTTATACGAAATGAAACGGTAGATTTTTTCCGCGTAATTTTTTTACCCCTTACTTTACTGAAAGAAAAAAATGTTTTCTCAGAATTTGCGTAACGATGATGATTGTAGTATTGATTATAAGGAGGCTAATGGACCAAAAATCGATACCCTTTATTGATTTCGTCACGAGACAATCGAACATTGAATGTATGTAAAATAGTTATACTCGTACTTAGCTACGAAGATGTATTTGAAAATACAAAATTCTAAAAAACTACAATTATGAAGAAAAGCTTAAAAATGTCGATGCTTCTTTTCGAATCGTTTCGAAATGGTGAAAAATTTGGTAAATTCGTTCAGATTCATTCTACAATGACTCATCATTTTATTCCGAAAAGATTAATTGGACTGTTTTTCTCATTTCTTCAATCACGTTGGCATAGTTGAAAATCTAATTTCACAACATTGCGACGATATCAATTACGGTTTAAAAAATAGCAATATTAATTATTAATTATTAAAATTAACCACTGCAAAGAAAGAAGAAAATCTGCTTCGGTAATTTTGTAAAAAATAATATAAAAACTGGTTTCAAATCGATTCGAGACGAAGCATCGATATCCAAGCATTCCACTACCGAATTTTGAGTATATATTTTCTATTTCTATACTTTCGAAACGATCTCGAGATCTTAGCAGCTTAGAAAATGCAACAAATTGACAAATCATTCTGAACGTGCGACCATGCAATCTTCCATAATAAAATTGCGAAAAAGTATCGACTTTTTTCGATCGTTTCTCCCGAAGCTGGATCCACAGAAATCGCATTTCTCGGATCTATAACACGTACCGTATATACATCCATGTATTCGTCTATCCCGTGAAATCTCTGCTGGGATATCTCGCAGCCTTGGAAAACTGGGACTTTGAACCCGATTGCACCCTGTTGCAGGGGTGAAGGAAGGAAGCAAGGAACGAAGGAGGGTGAGAGGGAAAGAGGGTAGGGGTCGAACACAGAAGCGTCGTCCCGTGACGTCGGAGCTCGACTGGCCAATAAGGCCTCGCGGCTCTACTGACGTCACTGCATTTCGATCCCCCTCCCCCTCCCCTTTCGTCGCCAACGTGACGCGGAATTATCCGCAAGGGGGTTTGGGGGTAGGAGCAGGGAACCGGAAGCCTCGAAGGACGGGACAAGTTGACCCAGTTCGTCGAAAACGGACCCCATGCACGTTAATATTTTCCATAAGGCCCCAAATTGCAATTTTTTACTAAACTAGGAGCGTTTTTTTCTCTCTTTCCTTGATTCTCTATCTAATTATCGATTGTTCGAGTATTTGTTTTAAATTTTTGTCAAGTTTGAGATATTTTATCCATTCTCTTTCTTCTTTTTATTCATGAAAAAAAAAAAAAAAAAAAAAAATTGGAACTTCTTTTTTTCATTCACACTTTGGGGAAATAAACGGAGATTTGTTGCGATCGAATTTTTTTATGTTTTGCATTGTTACACTATAGTACATCTTTCTTTGAAGAAATTGATTGAAGTGATAATGTGACGTGTTTTTTTCTTTTTCTTTTGTTCTTTGCATCGTTTTTCTTTGTTCGCAAGGAAGCTAAATTTATTTTGCAACATATAATAGTGGATTCAGCAGTGGCATGAATTGCGTTTTTTTTCCACGGATTTTATTAAAGGTATTTTTTTCTTATCATTTTCTTTCATTCGTTGCTTCGCAATTTCGCTAGTATTTATCTCTGTGGTATAACATTATTCTGTTCATTCAGATTTCACCTCGCTTTCTTCCTTTCTTTTATACTCATCTTCTCAATGTTACATATTGTTGTTATCTTCTTTATTTTTTTTTTGTCTCATTCCGGTATTTTTGTTTTAATAATTCTTTGAAAAAGGTATAAAGTATAACAAAACATAAGCAAACTGTTCCTAGAAGCTAAAAATCTATCGACCAATCAATGATTCAATCACTCAATCTGCAGTAAAAATTTTTTTCGGCAAAAAGAAAAAAAAACAAAAAAAAAAAAAAAACAACAAAAAACTAAAAATTGGGCCAGCTTCTGTGGGTATTACTTTTACTTTCCTCCAGGCAGACAGACATCGTAATAAACCCGTTGAACTTTCACGGCGTGGGCGTCGGTCGAGACTTCCGAATGCGAGAGAATATTTGCGTGGGCGTGTATTTGGGTGCTTGATTTTGACCCCCTTAGATCCACGTGTTTTTGCCTCGCAACGTTCGAAAAAGTTCAGAGCATACCTTCTCGTTGTAATGATTGTTATAACGTTTTATGGGATTTTCTCCGCAACAAAATCAACGTCAGAAACTCGGTGCAAGGAAGAAGATTAGAAATTTTTTTTTCTCATCCCTGCCGAAATCATATTGCAAATTACGTGACTCGGGATAAAATTTGGTGTTCCGAAAAATGGACTTCCTCTACGTTTTTTTTATACAAATTTTTTTTCTTCCGATCACTCAAACCATCTTGCAGCCTTCGTACGCGTATTCTGTTTCTGCAGATGATGTTTGAGATCAAAATACGTGACACAAAGTGAAACTTAATTTAGGATAAAGCGACTTCCTCTGCAAACTTACGTTGGTAATGAAAGTCGGTTGAATAATTCACAAGATGATCGGTGATCTGCGGATGATGAACTCGATTACAAATTACCACCAATTTTTCCTTCACCTCTATATGCACGGGGTTGAATTGGATTTCTATTTAATTATTATAATCAATGAAATACTCGGTCGTCGTATTTTTTCTTTTTTCTCTTCCTTTTTTATCACATACGAATATTGCCAACTTCCGAACGAGGTTAGTCCGACACAAACAAATAGAAAATACAAAGGAATTTGTAAAACTTTCAAATCCTCCCCTTTGAAATCGTCGCGAAATCACTCCCGGTACTTTGATCCAATATTCCGTATTTACCGAACGGACAGGATCCTCCTCGATGATCCCCGTTTCCGAAGGAATCCGTTCCGGGCGCGCAGTGGTAGAGGAGTAACTGCAGTCCGGCGGAGTCTGACATAACTCGAACAGCTTCTACTTGGCCGGAGCCTTCGCGGGTTGAATGGAGCCGGCCGCGGATTGGCTCTCGCGGGAATGACGTCACTGCATTGATTGTTCCCCGCGCGCCACACCACGTGGCCTCGTCGAAGTGGTTCGGGCCTTCGGTGTGTCTGTGCTGGGAGCTCCCCCCCCCCCCCCCCCCCCCCCCCTTACAGACACACATTGGGGCCCAAATTATTCTGCATTAGCTATCATTCGATTTTGAGTTTTTTTTTTCAGTTACTTTTCGTCAACGATTATAACTGTCTTGGCGAATTTTGTATTTAATGAAATTGATCCGGTTTTTATTTGCTTTTTTTTTTGTTCATTCATTAGTTGATTTGTTCATTCATTCATTTGATTATTTATATACTCATTCATTCGTTCGTTCATTCCATGTAACATTCACTCATTGTTCATTCATTTCTTTATCGATCAATCATTCATTCGGTTGTTTATTTGTTCGTTCATTTTATTCTTTTTTTATTGTTTCGGTCATTTCAATCGCCATTCATCCCATTCATTCAGTCAATTATTTGTTCATACGTTCATATGATTATTCATTTAATTATTCATTCGTTGATTAATTTGTTTCTTATTATTATTCGTTTTTTAATTCATTCATTCTTCATTTATACATTCATCATTTATCTGTTCATCATTGATTCAATCAATCGTATGTTCGTTCATTTATGTCGTTTTTATTGGTCAATCAATCAATTGATTCGTTTCTTTTTCATTCATCTTCCGTTCATTCATACATTCATTTTTTCGTTCATTCATTCATTCATTCATTCGCTCATTTAGTTATTTATTTTTTCAATTCATGTCATTTGTTATCAATTAATCAATTAGTTTGGTCTTTTTTTATTCATTGGGCTCTATCGTTTATTCATTCGTTCATTAGTCTCGTTTTCATTCATTCATCCGTTCATTCGTTTGCGTGAATCTTGATTCGGAAAATAACCGTTTAAGTTATGACGACCCGAGCGTTGACTCTGACTACTTAAAAATCATTCCTCCTGCGCCGCATTGACGAGTAGCTAACGCATGCGGAACCTTGCTTCGTATTTTTTTGTCTTCTTTCCAAGATTTATAGTAGTTTTGATAACTGCAGTAACGAATGTAATAAATTGTCCGTAAAATTTGTAAAACGAGAAAAAGAACGAAAGCTAACAAAAAAATTTGTTTCCAGTCATCCTTGATTAAGATCGATTTTACAAATTAAAATGAATCCGACTTTCGGTTATAGTGTCACATTAACATATAAACGCAATTATTAATAGCAAACGTGGCCTGCAGGTAGCAAAAAGAAGAAAAAAGAAAAAAAGAAAACTGAACGAGGATAAATTCTTTTACACAAATAACAACATAATAATGTTTCATCATTCATTCTAACGTAGATAAATTTGAAATTTGTAAGATATAGCAACGCACGTAAAACGATGATACTGAAAATGCTGGTCCACGTAAAATGTAACGTCGCGTAAACGCGTTATCGAGTCCTGGGAGTGAGCGGGAGGCTGCGGGGCTCCCAGGAACGTCGAGAGAGCGAGGAAGAGGAATGCATTGCAGGCTGCAGCTGCAGGTCGATGCACCCCGACGGTTCCGGTTCGTCGTCCATTCCCCGATGACGTCATGCATCCGCGTCCGCGACTCGCTCTACGTATCTACATGCATACATAGATTATACATCTATACCTACACAAACATACTTTTCCACATACACAGGCACAGAGACACGGGTCCAATTGCCGCAATGGGTAACCCCCGTATGCAGTTCTATTTGCCGTTGGTTGGATAGGTCGGGGGTGAAATTATACAAAACTGGGTCGTCCACGAATTATTCTACATGTGAGTGTGTATATGTATATTGTTATAATACACAACGCTTATCGATTTCATTTGACGCGAATATAACGTATATATTAACGTATCGTTATTTTATTTTTATCACTACGCTAATTAACATTATTCGACATTAATTATCGTCTACTTTATTATTTTTGTTATTATTATATTTTTTCGCTGTCGTTGTAACATTTTTCGATTTCCAGTTTAAACAGTATAAATTTCGCTTCATCTTAACATCATCATCATTCTCATTATTTTTGCAATTTCTTTCGTTTTTTCTTGAAAATCGACAATTTAACAGCGCGAAATTTCGTGAAGACCGTCAAAATTTTTTTTAACAACGAAATATCACGCAATTCAAAACTTGGTGACTATTTTTAATTCTGCATCGATTTGCGCACATATTTGTAATTTCTTATCACCGTCCTCCTACCTTTTTCTCCTGCGTTCGGAATAGAGGCAGAGGGGGATGGTGGTGGAGACGGAAGAGGTAGGAAGTAGGTCAGTGGAGCTCCATTCACATTACCGCCATCGCTGCCGCCTGCACCACCATTCATGAGATCTGCCAACGAAACCCATTCCGCATCCCGGCCAGGCGGTTCATTATGATGTCCTCGGCTTTCTCTGTCTGACGAATATTTATTATTTTTATTTATTCATTTATTTATTTATTTATTTATTTATTTGTTTTTTACGACGGGTTGAGGAAGTGAAAACAAATTTGCTCGGAATGTTAAATTCTTAGGAATATAAAATTTTTTCAGAGAGTTGAATTAAATAGAAAAGTTGTAACGTTGTATTAAGTGGTAACGTTTTATAGGATTGTAAGAATTTTTACATTTTTACGGTTTCATGTTTTGACTTACTGTAATTTGATTTGTTTATATTTTTACTCCTCTACGTGGCAAGTTTTTACGTTCCGATATTCTGTGAAATATACTTGCCGCATTTTCCGACAATCGATATCGTCATATTTATATTTACATATTTACTAATAATCCTACATGTTTTCAACTCCTGAATCCGTCATTATCACCTTTCCGTATTAAAGATGATAAAATTCATGCGTGCAGACTAAACACAAGAAACTGATAAAAATTATTCAAGATTATCTGATTCATATCTTTAAACTATTTTCTAACCCCATTCAGTGATTTTTGCTTCAACGTTTTGATTTGTTTCGGAGTTTTTTGCCCTCCATTTTTCCTCAAAATTTTACCCGATTATTCAAATTCTAGCTTTACGACAATTCTACAGTCAGACTACTTCGACAGTTTTTACAGTCAATCGTTTTGAAAATTGATTAGAGATTAATTAATATATATAATCCAAGCAATGTGAAGAAAGAAAAATTTGTATTAATTTTTTGGATCTAGGATTATCCGCGTCGTGCAGGAATTATTTGTTTCTTCCCTGCCCTCGTTTTCTATTCTTTATTCTGTTTTCTCTAAATTCTCGTCGGGGCAACGAAGGGGTGGAATTCAAACGACGAAGCCCAGACGCGCGACGCTGTTGGCTGACCCAATTTCGCCCGGGCAATGACGTCGCCAGTGACGTCACGGGGTGAGAACTCGGTCGCCAGGTCGAAACACGGTTGGTACCCGATTCTGTCAAACGGCGAACCTTCGATTTTACCTATTTCGTTATGTCACTTTTTTCGCCTTTTTTATGCGCCTTCGTTAACCCGCGATCATCATGTCGGGATTTTTTTTTTTTCGTTTCAAAGGATCGAGGAATGAATTTTTATCTCGAACATTGATGAATTTCGTTTACAAATACGATGATTCCTGATTCGATTTACAATTTTGGCTGAATTTTATTATTGTTTTTTCAAATCTACAGAATAATCAACAGTAATTTGATTTTTCGTTTATTACCGTGATCGTAAGTTTTTCATTTTCTGAGATACTCAAAGTGCGACTTAGTATAGGCGAGATAAATCGATACGAATTATTGCATTGATAAAAGTGTTGGATAAACAGCATTTTGAACAACAACAAACTTTCCCTAAACACCGTGTTTTTTTTTTTTTATTGTTTTTTCTTCTGGTTCTGTTAAAAAATTGATTTCTGGGTTGACGAAATTGCAACATTTTCGAATTATTGTTATCTATAAAAGTGTCATGTGGATAACAATTTTGAAAAAAAATAGCTGCGAACACCATATTTTTTAAAATAGCTTTTTGCGATTTTTTTAAAAACATTAATTTTCTTGACCGATGAAACTGAAATTTTACTTGCATGAAGCATTTATCAAAGGTTCGTTGTAAAAATACAGAGAACAAAGAAACCAAAACTCTAAATCTGCATCGATTAAATTCTTTCAAATCGACAAAATAATCTCGATTCTAATTTCAGAACAGATAGAAAATAAAACGTTTCCAGTCATCCGCATGATCCATAGACTATGATAATTTGCAAGAGATTTAGTTTTTTCGTAAATATCAATCAGAATTTAGAATACATACATGTATTGTATATATATAATCAATCAATCGCAGGTTGATGTGTGTGTGTGTGTGTAAATATTGTTAAATAAATTTTATATATAAATTGATCTGTCATTGACGCACAATAAAAATGGCTGTGCACAATCAATAAGCGATTATCAGCGATAATAATTATTAGACTGACGTAGTTTCCCAAAACTGAGGGCAAAAAAATTTGTAAAAGATAACAGCTGAGTCGATTCAGCCCGTCAAATTATACCCTGAATGCATATGACGCATATATTGATAATAACCACTCCTTGTCTGTGATAATAATAACAATAACAATAACAACAATGTTAATAATAACATATGGATAATATCGACATAATTTTCCTCTGTAAGTTACATTACTCCGGAAGGTACATTCTAAACACATCTACAGAGATTCTATTTTTAGAATGTGGGTCACCCATAAACCCCGAGGTCGTCCCGTGACGTCACGGGACTGTTTCCCTGGCAACCGGGACGCCGGGTCATCCACCGGAACGCCCTATAAACGCGTCCCCCGTATTTTGCAAAAAATTTTGTCCTGATTTTAGAATTTTTCTTTTTATTATATATTTCAAAGTCCTTGCCATTCTGTTAATTATTTTCTAAGATTGTCATCTTTTTCGTTTCTTATTAAACTTTTTTTTTGTATTCGATTCTTGTAATTGTTTGTTCAATTTTTCGAATCGATCGAACCGTCACACGCAGGATTTTTGCGCAAATTGTTGCTAAAATTTGACGAATTCCGAAGAAATCTAGAAACGATTTTGAAACTGTTGCAAATCTTGATTTATTTATAATTTTATTTTTCTTAGATAAACGCGAACGACAATCTTGACGATGATTGTAATAATCCAAATTCACAGCAATAAAACATACCTAAAAATCACTAAACTTATAGTTTTCTTCATCATCGAGATGATATATAAAATCACAATAAAAAACTTGCATCAAATTTACAAGAATCTGCTATAGATTGTACCTATGCATAAGATAACCTATATTTGCGAAGTAAAAATCTTTCGAAAAGCTCGACTTTCGTACGGTTTCGCTTTGCACAGTCGGTAATGTCGGTTACCTTCATGTATCGATAATTCTGTTTTTTCCGTCTTTTTCAGGGCCCCTACGTCAAAGATTCAATTTTACTTGACAAAAACTCAAAAGCGAGCTTTTCCTGAATATTTTATCCATTTGTTATTACGCAATTTCATTGTTCTATATTTATAATTCTATGCTGCATTTACCATGTTAGAATTTCTCTTATCGACCGTGTCCGTAACGACCGGTCGGTTAATTCCTCACCGTTGTTTCGAGCTTGCGAAAGCTTTCTTGCCAACTTGGCTCCGTGGGTCCAAGCTTTTCCCCTTGACATTCGTAGATCGCGCTGCGTTTCAAAAGCTTTCAGAAATTTTGGTGCAGGAAGCTTGCATTTCGCAAAAAATATACTCACAGCTCTCAGCGTATATTAAATTGTGCCCCGAATTTGCAAAATTTTTAATACACATTCTGCCATCTGTATAAACTTATGAAAAAATTAGAAATAAATTAGAAATATTGAAACTTGAGCTATTGAAAGTAGGTAGACTTTGATGAACGTTGATATTTTGCATTACATAATAATCTCTGTGATAAATGAAGAATGGCATTTACTTTTTTTAAATAGTATTATATAACAATACGATAAATGCTTTTTATTAGCTAACTAATTAGTTACTATTGTCATTATTATTATTATTATGGAAGTGGTGTTGAGAGTTCAAATTTTTCATGCCAACTTTACAGCTTATTTCAGGTTCAGCTCCGTTTCGATTTTGCTTTCTACTTATTTATTCGCTCATTTCTTTCTTCTATCTTCATCTTCTTCTTCTCCCTTTTGCCAATTTTCTTAATTTAACGCAGCTACTATTCCCTGTCGCATCGTAAAGCCGCAGTTAGTTATTCGATATGGAACTCGTCCGATACACAAACCCGTACATAAACGCGGAACGGTTATATAAATAAACCCAGCAGATTTGAAATTCTATAACCTGCATCAGGCGGTGCAAATACCTGCCTTTAATCACTTATCACCGATGAAAAACCCAAAATTTTATTTCGCCCAAAACCTTAACAACTTTACTGCAAAAATCCGGTTTAATCCTAGACCAAAGTATTGAAATTTTCACCACAAAAAAGGATGACCAAAAAATGAAACCAAAGACGAATTCCACGATTTTGCATTTTAAAATATTCTGTTTACACCAGATTTAATCCAGGGTTGAAAAATAAAAAATCGAACAGTGTTACAAAATATTTCCGTAGCGAAACTGAAAAGGGAAAGGAAAAACAAAAAAAAAAAAAAAAAAAAAAAAAATGGCTCAAAATTTTTGGTGAATTTTCCATGCTGTTGTGTCTCTGAACGTGTGTGTGTGTGTGTGTGTGTGTGTGAGTAGAGCGAAAGACGGAGAGAAGATCCGTTTTCAGTCGGGTTTTCTGATATTTTTGGACCCGTTAGCAGCATCAGCAGCATCAGCGGCATCATCTCGACTCGTTCTAAAAATTGTCGACCAATCGTCTTTCGGTCACGTGACCCGGTTTAGCAGAGGCGGCGTCCCGCCGAACCCCCGGCTAAAAGCACCGATTCCCATCACAGTCAGCTGCCGAAACTCCGGTTGACTAGTCACCGTCCCAGTTGTTCGCTTCTCAGGTAAGGATCGAATCTCATTTCAAGGGGGAAAAGAAAGAGGAAAATAAACGATCTAATCGGCGATCTTTTAATAAGGAATCGGTATGTAAAAAAAAATTACGGCAAATTAGTTATAACGATAATAAAGACAACAAGGAATAATAATAATAATAATAATAATGATAATAAAAATAATAGTAACGATCTATAAATCCCCTTTATCAATGTATCGACGTTATGATTTACACTGAAACTCGTTCATCGTATGCATATGTTTAACGTCAAAGTGTGAGAAGTGCGCGATTTTCGGATACTTGTTTGGTTTAACTATGTATTGCGTATTTTGTTTGAAGGGTTTAACAAGGAAAAAAAATTCATGTATAGTTTTTACTTACTTGTATTATAAATATTATATGTATATAAGGTGACGATATTTGTGATTTGGTATAACGATGGAAACTAAGGGAAATGAAATCTGTGCGAAAGGCGAAAAAAAAAACGTGCAGTGGTGCAATTAGTTTTGCAATTTATTTCCATGATAAAGAATGATTATTAATAAATTAATATGAAAATTCAATAGTCAATTCTAAACTATTTCACAGCATTTTCTTCTTCTCTTTCAAATATTTTTTTAATTGTTCTGATTCTTTTTGCTTCAGCAAAGTGCTTTCATAATTAAATCGTGGTAAATAACAACAAAGTTATTACATTTTATAAAACTTTTATCCCTTCGTTGAATCAGTCTTCCATACACGAACATATATGTATGCATAGATGATCTAATATAAAGTTTTCTATATACATCAATTAAATTTTAGGGAGAAAAAATGTTCTCTTTCATTAGTTATATTTCGATTAATAATTCAAGAAATATTCTCTGTTTATTGTTTTTTTTTCCTGCTACGAATCTCTTAACAAGAAATGTCTTTTTTTTATATTTCATTGGCTTATGAAAATTTGAATTCCATGCATAACCGAGGCGAATGATAAAAACCATGAAAATTAATTGAAAAATAAGTGATTCGAAAAACGAGTCAACATGCGAAAAATCGCCGCCTCGTGAATATCGGCTTTCGAAAATGTGCTGCTGCGATAAAATGACTCGGAATGGACCGACGCTGTTTAGATTCTAAACTTAGCCGCGAGCGATCCAATCCAACGGGGATTGTGTTATAGCCGGTGGTTTAAAAAAAGACTAGAAATTTGCCGAAGCCTAAGAAAAAAAAAAAAAAAACCAACAAAAAACGTTGATTCAGATTGAAAAAATCAACTGATATCAATTACTTCAACGTTGTACGAAAGCTTTCCTAATTCATTATTCATTTTACGTTCTGAAAATTTGGGAAAAATAAAAAAAATATTTCCAAATCAGAGTTTGATATATATATATATTTTTTTTTATATGTAAAAGAAATTTTTTTTATAGGTTTCTAAAATTGTTTGCAATCTAGCCGCCGATGCGAAATCGAATATTAACGATGTTTTATAAAAAAAAAAAAAAAAATTTCCCCCATTTTTGGGAGGGCGTAGTCCTCTCGTCTTGACGTACGCGCACGACGTCGACGATGCCGCTGGTAGCCAAATTTGGCTCGCGTTGCGGCGTCGCGACGCCCGAAGGTGCAAGAAGAGAGGCAGAAGCAGGGCGTCTATTTCCGAACCACCGACACATTACACCGCGACGATCGGCCCGAGTTACGCTTTTAAAGCACCCTCCATGCCTCTCTGCGATATGCATACATGCGCACATACTCTGTGTGTGTGTGTGTGTGTGTGTGTTGAAACACGTATTTTATAATGTATGTACACAAGTAGTTATGGCTGGAAACAGGTTTTGATTTTTAGCATCGACCTCAATTTTATTGGTGCAACAATTGTTACGGAATCTGACGATTGCATTTGGCCAATTAATTCAAGTAGAATATGGCCATCAAATATCGCTGCGAAATTAACTTCTTCGCTTTTTTTTTTTTTTTTTTTTTTTTTACACTATAGTTTTAAATCTTGATTTTCGTTTTTTACTGTTTTCTCGAGATATACCGCATATTAAATAATTGTCAAGTACACGAAAGAATTCTCTGACAAATCGATTAAAAATGCAAATTTTGAAGAGAGAAAAAAAAAAAAAAAAAACAATTTCTGAACCATGTTCAAAATGTCTGAAAATCGTCCAAAAACTGTTTCTTTACTCAGATGAACGCATTTTGAGTCGATATTTTCATTTTAAAGTGAACGGACTAAATAACAAGTTTTAGTTTATGTTACCATAATTTTGTACAGCAAAAATTTCTGCTCCGACAAATTTCAACGTTTTCATTCTATTCTTGGCTTTGAAAAATGGAATGTCTTTGAATACAGAAAAGAAAGATAATACGACAATTTTGTTATATTTGATCTACACGTTTGGTAAGGTTAATAAATCCTTTCTCAGCATGTGCGTAGAGAAAAAGTCGAAGAAAATATAAAAACGAAACGAAAGCAAAACAAAAATAACCGCAAGATTCTTCTATTGTTTGCAATTATTAAAATTTTTATCAATTGTAAGAAAAATTTCATTACTTGCCGAAGAGAATAAAAAAAAAAGTATTCTTCATCTACTCGTGTCTTCTTTTTCTTTACAAATATACTCAGTTTTTGACAAATTTCATCATGATCGGTATAGTTCAGAAATGCGGGGAATAAAAAATGGCGTAAAATCTGTTTATTCATTGATTTTTGCTTCCTTGTTGCCAATTTGTGGTTTCATTTTTCAGGTAGACGTTAATTAACACCAACAAATATCATCATGGCTGACGATGAGGTTAGGTAAGTATCGCTGGACAATCACACCGATAATATTTCAAAATTTTTTCTTCTCCACTCATCGATCGATCAAGATCTCTAATTACATGCTTTTTCTGTTACATGTGCGTTACGCATTACACAATGCGTCTCTGAACGCAAACCCCGATCTGCCACTCCGTGATTCTTCATCCGACGTTGGGACTCGAATTTTCATTTTTCCTGGCCGATTTTTATTCGATTTTTACCATTTTTTTCAATACTCGCAATCGACTTCATCCTCTTCCGCGCCTTTGATTCGGGTCGAACAGTATACTTCCGCTATATGAAAGGTAAATGCTTTTTAACCCTGAGTGTGTCTTTTGCCCCCCCGCCCAATCAACCCCAATTGACAACGGTTTTGTTACTATTAGAAGTTATCGTAGTGCCCCCAAAACCATTCACGTATATAATTACATTCACATTGTTACACGTACATGTGAAAAATTGATACCGAATTTTTTACCCCGCGTTGAAAGTTTTTAGGGGAAGGGGTGGGTAAAACGGGGTGCCCTAAAAATTTCACAGAAAAGTTTTCTTTTTCAAACTATCTTTTGAATAATCAAAAATGAATTCTATAAACATTATTCAGCATTATTTTAAATTTTCATGGACTGCAAAGAAAAAAAAAAAATTCTCCTGACATCTGAAAATCATTTTTATTTTCTTTGATTACAATAAGAAAAAAAAAAAAAGTTTTAGCTTATTTGAGTCCTCGAAAACTAAGTATTTCCTCAAGAACTCCGTTTTGCCTCCCCCTCCCCTATTAGAGAAAGATAAAAAAAAATTTATGCTTCGCATGAGCCGGGAGAAAGTCTATCAAATCGTTGAACAAGCCTTATTCACTTTTCGATAAGGGGGTAAAAATTCGGTTACCATAATTTTTATCCGATTTTCGTTTTGTTTAAAAACTTTTTCTCCACACCTCTTTACTTATACAATGTATTTCTTATTGATTTATATCCACTTCTCTTTTCGTCTTATACATATAATTTTCTTTCAATATCTTTTCTACTTTCTATTCTTTTTTCTTCTTTCATTCGGTCTGACTTCTAATCGTCTATAAAATCAACTATTTAGTTTATTTTTCTACACGCAATTTTACTTTGTTTATAAATCGTGATTCATTTTCCCACATTTTTAGCTGAGATTTTTTGTAAAAAAATTTTCCACTAAACGATGTATTCTTATTTTTATTCCCTATTTTTTTTTCTTACAAACTATTTTACGTTACTTCAATCTTCAAAATTAAATACTTTAGTTACTATAGCAATATTAAATAAATATCTTTTTCATCTTTCTGCATTTCAATTTTTACTTTTCTTTCTTTTTTTCATCTTCTTCACATTTAACGTATCGAAATATACATTTTTTCTCGCACCTTCGTACACTTTTTTATTACACCTCTGTTTTTATTGATACATTTTTAATTTCAGTATGATTTATCACTCGTCCAATGCACCACACTCTGTACATATCTATGTAAACATTGTACATACATTCTGTTCTGTCAACACTACCATGGTTTTAATTTTTTTTCTTCTCTCTTTTTTTCGTCTTCATTTGACACCGTATTTTTCTTTTTCCATTTATTTCGTTTTTTCTTTCGTCTTTGCTCCTTTCTTACTTTCATTATTACAAAAATAATCACTCACTCAAATTGTTCTCCCTTTACATAAATTACTGTCTTCCATCCCTTTGTATATATACATCATATACAGCTCTGTGAAGCTCAACGAATATGAAATACCAAAAACCAAACCAAAAATTTTATGAAAAAAATGTAATACACCGTAGTGATTGTGTGATTTTGGTAAATAAAAATGACAATAAACCTCAGGAATTTTTACTAAAAAAAAACAACAACAACAACAACAAGAACAACTACAACAACACAGTGGCGAGTATCGCACGGTAAAACACAAACACATACACACACACACACTTATATATATATATATATATGTACATTAAACGTGTATATATATATACATACACATACCGCATGCTAAGTGTCGTTTTTGAATCCCGCTTTTAACGTTTTTTTCTGCCAATCGATCCTTCGTCGCATGATTATGTAATTAATTGTAAACATAATTTTTAGATTTTCTATTACAACGTTTCCCCAGATTCCCAAAATTGTTGTTTGAAAAAATAATTATTGTTTAAGATTTTGCTATCGGCTTTGAAAAATCAGATCTTTAAAATCTTTCGTTATATAAAAGTAGTAAAAAATGGATGAATAAAAATGATATCGAAATTGAAATCTTAATTCTGTTTCGTTAAATATTTGGAAATTCACAATTTCTTTTCTTTGAAAATCAATTTTCTATTTTAAAACGCAGCAGTTTAAAGCAATGAAAAATAATTGGATGAAAAAAAAGAACTAAAATTTTCTTACATAAATATTTTGATGTACATACTTAATGTTTGCTAAAAAAAAAAATATGTATCTGCTATCTCTGCAGCATATAATTGCATAATGTATATATAATATGTATGTACATATATTAGACTATACGAAAAAAATGGACTATTTTTTCTTTCAAAATTCAAGTTGAAAATATTGTTTGAAATTATGAAAAAAAAAATTGTGTCCAAGCTTCAGTTCTTAATATGCATATTAATATTTAGAGGCGCCTCAGCGCGATTTTCTATTTCCTATTTAAATAACAAGAGTAATTTTTTTTTTTTTTTACTTTGGAATTTTATAACTCGTCAACGTATTAATGTACTGATCAGACCATGAATTATTTTTGTAGAGAGTTGAACGCTTTACAAAAAAGGTCTTTTATCATTTTATGATAAATCTATTCTTTCAAAAATTAGTTGAGGTCCTTTGTTGAGCTTTGATTTTAAATGACTTTTGAAAGAGGAGATTTATCATAAAATGATAACAGACCTTTTTTTGTAGAAAATTCATTTATCTACAAAAATACGTTCTGTTCTTATCAGTCCACTAATGCGTTGACCAGTTATAAAATTCTAATTAAAAAAAAAAAAAAATTTACATGTCGCTTAGATGGAGAATGGAAAATCGCGATGAGGTGTCTCTAAATATTAATATTGAGAGCTGAAACTTGGACAGCATCTTTTTTTTGTCATTTGGAACAATATGTTAGACATGTCTTTAGAAAAAAAAAAAAAAATTTCTGGTTCTGTTTAGACAGTCTAATATGTATATATATATATTTTAAAGCTTTTTTCGCATCGTGAAAGAATCGAAAAATTCGAAACCATCGTTATTTATGTCATTATCAATTTACCTGCAACACGTTTCAAGAATAGGGTTTCGAGTTTTTTGATTTATCCACAATCAACGCTCGCCTCGACTCACCGACCAATTCTAACGATATTTTTTCTCTCTCTTTTACAGCGGAAGCGCATCGAGGATGTACGTAAGAGACGGCGAGCATCGTTTGAAAAAAAAATTCACAGATCAAAACGAAAAGCGATATCAAAAACTCGTTGACTAAAGTTTCAAATTTCGAGAAGAAGATCGAGTCTGTTGGGAATATTTTTTTATACCGATTCTTCTTATTTTTTGGTTCGGAAAAACCGTGAATCGCGTAAAATCGAAGATAATAGACGGATTATTTATTTTGTTTTTGTATTTTCTACTCGAGTTTCAGAAGCGTCCAAATAATTTTTTGTTTTCTGGAAGAAAAATTTGGGATTCTCGATTTAGTGATAAAAAAGAAGAAAAAGAGAGAAAAAAAAACAACAAAAAAACGTTCGCAACTCTTAACGCGAAGTTTTTTTTTTTTTTCTTTTTTTTCTTCTTCTTTTATTCCCGCGGGGTGTTTCCGGGATCTATGGTTTTTCACATTTTCTTTCCCGCCCAAAATTAATGCAGGAAAAGAAGAGGAAACAGGCCGAAACCGACAGGAAGAGGGCGGAAGTCCGCGCTCGACTCGAGGAGGCCTCCAAGGCCAAGAAGGCCAAGAAGGGTTTCATGACCCCGGACAGGAAGAAGAAACTCAGGGTGAGCGTGATCTTCAAACACAAATTACAAAGAAAAAAGGGGGGGGGGGGGGGAAACGAGAGTTTTTTTGTCTCTGGTTTTCTGCTTTTCTGGTCATCATTATTTATCTTTTTTCTTGTTCTTCTCGAATTCAGCTGCTGCTGCGTAAGAAGGCCGCCGAAGAGCTGAAGAAAGAACAGGAAAGAAAGGCCGCTGAAAGGAGGCGCATCATCGAGGAACGTTGCGGAAAGCCGAAAAACGTCGACGACGCGAACGAAGGTATTTATTCCATTCATTCATTTCTTTTGTTCATTTATCCATGAATTTGCGGAGTAAATTTTTATCTCCTACTTTCTTGAATTTCTTCATTTCGATTTTTTATTCTTCGGATACTTTCCCCCTTTTCTCATCACTCTCTTTTTCTCTATCTATATTGTTTTTTTTTTCTATGGACTTATTCATTTTTCAAGAATGTGAATTACGCGTTGAGAAAAATTGCTGATAAAGGAAGAAAAAAAAAAAAAGAAAAAAAAACGTTGATCGTTCTGAATAAAAAAAAACGTTAAAAATAAATTAAAGAGAGGGATAAGGAAGGGAAGGAAATTAATAAATTTCAAAATTTCTCCCTATTTATTTACTACAATGTATATAAAAATGAGAGAAATTAATGATGTCTATTATATAAGTGAATAATTAAATCGAAATGAAAATCGGAGACGGTTAACTTAACCCGTAGTTACCACACTTCTATCAATCCATACGTGGATTTTGCAAATTTGCTCTGGTGTGGTCACTTCGGGTTAAAAATCGTCTTTTTGACCTGCCCAATTTTACTTTTTTTTCTGAGACATGTCTTTGATATTATGATTATTATGATACAGAGAGAATATGTTGAAAAAATATAGTTTTAATGTAATATATTGTCATGTGTACCTGATATTTGCTCTGCAGACAACGATGAGCAAAATTTTGTGTGAAAATTATTTCTTTCAGGTTTGTCGGTATAATAATCGGTCTGATATGATTTGGAAAAGAAAAAAAAAAATGCGTATCGAATTTTTATTTATTTCCTTTTTTTCTCTTACTTCCAATCAATGTAGCGTAGAATCGAAGTTGTGAGATGTTAACTTAATTTCGGAAGTATCGTTTCGTACTTCGTGTACAAAATCCGAACCCTTCAAATATATGGTTTCCCTATGAAAAAAGAAATTAATAAGAAAACGTGAAACTAGGTTTTATTCACAATCGTTGACGAATTATACAAAAATTGCAGACTTATGAAAACGAAATGTTTTTTTAAAAATTATATATATATATATATCTCCCCCCTCTTTTCTCTTCTGCGTCATTCATAAATTGGAAAAAATACTTATGCATATTTTTTTCGTTATATTCATTCCACTTTTTCAATTATCCAAACGATATAAAAATAATTCACACGAAGGAAAATGTGACATGCCCTAAATTGTTTTTTTTTTTTTTTACGTTCGTACAAAAATCGCATCAAATATTACATATTTTATTCATACTTTACATTACACAATCGTATTTCGTAAGTCACAAAATGGAAGCGAAAAAACGGATTAAAAAAAAAAAAAAAAAAAAAACTGGGAACACGAGAAAAAAATAATACTGTGATAACGATACCGAAATACACGCCTTTATATTACAACCAAACAAAAAACGAACGATCAAAAGTTCAAAAACAACCCCCCCCCCCCCCCCAAAAAAAAAAAAACGAAAAAAAGAAACAAAACGAAACAATGACCTGCACACATGAATTTCACATCGACAAATGATACATTATATGATAATATACACACACAGAAACAGTGAAACGCGTGCTGCGCGAATACCACGATAGGATCAACAAGTTGGAGGATCAGAAATTCGACTTTGAATATATCGTTAAGCGGAAGGACTACGAGGTATTTTTTTAGTTCACTCTCACTCTCGCTCGCTCGCCTCTTTCTCTTTTTCTCTCTCTCTCTCTCTCTCTCTCTCACTCTTATTCCGTTTTTTTTTCTTTTGTTTTACTCTCACTCTCGTCGCTACAATTAAACGTACAAGTAAGAAGGTGATTTTTTTTCTTTTTTTTTTCCTTTTCTTTGGAACTGGCACCCGCCACACAGCGTTGCTGTACACACTTTTTTTCTCTCTCACTTTGTTTCTTTTTTTTTTTTTTCATCTTCTTAAGATTTTTGAATATTAATAAAAATAATATTAATAATAATAATAATCACAACAACAACAACAATAATAATAGTAATAATAACAAATAAATGTCGCTATATAATGATAATCAGTACAAGGGACAACACTTTTAATTTTGATACAAATACGTAGAAGGTGACACACGATGATTTGAAAATTTAAGGGTATAACGAAAAATTTATAATACACAAAAAATGTTTCTGGATAGTTACAAACACCTAACAGAAATCTATACGCACTCATAAAAACACGAACAATAATTCCAAAAATATGCAACAATCACAACAAAAGAGAAGGGAGAAAAAACCAAACAGAACAAAAACAAGAAAAGAAAATTTGCTTCGCATTCGTGTCTTAACCATGTTTTCTTTTTTAATTTACAATTATCGTTGGTTAGTTTGATGGTATTTTAAGCTGTGTTTCTATCTATATCCTTATTTCAGTTGTTTTTTGTCCATTTTATTACGTATATATAGTCGGCGTTGTTGTTTTTTTTTTTTTTCTTTCCATTTCTCATTGTAATAAAATTTTATTGTTGTACTTTATTTTTATTCAATTTGTTTCTTGTCGCTATCTTATATTACTATCGTAGCTGTAAAGTTTGGTTGTTTTCCTTGTATTCTTGTAAGAAAAAAGCTGCTATAATCGTCTTTTCGCACGACACGATGTTGCGATGTTACGTGAACGTGGAATTGTTCATAACAATATCTATTCTTTCTTACATAGCTTACCTTTCTCTTATCATATTTTTTCCACACGCAGAACACTTGAAACACTTTAATTTCTGTATCTTTTTTAGTCTTTCTTGATTTTTGGTAAAAATTTTTTTTTTTTTTTTTTTTGCTGATTGTAGGAATTGTCTAACGATTCTTTATTATTTTTGCTTTTTGCAACAAGTATGGGCAGAGTTTTTTTTTTTTTTTAATTCCGTTGAGATAATTTTTTCCTCTTTTTTTAGACAAGCAATTGTCCGATACGTTTTTCTTAATCGACGTTGCCTGCACGTAAAAATATTCACTCTATACACACAATCCCACATGATCTGCGCTTATAAATTATTCATTCGATCACTCATTCATCCATTCATTTATTAATTTATTCATTTCGCTTTATTTAACGTTAATTCTAATTTCTCATAGTTTCTATTTTCATCCCTCGCTTTTTATCCCTCAAAATATGACGAAAAAATCTTTCGTTAATTTAGACAGGTATGCAGGACTTCCTGTTGAAAGTTCATAAAAACTTTCTAGTCACAGTCTTTGCAAGTTGTTATAGAGATCGCTGATAGGAGATTTTGCAAAACAAAAAAAAATAAAAAATACATATATATGTCAAATAAATAAAATGGCAATCAAATACCGACGAATTAGCGAATCTGTCATATAGATAGAATGAAATGTGTAATTTTGTGGTTCTTTCGTCTCGTACATTTTTATTTTAATCCAATTACTTTTCTAAAATAAAAATCTCTGTGTACATGAATTTTGACAGACGACCTGAGGGAATTTCTGATTGACTATCATAAGAGGATCAGCGTTCTTGAAGAGCAGAAATACGATCTTGAATACGAAGTTATCAAGAAGGGTTTCGAGGTTTATATATACCTTTATATATATATATGTATTTATGTGTACACACACACAGATCAAGTACACAAAAACTCGTATTCTTCGATGCATAGATACAAAAGAAAATAAAACAGTCAATTCTGCATTAACGAACTATAAAATTAGAAATCCGTGTCATTTTTTACTTGACGGTATCAAAAATTATAAAACATACGGAAAAAGTAATTAAAAATAAATTACACAGGCAGGATAGTAAATATTTTTTATTCATCGTGAGAGACGTAGAATTTGATTTATTTTTTCAAACAGTGTAGATTTTTTCTTTCAATTTCATGGATATCGACGTTTCCATCACTTCGATTTTATACATTTCTTTCAAATTTATACATATTGTATACACACGATCATACATATATGTGATATTACTTTTATTTTACATATTTTCATAATATAACGTATATATATATATGTATTGATTGTATATTGATTAATCAATTACCTGATATTCATAATTATTAGCTGCACGTGTATTGCAAGTGTAAGTGCATTTTGCACCTTTATTTTCCTTCGTTCACGTTGTTTCACTCTCACATATACCCGCAACCGTAGATTTTTTTCTTCGTCAATAATATAATAAGAAAAACAATTAGCACGTGATATACAAAGGAAAAAAAAAAACCGAAGCGTTTTTTCAGCGTTCGTCCTCACCTTTCGTTTTTACCATCCATCGGTCTCTATAATAACAAATCATCTGCGATCTTTCCATCTTGCATCCCCCCCCCCCCCCTTTCATTTTTCATTTTCCCTTTTTTATTTTTTTTTATTTTTTTTTTTTACATTTATTTACGTATGTAAACATGATGGAAGCTATAATTATACCCTCGCATATATATGCATAGTTTCATTCCCCCGTATACCCCGTGAGCTTTGTGCTTTGCTTTATTTATAAATACATACATATATTTATGTATATAATATAATATGAAATATTTTTATACCTAGGTATATGTATGTATAGACACTTTTCATCATTACATAATATATACCCGATCTATACTTAGTGTACTTAATATACTCGATCATACATCCGGTGTTTGCGAATTTAAGAAACTATTCGAAGTATATTCAGATTATGGGGATTTTTCGTTGCGTTATTTTATTTCTACAGAGAGTTATGTATGTACACACATGTAAACACCGTGGAAAACGAGATTAATTAATTAACTAACCGATTTAAAAAATTATGGAAATAAATTCGTCGATTATAGACAGTTAAATAAATTTTTTTTGATTACGAAAGCAAAAAAAAAAACAACAAACAAACAATCAAATACGAGGTGAGATGAGTCTATGCATTGAAAGGAGAAGGAACAACAACAAAAAAAAGAGCAGAAAAAATACACACTACAATCGTAATGCGAGTATTAAAATTTTTCTCGCCGGCAATGATCTTCTTAATGATCCGTGAAACGATTTTCAACCCCTTCCCGTTTAGCCTCCGATTTGCCCCAATATACGAAACGAATCGACGCCGATGTGAGTAAAAAAAACAAAAGCAAAGGCCAAAAAACGAGAGGATTAAATAAAAAAAAAAAAAAAATTGCGAATTTATTGTTACGTCTTCTGTATTCAATAATACAGGTAACTAACAATTGACTGAATAATATTTTATTATATATTTATTTATATAAGGTGAATGAATACACGTTTTCATCGTACTTTTTATGTATTAGATTAATCGTTAAAATTTTAACAATTTTCCGTCCCGACATTCTTGTTATAAATCTAGTTTATTTACGTTAATTTTCCTCGATTTATCTAATCACTTCCATTATTTACTTATCGTTTATCTTCTCCTCTCTCCGTCATTTTCTTTAATTTAAATATTGCGTGTCATTTTTATTAGTATATAATATAATATTACATATAGAGTGAATTTTTAAAGATTGCATCGATCATCGTCTGCTAAGATTTAACGCTCATGCGCTACAATCCGAGAGAAATTGTTTGCCAGGGCTACCAACCATCCGTAACGTATGTAACCTCAAAAAATTTCTAAGTTCTGAGTTGAACACAACCGCCACCGATAGCATTCAAGATTTTTGAGGTTACACACAAATTTATGACAGTTGGTTGCCCCGGTAAACAACTGCTCTCGAATCGTAACGCATGCGCATTAAATCGTAGCAGACGACGGTCCGTGTAACTGTTAGGAATTCGCTCTGTATATTTGGAAATATTAGGACCTAATTGACAATAACAGAGTTTTCTCAAACCGTATTTACCGTAATATATTCCCAGATTTTCGTTCATCAGTTTTGTTTTCACATTATCTTATGCCATTTACCAATTTTTACCTTCCCTTCTTGGTTGAGTTCCTACGATTTTCTTCTTCTTTCGTCTTTACATTTAGTTTTCCGGCACCGCAAAAATCACTTTTAATATACAATTGTTATTTTTTTAACACACACACACACACACACACGAACACATCCAAGTATATTACATGAATTTATACTTTAAATCCGTCGTTGATATGTTACAATTAATTTTGTCACGTGAAATTACGAAGAGACCCTGGAGAAATTATTTTACATATTTATTTCTATACTTTTTCTTTTTGTTTTGGTCGATGTAGTTTATTTATTTATTTTTTTTTTTTCTCATTTGTTTTGGCAGACCCCCGCCCCCACCGGCCTCCGCCACCGTCAACCCAAAAACTTGTTTCCGGTTCCCTTCGTTTTGTGATTTGTTATTTTTTTAGCCGAGCTCCAGACGATTTGCGCGGCTTACTGGCAAAGACTTTACGGTCTTGAGGGAGATAAGTTTGACCTCGAGTGGAAAATTAAATTGAAATCTTTCGAGGTAATCTTGACAGCTGCCCATATATATATATATATATATATATATGTATATATGTATATATATATATGTATATGTATATATATATATATATACATATGTGTGTGTGTATTTATGTACATATTTACAAAGTTTTATATACATACTATATGTATATATACATATATATAATATACTACAACGTTTTACTGCCAATTGATTTTCATTTTCATTATTATTATTATTATTATCATTATTAAACTATCATTATTGTCATGCCTTGCGAGCATTTTGCACCCTATTATTTACATTATCATTATAATTTTGTTATTTCATCTTTTTTTTTTTTTTTGCTCAAATTATACAATATACCCGCGCACGTTTAACACGTCGGCAATTTTTGATTTTTCATCTCCTGTTAGTCTTCTATTTTCACGATATTTGATATATTATAGATATTATGTATATATGATTATTTTTAATGACGGATGTAACGTGAAGGATTTCCGCACGTGTTACCCATTACGCGTGGTATACATGTATACATATACTGTATACGGGGCATTCCACGCCAACTCAACCAACGTCGGACCCTCGTCATTTTTTATTTGGTTGAAAACAACACCAAAAAAAGCACTGAGATTTTTTTTTCAGTAAATTTTCGAAAACCAACATATCTTTCGAGGTAGTTTGAAAATCTGAAATAATTCTTACAAATCTTGTGTCGGGTATAAAAATTTCTAAGCCTAGACCTAGAGTGGACCGGCGTTCCCTTCTTGCTTTTTTTCGACTTTCTTTTTCTGAATAAGAATTCTAAAGAATTCGAAAGAAGAGTCGGTTTACTATGAGTGGATGCTCAAACATTTTCATATGCAATTCCGAATGTTTGATAATTTTTTCAAATTCTTTCAAGCCAATATTATTTATTTGAAATTTCTCCATTTTGAAAAAGAATTTCTCCAGAAAAATCTCGAACAATTCTTAGAAATTCTGGTTCATGTCTTGAAATGTTCAGGTAGCACAAAATACTGGCTATTGCTTCTGATTTTTTTTGTTTTTTTTTTTCTTCAAAATGCTCAAAAAAAAAAAAAAAAGAAGAAGAAACGCAGAACCGAATGCCGGCTCACTCTGGATATAGGCTTAAAAAATTTTATATCCGACACGAGAATTTTCAGAATTTTTTAATTATTTCCAAAGTTATGTTGGTTTTCAAAAATCACAACTAAAGCTAATTTACTCGAAAAAATCTGTGAAAATTCGGGGTACTGTTTTGGAGTTGGGACAATTGCAAAAATTTTTTTTCAACACAATCAAAAATGGCGAGGGTCCGACGTTGGTCGAGTGGCATGGAATACCCCATATATATGTATAATATATATATATATATATGTATATATATATACGTTTTTGTTATGATTGATTTTTTTCTCTCGCGTATATACATATATATATATATATATATATATGTATATGAGTATATGTATATATACACCTATATATGTATATATTACACATATATAAAATTATAAATACTTCAATACTATATGTTAAATATACATAGAGTATACATATACACGGGATTAATAGTGCCGAATACTCCGACCGTTTCGGTGTGACGTAATTTCCGTGCTTTTTCTTCTTCTAATTTTTGTTCTTATTCTAATTCTTCTTTTTCTTCTTCTTCTTCTTCTTCTTCTTCTTCTTCTTCTTCTTCTTCTATTTCTCATTCTTCTATTTTCAACAATCCCGAGTCGAACAACATAGATATCTGTGATTTCTACTATGCGACTCGGTGTAAATATCCCATCGATCAAGAGGTCTATAGAAATCAAACTGAAAAAATGAAAAAAAAAAACGCATTCTAAAGACATATACATTCATAGCATATAATTGTACATACATACTTTTTTTCATTTCGCTGCTATATTTAATAGAAAAATTGCAACAAATTATTTCAATATTATAAAAGAGATATTGCGATTCGTTAATTTTCAATTTTCTGACCACACTATGCATTTTATACCTACATACATACATATACTTATATTATTATATTATCACTTATATTTATACAAAGTGGACGAATTCGATTTATTTTTCTATTTTAAAAAACAAAGAAAAATTGCATTCAATATCGCCTCTAATGTGAATCGGTTATTCGGTTATTAATCATTTTCTAATCATACGCAAACACTGCACCCAATATACACTTATCTCTATATACCTATATATATATATATATATATATATATACCTAAACGCATCTACATCTATTTTGCATGAGAGTTATTTTGATATATTATATACATATAATAATAATAATAGTAATAATAATAATACGAATTATAAGTTAACGTAGCGCGAAGACAGAAAACACACAGGCACACATTTAAAACAGAAAAAAAAAGGGAAAACGTTCAATATTGAGCCACACACGCACAAAGCTATATATATACTTATATGTGTGTTATTTTTTATTACACCGAAATTACGTCACAGGCAAAGCGTCGGTGGATCGTGCGCGGCACGTTTAAAACACTCCAGAGAACTATTTGAAACAATAAATAGTAACAATTTTATTCATTTAATATTTGGTCAAGATTTTTATTTCGCATCACGAGTATCAAATAATTCCTTGCTATATATTTGTTTCAATTTATCCATACAAATATTGTTTATTAACGATAGTATTTTAAAGGTGCTCGCTCTCTCTCTCTCTCTCTCTCTCATAAAGAACAAAAAAATAAAATAAAAATTACAATGAAATAAACAAAAAACAGAAGAAAAAAAAATACAATAATAATCAAAAAACGGAAAATTAATGGAACGCAGTAAAAAGTGAAAAAGAAAAAATCAGAAACCCAACACAGGAATGACTAAGATTTTTACTCCGAAGCAATTTTTTTTCATCTCGAGCTCGCAACTAGCCGTTTACCATATACATGATATTTGTACGCATTATATATGTATATGTATATACATATAATGTGCATTATTTTAAACAATGCACATTGTATAATATATACGCATACAAATCGGTTTCCTTCCCGATTTTTTGCCCACCATTTCCTTCCTTGTGAAAACAAAAACAAAAACAAAAAAAAAAAAAAAAAAAATATGTTCATACATACATATATCTGAAAAGAGAAAATCCCTCCTAACAAAAAAAAAAAAAAAACCAACATGTACGTGTACTAATATTTTCTTCACCCATTTTTTTTCTATTCCACGTTTGAGAGTACCTACAGTATGTGTATTTTTATTATGTACGAATTAATCGATACACGCAATTATACCCCTGAAATACAATAATTTATAATATCGCCCGATAAAAATAAGAGATTTCAGAGCAGGTCCTTTGTCGTTTATATTTATACAGCGTCGCAAATAATTACTTTGTCGACAATATGCGGTTGCATATTGTTCTGTACACGTTATATATAATTATTAATTATATAATATTTAAATGCAAATCATACACCAATCACTTTTTCCTCATCTTGTGTTCTGTTCTTCTCTCATTGTTGATTTTAATATTTCTCAATGCAATTGAAACAAGAAAAAAAGGATAATTTATAGAAAAATAAACAATTGATCATTGGGTTCTTGTAGCCGAGTTGAAGAAGATTATCCGACAGTATTACGACCGCGTCTACATTTGTGAGGGTCAGAAGTGGGATTTGGAGCGCGAAGTCAGAAAGAGGGACTACGAGGTATAACATACATGCCTAATTCCCGAAAAAGAAGTTTGAAAAACAAAACCAAAAAACAAAAAAAAAAAAAAAAACGGTTTACAAATCTATATATACATACATGTATGAAGATGTTACACGATATACAAAGTACTGAAAAAAAGGACACGCAAGTCGTTGTTTTTATTTTATTTTTTTTCTTTCTTCGTGCATTCGTTTTTTCTTTCAAATCGTTTAATATTTCGATCTCGCATTTACGTGACGATAGTATTGATATCAAATTTACAAAACACTATTTCAGACGATTATTCAGAGAGATAAATTCTTTACCAATGTCTTTCGACCGTCTCCCTAAAATTCGAGTATGTCCAAATATGTGAACTGAAAATAAAAATATTTTTTCGTACTTTTTTTTTTTGTCAAACGTAATGACTTGCGTTTCTTTTTCGATGTCGAGTCATCTATGAACGCATTACTACACATTATATGTATATATATATACACACACATGTATATAATACACTTTCCTTGCACATCATGTATTTATATGTACATACATACAACACCTATATGTACATATGAGCAATATTATATATTACCACGATTTTTTCTTTTTCCCTACGGATTTCTGATACGCGTGATACCGCAATCAAACAAAAAAGATATATTTTACGGTAGACGTCTTTTTTTTTTTTATCATTAATTTCGTTACCATCTTACTGATTTTTATTTTGAAATATTGTCGTATCCTGAAAATACTTGTAAACTTGGTCAGTCCTGTCCGTATATTTTGGAAAACTTAAGCACATTATTGCATGCATAACAGTAATAATACGAATATATATATATATATATATATATATATATATATATATATATATATATATATATATATATATATATATATATATATATATATATATATATATAAGAATCGAAACGCGAGTTTTATTATCATTATTAATTAATTATTTTTCACTGTTAGCAATTTTGTAATCATTTCATTACGCAGTGAGGTGTAATTTTTTTCTCACACTTCTCAATGACTGCAGATTATTATATAAAAAAAATCGATGGTAATTTTCTTGTTTTTTTTTTTCTTTGCCGTCACGTTTTTGCGAAAATATGAAGTGCCGTAATTTCTCGTTCAGTTTGATCTTTTTCACATTTCGTTTCTACTTCTTCATCACCTGATTTTCGTAATATAATAATGTCACGCAATTCATAGATCAAGGGGTTAAATTTTATTTCTCAGCTTTTTACTAACTCGATATTGCAAATTTGATCATTTGTACAATAGTTTACTTCACGTATCCTCATTCGTATCATTACCTATTTTTTTTTTTTCATCTCGTCAGTTTAATATGAAGGGGAAAAAAATAAAAGTAGCAGAACGATTATCCCACTAATTATTATTCGTTCGTTTGATCTGATTTGATTCATTTGTTTCAAATTTCGCATTCTCATCCCCTGTTTATCCCCAATTTTTTTCATTCTCACGGTTATCATTCAAGTTGTTGCTGTGCTGCAGGGCTGGGCAAGATTATAAGATATCGTCAGTCGATTTTAAATTTTGGTGGAAAATAAATAGAGAGAAAAAAAAAAAAAAAAAAAGAAACAGGAAAAACCAACAACAACAAAAAAATACGATAAATAGTAATTTACCAGACTTCTTTGGAAAAAAAAAGAAGTGAAAATTGTTGCCTCTCACGTTGCGGTGTTCTTGACGAATTTCTGAACAAATCTGACGATGATTTCGATACCAAAAGTTCTTGAAGAAAAAAAAAAAAAAAATTTTCACGTCATACACAAAAATGAAGTCGAGTAAGAAATTTGAAATTCGCTGATTGCTCTTGGATGCAGCAGAAATTCGATTGTGTTCGTTGTTGTTTTGAACTGAAAACGTAAAGTTGTGGAAAAAAAAAACACCCAAGAAAAATAGCAGTATAAAAAAAAGAACCAATCCCTTTCCCTGGAAAAAAGAAAAAAAACAAAAAATGTGGCCAAAATTTGCCTCGCTGTTTACTTGTAATGAGGAAAAAAAAAAAAAAAAAATTTTTTTTTTCACCCCCTCACATCGTCATTTCTTTATTCTATGTTTATATAATGCAAATGGTGTGTGCGTGCGCAGGTGCAAAATTGTCAATTTATATTCACCCCGTATTATTATAGTACATAAACGTGATTAAAGAATCTGACCGTTTTTTTTCCTCCCCATTCTCGACTGATTTCTCCGCTCGCCTAACTTTTCGACTTTTGTAGCTTCATATTTTCTTATATCATTCGTTTTTCCCCTCTCTATTGTTATTGTGTGTTTTACGCATCTGGTATTACCAATATATATACAATTTAAAAAACGAACGTTAAAAAGTAAAAATAATTATTATTTCTATCATTAGAACGGTGTAATAACAAAATTGCATGCCTTTTATAAATTGGTATTAAGTTTTGTCAAAAATTTATGAGAAAGGAAAATTTCCCTTTGAAATATTTTGAAACCAATTTTGGATCACTTATTTTCAATTCCCGCATGTCAATGTGAAATTTCAATTTTTTCTACAATTTTTTTTTTCCCTCATCAAATTCTCAAAATGTATTCGATGAATCACTTGAAAAAATTCGCTAATCTTGTTTTTTGTCCCGTTTTATGACAAGCATATTATTTATAGTAATAATAATAATAATAATAACAACGAATTAAATTAATCAAAATAAAAAGTATGGCACTTCATATTTCTCTAATTAATTATCATAAATTTTCTTATTTAAAACCGGAAACTGTATACAATTATACACCGATCTATCTGTCTCTATCCGTTATACACATATACATATATACCGTATGTATGCATGTTATCATATATCACGCAATACTGAACGAGTGCTTCGATCATTAATCGTAATTCTGTATCATACATATATGAATAGATATACAGTACACGTATTATAAAGTTAGGAGGGGGAATGCGAAAGTATCGGGTGATATTTTGAGAACAAAAATATTCAATTATCATGAATTTGTAACAAAATGCGAGTACAAATAGAAGACGTAAAAAAATGAATCAATCGTGGGATTAAGACCCTCACAAAGTGGATGAACGGATTGTACTGAACAAATTTTTCTTACCATCGTATGACGATGATTGTGTTGGATAAATTATCGTATACGAATGAATATTTCTTTTCTTTTCTTTTCTGTTCTTCTTTTTCATTTCTATATTTTTATAAAGCCGAGAAACAGCATCCCGAATCTCGATCATTTAATTATCAAGTAAATGTAAAGTGCCATGCTGCGAAATTCTCTTATTTTATACGTATGTATATATTATACACATATATCGTATGTATCTCAGACTGCAGACGTTATCTAATATTATAAAACATTCCCATTCGTTTCCCCGAATTCGTTCCTCCGTTTAAATCTCGATGGATAATTTCGCCTGTGACTAAAAAACAAAAAAAAAAAAAAAAAAATCAAATTAAAAAAAAAAAACTCAACCAAAACGAATATATCAAGAAGTCTGTACAGCTATAATATACAATACATGCATATAGAATAGTAGAGCTTTTGAAACGAATGAAAGACAAACAGTAACAACGATGCATATTTTTTACTTTAATTTTGCCCGACAGAAAGTAGTGGAAAAAAAGAAAAAATTATGAAAGAAAAAAAGAGAAAAAAAAAAAAACGATCCTGACCAGATCAAAAAACGAGAAATCGATTTTGCACCGCGCGCCCACGCACCGTTGTAAATGTGTGTTATCTGGTGTTTAACTGTATTACAATAAACATGTCTTGGCGTTTATGCACAGCGAGACTCGATTCCCAAACTCGCTTTCGCCTAGGAATAATAATAATTATGTATCAATAATCAGTATCGAATTGGCGGAATTCAATTTAGACGAATGGGAAAATTTGCATTGCGAAAGAATAAAAATGGACGTCTTATTGGACAGAAATCGGGTTTGCGAGTCGAGATTAATATGGAACATGATGATTGTAGTAGTGTATAGATATTATTAATTATCGGATGAGGTGGAGAAGCTGATCAGGACCAGTTGGCCATCTCGTGAGGCGATGCAGGATCAGGCAAATCCACCTGCAGGAATTTTCTCCCTCCAATTGTTCATTTCCGATACCTTTTTTTGATCTCTAATTTATTTCACTTATTTTTGCTCCACACGATTCGCAATTTTTATGCCACTTTTGTACTCCTACCCTGATCAATGTTTGGGTTACAAACGTATATATACGCAGCCAAGTTTTAGTCTACGACAGATTTTCTAACAATTTTTTTTTTTTTTTATACACGAGGCAGGAAAAAACTTTTATCAAACAAGAAGAAGAAAGAATAGAAAAAAAAACAACCACAAACAGGGAAAGGACAGAAAGAAAAATGTATTTGGTTTTTGTCGGGGGTAAGAAAAAAGAGAAAAGACCATCCAATTTTACCTGCCCCTAAATTTTGAAAATTTATTATATCCCAATTATATGAAAAGAAGAAAAAATCGAATTGCAAAAACCTCGTGGCCGATTTTAAAACCGATCTTCGACCCCGTTGCCCACCCTCTTGAATTTCACTTGAAATAATCCCTTGTACAGGCGTTCGTTGTTGCATCATTTCCCGGAAATGAAACCTTTTAACCTGCAACTATTACCTTTTCCTTCGCTATTTTTTCCGTTTATTTATCGTCGACTGTTTAACTACGTAAAATTTTTTTTGGCGTTTCAATGGCGAAAAAAAAACGCTGTTCTGTAAAATCGACAGAATTTTTTTCCAGTTTTTTTTACTACTTTTTCTATTCGCAAATATATTTGGATTTTTTTATCGCCAATGTTCTGTACATTTCTCTCTTGTTTTCTCCTCTCTCTCTCTCTCTCTCTCTCTCTTTTTCACTGCCTTTTTGTCTGTTTCTCTTTTCTTATCGAAGTATAATTTTTTCGATAACTTTTTATCTTGCTCTTTTTTTGCTTCACAACAGTTTTGATTTTTCTGGATCTCGTCCAGTATGTTTCCAACGTATTTATCCACACACATTTTCCAATTTCCTTATATACAATATTATATACTCCAAAGTAATTAACAAAATGCAAGCCGATTTTGAGTGCAAATCAATTCGCCTACTATTTTCTCGATTTTAATTTTGTAATTTTTATATTGTTGCCATACTTGTCTGCTATATGATTGTGAGTTGAATTCTGGAGTTTCGTCGTTTCGTTTTTACCCTATCTTATTCTTATTTTGTTCTTTTATCGTTGTTACATATTGTTAATAATAACAAATTTACGTTCAATATTTAACTTTTCTTTTCTGCTGTTGTTTTTTTTTGCTAAAATCTCGTTACCATTACGTTGAATAATATAATATAACAAGAATAATATTGTGCAGTTTTGTTTGACGTGCAATTCTCGTGTCTTTTCTTTATTTTCATTTTCATTTGTATTAGTCTTTACACTGTATATACGCTTCAATATTTTTATATAAAAATTGATCTACCTTACATATTAATAAATTTTTTAATCTGTAAATTCGATATCAAAACTATTCTTGATATCTATAAGATTATGCAACAGATCAATTTTAGGTTTATATTTATTTTTTCAATGTTGATCTTAGAAATTCAGAAAAATTGTTTCACATCTTAGATTGAAAAATTTTGATAAATTCAAGAGATGACGTAAAAAAACTTTACTGATTTTGCGATTAATTATATTAATTAATTATTAATTTCGGCAAACTTCCATGAAGAATAACAAAAAAAGCAATGCAAAAATGAATGAAAATATTATTAAAAGTATTGAAAAAATTCAATTTGCAGTTTATACGAAATGTGACATTAATTTTTTATTTCACGATGCACAGATCGCGGACTTGAACAGCCAGGTCAACGATCTCCGAGGTAAATTGTAAGTATTCGTTTACACCGTTTCCTCTCTATAAAAATAATTTTTTTTACTTTGATGATTTTTCTTTTCTTCTGTAATCGCAATTTCGATTTTCTAAATGACGGGTTGTTTCCGTTTCTTTCTTCTTAATCGCAGCATGAAGCCAACCTTGAAGAAGGTGTCCAAGTACGAGAACAAATTCGCCAAGCTACAGAAAAAGGCAGCCGAGTTCAACTTCCGTAACCAACTTAAACAGGTCAAGAAGAAGGAGTTCACCCTCGAGGAGGAGGACAAAGAGGTAGGATTCCGAAAAATTTTATTCTCACTTTCATTCGTTAAAATCACACTCGATTTTCGATATCTGCTGTATTTTTGAATGAACAAAAAAAAAAAAAAAAAAAAAAAAAGACAAAATTAGTCAAGAATTCGCGGACATACGTTTGATGAAGCATTTTTTTTTTCCACTTCTTAACATTCATCTCGAGTAAAATATTCGTCATTTTTCTTCTTATATTTTTTCCGGCTGGGAAATTTTTATTTTTTTCTATTTTCCAAAATTAATTTTTGACCTTTTTTTTGCTTGAATATTATCTTCTATCTCGTTTCGTCATTTTCATTTATCACCCCCCTCGGATCATCGCATATCTGCAATTTATATGCGACAAATTGTCACATGCAAGTAAGTGCAGCGATTATCGACGACAACTTTGAAATTTTTCAATTACAATTTTTGTATGTTGTCTGTTTTTTGTGACGTTCTTACCCTGTATTTTTCCAATTTCCAAGTGTCTTTCAATCGATGTTTTGTTGTTTTTATAATTTTTACTCTATTTTACAATTACACTTGCTATTGTGACATAGTTATGGGCATGTAGAATAAGTTAATTCTTGTTTTCCCTTTCACTCTTTCAACGAGTAAATGAGAAAAAAAAAACACCTGTACAGTTTCGACTAGGCAATATGTATGTATGTGTTGTTCGTTCACAGCCGAAGAAGTCCGAGAAAGCAGAGTGGCAGACGAAGAAATAGATAACCAGAGAAAACAAAATATATATACACTGCAGAAGTTTATCATTTTACACTTAAATTGAAAAAAAAAACCAAAAATACGGAAAAATCAATAAATCACGATCATATTCGCGCACGTATATACATATATATATTTTTTTATTCATTCATAAAAATGATGTAATTAAATACACATGTATATTACTCATATTCACGCACGAATACAATTCACAGATAATATCTAGAATACACAGAGAAATACGATTATCGTTTATCGATTATAATTAATATATTATATACCGTGAACGAAAACATCGTAAAACATCGGCATGTGAAATATTCGCGAAAATATTTTCCTATTATCTTCTGAAATATCTCGGTATTATTATTATTATTCTTATTATTAATATTATTATCATAATTACTATTACTGTTACTACTTCTACTGCTATATCGTTAATTAAAATCAAGTACATGTATGTTTGAACATGTGGAAAAAATATGTGGATTAATACAAAGTAGAAAAGTGCGGTTATTATAATTCATCACCGATATAAAAATTCGATTATTTCTTTTTTCTGATTATCTTTTTTAATTTTGATTGTGATTTAAATTTCGTTTTTTTTTTTCTTTTTTGCCTTCTTCGTTCCGTTTCAATGGCATCGCGTATCCTTCGACACGTCGAGTCCTGCAAAAATTGTATTTTGAAATGATCGAGGAAAAATTTTCGCTTTATAACGGAGATTTATACGTTTCTTAGTATTTTTTTTTCATTCCTCTTCTAGTTCCTTTTTCAGCTGGTTCCAGATTCGACGAATTATTTTTCTGGTGTACATGTGTATAAATATTATACGTGTCTTATATAATTTGTGTCGTCCGTTTTTTCGTTTTTCTGTTCTCCATCTGATTTTCATGTGGAAAATTTTTTTTTTTTTTTTTAATTTTCTTTACGCATTTATTGCATTTTGTTTTACGTGTATGTATACATACCATGTATCATTTATATTGTATATTACATTCGCACATTTTTAGTTTCTGTTCTGTCTTGCCCTATACATTTTTTTCTGTCTAATTTGTCTTTTTTTTTTTTTTCTTTTCTTATTTCGTCATGTGATACTGTGCATCGAATTAATCAAAACGCCTGAATGATAATGATGATGATGATGATAATGATGAAAGCAAGAAACAAAACTAAATCGAATATATAAAACAGTGAATTAAAAACTGCTTGGAAGAAGAAAAAAAGTTGAAAATAAATTATTAAATATAATCGGCAAAAAACCCTAATTTTTACGGGTGGTCCGGACGGTTGTATTTTTTAAAAACAAGAAAGCAAATTTCTGCACGCAGTTTAACTTCATTTTCTTTTTCTTTTATTTTTTTCACTTTGCTTTTCGCCATTTTTCACCATTTCTTCTTTTTAAATTACTGCATCGTTCAATTTCTCCCGCAGTATTAATATCGCAATTTATTAGCTAAACAATACGAGATAAAATCGAACGAGAATTACTCATTTCTGGACGGAATTACCGTGAAAACAATCATAGAAAAGAAACATGTAAAGAAAGAAAAAAGGTGAGAAAATAATATGGCTATAATCCTTGGTGATTCTTTTTGATATATTAATTCTGACATGCGAGCTCTTCTCTATAATATTGTAATATTATTTATTATCCACTTTACGCATCATAATATATAATTTTTCACAGTGTAACAACAACAATAATAATAATAATAATAATAATAATAATAATAATAATAATAATAATGATAATAATAATACGTATACATGTGTGCATTAGTAATTCGCTATACATACAATCGTTATACAATAATGTATTATTATTCGTGTAATACGTTACTATTCGCTCAACGCTTCTACTCACACGATAATATATATTTTTTTTCTCAATATCTTAATTTTTTAACCGCACTCACGCACAGATGAAAATTCTAGAAATAAAACGCAAAACACCTCGAATCACGTGAAATTTTATTCACTGTGCGTACGACAACAACAATAATAATAATAATATTAATAATTGCAGGCATTTCACAGTTTTCATTTTCAGCATCATGCAAATTACCTATCGCTTCTTTTTTTTCAGGCTATCTGATTAAAACGTGTGTCATGATTGTCATTTCTTTCGTTTCAGCTTATATCATAATATATATATATATATACATATACAATAATGATAAATATTGAAAGAGTTAAAATTTGACCATGATATTGTAATACGTTGCGAGAATAATGTATGCCTATTTAGCTTCGTTAAATTTCTTTCTTTCGTTGTATAATATAATAATTATAATGTGCAATATTTAAAAACTAATAACGTTGCTTTTGCATTATATGATTGCAGAACGCGTCAAAAGACAAGGTAAAAAAAAAAATCACAACAACAAAACGTGCGATCGCTATGATTTTAATGATTTCAATATAACTCGATTATTTTCTTTTTTCTTTTTTTACACCGTATGCGCAGATTCGCCCGTTTAACTCACTCACATACACATAATAATATTAACGCTATTATAGATCGCCGCATATCGATCATTACTTACATAGTATAAATTATATATTATTTATGAATCATTTAACGGAGCTTACAATTAGATACTTTTATCACCGTTTGATCTGTTTTTCTACAGCTTAGCAATTTTTGTGCTGCGCGCAACCGTAATTTCTTTTTCTCTTTTCAGCAAAACAATTTTCAATAGATGCCATCGTGAACGGATTTTTCTTTCTTCTTTTTGATTTTCAGACTCACGTGTCGCTGTTTGTAGTTTTTATTATATAGTTTACTCGTTCTTTGCTTGTTTTTATGTATTCGTTTTTATGTTTATGTAATTCCGTATTTTTTTTTTTTTTTTTTGTATTCAAAAATCAATAGTATGTAATTGTGTTGAAGAATATTTTACGTGCAATTAAAATCTACAGTTTCAATTTAATTTCTGCCCGATTTGATTATCGAAATCGAAAACAAACTTGTGGTAGAAATTGAAGGTTGAAACGAAGTGAAAAAATAAATTAAACTCCTGATTCGAGATAATAATAACTTTTCTTTTTTCTTATTCCTTCGTTTCGAAATCCATACGTTTATTTTCACATTTGATTACTATATTTTCTTCCCTTGTCGTTCTGTGTTCGTGATCGTATTTATTTGTCGTTTTTCTTCCCCTTGTATCTTTATTTTTTTTTAACACCTCAACCGTAGCTGTTTAACCTTTATAATAAAATAGTCGTAGATATAGGTTTAATACATTTTTATTTACCTATCAGAAACGAATCGATTCAACACGGTGCTGATTTTGTCATTTCTAAAATTTGCAGAAGAAACCTGACTGGTCGAAGAAGGGTCCAGAAGAGAAGAAGGTAAAGGAGGAAGAGGTCGAGGCATGAGGATGACGTTTGACACACGAACAATATATATATAACAACGCACAAGAAAACACTCGAGAAAAACAGAAAAAAAAAATCAATAATAAAAAATCACACACGCGGATTTACATCTCTGTGTCTCGCTGACATCATATATATATATACATATATATGTATGCATATTTATATATATATATACAAAAACACACTATCACAAAAAATAATTATTAATATTAATATTACTACTATTACTATTACGTGCTACTATTATTGTTATCATTATATATGTCCGTCAGACATTTTAGACAATAATTCTTACGCCTACAAACATAGATCAGCGAATACTATTGAAAATCTCACACCGCCACACAAACAACGAATTCACCCGGTTTTTGTCTGTGACCATGTAAAAGGAAAACCAAAATCCAAAAACAAATCCATATTTTGTTCACCTGTGTGTGATTTTATATCGTGTAATTATAGTACCTCTCGTTTCTCCTCGCAACCTTTGTGCAAAAAATAACTCGTCACATCCTTGTAAGAAATATTTGCATCTTCGAAACGAAAGTTTAAGAAGCAAAATATATGGAGGAGAAAAAAAATTAAATCCGAGATACCCTCTTGACCCATCCGTTGCACGTCCATCTGTACGAAAAATGTATATGTAAGGTTTACTGTGTAAAATATCAATGCATATATTATAAAAATAATGAAATATCTTTGTGTAAATAACGTCTGTGCACGTGAATCACTTTTTGTGTCACACCCACCTGTCCTGTACACCTTATTATAAGAAAATAGAAGAACAAGCATCAGTTCCATCGCCCCTTTTTTAAATTAATAATAGTTTATTTGTTCTATGTTATTTTATAACGCAGTAACTTTACAATGCACCCAAAAGTCGAATCAATTAACTTTGTGACCTGAATTACGTCCAGTTTCGTTGATTTTAAAGAACCAAAAGAAAAGACACAAAATTTACCCAATTAGGTTGAACTCTTCCAACTGTGTGTAACTAATTCCCAAATTCGTTACTCTCAGTTCTGAAATCGGAAACTTTCTGCGGCTTGGTCGCAATTAAATTCAAATCAAAAGTTCGCAAAGTTACTACTCGGAATTGCAATTAACTGCAATAGTAAGGTTCGAATTTTCGCAATATTATTCCGGCTTGGTATTCCTGGATTGCCAATTCTGTTGTCAGCGGAAAGCCTGCAGAATTTCTGGATTCAAGAACTACGTGATTCACCACCGGGTACATACATTATACAAAAATACAGAGATACATATGTACTCAGGGGAGTCTCGCAAATATGGCGAAGAGAATTGCAATGTAATATACTATCGTAGTTTAGGTAGGCGGCGTATTTTTAACGGGTGAGTACTTGTCGCTAACTGGTTTTCGCTTTTTAACCATTCGCTACGATATGCTACAACTCTAACACGTGAGACGTGCTGAATCACGTGCAAAATTTTTTGTTCCAATTCTTTTTTATCATCTTTTACGCCCACGCAAAACCGCTTTGAAACACGTTCGCTATCTCCTTGCATCCTGCTTATGTGTACTGTACATTATGAATCGAAGTTGAAGTGGATTTTTTACTGTTGCTTTTTTCACAAATTCGCTATTTTTACTTTTCATATATGTATACATATACCAAATCGCAATGCCTTTTATTTTTCAAGTATATGGGTAGGTACTTCGTTTTATCGGTTATTATTATAAACGTACGCGATTATTAATTTACTTGAATAGTTGAGTTTTGAAGAAAATATTTTCCACGCCTACAGTCTTCGATCTTTCCTATAATTTATTATAGTTTCTTTTTGCGACCGTATAATTCTGCAATGTTTAAGAAGCAAAACAAAAATCAAAACACGCGACCTCGATAGCTTTAATCTGCAGTTGAATAACCTCTATACATATAACGTACATATTTTTAAAATATTTCTTTGGACGAAAAATACAGACAGTTCATTTTCGATCGTGCAATATTATTAGTTTCAATTTTACATCACGCTTTCGTCTCTCGAAATTCGAAAAAACCACCATTACCTAGAAACAATGATCAAAAAAATCATCTACAAGTATCTGAAAACAAATTGCTTTATCTTTAATATTATATTCAAAAGCAGGAAGGCGAAGCTCCTCCTCCAGCTGAGGCAGCCGCTCCCCCAGCTGCAGAAGCGCCTCCGGCGGCAGACGCGGCAGCAGCTGCGACACCCGCGCCTCCAGCTGAGGGTGCGCCTGCACCAGAAGCAGCAGCGCCACCTGCGGATGGAACTGCACCTCCACCTCCCGCCGACGGAACCGCTCCTCCAGCTGAAGCTCCAGCGGACGGAACGACACCAGCACCTCCACCTGCGGATGGAACCGCGCCTCCACCTCCAGCCGACGGCACCGCGCCTCCCCCTGCAGGTTAGGGGGTTGAAATTTGAGTATAAGATCGACTGTTGAGAGTGTTTTCATTTTGTAGTGATTTTTCCTAGATTTTGTAAATGGTAGATGGTTTGCTAAGGGGTTAAAGGTCTTGCGATGCCGTTGAATAATCTTCAACATAAATATCATAGATTAGATTTTTTGAATTACTTGCTTCCATTCGGATGTTTGAAATTCCAGATCGACAATGAACGGTTCAATCTTAAAAACACAAAGAGCATACGCCTCTGCTGTAAACATAATTGAACAACTCTTCTCCAAATGAAAATCTCAATGCAAGATACGTTTTTTTTTCTTTCCCGCCGGTCAAGATGGCGCCCCACCCGCAGAAGGCACAGCGCCGGCACCTCCAGCTGATGGAACAGCACCTGCACCTCCAGCTGATGGAACGGCACCAGCACCAGCTGCCGACGGAACGACACCAGCTCCACCCCCAGCTGATGGTTCCGCGCCTGCACCAGCTGCCGAAGGTGGAGCAGCGGCACCGCCGGCAGATGGCGCTGCACCAGCAGCGGCACCAGCGGAAGGTGCGCCTGCGGCGCCCCAAGCGGAAGGTAAGGATCTTTTGTTATCATCGTTTCCTTAATGCTATTGTTATTCACTTTTCCGTTAAATATTCTCAAGGCACCCCGGCACCACCACCGGCTGATGGAACCCCCGCCGACGGAGCCGCGCCCCCAGCACCTGCCGCCCCTGCAGACGGCACCCCCGCAGCTCCGCCAGCCGACGGCAGTGCGCCGGCCGTAGCCGCACCCGCACCGGAAGCCGCAGCAGCTCCACCGGCAGAAGGTACCGCCCCCGCAGCTGCGCCTCCAGCTGAAGCTGCGTTACCACCTCCAGCTGAAGCGGCGCCTCCGCAAGGTGGGTGGAAAGGAATGGGGAATGATTAAAGGTGGATTTCTCTTTGATTAACGCTTTTTCCACATTGCAGCTCCAGCGTCGTAAAGCATGAATCGGAAAGGATTATGGAAAAGGAATCGTGCTTCATCCGCACGCTGATCGTATGACGTCACTGATAGGAGTGTACAATCGCAACAGGCAAATGCAACGGAACACACTCGCAAGTAAATGTGTAATATATAAACATATTAGATATAAGTATGCATTATCCTATGTTATATAATATACACTGGCGATTACACCCAACGGGTTACCAAACTGATTATCGCACACAAGTGTAATTACGCATTAATTATTTACATGAATATAAATATATGATAGGTACTTTGAAAATATACTTTAATTTGCAATAAACTACGCTAAATGTATATACGTCATGTATATTATAGTATATGTATGCATGTGTGTATGTTGACGCGAATGAAGGCACTTATTTATTCACTTATACAGAACATTCGAATTTACCGGTATTTTAACTACAAGTATAAGTTTCGAGTTCGATATTGATATGATTATTGCTTATTGATTAATCGGCTATCGGAATTCTGGTAATGTAAAGTCGACACAGTAATACTGACTTAGTTCAATTCAATATTGTGCATAGTTGTGTCATAATTTTTTTTACGCATTTACGCTCCCAAGGTGTAAAACCCTTGTCCTTCGCTTTTTGCCAGTATCAGCTGACTTCTCTAGGTGCCCGATCTATGCTTCTTTGGTGAAGTCACGTAAGAGAGGCAATAGCATTCTTGCATCAACCTGTCAAACATGAAACCAAATTGATTGTACTTCAGACACCAGCCGCCGCCGCACACTCGTGACATTTTTCAGATTTTATTGACTCTTGGCCTTTGTCCGTCGCCGATGTTACGACGTACGATTTGATTTGGTACGTACTTTGTACGTTATAAGATATTGCGTTCGGCTCGCGCGCGTTCATTCTTTTTTTTAAATCAACTTGGCGCGATCGGCGGCCGCCGATCTTGATTTTCACATTTTAACGACATATCTTTTAAAAATCGCCTGCACACGGGACGCACAATATCATATTCGGAATAATAAGCTCTTGCAACAGATTTTTAATTGTATATATCAAGAACTAGTTTCTAACAAGCAATCGTGTATACTCGTATCTCTACTGTCCACGTATTCAAATGACATTATTTTTATCGATGTGACTTAGATGCAGAGAGTAACATTACTGAATTTGGCCGAAACGGATTGTCTCAAACGAATTTGCACAGTTGTGGAGGATATACGGCGTCTATACGGCGATACACGAAAATTTCATTCGGTAGTCATTTCACAGTCATGCTGCATTATCTATCCGGCTAAACGTGACAATTAACATTAGTTCTTGTCGTCTTTACGTATCAACCGTTTACCAGCTTGAGTTGCGCAACGCAGAGGGCGCTGCCCGACTATGAATTTATCTCGTCCATTTCCAGTTACGGAAAGCCCCATAAAGTGTCATTCACAATTGACTTATTGCAATGGCAGTGCAGTGCGGAAGTTTGGAAATACGAATACCATGCGAGCGTTCACATCCGATTAGCGTTAGTAATAAACCATTAATTGTAAACGCTTGCATGGTATTCGTATTTTCAAACTCGTGCACTGCACTATCACTGCTGTAAGTCAATTGTGAATGATACTTTAGGCTAGAAGACTTCGCACGTATGTATAATCACGGCAGGGGCCCTCGAAGTCCCCGAAGTTCGCCGCGGTTCGGTTAGTTACTTTACCGACCGACCGACAGAGGCGTGGCGCTCGATTCGAATCTTGAATCGCACTTGTGTTCCGTGCCGCGGTTCTCAGTGTCGCCGAGGCGTTCGACGCATCAGGAACTGCCGGCGGATAAGCGCGCGCTCTGTCACGTGACCGCGTTGTTTTGTTTCGGCATCGCGATCAGTATCGTCCGAGGCACGTGGATAATCCCGCGAAGACAAAAGGGGACTCCGGTTCGCGTGGGTGATCCGGAATTCCAAGTTTTTTGTGACGTCGTCGGCGGAAAGGAAGGGAAAGGAAAGGCGAGGAACGGAACCAGGAAGATCTTATCGACATCGGCGTTGTTGTTACAAGTGCGCAATAAAAAGGCCGCGGCGAACCGTGAAACGTGCGTGCACCACGCGACAACCTTATGTAAAATGACCGACTGTTAGTATGGGTTACGTAACTCGAGTCGCGGCATGAATTTCTAAAATCAAACGCATTCGCTAACCTGCTGACGCTCCTCGCTCTGCATTCTTTGATTTGCAACGCGTGCTGTGCACATTGATAAAGACCGGCATAGCGAGACGCTGTGTTATAACTGATTGCTGTTACTGTTGGTGTTCGTGCTGTTTGGTGACAATCAGTGAGAATCAGAGAGCGTCAAGTCCTCGCGGTTCTTTTTTTTTCTTGCACTTGAACTTACAGCTATAACCACGGACTTTTTGCCGGCCGGTTTCAACGCCAACTTCGACATCTTCCGTTACATCTCCACTTCACGAATTTACCAAACTACTTGGCACTTTATGGGTGAGTTTCTGCTTATTCGTTTGTTTTTTGCGTGTAGAGAATTGCAGGCAATTTAGAAGAACGCATCGCAAACGCTGTTCCAAATGTGTTCTGATTTTTAATTCACCACAATGCTTTTGCAATTTCCTTGTTGTTTCTTTTTGTAATCGCGATTTAGAGACTCGTCGATGTAACGCTTATCGCAAATCGTAGCCTCGCGTGAAATGAATTATATTGATTTCACGTTGGTCGAATGTCTGCATGATAGTAGATAGAATGAAGAGAGAAGAAAAATACGACGAGCGATAATGATCGGTGAAACGGGCATTGATCAACTTTTGTCAGGGCGATAATATCGAAAGAGGTGAAAACCAAGCGACTTGAAACCTTTTTCGATGTTATTTTTCCCTCGTCAAACTCGCTTTCCAAAAATAATTAAACTTGATCAATAACATCTGCGCCGAACAGGAGTTCGTTTGTTTTTCCATCTCTCGTATGCACGTGTTGTGTTTCATGTTTTTGTACATAACACTTGCGTTATGCAGTACTTTGAGTTGGATGCATACACCTGTGTTTGCTTTCTCCATTACCTTTTTCTTTTCCTCCTATGGTTCCGAGAAAAGTATAGAGATTTTTAATCGAGTTTTACTTACGTCTCCTCTTCGTATAAAATACTTTATTGCATGCCTTGCGACAATGCTTCGAGTATTATATTTTGCGGTATAAATAAATGTGAAATTCTGAGAAGACGGATCATCTCTGCGGGCTTATAGCTATGATATAAAATTTCGTGATCAGAGGGGGAGGCAAAGGCGACGATGACGTCCTATCTTAAATACATGCACGCGTGTCTGCTGCGTGTGTACGTACGTGCGCGTACACGAATCTTCTATTTTTATCTATGGCGAACCTTGAGCTGTGAGTCGTTTCACTATTACACGCGTATCCTGTGTATAATATACCTACTCTTGCAGCTTCGGGCACTGTGACGATTGTCGTATTACGTTCGCATGTATGTATAGGGATATACGTAACTCAACTACACAGAGAAATATTTCTATTATATAAAAATATGAAAAGAATATTGCGGATAATGTTAAAAAAAATATTACTGTCCAAGAAACTGAATATGAATGTTCTCTAAATTGTTTTAACCGCGTTGCAGAGACGGTACTTTTTATACTGTCACACAATATGTGAAGGGAAAAAAAATATTGCAGTATATATGTACATATAATATACACGATAATTCAGCTGCAGTTTAAATCGGATTTGTGGATTATCATACCGCAGGTATTAAATGCAAATATACGCTCTTCGCCTGCACATATGTGCAAGCGTACTATGTAACGTATAATTTTAGATTTCCAATTTCCGTGAGTATTATAGTCTTACAGGATACTCTGTACGTACATGCTGCAGGCTTTTTTAATTACAACCGTTTATTATTTTGCTGCAACAACCTGTGTTCATCTTCGTGCGTCGATATATACTTACACACCTGCGAATCATACTTGCAGTGTGTAACATACCGGCCGTGAAGAATCGTTAAATCGGGTGAAGGAAGAGGGGTGTCAAAGGTCATACGCTAGCATTTACCTTGCTGGTAGAGGAGTGCTTTTTATTCGAGAAAATCGCAGCAGCAACAGCAGCAGCAGCAGTCGTATGAAAATTCACGCCATATTTACTTGTAACATTACAATCAGATTGATTATAGTCGTTGATAAATTATTACATTTCTTTGCTTGTTATAGAAAAGAAAATTGCCTAATATATTGCTCGGGCAAAGAAATTTAATTATTTAACAACGACTATAATCAATCGATATACGCTGAGTAATATAATAGAATAAATTCAAACGGAATTGGGAGGACAAATTTTAGCAAAAAAAGAAAGGAAAATTAACAAGGAACTTACAAAACTGGTGCTAGCTGCTGCACCTGCGGCTCATTGTCAATTATTTCGTGTATTTACTCCTTGGACCTTGGGTATATAATATAGTGAACCCCCTGTATGTACCTACCTTTTATATGTCTGTAGTACCTACCTACCTGCAGGATGGAAATCCGTAAAATTCGTGGAAAATCACCCCTCGGTTTCTGGGCGGCGCGCAGATTTAAGGGTCGGGTTTGAAAATCCTTACGTACGTACGTATGTATGTATGTATGTATGTATGTATGTATCCGTAACAGGTAGCAGGAATAACAGGTATCATCATTTTCCATCACAATTCCAAGAACAGTCTAAACATAGAGTACACAATTATCGTGTGTCGATCGAAATCGCACTGTGAGATGAAACAAAATTCGGGTGGAAATACATATAAGGATCGGGTGCGTATATACGTGAGATGGTATTTTACCAATCTAAGATTCACCTGGTCCGTGGATTCACAATACATACATACTGTATACCTATAGGTACATAATATATATATATATATATACATATATATATAGTCTTCGTGGGCGATCGTGAGAAAAGTCCGTAGGTAAATAATACATATAGATAAGTACATATATATCTGCGTGTGTGTGTGTGGTGTGTGTGTGTACGTATAAAGTGGAAGATAGAGAGATAAGTGTTGTACAAACGGGCTTGCATGTAAAAGCTATGTATAGTCTGGCTATAGCTGGCCGGCAATATCGTCTTTTAAGAACTCTTCTTCTCCTATTATCCAACGACCGAGACCGAACTTTCCTTTAACTATTATCATGCTAAACGATGCTGACAGTTACTGCATCCACGCATGCACAACCACAAATGGTAACGAATCACTCTCTCAACTTTAATAATAGTTTAAGAATTTTATTATACGTATCTGTATAGATACAGTTTCATACAATTTGTTTTTAATTATGTTTTGAAAATGTTTTTGTTGTTGTTTTTTGTTTTTTCTACCTCTTTTGATTTTCTCAATTCACTCAACGTACATCGCTATTGTCGTTGTTGATGTTGCTGTTATCATTATCATCATTATACAGCCGCTTTACAATAATTTCTCGTTAAACTTTCTCCAATCATCATTATACATATACTAGAGTATAATATGCACTTGTGAGTCTATGTATACGTAATAGTATATGTACAGCGTATAGACTTAGACGTTGAAAACTTCTCGAGTCTTAGAGCCTTTTCCATATAAGTATACGCACGTGTTCACGTTGCGCAGCTGATAACTATATACGTACCTATATACGTACGTATGTGTAAATCATACATGCATACGTAAACGATTGCATATTTATACAACTAATCAAATCTGTATTGGCTTCGTGCATGGAATACAAGCACAGAATCAAGCGTATATGCTCGTATATGCACGTGTGTTTTACTGGGCCCAAAGTCTTATTTTATCATCATAGGTAGCGCTGTAATTAGAAGACGCATTGATAGTCTGCGTTTGTATGGGTGTTGCACGAAACGAATACGGGACGCGATTATATAAGGTACCTACCTTATAATGAGTAAAATTTATAACATCGTCGTTTGCTGTGCAGCGTATAATAATAATGATGATGATAATGTTGATAATAATAACAACAAGGACTAAAGTAGTTGAATGTTCGAATGCTGCTGCGAATTTTTATCATACACCGGACTACAAATGATGCAGGATTTATTACCGAGTTTATATTTATAAAAGAATATGTCGCCGAAAGTAACGATCAAACGGAGGGGAGAAAAAAGAAGAGAAGAAATATAAGATCATCGTGATGATGAGAGGGGGGAGGAAAAAAGAAACAAAACAAAAAAAATTGATACAGTGGTGAAAAGAAACCTTAATCGGGTAAATTGAGTAATTGATCAATTGACCCGAGTCAATTGATCGAGAAATATATTACACCGTGTTACATCGTGATATCTTCATTATTTGATTATAATTCTTTCCACGAGTTTGGCGAGAGAAGAAAAAAGAAACTATACTTAGAGAAAGAAAGAAAGAAAAAAAAACGAATACTTGGAGGATGAAAAGGATTTCATTTCCACTTATTTTTCATTCACTTTTCTCATCTCTCATCTCTCGTTGCGGAGGATTAATATGTCCTCATTTAAATCTCGCGTTTTTTAAATCACCCCTTTCGTTAATCACTCAACTGTTTGCGTATAGAATTACTTTCTCTCGTTTTTTTTACTTTTTTTTTTTTTTTTGTTGTTTCTGTTACTCTTCACGAAACTATCCACATGGCGCATGATACAGTACATGTATAGTGTATTCCCAACATACCATGTATATGTATAGTATATGATGTACATGTAAAGATCCAGAGACGAAACAGACACGCTTTATAGATATCTCGCCATGCACACTGCAGATATTATCAATTAGAGGTGGAAGAGTAGGAGGATATCTATACATATATGTATATATGTACATACAGACATGCACTCTATATGTTCATGAATGCCTCTAGTACAAGCTCGATGATACGATCATACCGCTAGCTAAGTGCAGGGCTTTATGGCTCGGATGAATCTGGTCTAATAAACAACTTCTCGTTGCAGATGAAAGTTAAAAAAATTGTGTGTATATATACATATATATGTTTATGGAATTCGTGACTAAAATCAGGCCGGTTAACCTAATTAAAGTAATTGACTTTTGACTGCATGTTTTTTTTTTTTTTTTTTTTTTTTTTTTATTTGCTGCGTCTCTCTCTCTCTTTCTCTCTTTTTCTCTCTTCACCGTGGCGTGGATGTCACTAACTCTCCTCGCCGTCGGTTCATGCCTGTGTAATTTAATAATCCTCTTCCTCTCTCTGCCTTGCTTCGTCACCTAATGGATATTTTGCGTATACATTACACACACTATATATACAACGTATATAATGTAGACACGACGTGATATATGTTTTTTTTTTTTTTTTTTGCGACGTGGCTGATTTTGTTTTTTATTTTTCGTTTTTTTTTTTTGCCTTTCGTCATGCGTTCCAAGCCAACTCGAGAAATGATTTTCTCTCACCATTTTCCACCGATGATTTAAAAAATAACGAGAGAAAATCATTTCTCGAGTTGGCCTGGAATAGGCCTCCTGTACAGATTCGCATCGAAATTGTAGTATAATTAATTATGTATTTTTCTCCGAGTGAGCGGAGTGGAAAAAAAAAAAAAAAAAAAAAAAAAAACAACGAAAAATAATAAAAACAAAAGAACAGTTATCAACAATGAATACCTAAAGAGCGAGACTTGAACAAGTTCCGCGGAGATTTTCTTTTTCTTCGTTTTTATGTAATTTTTATTACAATAACTTGAAAGTGCCGCACGATTTGGTAAAACTGTGTACATTGATACAATTTTTTTATTTTTCACAAAAAACTTTTTTTCCTTTTTTTTTTGAACTTCATCCTACACGTATGTATGCATATATATTATATACGTTTATATTGCGTGTTTAACGGCGTATTTACTCTGTACATACACTTTATACACGGCATGTATATGCATGTATGTACGTGTATACCTAAGCGTTATATACCGCAATAACCTACATTCATCGCCGAAACTAGAACAGTTCCGCTATACATGTTACGGGTTATGTGTATAGTATACCTGGTAACTGTCTTATCAACCTGTATATATACATATACATAGATACATATGTATATCAGATGTACACGTATATTTGTAGATAAAGATTTGTAGATACATAGATACGATATACGCCACGTGACGTAATTGCATATGGGGCGTTCCTTGCCAATTCGACGATATGTTTTTTCTTTTTCATTTTTGTTAGTTATTTTTTAATTTTTTTTTTATTCAGTCGTTCGTTATTTTTTTTTTTAGTTTTTTCTCTTGAACCTTACAACGAAATTTTTAATTTCATTGAAAGGTTTTTTTTTTTTCCTTGCTTTTCAAATTAGATTAATACGCATAATTTGTTCTTTTTTGTTTCAATTACCCGTCGCGGAGAATTAAACATTGTTGTAGATATATTATTTATATCTTACTGCTGCCGCTGCTGCTGCTGCTGCTGCTGCACCGAATGGTCGCCGTATAAGCTACGCTTAATATACACTATACGTGATTCAATATTTGTGCAACGTGCCACCGTTATAATAATGTATTCTATCCTTATACGTGATGTGTAATTATACTAATTGGATATAACGTTGCTGCAGGTGCTGCTGTTGTTGCAAGCAGGTGCGTGTCTGTGTTTACCTATTTTCTATGTATCTACGTATGAAAATACGTATGAAGTTATACGACATATCTGAAACGCCGCGTAGCCCGTTCATAAATTTAATTCGTTAATTTATGTACCATACGCCTCCCCCCCCCCCTCCCCTCTTCCCCTTTTCCGCTTTCATTTATTTTTTCATTACAAAACGTTTCACTAGCTTATTTTAAGATCATTTATATATTCAACATCATTACAAGTTTTTTTTTTCTTTCTTTCTTTTTTTTTGATTGCCAGAGATCGACTATAACGACAAACTGTAATAGAACGAATTGTTTGTGTTTTATCTACATATATACACGTGTATCATTTTTTCCTATTTTGACTTTCTTTTTGCGCTAAGTTAGGTATGTAATACATTATATATTAAAAAATGAATTAGCTATCATTTTACTTTATATCACGATCTTATCGTATCTTGATTTATCGTTCTGCCTTTTTCTCGTATTTTTTTTTCTCGTCGTTTTGTTGTATACTTTTTTTTAAATCACAATATCGATTTTTTGACTTTTTTTCCTTTTCCCCCTTTTCATTAAGGAGGAACTTTGTTACTTCTGCACAATATTTATCCAATAGACGCGAGATACGATATTTATATTTAACATAGATTGAGGGATAGATAAGAAGAAATGGATAATAATCTTGTTGATTACTTACTCAAAAATAATTAAATAAATAAATAAATTCCTGAAATTGTGATGGCATCGATTCCATACCAACTGTATCACAATACAAAATTGCACCTTCCGTACAAAATGAAATTCCTCTTTTGATTCAAGAAAAAGAGGAAGAGAGAGCGAAAGAGCGAAACAGAGGGAATTAAAGAAAAAGATAATCGACTCCAGACTGGCCATGAGCCAACTCTCGAACTTCCCGTTCTCACACTGCAGGTTCTAAGTTCATAGAGAAAAAAAAATAATATCCAATTCGAATTTCGAACTACGACTTCAGATTAGTGATTAAAGATTTTAAAGCCTTTCGACACCAAATTACGTAATAGATTTACCGCTAAAAATCTTGGAAGTCTGACCATGTATCCGTCATTGATGACCCCAAAAAGACGCCGCCGATCAATTTCTACCAAAATCGGAATATTTTTTTACATTAGATATCGAGACATCAGACGTCGAGATCTAGTGAAAACTCAACTTTTTATTTCCCGGACGATTGCAATAACTTCCATTTTTCTCTGAAAACAGAGAAAATCAGAAATTTTGAACAAAGAAAATAAAAAATTGACTCGCGCAAGTTGCTGCATTAATTCGACTAATTTTTTCCCTTTATGATCCGTGCTTCATAGTTTTTTACACGAATTATTTATATTATCATTATTCCTATTTTGCTTTACAGCTACCGAATTTATTCTCAGGTAAGTGAGAAATCCCATATTTATATTTTATATATACGTTGCATACATGCATTTACCGTTCAATTTTATTCCATTTCATTTCGTACTGTTACATTCCATTCGGTTCGCGCCCCGTGAGAGTATGAAGAGGAGGAGAGCTGATGGCGTGGGATGCAACGCGTAAAATCCTATAATAATAATATAGTGAATAAATTTTGCTCTACAATCTGTTTCCAATGGGATATTTTATTAATATTTCTATAACGTGACAGTAATGTTGAAAAAGGAATTTACTCATTTGATTTTTCGACTTCCTATTACATGATATTTTATAAAATAACAATTTCTCTGAGTATCATGTTCGCTTGGTTGAATTTATTTACTCATTATGTTATGTTTTACCACCGTCAAAATGTGAGAAAGGCGCCGAATCAGTTTCTGGTTAAAAATATAATACATCTGTGCATGGCGAAGCATTAAATTGCGCTGAATAAGTTGAAAACGCAATCATGAGACCACGAGTATACAATCTGAGACTTTATCATCTCCGAGAGTCGCTTTTCTGCGTGTATTGCGGTAATTTTACCTCGTGGTCGTCGTTCACGTAATTATGTTAGATACGAGTAAAAAAAGGTTTTAAAAAAAACCGCGTCTCCATGATAAAATACAGAATATTCCAAAGTGATCGTACATGAGAAAAACAAGTAATTTCTTTTATTTAGAATGTGTCGAGAAAGTTAAAAAGAAACTTTGAAGAAGAAGAAGAAAAAAAAAAAAAAACTGTCGCACAAATTGAATTTTGAAAGTAAAAATAAATTTTCATTATAGAATTGAAATTACAGTTATATTTTGATACGGTTTAAATTGGAAAAAATCCGAATGCGCGAAAATGAGAAAATTGAAAAATCTGCTACATCAAAATTCTGAATGATCGAAGATTTTCAGAACTGTGAATATCCAGCTTGGTGAAATTTCATCACTTTGATCGTTCTTTGTTTTGGATTTTCGGAATCTCGTTCGTTTTGATATTCGTTTTTTCTGATTTTTTTTTTTACACTCACTCATTGAGTAAACTACGCTGCGTGAGTATATTTTGGTTTTCGCAATTTCTCTCCATCGAAACCATACTCTTCGGAACTTTGGTCTATACATATATCTTAACTTGAATTTTTTTGAATCTCACATTTCAGAACTTTGAGCCATTGCCTTTCCAAGCATTCGGAACTTAGCTGTTTCGTGAAAGCTTAATTTCGTCAATTCAACTTTCGCCGCGAAATAATCCGGAATTAGAAGTTTTCGCAAATTTTTACATTCGGAATTTAACTTTAACCCAACCATAAATCGCAACGCAGATTACGCAATGTATACATTGCATATTATCACACGATAAACATCCATAGTCGGATCGCCGATCCACTCTCATCCTTGAGCCACGTATGCAGTGAAACGTTATATATCCTCATTTATTCAACCATGTCCCCCGGAACGAGAGAGACAGCAATTTGCGAGGAGCAGCAGCAGCAGCAGCAGCAGCAGAAGAGGAGGCAATTTACCAATCGCCTCAATCGCCCTGCAATCGCGTTAACCTTGCCTCTGCCTGCACCCTATCTCCTCTCTTAACAAGTGTTATTATTGGCTTGTTCCTGCTGTCTTATACATACGTATATCGGATGATGGATATACGTATAAATTGATACTAGATTACACCTAACACATCGTACGCATGCGGTGTGCGAAGCGAGAGAAACGAGGTGTCGCCAATTATAATTTAGAATGTATGGGCGTTATTATTATATTTGTGTAATTGGATGGGGTGGAAAAATGAAGGAATATATTATACAGGGTGGCGACAGAATGAAAAAAAGTGGGGGAATTATGACGGTTGACAGGGGAAATTGTACCTTTTTTATAAATGAATATTAAACAATAAGATAACTTTCGGAAATATAATTGTTCGATTTTTGATTGTTTGTGTGTTTTTAATTTAACTTTATATATACCCTAGGTGCACAATTTCTGGAGTTTTCGGTCATAAAAGCTGCACACCCAAAATTACAGGGAAATTTTGAATTTTTTTATCGGAAGAATCAGGGAAAAGTAGGGAATTTTTTTCGAGTAGAACTGTCGTCACTCAGTTACACAGTAATTGTTTAACAAGAAAATCGAAAAATGTTCATATATTTTACGTATAAACTTTATTTAACGTGTATGTATTATGCAAAAAATTAAGAATATTAAAATAAAAAATCTTCAATCAACTTCAATCATTTTCGGCTGTACGAATATGGTCATCGAAATCATTCGATGATGCGAAAAAGCGAAATTTTAATATCAAGTCTTTATAATTGAAGTTGATAGAAAAAAAGTTTAAAGTTTTTCTCTTATAATTCTGAGTCTTATTGGCTCTTTTAAATTTTCTTTCAAGTATATTCGTTGAAAAAATGATATCTTATTTTTCATTATACTCTTCGGCTTCGATATTTAGTCGTATATTGTTTGTTGCTTTTTTTCTCTATGCCATATTCTTCACAGTCGATGTTTTGTGGAATTTTGAAATCACGTATGAATTATTATAAGGAATGAGGAAAATACGTTGAAAACATCCATGAAAATCTGTCAAAAACTATTCATTCATTCGTCCGTTCGTTCTTTCGTTCATTTGTTCGTTCATTCATTCATTCGTTCGTCCGCTCGTTCGTTCTTTCGCTTACCTATATTCATTGACGTTTCAGCGCGCCATAAAGGCGGCAGCTTATACTTCGAGTATCGGTAGTAGTAGTAGTAGTAGTAGTAGTTGGTAGTAGTAGCAGCAGTCCATTGATAAAATTCAACCGCGTCAGTCTCGCATCAATTCCGTTGCGTAAGAACGAGCAGAATAAGAAAAAGAATAATAAGAAGATATCTGTATAATATACTATACCTATATATTACGCATACATACAGATGCGATTATCAGGCCAATTATCCCTACCTTTTTTTCTATACTCGTTCCAGATTATTTACATTTCCGAATTAACGAGCTAACAATTTTTTTTCCACCGTACAACGGATTCGTTGAATTATGTCAATCATCTCGTTTTTACCCCTATCTTTATGCATTTCCAAAATTCGTGGTAAAAAATGGTAACGAAAATCCCTGTCTCATAAAGAAAATATATGTATAAAAAAAAAAAAAAAATGATTGAGGTGTACTATTCAAATAATAAAAATGTTTTTTACAACGACATTGTTATATTCGTTTCACCGAGTCAAAAATTAGATGTACAGAAATTTCGTCGGGTGTGTCTTGCGCTATATTCGACGGCAGATGGCAAGAAGAAAGCTGCAGCGCGCTCCAAGATCCTGAAGAAACCGCTTCGCCCACGCTGCTTTATGGGTTACATGTCTGCATATATACGTCTCTATATTATGTACATTATTATACGATACATAGATGATATGTTGCAGCAAGACACCATACGATTATATACATATTTATAAAATATGAATGAATATATGTGTGTATATATATATATTATATGCGTTGGCTTTCGGACATGAGAATTATCCGTCTAAATAAATTGTATGTATATGACTATAGCAGTTCGTCGCAGCTTCGCCTGCGTCCAAATTTAATGTGATAAACTGAAAATTCTGTTGAGATAAGAAAATCTTGCTTACAGTTGGGAATATTTTAACCAAGACTGATAATAATATCCGACCTAACCTAGAATCGAACAGAACCGTAGCTAACCTAACCTCTATCCATAAAAGTTTAGTTAGCGTTCGCATAAGTCTGTGATCCTGTTCTGACATGGTTTACAAATATTGTTATTTCTCGAAAACTATCAATCTGCTTGTAACGAAATGTAGTCTGAAACATGGTCAGACGTTGTAGCTATTCGCAGAAAAAAAAAGAATCAAAATCGGTTCCGTCGTTCTGGAGATATAGGCGAATACACGTCAGAAAGATATTGAGTTTTTTTTTTTATACATATATAGCTGCTGCCCGCGATTTCGTTCCCGGGATGCATTGCAATGCCTTTCAAAGAACGAAATTGTTAATTCGAAAACATTAATTTTAAAGGTTAATTTGTTGAAGCGACTCGCGCGCCACCTACTGTAAAATGGTTGTACTAATTCAAAAATCTTCGCGAACGTGCGCACAATTCAACAAAGTTTCATCGCAATCGGATGAAAGTCATGGGAATGCGTACGGGGCAAACAAGGAAACTAATATTCATTTATATTGGATATGTTGTTTTTTTTTTACAAGTTTTCATAAAACTTTTTAGTCATTTATTTAGTTGTTTTCTTATTATTAGTTGCTCAGATTTTTCTTTTCTACGTAGCACCTTGCTTTCGTTAAATTGAAATTATTATACCCATGAGAGATAAAACGCATATTTTTCTCCTTCTTTTGCTTTTTACTACTTTTCAGCGTGTAGTCACGTAAATCTTTGTCCACCTTCGATCATTAGAGACAAGAGAGTTGGACACTTGTGTCGTTATATGAAAAGTTTTGATATTCTATGAAATTGTAAGAATTTCTGAAGAACTTTAAAATATTATAATTTAAAATTAAAAAATACTGTCACTTTAAAAATCATGCTGAAATACGCTGCAATTTTTTACTTCGAGACCTTTTCATAATGCAAAGAATAATACTATTCTCATTAATATTGAAGATAAATTTAACAGGAAAAACAAAAGTTGCTTTAAGAATTTCAAACTCATTGTCTATTCAATTGCAGAGTTTTGTTAAATAATTCTTTTCATTCCTGAATTTCGAGCTCAAAGCTTCTGCAATAATATTGATGGATAAATTCTACGTAAAAAGTAAACAAAACTTTATTTATCCTTCTTAATCTAACTTCTCCTTGAATCATTTTCTCCTTAATTTATTTTCTCTCCAATTTACCACTTCCTTAGTTCTTTTGCCCCCTTAATCTGATTTCTCCTTAATTTTGACCCTTCTTAATTAATCTGTTTCTTCCTTAATTTATAATTTCCCTAATTATCTTCTAATCTGCGGTTCTCCGCGCATCTCGTTCACGGAGAAAAAGTAATTTTTCAAACACCTCCTCTTTGGACTATGAAGGCGTGTGGGCACGTCCGTCATTTTATACTTCTCAAGAGAATATAAGGAAGGAGACAATTACGTCGGCCTACTGCCGTTCCTCCCACGTTCCGTAACTTCCCGTTTTAAACGGCGAGTTAAGCCGCAGGTCGATGCTTCGGAAATTCTCATTGCGAAAGTAATACGCTAATTTAGTAAAATAAGCTACGATTGAATCGTTGCAATATTTTCACGGACAGAATATTTTCCCCTTTTTATCCTCTTCTTGAAGTTCAGTCCTTGGAAAATTTTTCCTCGATTCGTTATTTTCAGCCGATTTTTAAATATGTAAAATGTAGTTTCGTATCGTCATACAGTTATTTGGAAAATGATGAAGAAAAAATGAATAAATCTTTTGAATTCCTGTTTAACGTTGCACGTATACATTGCAAGCTAGAATTCTTACATGGCGTCTATACGCCGATCGTTTCATCACGGTTTATAAATAGAGGAATCTATTTTTAATTTTAAACCGCACGCAACACGGAAACGGAACGAAGGATCTTCGTACATGCAGGCATGCAGCTGATCGATTAACGGGTGTAAAAAAAGTACAAAAAAACTTCACCATTTCAGATCCCTTTGCACAATCTGAATGAATACGAGCACATCTCACCATTCGTATTTGGATGAAGAAAACAAAATGGAAAAAACAAAAATGCATTTCCTTTATCTTTTATCTTCTACGTGGAATTTTATGGGAAAAAAAAGATCGTCGATAAAACTTCAGAGTACCTATATGATTTTATCGAAAATGCAACACTCTACCAATCATCGATGGATTGATGATATCATGATTTTCAATTTTTTATTTACAGAAGCGATGGCTCCGAGGTAACGAAAGTCGATTGAACTCGGCGGAAGAAGAAAGGAAGTCGAGGATTTCTCGCAGATCGTTGGTTCGCAGCTTTTTTCGCGTGTATATGTTAATAAATAAAGAAAAATGGCCAAAGGTGCTGAACGACTTCCGGGCACCTCGTCCAGGATCAGAACGAGGGACGATGGATGCTGCTCTGTAAATTTCCTCAAATACGTTCTTCACATATACAACGTGGTTCTATTTGTAAGTATTGTACATATATACAGTTAAGATTCATTTATCCATGCGTTTGTAATTACTAGAAATAATTAATAAGCATATCATTTTTGCCTCGCAGAATTTTCAATATCCGCAAATCAATCGAAATGTATTATCAAAGCAGTATCAAGCTGAAAAATAGAATATTTATAGTTCAGAAAACGTTTCCTCGAGTTTGAATAAATCGGTATCATATCTAAGAAAAAAAAAAAAATAGCTAAACAACTATTGAAAAATACAACTTTCAACCTGAATTATTATTATTATTATTTTTTCCGTCACTGCATCGAATATATCCTGCTAAAATTTTTTCCACGGAATGAATCGAAATCATTCAAACAAGATTCTCGAAGTCTGTGCTAAGATTGCAAAAATACTAGAATAACATGGCAAATATCGCAAGCGCCGTTTTTCATTGAGCACGCCTCGTTTGGAAAGGAACGGACGGAAGAAGACGAAGCGGCGACGACATAACTCTTCTCCTCTGCTCCGTTGCTTTCCAATTAAGACGCTTTGCCGTTAGCGCGGGTGTTCAGGTAAAGGAAGTGTGTAGGTAGGCAATAGATGGACGAATCTAGGCGAAGAAGGTATATATAAAAGGTTTAACGGGCTGCACGCGCTTATACGTATATATTATATGTATATATGTATGTATAGTGTACTATGTACACATAATATACATATAGCTACGTACAGGTGTAGTAGCGAGAGTTAGGCGTGTAGGGAAAACTGGTTTTCTGGAATCTACTGGTCTAGTCGCCATGCGATCATCCAATGCGGTGCAGTCAGAGCACAAATGTTGATGCCTGAACGCCACACGCGTCTCCAGGATCAGTTAGAAATCAGCCCCACCCCTTCACCACCCCCCATGCAGACTCTCAAGGAATACCGCTTTTTTGAACACGTGCTGCTCGGGGGCGTGGAAGTAAATAACTAGAGTGACCGATTCATCGAACGACCGAAGTACCTAGAGAATTTTAAAAAACACCGAAATATCATTTCTAGAATTATCAAAATGCGGACAGTCAAAGTACAGAAATATAACATATAGAAATGTTGAAACATATATAGGGCGGTAGAATGTAGAATTTATTTACGATTTTATATTATCGAAATGAATTCTGAGGATTCTGCATTTTGGAATTTTATATTCTGATCACTTGATTTTCTTTTTTTTTTATTTGAATCCCTGTACTTTGAATTTCTGTATTTTTAAATCCTACGAGTTTGATTTTTGAATCTTAAAAAATTTGGTATTGTAGACCTTATCTTTTTTCATCTCCCTAATGTTTTTTTTTTTTTTTTACCTCTCATTCGTATTTTTCTTGTACCAGACTGAGAAGAATTTCATTATTCCTTAGAGTTATATCGGATTTTTTTTTTAAACGATATCACGGTTTGAAGATGGAAAGAATTGCAAGAATATACGTGTATGATAAAAAAGTAGGTATTTATTAAGTAGTTGGCAATATTCTCAGTTTTCTGGTTATCCGTTTCGTTTAGATGACTGCGATTTTTCACTGAAATAAGGCATTGAAATGAATTTATTCTTTGAACATCAAATTAGCAGAATTGTTAGAAGAAAATGTAGTAGGAGTGACCATAATCGAAAAGAATTCTAACGCGTACGAAACTAATTTTTGTTTTTTCACACAGAGCTATAATATTTTTTGATCATGGTTAAAAAAAATTAACGTACATTAACTAGAAATTTTTCTCAGTGTACCCACTTTTCCCTTCTTTCTTTTTTCGCAAGATCTGTCTACTCTTGTTGGGAATTGTATATTTTCTTTTTGTTTTTCCTGTTTCTCTACGTCTTCGTTGGATTTCTTTAACTTCGGAGTAAGGGTCGAAAAATAGAAACTAGCCACACAATAGAAGCATCACACTATCGAATTTTCAAGTACGTCGAAACGTGATTCATTGAATACGATGAATAACAAAATGGGGATATCATAGTTGGAAAATAGAAAATTTCAAAACTTGGAAAAATATAAAAACTCAGAAAGTTCAAATACAAAATAGGTGATGCAGAAATAGGTATTTGACTTTCTATATTTTTGTATCTTTAATTCAATGCGTATGTATACGTGTATTCGAATTTTATGTTTCACGACTCGCTATCCAGTTTAACCGGCATACTTATTTTTTGTCACGCAGCACATATCATACTCTTTCTCTATTAATCCCCATTTCTGTTTCTACAATCAATCTGCACTACCTCCGAAAATATTGATATCGACTGAAATTCGCTACTTCGAAATTACTTGGCCAATTCAAATAGCGAATATTGAAACCGATCTGAAATTATAACGTTGCAGTTAAATACCAAAGTTTTTGTTGAATCACCACGAAATGAAAAAATTTACTGGACCACTCGAAAGATTTTTGAAAAAATATCATTGAAAAATGAATCGTTTGTGTTTTTTCTATTTTTCAGCTTTCCGGCCTTGCGGTTGGAGGCATCGGCATTTGGACCGTCGTATCGAAGCACAGCTACATATCTCTACTCTCTACATCCACTTATCCGATATTGGCCTACGCTCTGATCGCTGCCGGTGGTTTGGCCATTATTGCTAGCTGGCTCGGGTGCGGCGGCGTTACATCGGAGAACAGATGCATTCTGATTGTGGTAAGTGAAACGCGATCGCTTATCTGATCGCCCACCCCTTGAACTTCTTTATCCAGGATCAGTTTTAATTTGCAATTTTTATCATCGTTTCGACCCTTCCAGGTTTTTTAATTTTTTTTTTTCTTAAACCCTGTGATATTCTTTTGTTATATATGTCATATTTATATACGTGTACATAACGATTATAATTAAGCTGTAAAAATACAAGAGGAGAAAATAAATAGGAACTCAAAATTAAACCCTGGCTAGTCGGCATATTTATGAAGTCTCCCAAATTGATGAAAAGAGATCATCAGGCCAAGCCGAAGGTCGACTCTTCACAATCAGCCAGTCAGTCAGTCAGTTAGTCAGTGAACAGCAGCTTATGGGGTTATATTAAACCTGGATAAAAAAAAGAAAAAAGACACAAACACCTGGCAAACGAAACAAGGGACTCCATTATGCCTGCTGACAGGCACATTATACAGTGTGAACATTCCTATACATACGTATCGCCATTTAAACGAACCACCATTACAAACACCATTATCAACGGAGCTCAATGATGAAAAACAATACCGGTGTATTATTTGTATGTGCCTATAGCTGTAGGCAGAGGTATATATGAATTCGCGATTCCAATGGTGAAACGCGATTATTCTACTAGTATTATACTTCAAATTGTGTACTTATACAACCAACCAGGGCAGCAATGTAATTCGATATACATTGCTTTGCGTTTGTGCTCCAGAACTTTTTGTTTTCCTTTGAAATTCTTTAGTGCCCTGCAGAAAATTATAAGAGAGTTCAGATGAACTCTGAGAGATTTCGGTTTGAATGTAAAAAATATTTGTGTAGAAATATACATAATGTACTATGGGAATTGGCAATTACACAAATCAATCACGGGTTTTGTTGATGTTATACATTTCTTATGTTTGTTTCCGTTCCAAATGATGGAAATTTTTCAGCCTCAAAATTCCTAAATTGTTTTCATCATTCATGTAAATTAGGGTGTGCCAAAAAAAAAAAGAAATAAAAAAATTTAATTTTTGCAAACGCTCATCAATTTTTGTAGAGCATCTCTAACAGAATATCTCATCCAAATATGAGCTCTGATTATTCATATTTGGCTGAGATATTCTATTGAGATACTCGTTGGTCGAGTTTGCGCGGAATGTCCTATATATAGTTTATTTATATTTGTATGCACACACCTATGTATTCATACGAAGAATCGTACGCGGTAGTTAATTTTCGCCGTAAAAGGGCCGCGATCGCGAGTCGAGACTCGTGTTTCGGTCCTTAATTCGTCTCTTTCTCTCTCTCCCTCCCTCCCTCCCTCCCTCCCTCCCTCTCTCTTTCTCCTTCTTTCTCAACGAGTCTTGTACATTTAAGGCATATATACACAAAGGTATTATACCTGTGTATACGTATACGCGTGGGATTGAACCCAAAACACATTCATGCATACACGCAGCGACGATTTTACTCGGTGCAACCTCGATCACGATCATCATCCTCTGGGTCAGGAACTTTTATACGTAATACACCTCTTCTTCTTCTTCCTCTAGTTCTTCTTGGTCTGCCTATAAGGGCATCAGTAATGGGCAACAACAAGATTACCGCCGCGGAAAGGAGAACGGAACGAGCGATCCCTTCTCTCGTTTTTCTTATTTTATTCCTCTGCATCCACATGTATAATGACTTGTAAACTGAACGCTGATCTTAGTACCATATTTTAATTCATCTTCTTTGTTTTCTTTCGTATGGTTTAAAAGATTCATTAAATATAAAATGTAATTAGTAATTGACTCTCTGTAAAATCACTGATGGAAAACCTATTATGTGCTGGTAATTTTTGGAGAAGATTATACATATAATCGAAGATAAAGAGTAACATGTCCTTTTTTTTTGCTCTTTTGATGCAGTATATATTCGTCGTGATGGCCGTGCTGGTGCTGGAAGCCGGCGTTGGAGCGATATCGCGACTCTACGAGGAGCAAGTCGATCCGGAGATGAGAATGAACCTGAATCGAACCTTCCTCGAAACTTATTCCATAAGATCCAGAGAAACCGCCGCCATTGATGCAATGCAGAAGGAGGTGAATAGCCGTTCTACTTCACCGATTAGCTCTGTGCGACTTTTTATCCATGTATAAAAGTGTACAGCAGAGGTCGATGATAAATTATTCATCTATTCGTTCATATACAACTTTCCCTAGCCCCCCCCCCCCCCCCTACAACTGTTTTTCCAACTGTAAAATATTTGTGCCATTTTCTTGTGTTAATTCTTCAATTTTCATGTAATTATAGTTTTATGTGGGAATATAGTTCAACTGCAGTTTTGTTTCACTTCACGATTTATCGACACAGGTCATTCGTAAAAACCGCCTGCATTTCTGCAATTAGGGTACATGTATTCGAAATCCGCCTGTGTTTCGGCAACTGAAAGTACATGCGATCAATCGGCGTTTGTTTAGTTTTCCACCATTGTAAAATGACCCTGAATTGTATAAATGCAGGCGCATTGCCCTACGATGATTTATTCATCGGACATGTCCACGAAATAATCCGATATATTATACAGTTCAAATGCTGCGGAGCGATGCGATTTGAAGATTGGCTGTACAGCGAGTGGAGAAAAGATAAACAGGTGATTTCAAATCGAAGCCTTGTACCAGACAGCTGTTGCAAGACGCCGTCTCTTTTGTGCGGTCGAAGGGATCATCCATCCAACATTCAGTACACGGTGAGAATTATTTATATCTTTTTCATATTTTTCTCTCCATATTTCCACCTGATGTACATTATACAATATACACATATGTTCTTTTACAGGGTTGCATATACAAATTCCTCGAGACGACGAAGGATCACCTCATCATTTTGGGGGCCGTTGGTCTTGGCCTTTCGGTCCTCGAGTTGTTCGGCATAATCCTTGGTTCTTGTCTCTACATCAAGCTGAGGCACGATTTTGACGACTGAGATTCGATGTTCGGGGTTAATTATTATAATTATGACAACGGTAACGCTGGCTCGTGCAGGTGGATTTCTGATATTGTATTACCTGATGGAGACGATCGAATCTGAATATTTTGTATCATACTATATACGTAATATGGTAGTATGTAGGTATTTAAATTTCATATATTATTATAGGTATATATTTTTTTCATAATGTTTCGAAGGAAACAAGTATAACAGGAAAGTCAAATTGCAAGGTTTGCAAAGATGTTGATGAGGGCAGAAAACTTGTTCGCGTACTTTGTTGCTTTCTTTTAACATTAACAATAAAATAATTTTTGGACTATTCCATCTTCTCATTAGTCTTTCGAAATTAGCATCGTGTTGACCGCTCTTTCCAATCAAGCCATGATTATTTTAATGTAATTCCATTCACGGTTCTTTTATACCTTGTCCATTGAATCGATGAAACGCATCCTATTTTGCGACGATAATTAATCATAAATCGTCATATCGCATCGATGGTTTATAATCTGCAAAAAGGCAAAAAAATCTAAATCTGTCAATTTTACGCATAGTTAAATTTTTTAAATTCTACATATTTAGTATTATGACGAACAGAAATTGTAATGGTGAAGCATCGATAATTTCACACCATTTTTATACATTCATAGAAACGATGAAAACTAAAAATTCATCTATTTCGAATCAAGTGTATGATATATTATACAGCAGGTCTGATGTTTAATATTCTATTTTCGCGAGGACATTGTCTTCATAATACCTTGTAATAGTTGTAAACGCTGATCTAAATATAATTGCAAAATGTGTTCAAGAGCGCAGATCTACGGATTAGAAATCCGCGATCGAGATAACGAATTTTATACAAATGACGAAAATGCAAAAATGAAATGAGAAAATAGATACCTACAAAATGTTTTTACGCATGCACAAAACAATGAGTCTGATCGCAAAATGACTGCAGCTATCGTATTTTCGATACATAAGTGCTTTGATATAAAAATATACATACCCCGAGCTACAGTTTCGAAAAACGATTTAACAGTGCCTTGATACAGTATGAATAGTATCCGTATAATCGATCGATATAAATGCACTAGTGATGACCATATATATTATATAAAGAAATTCATATATTATTGTTCGTAATAGTATTTATTTTTCACGTCACGTATTACATAATTTAGGGTATACATGTATTGCGAAGAGTACAATTCTATTAAGGATATACATTATTATAATTACTGTATTATTATTATAATTATAATTACTGTTACTATATTATATGATATGTATGTTGTTACGCATGTACATACATGTATTACGCGTTTCGCTTCACTATCCGCACGCGGTTCAACTTGCGTTTATTATAATGATCCAGTATTTACCGTGTAACACTGAAAATTATTATTAATATTATTACCGTTATCATATATTTCTATACTATATATGTATATCAATCGTTAGGATTTACGTTGAACTATACGATAATATGTATAATTATATTACATACCTGATGTACATATCGTAAGAGCTATTACATATATATATATTACATATATATATTATATATATATATATATATATATACATACATATACATGTGTGTGTATGTATATATATATACATAAATATACTATATATTCTGTTACCGCAGTTATTAAATTCAGATCATTATAATTACCAGTAAGTACGTGTAATATTACCAAACTTTTATTCGGTTACCCTTATAGTAGTATCATACTACGGTCATAAGCGAGAAGCATGAATAAACAGAATCGGGTAAGTCGATTGTTTATTAAACTGTTCGCTAGATGAATTCGAGTATTTAAGGACGAGTTGCAGATGACGATCTTAAATTTTCAAATCTACTTTGGCAACTACAAAAATATAGAAAACTCTCATCCTTACCCGTTCCGACTTTGGATAACAACAACAATGAAAGGCTTATTTAGCTGTTGTATAAAGTTAAAAAAATTAATGATATTGGGCTTGAATCGCCCTTTTGAGAGTACGATTTAAAATAAGTCATTAATCATTATTCTAACAGTCACTTAACATTACGAATTTCCCGGTAAACAATTTTAGTAGCATGAGTGTGTCGTAAAAATTTGTCGCCAGAATCTGTATCCGACTGCATACTTATGTATGTAGGTATGTATAATGGAAACGTGTGTACCTTGTTTCAGGCAACCGGTTACTTTAGGCTGCCAATGGAAAGACACTCATCAGGCTGACTAACTATGTAGTTAGACAAAGATGGCGTCGTGTACTGAATGCATGCGAAGCCATCTTGCATCGAATGTCCATCACCATTTTGTCCAAGGAGTGCAGTCTTCTACGTATCTCGCAGTTCATGGCGTTCTTGTGTCGTCTGTCGCAGTTTCACGAACCTCGATCGAAGAAGGTTTGGACTTGAGGTAACTCCGTGCAATTGTGAAGAAAGAACAAGGAATCATTGAAAATGCTGTCACGCCAGATCGTGAGAAATTTCATGACGACGGCTGCTCGTCGAAGCGGCCCCGATGATTTTCACGGCGGTGTTCCCGGAGGAGTGAGTATATTTAGTAGCATTTACTATTCGATCTTACCCAAAATCAGCTGCTGTGCACCCGCCGTGTTGCATAACCACACAGTACTTGGCCACTTGGAAATTGGATTGATTTGACGTGATGACTAATTGCCCCGAGTCGAAAACCTGGTATTAACATTGCGGTCTAACCTCTGGCTGAAAATCGCCTGAACAAGTCGCTAAAGAATGTCGTAAAATATCGAAGAAATTCGCGATGTTTCATGTCTTCTTTTATTATGATACACTTTTTGTCTTAGCTTTTCACTTTACTACAGTTTTTATTCCACATTTGCAGAACCTGCCGTTCGGCATCAACAACAGGTACAAGCTCACCGCCTACTTCGTCTTATTCTTTGGCAGCGGTATCGGGATCCCATTCCTTGTTGTTCGTCACCAGTTGGTGAAGAAGTGAGCGTCACCATTAGGGATATAATATGTAAGTATAGAGGTACGTTTTTCACTTTCTACATTAGGACGTGGTACGATGCTGATGCTAACAGCCAGAATTAGCAGCCAAATGTTCTAATGTTCATTCATAAATTTTGTGAAATACCTTAAAGCTCTAATTCTTCTTATAAAATTATCAGGAGAGAACTGAACTGCAATTTTTCTATTTCCAAAAAGTTTAACACGTTTGGCCGCTAACTATGTCTGCTAGTTTCAGTTTCATGAACTTGGTAGCTGAGAACTTGAGAGTTGTCTGGAAGAAAGTTTCAACTCAACTTCTTCGGTCCCATTTCACTGGGCTTGCTTGTCACGATCATTCAGAAGCCACCTTCCGTATCATGCGGATCATCAGGGATTAGTTGGGATCAAGAAGACGAACTAGTTTTGGAAAAGATTGTCAGTGAGGCAACGGTTTTCTACCTTGAAGAACACTGAACATTTTGATGGGCTGAGCTGAAACAACATATCAGAAAAGACAGTTGAAATCTGGAGTGTTTTTAAATTTCATGACAGTAAAAATTTCATCTTCCACATCGAATTATCAACTTCTAATATTTTCAGTATAGCTGTATTTTTGCTACACTCTGATTTCTGGCAACAATATTGATACTGTGAAACGGTGGCTCAAAACACTTGCATTCCAGTCTTCACTTACTAGGATGCCTGTCAAATTTTAATGGAACAAAATTTTTTCTCTTTTCATTCCAGAATCTAGTTACGCCAGAGGTAGTGCGAGAATTCCTGAATGGGTAACGAGTATATCTTGAAAGGCATTTTGTTATTGTCAGGTATGACTATAAGGAATAAAGAATACAAGGATAAAATAAAATAAAAAGTAAAATATCAATAACTGATCGTATATTGTATTTTACAAAACAATCATTATCATCACTATCATGATCATTTTACACGCGCACATATTTATAATGCAGATATTTTTGTATGCGTTATGTATACGTATATATTATATCTAATTAATCGAACGATGCATACATCTCGTATTCTGTTGCGAATATCAGCAAAATCGGTGTACAATAATTAACAGCCTATATTGGTAATTTGATTATTGTTTATAGATCCTTAAGATTAAGTATTTTAGTTCCTGATGTCGTATATTCGTCATGTTAAACGCAGTTTGCTTCGTCGTCAGTGTAGACCCTCCGTAAAGGTTGAATCCGTATCAAGCCGGTCCGAACAAGTCGGCGCCTCCTTACTCTCTCTGAACGTGATTTTCTGTCACTTTCAAGTTTTCCCTCACCTGTCGAAGTCTGGCATTGGAACGGCGGGCGGTTGCCTGTCGTAGCGATCCGATCTTCCCCGGTGCACTGAGAAAAGATTAGATCGAAGTTGAAATTCTTGCGATTAGAAACGGTCGCACGATCGAAACTCACAATTTCTGCGTCCCAAATGCGATCTGTAAGATTCCAAGCTGCCAGCTGCGGTAAGAATTTGGCAGACAGGTTCGTAGCCCTGCTTCTTAACTTTTCCATGCCTAATATCAAAGCTTTTTTGCAGTTTTGTCCTGCGCACCTCCGTTTCCCTGCATCTTTTTACTACGGAACATTCTGGACTAATTTTTCTCGTGTGGTTGATCCTTGGCCTCTTCAATCCTTCCTCCAACTTCTCGGTGAGTTTTTCCGCTTCCACGCAGCTCGTGCTGCTCTTTGTCTTGACAGGAAACGCCCTGACGCTCAGATTCCCGAACTGATACTTCGCCGGGAGTTCGACCGACCTCGCGCAGGATCCTTTTCGCCCTCGTATCAGACAGCAACTCAGAAACGATATCAACGCGACCACTCCGATCCCTGCGACTGCTGCGATCATCATAATCGCTACGTTGTGCTGCCAGAGCTGTAAACATGCGGAGCAAATCTCTGCTCGTCAATCGATTCAGCGACGGAAATCGTCCTTCAGGTATTCTTACCGTTTGAAAACATCCCTCTACGAAGGGGTCTGTACAAGCCCTGCAAAAACGGGCTCCAGGATCCGACTGGTAAGTGCCCACGGGACATCTTTTGCACCTGAACGATCCGTCCTCGCTGTAACGACCAGGAGTGCAAGGATCTGGAAGTTGGAAATTATCCGTGATAGTTTGACAATTCAGGTATCGAAATGGATATTCTCTTGCTAATGTTTCATTCAGTTTTTCCAATTATATTTATCCCTTGATAGAAACTTACAACAATTTGTATTTTTGAAACCATATCCGCCAGGGCAGCCGATGAGGAGAGCAACTCGTGCTTTGGGTTTCTTGATCGCCTCTCTTTTTCTCTTTTTCCCGGAAGGCGAAGACTTCCTCCTCTTTGTCTTCGAGCCGTGTTTTCGTTTCGTGATCGGTGTGAGCTTGTCGTGGCGATGAGGTAATCTGAAAACAACTGTAGTTTAAGATCTCTATAGAAAATGTCGATAAAAATTACCAAATCGCTACTCATTTCATAGATTATTATACAGCGCGGTGTTTGTGTCGATGTATCGTGACTAATTTGCTTTCTCCTCTTAGAACCGCAGAAAATTTCATGATTACAATTTTTGAAACTAACTTGTCTTCTGCAAAATACTCCTCAGGTTTCGACTCAGCAGCAGAGCTATTTTATTCTGAACTGCTCTGCGGCAGGAAATATCGTTCGCAGCTGTACCAACTGGCAGGAGAATCTCTGAGCTGCTAGACGGTATCAGGAGGGTGTTGATCGATATCTGAAGTAAGAGAAAGGGTGAAAGATGTTGTTCCCCTGTCGTTTTTGTCCCTTCTTTTAATTCACCTGTCCTTGGGAGCATCGTGGCTCCACGACGTAAGCGTCGCATTCGCCGTTACTGCAAAGTAGCTTGTTTAACTTCCTCGGCAAGTATGTAGACAAGGCTTCCAGTCCGGTTTCATCGCAGGTGTCGAATTTGTAGCGGTTTACCCCTTGCAACGAATAGCTTGGCTGCGTGACGACTGAAATAGTTCGGCAGCATTGTTACTATATTTTTAAATTCTTACAGCGTGTGAAGACTTTGACTTTTTTATGTTTCAACTCAGTTTTCTTTACCTTCGATACTGTGACTGTAAACGTTTCTGATTTGCTCGTCTGTTTCTGGGTTCAGGTAACTCACGATGCACAAATACTTTCCTGCGTCTTTCACATCCACATCGTACAACTTCAGGTTGCCGTTCCTTTGCACCATTGCTCCTGATTATTCAAAAGGTTTGTGCGTACATAGGAATTGGGATTTGAATTAGGAAATATATTGAATAACAATCGAAAAGTAACCGCGCGAATAATGCCGGTTCAAATTTCGAGCTAATCTTAAGCAATATTTTCCATAAGTTCTCCATACTAAATACGCGATGAAAATAAACGCTTACGATTCAAAAATTCGTGGAGAATTTATCGTTGGTCATCTTCAAGTCAAACGAAAAGCAAAAATGAAAATAAAAAAACTCTTTTTCATCTAATTTGATGAAATAATTTTCTCCAAAAACTTTTGTATTTAGGCGAAAATTAAATATCCAAATAAAAATTGCGGTTTTGCAGAAAGTTAATGCAGAATTAATTTAAATACGTAATTTGTACTCGGATATTTTCTCTGGTATGCTCTACTGGATTGGTTTACATTTTTCGAAAGTTTATTATGAATAGGTATAATAACTTTTGAGTTTTTCAAGTTCGTGGTCGTGCCTTGAAGTTTGTTTTTTCCAAAGTGTATGTATATTTTTAGTGAAAATAATTATTGATCGTCGAATTGAAGTTTGAATTTCTGATTGATTTAGTGTATTTGTTTTGTTATACAATTTTTGCGACATGTGTGCAAAAAAAGTATTCATCAGCTTTGCAAATTTTTTGCACACTTTTCAAATATTTACGGAAATCTCACAATTGGAGTCGATGTTTGAAGGTTTGACCACAATTTTTTACTTAAATGTGTAACGAAATTGGCAAAATACGTGGTATCACGAAATCTAATAATCGTTGGTGACTTTGAATCCAATGTATACCTGAGACGAGACTGCCGTCGGGATGCACCCAGGTGTAATTGAGCCTGTTCAACCCCATCACGAAAATATCGTCCACACCGCTGCACGGGATATTCAAGGTAAGTCCAGGCAATGAAACAGTCTCACGTTCTGCGAAATAATCGGTAAAATTTTATCCCCATTTGCGATTACCTCGGATCTTGTGAAATTGATCGTTATTTTTCTAAGTTTCGTCTTAAATAATTGCTAGGAAGTGTCAGAAATTCGGATATGCAGTCTAGACGGGAATAGAAGTCAACATTTATGTTTTTTGTTTTCAAAATTTGAAACACGCACTCTTTCTCTTTGTCGTGATATTTCCATCCAGAACTCGTTCGACTTCCTCAGGTCTGACGTACTTCGCGTCTCTTTTTGACTCTCGCAAGTCCCTCCGAGTCCTGGGATCAGGTTGATGGCCGAGGTCCTCGGCCTCCTTGGTCAGGACGATCTCGTTTCCGATGTTCAGACACCTCGTGCAGTTGTAGCGCTTTATTCGCGACGCGAAATCGGCCCGCGATTTCCCACTCATTTTTCCCAGATCTCGAATGGCTCTTCCGATGTCGCACAAGCGGTGAGAACAGCCGTTGCGCTCGATCCCAAACCCCGATTTTTCAATATCGCAAAAATTCAGGTCACCTCGGTTTTTCCCGCTTTCGAAATTTTCCGACGATGTCAACGAAGCGACTCTTTCTACTTTGCCGGTCGTTTTCGACTGCTTTTTTGACATTATCAAAGATTTTTCCTCGCGCTTCGCCGACTTCGCTGCCGCATTTTTACGCTCGCCCGATCCGTCGCTCGGCTTTTTTTTCGCCGATGTTTTCACACTCTTATTATTATTAGCCTTCTCGCGTTTTGCCGATTTTGTTTCCTTCGTTTTCGTCACTTTTTTGCCAGCATCCTTTTGCCGATTATTTTTTACCCCATTTTTACCCGGTGGGCTTTTCGACTTGTCTAAAAAAATTGACTGCGGACCGGTCTTCGACTTCCTCTTCGCGTTATCCTTGTTGTTTTTCTTTGGTTTTGACTTTTCGGATTTTTTTGCAATCGATTGATTCCTCAGCTTCTTCCGCGGCTTGTCGCCCGTGATTTTTGACGATTGTACTTTTCTGCTGATGAAACCCGGTGCTTTTGAAAAACCCTCTATACCCGGATACAATTCGTCGTTACTTATCGCCACGGAATTTTGATCATCGTCTTTTACCGAAATCCCCGACTTTTTTTCATCTCCAAAATCTTCGACGTCGTTGGACGATTCGGCACTCGGTTCATTCTCACTTTTGTCGTCAATTATACCGACGTACTTTTCGCGCAATTTTGTATCCTCTAAAAATATGCTCTTGATCTCCTGATCGACCTTCTTTTCCTCGGCTTCGTCGTTTTTTGGCTTCACGCTCTTCGACTTACCCTTCTGCCCCGTTTTCGTTTTTTTCTTCTGCTTCTTCCGTTTCTTTTTTTTATTCTTCTCATTTTTTTCAACCCCTTTCGATCTCGCAATTTTTACCCTCTTTTTCGGAGCAGAAGTAGTAGAAGTAGAAAACGAAGAAAGAGAAGGTTCCTTATAAATCGAATTCTGCCTCAATTTCTTCTGCTTTCCGTTTTCATCCTTTACCAACAGTCTTTCTTGCGGAGCAGAAGTAATAAAAGTAGAAAATGAAGCAGAAGTTTCTTTCTCAATCGTATCTTGCGTGAATTTTTCGTGCTTTCTACTTTCAACCTTCAAAGATTTTCCTTTCGGAGTAGAAGTAATAAAAGTAAAAGATGAGAAGGGATAATTTTCTTTCTTAATCGAATCCTGCCTCGATTTTCCGTGCTTTCCACCTTCATCCTTCGCCAACAGTTTTTTTTTCGGAACAGGAGTAATAGAAGCAGAAAACGGAGGAGAATTCTCTTTCTCAATCGAATCCTGCCTGAATTTTTCATGCTTTCTACTTTCATCCTTCGTCAAAGATTTTTTTTTCGGAGCAGGAGTAATGAAAGTAGAAGATGAGAAAGGAGTATTTTCTTCGTTAATCAAATTCTGCCTCGATTTTCCGTGCTTTCCACTTTCATCCTTCGCCAACAGTTTTTTTTTCTGAGCAGGAGTAAAAGAAGCAGAAAATGAAGGAGAATTTTCTTTCTCAATGGACTCCTGCCTCAATTTTTCGTGTTTTCTACCTTCATCCTTCGTCAAAGATTTTTTTTTCGGAGCAGGAGTACTAAAAGTAGAAGATGAGAAAGGAGAATTTTCTTTGTTAATCGAATTCTGCCTCGATTTTCCGTGCATTCCACCTTCATCCTTCGCCAATAGTTTTTTTTTCGGAGCAGGAGTAATAGAAGCAGAAAATAAAGAAGGAGAATTCTCTTTGTTAATCGAATCCTGCCTTAAATTTTCATGCTTTTCGCCTTCATCCTTTGCCATCGGTTTTTCTTTCTTTGCCAGTTTTTTTTTGTCCTTTTTTTTACCACCCCCTTTTTCTCTCTCGATTTTTATTTCATTAGCCTTCAGCACGTCAATCGCCTTGTGATTTTTATCCTCGCCTTTCCCTTTCCGTTCATTTTTCTCCTCGCTGTTAATAATCTCTTCGAGAATGCTTTCCACCTTCATTCTGGCTTCGATTAGACCTTCTCTCTCATCACCGTTACTTCCATTCTTGATATTGACGAGACCGTCAAGGATTGCTTTGATTTCCTGGGCAGCCGCGCTTTCGAGGATCTTTTTCCTCTTCGTCTTGTAAATTTTCGTCGTCGTTAAGTTCTTCACCATCGTCGGAAGCGCCTTCGCCGTAAGTATCGTTGACCTCGTCGTCGTCGGCGTTTCCATGTCCTTCAATCTGGCCTCAATTATTTCCAGAGTCGTATTAACGTTTTTCTCTACGTTTATAATGCCGTCGATAAGTCTGCGTAGCGATTGCTTGTCGTGCTCGTCGGTTAAGCCCAAAATATCGCTCCCAAAATCGTCAACGAGCAAATTTACGTCTCGATCGTTTTCCGCAGCGCTCACATCTCTTACCTGCTTTTTCGATCTCTCACCGAACTTCGAACGCAACTCGATCGCGAATTTCACTAACTTTTGCGCGAATCTATTTGCCATTTCTGTTATATCGTCGTCGGACCGATCAGACCTAGATATTTTCCTCGACGCTTCCTTTTTTGGCGACTCGCTACGATTGGTTTTACCGATTCCATCCTCACCTCTACTTCCGGCGATTTTCGTCTTGTTCGTGTAGACATATTCTCTGTCAAAATCGTTTCGTCGCACCCGGTTTTTATCCTCGAAAACAGAATCGCTAAACTTCCGCTGACTTTCTTCTCCGCCTATTTTGTCTCGACGACGCTTCGCTTCCTCCATCCGTTCTCTCTCGCCATTTAGAACTTTAAGCTCATCGCGTTTTTGCTCCAGCCACAAATTTATGGAACTTCGTGTCGTTCGATTATGCCGATTATCGTGATCGGTAATTGTTCGGTTAGTTTTGCTCGATTTTTTTCCCCGTAAAAGCGAAGCTAAGATCTTTATCTTCTCATTTACGTTTCCCTTCGCCTTTTGACTCTTCGTCGTCGCTTTAGCTTTTCCCTTCTTTTCGTCGCTTTTTTTACGCTGCTTCAAATTCGTGCTCGGTTTTCCGGGGGATTTTGAACCCTCTTCCACCTTAGATTTCTCCCGATTTGACTTTCGTCTCGTCGCAGATTTCCCCTCAATTTTTACGCTCCGTTTCAATTCGCGAATCAATTCTTGCCTTAATTTTCTCAGGTCCTTTACTCCGTTGCGGTTTATCTTCTTGAACCAATTCGCGCGTTTCTTGTTTGGCACGTTTGCCAAATTCATTCGTAGCTCTTTGCCATATCTTGACTCCGCGTTCAAGGATTTTGAAACCTTCGACGTATCATTCATTTCCGGTTCCATTCTTTGTCGAGTGATACTTCGTTCTATAATCTTCCCGGAATTTTCCCTCGTCCTTTCGTTTCTCGGATATTCGAGCACCTCAATTTCAGGCGCTTCCGAATCTTCGTCTTCCTGCCCGCTCTCGATCTTATTATTTATCAGATGATCGCCGTTTTTATTCTTATCTATATAGACGATTATCTTCTCGATATTCCTGAGGTTGTTGTCTTTCACCAACTTTTTTACCATCGGCAAAACTTCGCTGATGTCCGAATCCTCATCGTCAGTTGTGGATTTCTCGCTTTTAGGTTTCTGGAAAACAAAAATAAGAAGAACGCACAAAAGATATTCATTTATCCGATCGAAATACCCTCGCACTCACCGCCTTTTTGCCTTTCGACGCGTGCGCCTTGCCGTGATTTCGATCTTTCTTATCGTCTTCCTTCTTCTTCGGGCTCATCTTTACTTTTTCTGATTTTTTCCCACCGCTCGGTTTTTTCAAACTCTCCAATTTCTTGGTAACAAGTATGAACTGCTCCTTTGTTGTGTCCGGCTTTATCCCTTTCGTTTTTTTTTTTTTATCACTGCGTTTTGGTCCCGATTTTTTATGCCCTTTTTTCACGTCTTTCTGTACCCTGTGTATTTCCGTGTCCGGCAATCGTTCTTCGATCGATTCATTTTTACCCAACGAAGACGCTTCGCCCTTCAGTAATCGATCGTGACTAACTCCCGGTCTTGTACTTTCCTCAATTATTTTCAATTCCTCTGTGTTTTCGTTACCATTTTCATGGACATTATCAACTCTGGATTCTCCTATAGCCTTGTTCAGTATCTCCTTCACCTTGGCCAGGAGACTTCGAAACTTCAGCTGGCTCGGAGAATTATCACCGGCGCTGAGCGCAGGATTTCTCAATCTTCGCGAGATCAGGGTTGATTCTATTTCCGCATCCCCGATCAATTTCGAATAGTGATCCAACCGCCGTTTCCCACTCTCGCCACTCGATATCTCGTGACATAAGTCAGATCCCTTTCTCTTTTTTGTGTATTCTTCGGAATCTTCCCGATTTTTTTCGATACCCAGTAGCGATCGGTGGATCTGTTTTTCCCAGGGATAAAATCGACCCCTTCTTGCTTCCGGTAGCCGTGATTTTCCACCCCGTCTGGACCGGAATAAGCCGAAGGGGTTGACCGGCGATCGCGTGGTGCCGATTTCCGTCGCCGTCATGACATTGACGTCGACGTCCAGCACGAAGTGGCCGAAATCCCCGACGCCGGTAGTTGACGACGTCCAGAAGTCGATCGGTTCGCCGTCCCGCGTCGATTTCTGCCGATTCGGCTGCCGCGTGGCGCCGATTTTTCGCGTCGCCAGGGCTGCCATTGCTTTTTCGTACTTCTCTTTCAGTGCCAGGTAATCAGCTTCGGCGATCGTCGGCCCCGCCGGAGACGTAGACTCGAGGTCCATCATCTCATCGCAAAAATCGCACTCCGTCGTAGACACCGTCGGTTTTTCCCGCGACGTAGTTTCCGCCAGTTCAATCATCTCCGAGGTGCCATCCTCGCCCGTCGTCTCCGTCGGGCTCGTCGCCTCTCTCCGTATTTCCTGCTGGCTCTCGATCGCATCGTCGTTTCTGTTCTCCCCGTTTTCATACTCCAGGAGGTACTGTCCTCGCCGTTTATTCGCAACCGATTCTGAGCCGTGCTGTACTTCGTATACGGCGAAAATTCCCGGCTCTCTGTTTTCCACGATATTCTCAACTTCATCCGCCGATAGCTTTCGCCGATTTTCCAATTCCCCTATAGTTGAAGTTTCTTCGGTCGTTAAATCATCGGTCAATTCAGCGAATGTATCTTCGGGAATTGAGTTTTCATTTTCTCCCATGCTTTTAACCAGCTTTTCCTTCATCGGTTGTCTTTCCGATTCCGAATTTTTTGCCATCATTGCCATGCCATCCTTTTGTAGAATGCCACCGAGGTTTATCCTCACTGTAACTGGCGTCTTGAGAAAATTCCACTTGTAGTTTGCGCTTGCCGTAGTAGTTTCGATGAATTCTTCGTCTTTAGACGCTCCTTCGTACTTTTTTATCGATACTTCAACACTGGGTGGCTTCTCAATTTCAAAATTTATCGATTTTAATCCAGGGTCGATCTTCTCCTTGTCCTCGAAGTTCAAACCGACTTCAGGGCTGTTCATTTCCCACTCGTCTAGTCTCGAAGTGATCAAAAAGTTCCTCCGGTCGTTTTTTCGGAGCTTCAAATAGTCGCTATCCATTGATGATCCACTTTTGACGGATGCTGCATCGTCGTCGTTTTCGTGCGAAACCACAGGCGGGTGTTTTGAAACTTTTTTTCTCCTACGAACCCTTACTGCCTTCTTCATGGGTCTTCTATTCTCACTGGATCTTCGCGAGTGTTTATTCACCAACCTTTGAACGCCTTTAAAGTTTCGACTGTAGAATGGTTTGTAATTTTTTATATTTTCCAACGTCTTTACCGCCCGTCGTTTTCGCGAATAACTTTTCGAATTTTCAACAAACGGTCGCTCAATGCAGCCCGTTTCCTTTCCTCCCCCAAATTCCTTGCTTCCGTCTTTGGCTTCCCGAAGGACTACCGTGAAGCCCGTTACACTGGGCTTTGCCGTCCCCCTGGAATCAGCATCTGCTTCTACACCTTCCCAATCACCTACATCCTTGTTTTTCATCGCCCTCAAAGAGTCGGGGTCCACCTCCTTGCCCCACGTTTTTGCACCCCCGATGTCATACTGCATGTAACTTTCTGTCGGCCATTTCGGTCCCGGTATTATTCTGGGTTTCGGTATACGAGAATCGGCGCTTCGTTTCGCGACGTGATGTTCATCGGGATTGTCTGAAAATTCGTTATGCGTTATAAATTTTATAATGTGTCATTATGCCTGGTTAGGGACCCCTAATTGATCAAAAGCTCATTTTTCTATTACGCAATCAGAAGTAATGATTCTACAAATACTACGATAATTCACCTTCGGTATCGTCCGACGAACGTTCACGTCCATCGTTTTCCTTGGTCTTCGCTGCTTCTTTGGCCCGAGATGATATCATTGATGACAATATCTTGGCCCATTTCTTCTCCGACGATCTTAAACTATCGCACCCAGCGCAGAATCTCTTCTTCTTTCTTCCGCCATTCTTTGACGACTTGTCTGCGCATTTACCGGTTTGCCAATCAAATCTCAGACACGTTTTTCTACTTGGATTTCTGCGCAGGTGGAAGTTCCTCGTATTGTTCAGGATCGTCGGTTGCGAAATCCGGACTTCCATCTTCTCAGGTCCAGCGTCTTCATCTTCTTTGTCACTGTGGATATACTCACCTTCGTATTCAGGTTCCGAATTGTCTCCGACCACTTCTTTTCCGGATTGTCTCCACACGCCGATTTTTTTACCTGCATTTCCAGCACTTCCACTCGCAAAATTCATCTTCCGCTTATTATTTCTGGTCTGGTATTTGGAGGACCAGGTTTTGTGTCTACCGGACCGACTCGTTGCTCCTTGAATAATTACGCCCGAGTACTCGGGCAGCGATGGCGCAATGGAATTCACACCCTTCGCAATTTTCTCGTTTTTCTTCACCATTACCATTCTATCTTTCTTTGCCAATTCATCTATCTCTGTCGCTGTCAACTTTTCCTCCCTCTCTAGCAGTTCTTTCTTAGCCTTCAACAGGTCTTCTTCCATTTCTATTATTTCACCTTCTCTCTTTTCCAGTATCTTCACCTTTTGCGCGCTGTTCTTCACCGCCATTTCTCTTTTTTCCTCCGCTTTTCCTTCGGGCTGAATGATGTTTTCCTCAGGTGGAACACCAGCTACACTGGTTGTGAATTCAATCTGCACAGATGTTGCGCGAACTTCAGGTGTTGGAACTCCAGTTTCAATGGTTGCAAAATCAATCTGCACAGGTGTCGTTTGAACTTTAGGTATTGGAATTTCATTCGTGCCTGGTGGAATTTCACTCCTGCTTGTTGTTACGTCAGTTTGACTCGTTGTAACATCAGCCTGGGCTTTTGTAAGTTCAATTTTGTATGTTGTAGCTTCAACTTGGTTTGGTGTCTCCCGAACTTCGCTTTCGGTAACTTCAATTTTGCTTGTTGTAGCTTCAGCTTGGTTTGTTGTCTCCTGAACTTCGCTTGTGGTAATTTCAATTTTGCTTGTTGTAACTTCAATTTTGCTTGTTGTAGCTTCAACTTTGTTTGTTGTCTCCTGAACTTCGCCTGTGGTAACTTCAACTTTGCTTGTTGTAACTTCAACTGGGCTCATTGTAATTTCGAAGTTACTCGTAATTCCAACTTCGATCGTATTACCTCCATTTTTTTTTGTCGTCAGATCAACTGGATTCGTTGAAAAATCGAACTTACCCGTAACTTCACCTCCACTCACATCAACTTCATCTTTACTCGTCGTAAGATCATCTTGATTGGTTGGAAATTCGAACTTGCCCGTAATTTCAACTTCGTTTGTTTTAATTCCCGGTTCAGTCGTCGTAACTTCATCCGTACTTGTTGTCGTTTCAAATTCGTTTATTGAAACTTCAGTTCCAGTTGTCGTAAAGTCGAAATCATTCATTGGCTCGTCCCATTCGTAATCACTCCAAATCGGTTCCCCGTTACTGTACTCCAAATATTCACCACCATAATCATAATCAGTACCATTACACTTCCCAACAAAGTTAAATTTATTGTTATCGCTTCCGGGCTTTATGCTCGTCTCCGTATAACTGTGCTTATCTTCTTTATCCGACACTCCAGGTTCTCCAGTACCAGACGTTATATACAAATCGGGTTTCGTTGCCGCATTTGGATCTTCATCATCGTTTTCAGCAGTCTTGCTATCGTAATCATTCGTATCTTCAGGCACCGTCACTGAGTCTTCGCCGCCTCCGTCTTCATCGTTATATTCATCACCACCTCCATGGGGAGCCTCGGTTTCCGCACTACTATAATGGTCATCATCATCATTGTCTCCCCCTTCCTTGTATTCGTCGTTGTCATCCGTATCTTCATCGTTATCATCTGGGTTATTCTCCCCTGTATCCTCCTCATTGTTCTCTTCATCATTATCGTCTGGATAATTCCCCCCTGTATCTTGATCATCATTCTCTTCATCATTATCATCTGGGTAATTCCCCCCTGTATCTTGATCATCATTCTCTTCATCATTATCATCTGGGTAATTCCCCCCTGTATCTTGATCATCATTCTCTTCATCATTATCATCTGGGTAATTCTCCCCTGTATTCCGATCATCATTGTCTTCATCATTATCATCTGGGTAATTCCCGCCTGTATCCCGATCATCGTTGTCTTCATTGTTATCATCCGGAGTGTCCCCCCCTGTATCCTGCTCATCATTCCCGTTTCCATTGTCGTCGTAATCACCGTTGTCATCGTCAGTTTCATCTTGGCTCTCATCATTTGTCGGTTCTTTGTTCATACAGGCCGGCGTCGTGTAGTCGTTTTTGCAGCAATATTTTTCCTTAGGAGGTCGAGGTGTCAAAAAGGTAGTTTCGGCAACAGGGCTAGGAGTATTTCCAGGACCGTGATTTATCCGTTTTATTGGCACAGGACATTGTCCTTCCGCTGGTATGACGTAGCCACTCCTCTTCACCTTATCGTTGCTATTCCCGCCACGCCAATCGTGATTCCCATTGCCGTCGTTAATCTTATAGTAAATTAAGTCGGGAACATTCATGGGAGTCTCATTTCCACCTCCCTCCTTCAAACGGCCAACTGGTGTCGACCGAAGACGCTCTCCCTGCACGTTTACGATCCAGTTATCATGCGTGAACTTATTTTTCGGTTTTTGGATCACAGGGCTTTCATTTTTATCATCCATTATTTCGTATTCTCTTGTGTAACTTCTGAACGGTTTTTCAATCGTTGGGTTATGCCTTGCTCGATGCTGCCTGAAATTTTTTGATTCATCCTCGTCTTGGTTCTCGTAGTTCAAAAGGTTTCTAACCAGACGGCCACGTTCACCCCAAGGCAATTTGTCCTTGGTATTTTTATCTGGGTAGTATTTTACGCAGATCTTTTCCGTCACTGGACTACGAGGAATTGGTTCACTCTCTAATCCCAAACCGTTCAGGAAAACTTTCTTCTTCACCACCTCTGAAGTGACTACAGCATCTTCATTGTAGTTCACTGCTTCGTCAGTTGCCTCGTCTTCTTCGTCGTCATCGTCTTCATTGTACTCATTCTGTTTTTCTTCGTCGCCACTCCCAGACTTCCAAACGTCTTCATCCTCGTCGTAGTGAAAAAATTCCTTGGATCTTCCCGTGTTTTCTTCGAACATTGTTGTTTTTTCAGTTTCCTCAGTGACTTCTGGTTCCTCTCTGGTTCGTTTAAATTCTTCATATTCACTTCCTCCTTCCTCGTCAGTTGATTCTAAACTTGCGCCATTTTCTATGGTCTTTATTTCAGTCGGCGTTGAGTTTTCCTCAGCCCATTCAAACTGTGGCTTTGGCGATTCCATTATGATGGTTTCTTCCTCACCAGTTGTCCAAACTGCGTTTTCATTATACATTTCCTTTTCGTCAGTTTCTTCCATTGCGCGTCTTTTCGTCGTTTGTTCGGCATCAACTTCCCAGTTTTCGCGGTCATTCGTTATCTCGTTTTCTTTCTCCTTTAATTTTTTTCGTTCATTTTCTATCTCCTTCTCTTTTTTGTCCAACTTCTTTTCCCTATCAATTCTGTCTGCCAACTCTTTTTCTTCTCGACTTACCCATTCGTCTTTTCTTTCGTCCATTTCCTCTCGCTCTCGTTCAAGATCTTTCTCCTTTGCCTCTATTTCGCGCAAGTCATTCTCCTTCTTGTTTTGACCTTCCAATTCATCCTTGATTCTTTTTTTCTCCAAGCCATTCCACTTCTTATCTATGTCAGTTTCCTTTTCGTTAAGCTCCTTCTCTCTTTCTTCTATTTCCTTCAATTTATCCTCTTCATCTTTCCCAAGTTCTTCCTTCCTCTTCACCAAATTGTTAGCCAGGCTTTCTTCTTTTTCTACTAATTTCTTCTCCTGAGTTTCTATCTTCGTCTCTTTTTCTTCGAGGTCTTTTTCCTCTTTCTCTTTTTCGCTTATTTTTTTGTTCGTTTCGTTCACCTCTTTCAACTTCTGCGACAGATCGTCTACCTTGTTTTCCAAATCTATTTTTTTATCCTCTAATTCTTCCTCTCTTTTTTTTACATTATTTCTCTTCGTCTTCTCGTTTTTCAACTGTCGTTCCAACTTTTTCTTTTCCTTTGAATCATCGTCTAACTTTTTTTCCTTTATTTCTAACTCTTTGGCCAAGCTATTCTTTTCATTTTCTAATTCCGTTACTTGTATATTCCTTTCCGTGACCGTTCTTTTTAGATTATCAGCTCTTTTCTGCTCCTCGTATAAATTTTCATTCAATTTCTCATTTAAAGCTTTCTCCTTTTCTTCTAGATATTTTTCTTTGTTTTCTACTCGTGTCACCACATCTGTCAATTTCTTTCGCGCATCAGTTTTTTTCTTCAGTTCTCCGTTGATAATCTTCTCCACTTCTCTCACTTTTTCTTCCAGATCCTTTCTTGTTTCTTCACATTCCTTCATTTTCGCCTCAGCTTCCTTTCTCTCTTCTATCTCCTTCTTCAGCTTTTTTTCCTTGACTTGAATCTCTTCGTCAGCCTGCTTTTCCACTTCCGTCACTGCTTGCTCTAGATATTTTTCCCTGTTACCGTGCTCGACTAACTTCTTTTCACACGCATGTTCTTTATCCAGTTGATTAGTTAACTCGTTTTCTTTTTTCTCCAAATCTTTCTCTTCCTTCTCTACACTAACCTCCTTTTCCTCAATTTCCTTCACTTTCTTCGCTTTCACGTCCAGTTCTTTTTCCTTCCTCTCATTCTCTTTTGATTTCTCATCCAATTCTTTCTCCTTTTGTTCCAAGTTTTTCCTCTTCTTCTCCAGGTCATCCATCTCATTTTTCTCTTCATCTGATTTCGTCGTACCTATTGTATACTCTCCACTATTTCCTAGCACCGTGGTGGTGGATGTAGTTAGGTAGCTTTCCGTTGCTGCTTTTGGAGTCGAACTTTTCTTCTCTGTCACAATAGTCGATTCGGTTTCCGTACTATCGACTGTTCCCGTGCTATCCGCATCACTTACCCCTTCAGTTAAGTTTGGAGAATATTCCGAAGTCGAGGCTCCGCTCATACTTTCGGAAGTAGAAGCGGCTGTATTAGATGTCCAGATGTTAGTTATCCCTGTTTCCGTCAGCATATTTCCTTCCGTTTGAATTTTAGTCTGACTAATACTCGACGTTGTACTATCTCCAGTGGCTTGCTCTTCTGCCATGGTGGAAACCGTACTAGATTCACTTGTGATTGTCTCAACTTTTCCTTCTGTCTCTTTATGCATTCCTGTCACATCAGTAACGATTGTGGAGTAGCTAGAACCTGGCGTTGTATTTGAAGAGCTCTCCTGTTCCTCTGGGACTGAGGCGATACTAATTCGACCAACAGTTGTTTCCTCTTTGCCGTCAATGTTTGTAGATCGTACCGTCGAAATAATAGGGTAAATTGAACTCGACCAAATAGTTGTTTCATAAGCAGAAGTCGTTCTACCGACTGTAGTTGCAGGGTATTCAGAATGCACCTCAAAAAATATAGTAGGCGACGAGTTCTGTTCTTTCTCAGAAGTAGTGACGATACTAGAACGTAAATATTTTTCCGCCGTTGTGCTTTCTTCTGTCGTTGACGAGAACCCTGAAGATGGTCCAAAACTCTGTTCAACGGGCGGAGAACTGGAACCAGTTGTCATATCTTCTATCGTCTGCTCTACTTCCTCAGTCGACGTTTTTCCCGTGATGGGTGTAGAGGGCAAGGAACTTGTCGTTTTGGAAGGTGTGTACATTTCTGTCGTTAGATTATCTGTATCCGTGATTTCATTGTCCTCTTCGACAGTCGTCGAAGGTTCATTTGATGTTACATCTTCGGTATTTCCTGTTTTCTCCATACTCTGCGGTATGGCAGTGCTGCTACTTTCGAGATCCAGCGTGGAAGTCGTGGACTCCGTTGTGCTCGATACTGCAGGCTGCGATGATGTCGTTACTTCTTCTGTCATTTCGGAAGTGTATTTTTCATTGGGTGATGACTCCGTACTCGAAGAAAGAGTAGATTCACTCGATTCTTGAGTAACGGGTGTTGTTGAAGCTGTAGTTTCTTCGCTTGAAATTGTCGATTCTTCTGTGGCAGCAGTTGTTTCCTCGGTAGATTCTTCTGGATTCACTGAAATCGTTTCTTCGGCACCTGATTCCGTCGATGTAGTGTCTACCCAATCGTTATATTCGTCTTCGGTTTCAGTTTCATCATCCGATTCATCGTTATTATCGTTCGACTCTTCATCCGGTGATAAAGTTTCATCATCCGATCCATCGTGTTCATCATTACTATCGTTCGGCTCTTCATCCGGTGACAAAGTTTTATCGTCCGATTCATCGTATTCATCATTATTATCGTTCGACTCTTCATCCGGTGACAAAGTTTCATCATCCGATTCATCGTGTTCATCATTATTATCGTTCGACCCTTCATCCGGTGACAAAGTTTCATCATCCGATTCATCGTGTACATCATTATTATCGTTCGACCCTTCATCCGGTGACAAAGTTTCATCATCCGATTCATCGTGTTCATCATTATTATCGTTCGGCTCTTCGTCCGGTGACAAAGTTTCATCGTCCGATTCATCGTGTTCATCATTATAATCGTTCGGCTCTTCATCCGGAGACGAAGTTTTATCGTCCGATTCATCGTATTCATCATTATTATCGTTCGGCTCTTCATCCGGTGACAAAGTTTCATCTTCTTCGGTGACTTCTTCAGCTTCGGTTGTTTCCTCGTCGTCGTAATCTGTACTTTCACTTCTCACTCTCGAGGTAACACGCGGTTTTTTCGTTCCATCTGTGTGTGTTGGGCACGTTGTTTCCTCGGGCGGAACTGGCGATGGAAACGGAGTTTCGGCAACTGGTGCAGGTGTTAGACTATTCTTTGCTTTATTACCCAATTCTACGATTGCACTTGCTGATACTTTACGGAAATTCGCGTGTGCTGATGAAACGAAAGACGTAGCTGTAGTAACTGATGACTCTGTTGTTTCATCTTCTTCGTTTATCTCATATTGTTCATCTTCTTCTTTCGCCTCATATTCTTCATCTTCATATCCTGAATCCCTTTCAATTTCAGCTTGTTTGATGCTTTCAGATGACGAGTCAATTGTGTCCGATTCACTCGAAGATTCTTGGGTAGTAGATGATAAATCGTTTTCCGTTGATGTGTTATCTGTCGGCGTTGATTCAGAAGTACTGTCGCTCACTTCTGTCTTTACCAAATCATTTTCGTTTTCTGTCTGCTCAGAAGTTTCAGCCGAGGTAGATTCAGTTGAAAACTCTTGAGTATTAGATGATAGATCACCCTCGGTTCTTGAATTCTCCTCCATCGTTGTTTCAGTACTGCTGTTGAATGTTTCTGTAGTTTCTGAATTATTCTCGTAGTCCGTTTGTTCAGAATTTTCGAATACAGTAACAGGTGGAGTAGATTCAGTCGAAAGCTCTTGGGTATTAGATTCTGTTGTTTCATCTTCTTCATTTACCACCTCATAGTCTTCATCTTCTTCTTTCGTCTCATACTCTTCATCTTCGTACCCTGAATCGCTTCCAGTTTCAGTTTGTCCGGTACTTTCAGATGTCGAGTCAATTGTATAGGATTCACTCGACGATTCTAGGGTAGTAGATGATAAATCGTTTTCCGTTGATATGTTATCTGTCGGCGTTGATTCAGAAGTACTGTCAGTCACTTCTGTCTTTACCGAATCATTTTCATCTTCTGTTTGCTCAGAAGTTTCAGTTGGAGTAGATTCAGTCGAAACCTCTTGGGTATTAGATGATATATAACTTCCGGTTGTTGAATTTTCGTCCAACATTGTTTCAGTACTGCCATTAATTGTTTCTGTAGTTTCTGAATTATTCTTGTTTTCCATTTGTTCAGAATTTTCAGATACCGTATCAGTTGGAGTAGATTCAGTCGAAAGCTCGTGGGTATTCGATGATCGATCATTTTCGGTTGTTAAATTCTCCAGCAGAGTTGTTTCAGTACTGCTATTAATTTTTTCTGTACTTTCTAAATCGTTGTCATTTTCCGTTTGCTTAGAATTTTCAGATATCGTCCCAGTTGAAGAAGTCAAAAGCTCTTGGGTATTAGATGTTAGATGACTTCCGGTTGTTGAATTTCCTTCCAACATTGTTTCAGTACTGCTATTAATTTTTTCTGTACTTTCCAAATTGTTCTCATTTTCCGTTTGCTTAGAATTTCCAGTAATCGTCCCAGTTGAAGAAGTCGAAAGCTCGTGAGTATTCGATGACCGATCATTTTCGGTTGTTAAATTCTCCACCATGGTTGTTTCAGTACTGCTATTAATTTTTTCTGTACTTTCTAAATTGTTCTCAATTTCCGTTTGCTTAGAATTTTCGGACACCGTCTCAGTTGAAGAAGTCGAAAGCTCGTGAGTATTCGACGACCGATCATTTTCGGTTGTTAAATTCTCCACCAGGGTTGTTTCAGTACTGCTATTAATTTTTTCTGTACTTTCTAAATTGTTCTCAATTTCCGTTTGCTTAGAATTTTCGGACACCGTCTCAGTTGAAGAAGTCGAAAGCTCGTGAGTATTCGACGACCGATCATTTTCGGTTGTTAAATTCTCCACCAGGGTTGTTTCAGTACTGCTATTAATTTTTCCTGTACTTTGTACGTTACTCTCTTCTTTCGTTTGCTCAGAATTTTTAGATTCCGTCGTAGTTGGAGCAGATTCAGTCGATGGCGCTTCAGTATTCGATGACAAATCATGTTCTGTCGTTATGAGAGGAGTGTTACTGGGCACATCTGCTTCCTCTGAGTGATTTTCGGTTTCAGTTCGTTTACTCTTTTCAGTTGCTGTTTCATGATAGTCTGGTTGATCTTGATTAATTTTTTTGGTACTAGCGTCTATTTTGTTCAAAGAGGTCGTAAATTGTTGTGGTGGTTGCTTCGTACTTGATTCTCTTTCGAATTCGTTGGGTTCTGTCGTACTTTCACTTGTGATATTGAACTCTCTATTTAATTCGGTTTCAAACTTTTCGTCTTGTTCTGTTGTCAACGTTGTTAGAATAACCGTTCCACTTGTTCTTCCAGATTCCACTGTTGACGTTGACTCGGTCGTTTCATGTTTAAGATCAGTTATTTCAGTCGCAGACCGACTTGAGATCTCGGATGCATCTATACTCGTTGATTCCCCAAGCGAAAAACCAGTTGAAATTGTTGATTCTGAGAATAATGTTTGTCCAGTCGTGACTGATGAAGATTCAGGTTCCCCACTCTGCGTTAATTCTAATATGGAAGTATACAGAGTAGTTTCTCCACTAGAAGCTACCGAAGTAATCGATTCTATGGTCGATTCAGACGATATTGGTGATTCTGTTGCGTGCGTTTCACTCGATTTAGTAAGCTCTTCACTTTTTGGTTTTGAATAGTCTGTTTCCTTTCCTGAATATTCATTTAACGTTGTTTTTGTCGAGGAAACTATCGATTCCTTAGTCAAATCAGCATTGTTACTACTCTTTGTTAGACCTACGGTTGTGCTCGTTTCCGCTGGCGAAAATCGAGCTGTCATCTGTGATTCTGACGAATCAGTTTCGTCGTTTGAATTTGAAAATTCCTTTGCATTTGTTGAATGAGAATGTTGATAAATTTCACTTTCACTTATACTTTCGGTATCAGAGCTCGATCTAGCCGTTGTTACAGATGACGAAGTGACAAAGTTTATCGAAGAAATTCCGATCTCCTCTGTCAATTCGGTGGTGCTACGTTCTGTGAATTTTGACGTTGATGATGTTGTAATCCCTATAGAAGAATCAGCTTCTTTCGTTGAAAGAAATTCGGTAATCGTAGATTCAGATGGATTCTGCGTCAACTCCGATTCACTAGTTTGTTTTATTGAAATTGTTTTTTCTGAATAAACTGTCAACTCCTCTGTCACTTCAGTTACAAAACTGCTCGAAGAAAATTCTGACGGAGTCGCTCCTCCCGTAGAAACCACTGAGTCCTGAGTCGGGCTGATAGTACTACTCATTTCACTACCAGATTCTGAGCTGACTGTCAGGGCTGATAAAAATTGAGTCACAGTTGTTTCCAGGGAAGAAGCTACAGATTCTCCTGTCGGCTCATTAGTATTTTTTGGCGAAGTTTCTGTCGGGCTTGTTTCTTTACTTGAGATTACAAATTCTTTCGTGTATTCAGAAGTTTCTTCATCTTCTATGGACGTGCTTAAGGTTGTTTTAGATTCAGATTTTCCTTGCGTTGTTTCTTGAGTTCCGTATTCTTCCGTGTTGCTCTGAGCACTTGTCTCTTCAGGCTCAACCTGACCCGAAGTCGAGTTTTCACTTGAAATTTCCGATCCTGTTTCGCTTGTCTGTTTCGTGGTTTCAACTGAAGTGATGTTTTGACTCGAAGTAGTCGGTTCTTCTGTGAATTCGTTGAAACTACTTTTCGTAACTTCAAGTTTAGTGGTCATAATGAAGGTCACAGTTGTCCGCTCAGATGAAACTGTTGATTCTATCATCGATCCAGTATCGCTGCTCTTCACAGACTCTAATTCATTTATTTGGGTTGTTGAAAATTCAGTTGTTTTTCCAGGTTCAGGTGAAGCTGCACTTGGAAATTCAGAGATAGTCGTTCCAGTTTCGCTGGTTTCCTCAAATGAAACATCGGTTGAAATAGCCGTTTTTGTAGATACTGTAGATTTTTCAGTAGATATAGTAGTGTTAGTAGCCTGAGAGGTTTCTTCAGTTAAAGGAACAGACAATTCCGTTGATTTGGGGACGCTGATCTGCGTAGTGGTTTCAGTACCTGTGACAATTTCTTCAAAAAATTCTGACTCAGTTGTGCTTCGAGTCACTTTTTCTGATTTTGTGGTGCTTTCGGTTTCTATGGAATTTTCTGATACAGCCGTAAATCCAGAAGTAATTATGGTAGTTATTTGCGGACCAGAACTCTGGCTGAATTTTGGCTCTGTGACTATCGATTCGGTGTAGTTCTTGAGTCTTCCAGTAGTTTTAACTTCTGTTTCCAAATATCTACTAAATGTTGTTTGGGGATTATGTTCTGAACCACTAGAAGTCGTTGCTTTTTTTGTTGTTTTCGATGAATATTCTGTAACGTCAGGCACTTTCCTAGTTGTTTCAGGCTTCACACTAGCTTCAGTGACTTTTTCTAGTTCGTTAGCTGTTTTTGATGAGGTTTCGGGTACCGTGGCAGATTGTTTCGGCTCTTTCACTAGTTCACTGACTGCCGTTTGTCCGTCCAGCGATTTCGTCGAAACTCGAGTATTACTTTCGGATTGGGAGGCGATTTCCAACTCGGTCATTTCTTGCGTTGAACTCGCGACTTCTGCAGCGGATTTAGTTGTGATTTCTAGTTCACTGTAAACTGCGTTGTCAGTCGTAGATCCGGTTGCTTCCAACGTGGACGTGGATTTGGTTGATTCGGTGTTCGTAGATGTTACACTGGTTAATTCCGTACTTTTCTCAGTTGAAACTTCCGATTCATCAATCATCACAGAACTGAACTCTACTGTGGTTGATGCCTGGCTTGACGATGAAGATTCTGTCGTGGTTTCAGAAGTTATTCCAGATTCCGTCGTACCATTTTCTGACAAGTATGTGCCTTCAGTCGTTGAAGTTAATTCGGATGCAGAGCCGCTCAATTTCTTATTTGTAGTTTTTTGTTCAGTCGTTCCTCCGCTAGTTTCCGTTACAATTTCAGTTGCGGTCTCTGACGACGTTTTTAATCTTGTTGTACTTTTGTTGGCATTTTCCATGTCTTCGGTCTCTAACGAACTCGACTCTGTTATGGTTGTTTGTCGGTTTGCTTGCGAGATTTTGATCTCAGTACTTGTAACTTCAGATTCTTCAGTCACATCGGAAGTCAGGTGCGACTTAAATGTTTTTTCAGATTCAGTTGTATCTTTTTCCGTGGTTATTAAAGAGGTCGTTTTCTCTGCTTCGAATGTAGATTTGCTCATTGTCTGAGACGTAGTTTTATTTCTAGTAGTTAGTGTTCCTGTTGTTAGTTCAGGGTTCGTTACGATTTCAGTCGTTGATGTTTCAGATTCTGCGGTGCTTTGTCTAGTATTCTCTAGTTCTGCAGTCTCTGTTGAACTCAATTCTGTCGCCGTCGTTTCTTCGGTCGAAGTTGCCATATTTGTCGTCGACTGAGACGTGACTTCTTCTTCAGTGCTCGTTACCTCCGTCGAACTTTCTGATCTTGTCGTGTCTTCCGTAGTGCTCAAGATATTAGCAGTTAACTCGAGTTCTCCATGGGATTCAGCGGTGGTAGCACTCGAATTGATGATTAGTTCGGTCGTACTTTCAGTCGTTTTTGAATTCCCTTGCGACGCAGTTGTTTCCTGTACAAATTCGGTCGAACTCCTGTCTTCGCTGATTATCAACTCTGTCGTTGTTTTTGTTTCGAATGTAGATTCACTAATTTTCGGAGACGTACTGTCAGTTTCAGGTGTTTGTTCTGCAGTCGTCACAATCACTAAAGTGGTTGATGCTTCAAGCTCACTGGTACTTTGTCGAGTATTTTTTGGCCCTGCAGTCTTTGATGAACCCAATTTTGTCGTGGTCATTACTTCGCTTAAAATTAACATTTTTCCTATCGACTCAGACGTGAATTGTACTTCGGTGCTCATTATCCCCATCGCAGTTTCCGATTTTGTTGTACCATCTGTAGTGCTAAAGATATCAGCAGTTGTCTCGTATGCTTCGCGAGATTTAGTGGTGGATAGAGTTGAGCTGATTAATTCAGTCGTATTTTCAGTTGCAACTTCTGAGACTTCTATCGTTTTCGAATTCACATTTGACTCACTCGTTTGCTGATAAAATTCGGTCATACTTTTTTCTTCTGTGATTATCAAGTCGGTCGCTGCGTTTACTGGGAATGTAGATTTACTCATTTTCTGAGACGTAATTTCAGTTTCAGGCGTTTGTTCTGCAGTCGTTAAGATCGCAGTCGTTGGTGCTTCAGACTCTTTCGTACTTTGTCTAGTATTCTCTAGCTCTGCTATCTCTGATGAACTCAATTTTGACGTGGTACTTTCTTCGGTCGAAGTTGACATTTTTGTTGTTAACTCAGACGTGATTTGTACGTCACTGTTCGTTATTCCCATCGAAGTTTCTGGGTTTGTTGTACTTTCTGGACTGCTGAGTATGGTAGTAGTTGTCTCGAATGCCTCATAAGATTTAGAGATGGGAGCAGTTGAGTGGATTAGTTCGTTCGTACTTTCAGTTGAAAGTTCTGACGCCACAGTCATGTTCAAATTTACTTGAGACTCAGTTGTTGCCTGAATAAATTCGGTTGAACTCTTGTCTTCGGTGACAATCAACTCGGTAGTCGTCTGTGCTGCAAGTGTGAATTCACCCATTTTCTCAGGTGTAGATTCGGAACTAGATTCATAGGTCAGTTTGAATTCTGCAGTCGAATCTATGACTGCTTTTGTACTATCAGGCATGAATTTTGGCTCAATGTTTGTCAATTCCGGTATCACTATAATCTCCGAGACCGTTGTACTATCGCTTCTAGTTTTAGGTTTTTCACTCCATATAAATGGAATTTCAGGCAAAGTTGTTGCATCGCTTGAAAGCGAGAAATTTTGCGTTGTTGTTTCAGGCGCTAATTGGAATCCAATCGTACTCGTTGTACTTTCAATTTGGGTGGTGAAACTCAATTCATTTCCCATTTTATACGTAGTTTCCAATCCTGCAGTTTTTTTTTTGCTGGACATTGTCGTCACAGTCGTAAATCCAGATTCTAATTGAAGTCCCGCAGTTGTCATAGTCTCTGAAGAATTGAACTCCGGTACTAATGTTTCATCGCTCGATAGTACTTCAGGTTTACTTTGAATTGTGGATGCATTCGTCACTGCAGTTACCAATTCAGTTTTATTTTTTACCTTTGCATTTGCCGTGTCAATTGTGCTTCTAGTAGTAACCTCCGATCTGGTGGTTTTCTCGGCAGTCTTAGCGGTAATCTGAGTTGTAGATTCCAGTTCAATTTCTATGTCGGTGCTACTCAACGTGGTTGAAGTTCCGCCGAATGGCTTGCTCGTCGTTTTGGATTCAGTACTGTTTGCTGTCTGCTTCGTGCTGATTTTTGCCGTCGTTTTGGTAATCGGTGACTTGGAACTGGTGTTCGATGCAGCGATAATATTTTCGCTTGACGTTTTTACCGTAGTTATCTCGCCCTTCTCTCGGTTGTCTGGCGTGGCCCCAACTTCATGTACCTGATCGTATTCGCTATAATCTCCGTAACTCGGACTGCCGTTGCTGTCTTCGTAGGCAAACTTTTTTTCCTCGTCATCATTCTCCGCATTGTGTTCACCGTGATTTAGACCATCACTATTGTCTTTGTTGGCTTCATTTTCCATACTTTCAGTTTTAAAACTGATTTTCTCGTCCCCACGCACTTGCGGATCTAAACCGTTGAACCCAGCAGTTTTAGCGGTCGTTTTACTTTCGGCGTCTCGTACTTCCGGCTGCCTTTTATTCCTAACTTTTTCCCGGTGCACAATTACACCGGAATCAGCTGGTTCGAGCCCGACTACCCTGTGCAGATCGAGATTCTGGAGATCCTCAAAAGGTAGAAAGTATTCGTCAAGGTTGTCATAATACTGTAAATTTCGATCACCCGAGTTTACATAATTCGACTCCTTTCGCGTCGCAAAATCGTCATGAAAGCTCGAAACGTTGTAATCCAATGCTTTCAGCTTCCGGTGTACTGGCCTCTGAATTTCCTCGATCCTTATCTCCTCTGGCTGAGCAATCTCTTCGACGGATTTCAACTTTCTACCCAGTCTTACGTAGCCTGGACTATTGTAACCTGCTTTTTCCTGTTTCAAGGTGTCCTCCGGTGTCTTAGAGTTTTTAGGAACACTTTTCGACGCTTCGTTGGAACCAGTCTCATGCACCTTCAAGTTGATCTCAGTATTCGCCACGATTGGAAGGTAAGGATTAAGGATAATCCTATTCACCAAATTCTCAGATTCTCCACCCTTTGTAGAACGCGTGAGTGATTTACTCCGTCTTTCAGGAGGTGTGAATGGTTTTTCCCGATACTTAAAAGGGGTCGTTCTACCACTGAAACGTCTTTTTAAATCCACGTGTCGTTGTCGAGGCACTTTTCCGTTCCTAGCCCACAAAATTGGTCGTTCAAATGGGTCTCGGTCCGAGCTTAGGTTGCGCTGTATGAACTTGAGCGCCTCGTCAACGGTCGACAGCTTCCTACCAGAACTTCGAATTTCCGATTCGCAATCATCTTCCGCTTCATCTTCCGGAACTGCGGACTGTATTCGTCTTTGATAATTAGCCACTCGATTTTCCTGACGCTTGAAGTGCCTTTTTTTCGCATTATTATTGACGTTAATCCCCTTCCTCGTACCTTTCGATGTTTGCTCTACCGTTCTTCGCCTGCCATTTGCACGCTTTTTTAACGGACTTTTGTTTTCAGTCGTAGCGCTAACTTTGCGACCTTTTATGGCCTGCGTTCCCTTCGACACTGGTGTGGATTTGCTATTTTTCATCTGTCTCTCCCCTGGATCGGAATTGTGCTTCTTTTTCACAGGTCCTCTGCTTATTCTCGCACTGATCTTGTTCACAGCTGGTGAGTTTTGTTTCTCCGATTCACGATTATCACCACCTTCGTTATTTTCGTAATCGTGACTTTCCATCGTTCTCTGAGAGTCCCAGTCATCGTAAGCTTCTACGACGTCACGAGCTGATCTCTCATCAACAGCTTGATCATTCTCACCATCATCCTGCATCTCTTCCATCTCAGCCTCGATGCGTTTTATCTCAGCCAGTAACTTGTCATACCGTTCATCTTCGCGTTCGTCAAAATCTTCTGATCCAGTCAATGGGTGAACCAGATTCTCATGACCTTCCACAGCCGACGAGCCACTTGACGTCGAGGTGTAAGATGCCTCGGTGGATCCCGTACCAATTGTTTCACCGGAAATTGCAGTTGTGGGACTAGTACCAAGCTGAGAGACCATGCTAACTATCGTCTGCCTGTCCACCGCAATGTGCCAAGTCGTATTTTTCCCGCTGGTTCCACTTTTCGCCGCTGTGCTGTGTTCTCCGCTTTTATCGACAGTCGTCAACCGTGGAGTAGTATCCGTTGGCATTGACTTCGTCGTCGGTTCTGAACCGTTCCTAATTTCACCCGGTGAACCTGCTACTGGAGTTCCATGATCATTTAACTCTTGCACTGACACCGGTGGCGGTACAGTCGTTGAATCGTTTTCTGACCCCATGGTCATCATCGCGATTAATGAGGTTTCTGGTCCTTCCGTTGTCGACGCGTCAGCGGCTGGTGTCGTATCTCGATTTGTCGGTGAATTCTTGTCCACGCTAGTTATCTCCAAGCTCTTCGGGGTCCCGTCAGTCTTTGCTTGCACTGTTGCTTTCAAACTTTCAGAGCTGGTTGTGGTTACGTGTTCCGGAATCGGCGAATCCCGTTCGGTGTTGTCGACTTTAGTCTTTTCGTACAGTTTCTTCTCCATGTCAACTTTCTCCTCGAACTTGCGATCATTGGCGTAAAGATCCGGAACCCGTGTCTTCGACGTATTTTCCTGGTCAGTGTCTCGCTCCGTGTTGACCTCGACCAAAAATTTTCGTATCTTTACCTGGGGTGATTCGGTGACCTTCAATTTCTCCAGAACGTCATCGACCTTGACATCGCGATCGGCAGAAATCTCCTTTCCCAAATCGGTCCTCTTTATCCTCAATGACACCGTGGCGTTTGTTTTCACCGTGGAATTGGACTCATTTTCAAGAGATCGTTTTTTCTCGCTGACCATCAAATCTCTGTTCACCAGCTTAATGGTCGCCAGTAACTTCTGCAGTTCGTTAGTGAGCGGTTTTATAACCGTCGAAAATGATCGCTCTTTCTGCCCACTTTGATCCTGAAGCGGAGGCCGTTGCAGTGTCGGATTGTCGACAGTGACTCCAGGCACAAAGTTCGCCACCGGATGATCGTCGTACCCTTCAGGCCCGACACTTTCCGCTTGCTCCAATCTGTAAGGGTTTGGAACGTATTGCATTCCCGGTGCAACTCCATCCGACCATTGACCGGGATAAAACAAAACCGGGTCGACTTTACCATAACCCAGCGACCCTACCGAAGAGTTGTCGATGATGTTCAAAGGGTCAGTGGGTTCCTGGTTTCCGTAAATCGGTGTGTACGGTGGCTGGCCGTACCGCAAAAAGGGCTTTCCGATGTCCTGAACACGGTGGTGCATGTGGGCCTTAAAGGAAAGCATGGCCGACGTCTTTTCGTCCTTCTCCTGGTTCTTCAGTTTCGATCTCCACTGGGCACTATCGCCGGTTTTCTGGTCGTCGGCTCCGAGAGCATAGATGTTCTGCGGCAATGGAACCAGCCGAAATCCTCGCTTGAATTTGGCCTGATCTTCCAGATCACTCTGACCCAGCGGCTTGTAGCTGTTGTACTGCGCCGGAAGGTATTGAAGAGGGACGGGCACTGGACTGAATGGATTTCCGGGGCCCCGAGCATTTGGAAGGTATCGGACTCCGCTTTGGGGGCGGCGGGCCGACGGTGGCTGGAATTTGGCCTTCACATTTACCTCGACGTTGGGACCGGCGCTCGGCGGCTTTGGCGAGGCCACGGAATCAGGGGCCTGATCACGGCTTGGGATCTGAGAAATGCCGAAGTTGACCACGTAACTTTTTGTGCCGTTAATCGCCTCCTGAAGCGGCTTCGACAGCACGGATTGAATCGCGCTCTGTACTTGAGCCAGAGTTGTCGTTTTGACCTCGATCTTTGTAGCCTCTGTGGAAACGTTCACCAAGCTCACGTTCTGGGCCAGCTCCGGGGACTGCGGCTCATGCACCACCCCTTGATTCGGATATCTTTGATTCAACGTCTCCTCGGTTACTGTCTCCAGATTTAGCGTCGGCAGATACGGCAAAATGTAGGCTAGCTCACCAACCGGGTAACTTTCTCCCGGGTATTTCCCGATCGCGTTCCAGGAACCGAGCGAACCTTCGGAAAATCCCTGACCCTCCGGGATGCCTACGTCGAAACCGGCTGTGTAAGCTCTCTGCAGTCTTTGCTCGTCATCCGAAATCGATTTCTCGTTCCTGATCGCCGTATGTCGAGGTGTGGCAGCTTTTCGCTTTAGAAACTTGGTGATCGGTTTTATCGTTGTATTTGCAGCGCGTTTTTCCACCTGTTTTTCATCGTTCAACGGACTTTTGGGTTCTCCACTTTCTCCGGCAGCGAACAGTTCGTCTTTTTTATCGAATCTGTACCTCGCAGAATCCGGCGTGAATGTTCTGTCACTGTCGATGATCATTTTCTCCGCGTCATCGCGTTTCTCGTGATGGATTTTTTTCCTTTTACCACCCTTTCGGTGCTTCGCTTTGTGTCGCGGTTTCTTTCCGTACCTTCTACGCGCTCGACGCAGTGCTTTACGGGGACTTTCAACACCCCGCTTTCTCCTGTTGTTGTATCTGTGAATTTGACCGGCGTACTCGGTATCCCTTTCGTACTCACGTGATCTTCTGTCATCCAAGCAGCACAGCTTCGAGGCGGTCGGGCCCAGGACTTCGTCTTCACCCTCATACGATATCAGGGATCTCTCGATATTTCCTGACGACGTTATACCACCGAGTGTTTCGTAGTCCCCGGATCCTCGAGCAACGTACATTATAGTATAAAGCACACTGTAAAATTGTTCGGAAAATATATGTTCACCGTTAAGAGAAAAATTAATGCGGATGTAACTGGACCGATCATGATTACTCACCCGTATATTACGTGATATCGCATTTGCCCGCGTAGCCGATGTCATTCGTCATAGTATAAAATTCGACGTCGTGTTTTCCGTTTAATGATGTCTACTTAACTTTTTTTTTCTCGCCTTCCGTTTTATCCACGCTTATGGCAATACACAGATTCAGTATACAGTTGTTAGAAAAGAATTTAAAAAATACGTTTGTTCGATGATCGCTGACCATGCGGTATTTTCACCCCACTCCACGATTATCATTTAGATGAAAAGAAAGAAACAGTAGATAAATAAATAAAAATAAATAAATGTGTATATATATATTATATGTATTTCTAAATAACTACGATCGCTCCTCGATCACCAAGTCCAGTATGTATGTGTATAGCTGTATCCCTGTGTAAATTAAACCTCTTATTAAATTTTACTTGATAAAATATGGTCGCTCTGTTTGCCGAGTAACACTCGTGTCACTTCCAATGTTTGTTTGTTTTTTTTATCTTTTTTTGACAGGTCGATTCAGTTTCGTTCGAGGTAAAAAGAACTACGAAATTTCATCTTCGGCCAACTTCCTTGCTTCCCTTCTTCTTCGGCATGTATCTAACTTCGCACTGATAAAAGGTATTGCATCGTTAATCGTTTTCCAAAAATTTTTCATACGATTTATTAAAGTCTTTGAAGTATAGTGTCTTGTTGTAAGCTTCTATAATTTGATTTACATCTTTTCGAATTTCATCTGTACAGTCTAGTCACAATATTATTAACTGAAGAAAATTGAGAAAGAAGTCATACAATAAAACTCTCTTCATCCAAGCCCCTCAATGCTGGACGAGATAATAGCTGCTGGTTATATACGAAGTCGAAGGATGGGAATCCCCACTTCAAAGCTACAAGAGGTCAGACGATAATGGCCGGAAACCAAAGAAAATACACGCGGATCAGCAGACCCAGAGATACGAGCAATAATTGGTTGCCGTTATATAACAATATTCGAAAATCAATTCCACTCGTTATTTTCACTGTACATAAAAGATTTGTTATTATTAATATCATCATTATTACTACTATTATTTCATTTCGTTTTTCAGCATACTTAATTTTCCAAAACAATAATTCTAATTTGTATATTGTAATAAGCGGTTATTCCATCCATCAAACATAGCGTGTATTACCTAATATATTTGCCGTAAAAACAATCAGTATCAACTTTGGAAATTGGCAATTACGCAAGTAAGTTTGAAAAATGGTTAATAAATTCCGTGTTTTTTCACCCGGCGAAATCTCCTTTTCCCGATATCGAAACTTGGCCTTCTTTTCGCACGGAGTAATCCAGTTTCACCCACGTTTTTGAGGCTTTTTCCCTTCAGCGGGATTCCTCGCAGAGGTTGAGGAATCGCGACTGCCTTGATACGGAGGTTGAAAGTAGCGTCGTGGCCTTCGAGAAGCGGATTTTCTCTGGACTGGAAAGGGGTTAGATGCGGCTGCAGCTGGATTCCCAGAAACCGGGGATCCACCATCGGGATCGCGGTCGTCGAACGGAGAGGCGGTGTCGTATTTCCGGCGTGAAACGAATTCCTGAAGAAGTCCTGGATCCCCTTGAAGAAGCCGACCTTCTTTGACGTCGTCGTCGGTTCTGGTTCCTCCGCGATCGTCACCGGCAACCAGTCCCCGGCCACTTCCGGTTGATTCAGGCCCCACGAACCCGTCACCAGCTCTGCCGAACCGCGGAAGTTCGAATGAGAGCCGTTCAAACCTGGTCGTGAAAAGTCGAGCCGCAGTCGCCCTTCTCTCATGCCGTAGGGGCGATCTGACCACCGAAAGGGCCGCGAAGCTAGCGATATCCGGTCCCCTGAATCGTGAACGATACTTTTTTTAACCTGCAGTTTGTCTGAAATGCAATAGACGCTTTAGTCGCACGGTTATTGTGGGAATTTTACCGGGCTCCGAAACTTTTACCTGATCTTTCCTGCGCCGCAGGGAAATCGTTCATCTCGATTGTTTGCACTCGATCTTCTTCATTTTCCGAACTCCCCGAGTACGTTACAATCGATAATACACTGCAGACGAGAAGCATCCGCATTTCCTCATATTGGTCGTTGATTTTTATCAGGTTAACGGGTTCGTATCGTTTGATATTGTATAAAGGCTGCAACTTCAAATCGATATTTGGCAAACGAACAATTTAACAATCATCGAGAGGCACGAAGTCGGATCTTTGTTTTTGCACGAACTGGTTATAAATCCCTCTCCCATCGATCCTCAGGTGATAAAATGAAACGTTTATACCATACGCACAGATCACTTTGTGAGATTAGAAAGGTTGTGTCACGATCGTAAAAATCTAGCAAGGTCGTAAAAATGATCTTGTGTCTCCGATATCAATCGTTGATACATTGTTCATTCTTTAATTTACTGCTCTTTTTCCAGCACCTAATTGCATCACCTTCAAAATCTATAATGAATTTTTTTTTAAATTCAGATGGAAAAGGTTCTTGTAAGAAATTTGAATACATTGCTGTTCGTTTCGAATAGAATGTATTTTAAACAAGACAACGAAACCGAGAGGCGAGAAGCGCGACGCCAATTTTCCTTTCGCAAATATTGGCTGGTTGAGGTAATTTGATAGGTATTCTACTTCTCGGCGAATCTTTCGTATTTAGTATTTATTCAATTATTTCGTAAATATCACTGAATCATCGGACAGTAGCCGGGTAATCTTTTATACGGTGGAATCATCTCATCTGGAAGGTGCATTTATTCCTGGAAGTGAAAGCATTCGTTGATAAAATATTATCAATACATGTGTTTACACGTGTGACCAAGTTAATCCTGGCGCTAGAGTGGTAGGAATCTAATCTTGTCAACGTGACATTAAAAACGCATCACCGCTCTGTTTATACTGATAAATTTTAATTAAAATCAAATTTTATTATCCCGTATAGCGATACCTTATACCTGGTGTTAACAACGCGCCCCGCAAATCAGCTGCGGCTTGGCTTCTAGATAAATTAATTCTTCGTTTTTGCTTTTTTTTTTTCTTTCTTTCACTTTCTTATATACCTTTAATAGTCAACGAAACAATTTAACGTGTATATACGTTTTGTGTAATTAAGTCCGGGTGGAGAAACACACACCGTGCGAGAAGAGTAAGGCTTTCCAGCTCTCCGTTCTCCTTCTCATCTACTCTATATACCAGGTAGAAGGAGCGACCTTTGTTATTCAAGGAATGTCGCGCAATAAATGCCCTCCAGAGGACGAGAATACGCTCTTTCTCTCAATTTGTTCTGATCCCTTTTGAGCCCCGTCCTAAGATATACGAATCGCGACGGGAGCCGCTGCGACATCGGGGGCTATAATTAAATTATCCTGCGGCAGTATTTACTCCCACGTAGCTGACCCGCTGAAAAAAGTGGAAAAAAGAAGGACTAGAAAAAATCAAACATTCATCTCGTTAAAAAATCAACTGTGCAGTAATAGAAAATAGATAAATTGACTCGAAATCTTAGCGGTGATTCTGGAAAAGATTAAGGTCTGCGGAGGGGAGGGAAATAAGAGAACGAAATTAAAGAACAGAGGAAATCGTAGTCGGTTATCTGATGGGTAGCAGGTGGCAGGGCGAAGCATGCGCTTCAGGTGCGGGACGGGAAGGGGCGGGAGAATGCGGGATAAAAGGAAGTTCGAGTCGAGGCTCCGGTTCTGATTTGTTTAAGGTTTTGAAAGCGACACCATTGCAACAAAATCGTCTCGTTTACTCGAGGCTCGTAACTAGAGCGATTTTCAAGTATGCCAAGGTGTAAGTGAACGACGAAATATACCAGTCCGTTCAAAATGATCCTCGCAGCCGGGTTTATTTTCTCTTCATTGCACTTGTTGCTCGCCTCCCGGTTTTTGGATCAAGATCACCTGCAGCATGGGATAATCAACGGACTCAGCCCGATCGGTGAGTATAATAATGAAACTTGCGATGGAAAAGTCTGATTAAAGCAATTCGTGAAAGACGGACTTTTCCTCCGAAACTCTGGCTACCACAATTGATTTTTCTTTTTCCATGATCTCCAAAATAAAGAAGGAGAAATGCAAAGTCCTTATTCGAGTTCTTTCACTGGCAAAAAGGACCACCATCCCGGGCGTCTTTTGAAACAAATGAACGACGAGCTGCTGGTTTTGAACCGAGCCACCGCAATTTTGGAATGGCAAAGCGCGACGAGACCATCGTCGCAGGTTTCAAGTCTGAACGCTGGGATGTCACGGTTCAAAACCACCTGGCGAAACACCTGGTGTTCCATGATGGAAAACCTTGGGAGAAAGCCGGATGTTCTTGGTTTCTCCGAGAAGAGGATGATTCGTCTACTCTGCAGGGGGCCGAAATACACACCATATCAAGCCAGGCGAGTAATTCTCCGTACATCGGTAGCTGGCTGTGATTGTTTGAAAATAAAAACGCTGTCGTTCATGTTTCAGAGCATTGACCAGCATTTTCGAAAAGCTCTCATCCAGCTACGCCAACGCTCTGGTCTGCAGAAACGAGGAATACAACGAGCGGAAATGTTATCACGGAGAACCTGAACTCGAGAGGCTCGCTGCTACCTCAAGGTGAACTGATTTTGAATCATGAGTTGTTAAGACAGCTCGACTGATATTCTGTAACTTTTGAACATTGCATTTTCTTTTTTTCGGTGCGAAATTAGAAACGAAAGTGAACTTCGATGGGCTTGGGTTTCCTGGAGGAACGAAATGAGCAAAGTAAAAGGACTCTTCACCACCTCGGTCGCTCTGCAGAACCAGGGAGCCTGGAATAACGGTGATGACATACCTGAAATTTTTGATTTCATTTCTTTGTCTGTCCAGAATCTTGTATTATATGCGAAAATATAATTGTGTCTATCATGTGGAAACCAGGATACCTCGATATTGGCGAGTGCTGGCGCGAGGAGTTGGAAATTCCGGATTTGGAGAACGTGGTGGAGGATTTGTACGGGCAAATAGAACCACTCTACGAGCTGCTCCACGCGGTTGCCAGGTTTCGATTGGCTCAAAAATACCCGGACATCGTTGATCCTCGAGGACCGATACCAGCGCATCTGCTAGGTGAATCTTATAATTATCGAACCATATTTCATTGTCAGGTCATCGATCGGTTGATTCATCGGATTTGTTCGCTTATCTAATCAATTTGGTGATTTTACATTTTTAGGGAACATGTGGGCTCAAAACTGGGAATCTCTCGTTGATATTATTTGGCCAAGTGCCAAAGACAACGGTGGCCTTACGGACGCTCTGAAGAGAAAGAATGTCACTGTTACGGAGATGGTGAAGCTTGCCGAGGACTTTTACGTATCAATGGGCCTCCCGCAGCTGACTTCCTCGTTTTGGGAGAACTCTGTTTTCGAGAGAGGAAACAGATCGGAAATAGCCTGTCACGGTACTGCCGCTAACATGTATCAAGACAATGATTATAGGTAAGTGAATGGGGCGGAAATCGATTGTATAAAGGTAACAATTGTCCCGTAAAGAGCCAACCAATTAATAGAAAATTACTCCTTTTCAGAATACTCATCTGTGCTGAAGTTAACACCGAAGACTTTTACGTAATTCATCATGAACTCGGCCACATATACTATTATATGGCTTATAAAGACCAGCCCGCTATATTTATGGTGAAATTAATTTACACTGTATACTCTGGCAAATGTCCGCTTGCTGTCGATTGGCGAGATTCATTGAATAATTACCGCTGAACGTAAACAATCTTCATTTTTTTATTTCATACAAAATATCTCTCGCTAATCGATCTTATACTGTAGGATGGAGCCAATTCAGCATTTCACGAGGCAATTGGCGATGCCGTGATGTACGGTGTCATGACTCCGCAACATTTGCACAGGCTTGGACTCATTTCCGACTCGACTCCGGACGATGGTCAGTATAACGTTGCGTATAAAAATCTTAGTTTCGTAAATCTGAACCATAATGCACTCACCGATTTGCAACCAGCCGTACACCATTAGTCTGATCCACGAAAGATTTACCGCTACGGAATGTCGGTCAGTCAACCTACCTGATAGTTGCTAATCTATTTTCTCATAAATCTTATATCCCACAAAATCATTGATCGAAAGTTTGACACAATGTGTTTCGCGAAAGATCCCGCAGTTCGTAACAGCCGCTGCCACTAGTTTGAATAGGCCAGCCATTACTACTTACGATTGCGTGGCGCCTGACTATCGGCAACTAAATTTACGTTGCTGTAGGTCCGGCCACTTTGGGTTTTACTACTTCGCCTAGACGTGGTTCGTTCGCATCTATTGGCTCATAGAATGTACTACTTGGGAGCGCGGTTGGAGCGCAGATAGAGTTTTCTATTTGAAATCTGCGGACAAAGCGATATCCAGCAAAACGTGGTTGTTGTTTTATTCACAGATTTGCCGTTTCTTTTAAAACAAGCTCTATCCAAGGTGCCGCAGCTTCCGCACGGCCTAGTCATTGATAAATGGCGATGGAAAGTATTCAGTGGTGAAATAAAATCGTCTGAGTACAACGAGGCTTGGTGGGCGATAACGAGACGGTATCAGGGAATCGAGCCGCCTTCACCTCGCTCGGATTTCTTTTTCGATCCCGCAGCAAAGTTTCACGTTACCGACAACACACCCTACGTTAGGTGAGTATTTTTCAAGTGTAGAGATCACTGGTATTTTTATTCACATATTTATAATAAAACGATAAATCGTTTGTGTTATTTGTTGGCATATTTTTCTTCTTTTCTGCGCACAGATATTTTCTCGGCTACATATTGCAAGTGCAAATTTTCAAAGGCATGTGCGAGGCTGCGGTCACGGGTAAAGTTGGCGATCCGAATTTTGATATTCCTTTACACAGATGCGATATTTACGGATCAAAGAACGCTGGGAACAAGTTGAAGTAAGTTTAACCCCAAGTATTTTTTTCAAATTGGTTCAAATAGAAATAGACTAGAATGTAGGGATTTTGGATTAGGCGTTAGTGTTACAAAATTCTTCGACCATGATTTCTTTTCACGTATTTTTATTTTCCATTTCCTTTTCTTTCCTCATCTTTACTTATGAAAACAATAGAAAATAGCTTGGTAAAAAACAAATAGTAATAAAAAAATTTACACCGCAGTGTGATTGCAGGTAATTATAAATATAAATTTCCTATTATAATAATCATTTTGGCTTATGAATCAGGGATCGGTAAAAACGTGCGTTATCAAATCTGATTATGTTTGAAGAGCGCATGGTATAATTATTTAGTTCATTTGTTTGTTCAATATTGAGAACATAATAAGTGGAAGTAATAAGCATGATTTTAATGCTATTTTTTCAAATATCTTATGGAGCTAATATCTTATTCAAGACATCTTATGGAGCTCGGAAGCAGCGTGAATTGGAAATATCCGCTCTACTTAGCGACTGGTGCTAAAAACTATCGAGTCGAACCGTTTCTGGAATACTATGAACCAATATATAGATGGTTGAAGCTTCAAGTGAAATATTACGACATTCCCGTTGGTTGGGATAAAGCTATTAACAATGTGGCATAGGTAACGGTAATTCGATTGACCAGTAAAGACAGGTATAATGCAATTCGAAAAAGTAATAACATCATATACAGTTTGACACAGTGTCGTTAATGATGGTCAAAGCGATAATAATCGTTATTATGACAAAGTGGGATTAAAATTTACAGTGACACAGTCATAGAGTAGTTTATAAAATGATAACTATTATAGTTAGAATGTAAAAATCAGACACAAACAACTGTTCTGATTCCAGTAGGTAATTAATTTCTTAACTTCTGGTTGTTTTCACCTATTTGTTTTCTTTTCTTTTCTTCTTTGCTGCATAAATGCATAGCTTGATAATTTCCTAGCAATGTCGAATGATCATTTTAATACTTGAATGGCAGTTTCCGGTAGGCATATCAATCGATTTATTCTCCTTTTAACCCATGTTTTGTGACGATCCCAGCCCTTCGTTCGTGAATACGTCAAATTCATCGCGAGTTAATAAAGCGCCTCGTACATCGTCCAGTTTTATCGTATCTGGAAATCTGAATAAATAAAATAAGAATTAATCATTATACCTGCTTTTATAATCACATTGAAAGTCGATAAAAATTGTTCGACAGAAAAAACGGAATTACTCACTTGGTGTTACTTCTTTCCCAGGCTTTAGCATGAGATCGCCGCATCAGGTCGTCGACAAAACATCGCATTGCCTGTAAAATTCATTGTTTCTTTTTTTTCTCTTCCCAACGCACAAATCGGAAACGGATTTCAAAGTAAAATACAACTGTGGAGAATTTTACCTCAACAATCATTCGTTCAGCAGCCGAATGCAAGACTCCAGGGATGATTTCTTCTCGCTGCAACCGGATACCGATTTCTCTGGCTGTTTCATCTACAAACGCTGACGGCAGCTCAAGAAGAGGATCGCTATCCAGAGTGATTGTGTCTTTCGACATCCCTGTTGCCTCGGTTTTAACTGTAAAAATATAACAAGCCAGTGTTTGTGTCAATTATTCAGACGTTTAGAGTTGTAGCTTTCCAGTTTGTATGCATGCGCAGGAATAAAACTTACTTTCCGTCTTCATTTTTGGTTCCGTTACGTGAACGACATCAATTTCTATGTTACTATCTTCGTTGGAGATATTCAAATCCTTACAGTTCTCCAACCACTCGTTGAACTGTAGAGATTCAGTGCAAGTTGATATTGCAACACTACTAGTAGCTTCAGGTATTTTTTTACTAGTTTTCGCAGAGTTTCCAATATCCAGCGAGGTTTGGACAGGTGTGTATCCGTGAATTCTGGCCCAATTTAAAATCTCTTTAACACTCCAAAGCTGACTGCCTTCGAATCCTTTCTTCTTTAGGAACATTCTCACCGTCTTTGCTCTGAACCACTGAAAAATTTCTATTGTTTAGTAATAAAAACATAGATTTGTATCAACATGACCGTTAATGATAATTGAATTTTCACCTCATGTGCTCTTTGCTTTCCCAAATGATAGTTCAAAAATTCCTCCTGAGTACAGCAAGCGTAAGGATGCAATTGTCTGTAATCGGGGTCCCTTGCCTCTGGTGTAATCAGAGGAGTTCGTTTCATGATGTATCGCAGCGTTCCGATAGTATCTTTTATTTCGACAGTTTCGATCGATCTGTGTGAATTGAAAAATAAAAAAAATTAACTTAAAACTACCAAAATCGCATTTTTCACTGTACATTCAATGTTGCTTTAGTTTTCGAATTACCTCAGAATATCCTCGTATTTTTCCTTTTTGCTCAGTAGCTTTTGTTTATCTTTTCCTAGGGTGACGCTAATTTTTACAGGCTTAGAATTGTCCTGTTCATCGATTTTCACAGTTTTAGGTAATTGTTTCAGCTTCAATTGTCCAACTTGATTCGGCACGAGCACGGTTCGCTTATCAATTTGCAAGTTGTTGTACAATGGTTTAGCTATCTGCAGCACTGGTACGGCGGAATTCGAATTAAGTAGCAAGCTTTTCGATGGATTTATGTTCAGTACTATAGCTGGTTTGCTTTGGTTATTCGTGTCCAATTTATTGTTTCCATCTGACTTTTTTAGTATACTAACACTCGGCTTGAGCAGAGATACTCTCTCCATGGTCCTCACACCTTTGTTCAAGACTGAAACCTTTCCAATACCATCTTGAATTTTTTTATCGTAAAGAATAGACCTTGCTGCTAATTGCCTCGGATTGACCACAGCAGTTAGTGACGAACTGTTTCCGGTCTTTATCGAAATGAACTGACTGTTCTCCAAAACTAATTTCTGCTTTTTTCTTTGCGGCTCGTCTGGTGGTGGTATTGTAATCTTCAACGGCTCAGATTTCGACGGCATAGATTTGAGGCTGGAAGCTAATCTCTGCATTTCCAATCGCTGTGAATTAATTTTCAGTAATTTAGCGCTCGAATCCATTCCTGATTCGGATCCCGATGTTAAATACTGAGACTTGCGACTGGCTGCAGTGATTGGGACATTTTGGTCCATTCCGTTTTGACTATTTGATAACTCTACAGCCTCAGTAATCGTTCTTTTCAATTCAGTGCTAGCCTTTCTTACCAGCGATATGGCTGGCTGAATTTTCTTTGACAAAATATTTTTGACTACGTTAGCATTTGATATTTTTACCAAGTCGACTGAATTGCTTGTTAATTTTCCTACATCAGTCATTAAAAAAAACTTATCGTTACATTTCACCAGTTTTATAGGAATTGGTGAAATGTTGCCATTAGTTTCTACATTATTTGAAAAGTTTTTCTGTTTCGATTCAACAATTTCTTTGGTTTGCAGTACATTTTCAGAAACGTTTACACCCTCGTTGGTCTCGACGACAACCGAAGATTCGCAAACACTTGTTTCAACCACGCACTGTCCATTGCTTGTTGTTTTCTGTCCGATATTCGTGTCACTATGTTCATTAACTTCGTTTTCCTCGTTGGATTTGACATTATTTTCTTCTAACTTCAATAAGCTATGGTTCATGTTATTTATCAAATTTCCTGCATTTTCAAAGGACTTATCTATAGGGTGGCTTTTATCATTCGTAGAATGTCTGATTGTTACGTTATTTTCTATAGAATTTACTACGTCTATGTGTTCGTGCTCTTTGAACATACTACTGACATAATTGTGCTCGATCTTTATACAGTTTTCATTGACGACATGGCTTTCAGTCCGTTCCATCTTAGCAGATCTTTCAGATACACTCGATACATTGTTTTGTGATTCGGATGGTTGAAATTCTTCTTTTACAATTGACAAATTTATTTCACCATTTTCCTGCACTACTTTACTGTCATTTCTTTTACTAGGAACATCATCACTCTCAAGCACTGCATCCAGACTCTTTTTGAAGTTCTGAGGGTTCGTTGTATGGATCCAGATGTTGACAACTGTCTCCGAGCCTGGAATTTAGAGATTTTAAATTGACCCATAGTTTTAAAACAGCAACTAATGCACTACAAAGAGGGAAGCTACTCACCAAGAGTCTGCAGACCGGTGTAAGTCCGATCCAATTTCAGGTAGTGAATAACATCCATTGGCTTGTTTAACGGGTTTTTAAAATGCAGCTGCACTCTCAGTGGAAATTCACCCCAGCCTCTTCGGGACAAATGAAACGGAGGAGATCTGTAGAAACGTTAATTGAATATCAGAAAATGTGTCAATAACAATATATTTACTGTAATTCAGAATTCATTCATACTCACGTTACTTGGACAACGTCGTTTGGCTGATAGCTAGGATGCAGAAAGAATCTGACTTTGCTAACAAAATCAGTGATGTCAGGGGCCTCTTTGCTCCCTCTAACATACATCATCCATTTATGACTAGCTCCGTCCTCCCTCCAGTCCGGAGGAATCCACTTGGATATGTTGCCGATGACGATTCGTTTCCAGACTTTATGCCGCACTCCTCTGGCAGGGCTAGTAACGGCGGGAGCGTTGCTTTTCGGTGGAATATATCTAGGAATTTTCTTAGGTGGGTCAGAATCAGTTCTGGCTTCAGCATCATTCTTTACAGGCGAGATTCCCTTCTCACTCTTGATCTCCAGGTCCAGGCCCAGTCGCTTCTTGATTTCCAAGACGTCGGGTTTGGCCTGTATCTCGTTTTCATAGCCCTTAGAAGTCGATGGACCAGGATCTGCAAGCCCGATTTTTTGCCGCCTCGGTGTTTTACCAATAAGACGTTTTATTGCCGGGTGTATTTGGGACTGTTTCGATTCGACGGCAGTCTGTGGTGCCTGGCATTGTTTGCGATTGTAAAAGTCTGTTACAACGACATAGCGCAACAGGTGCAGCGTCTTTAGAGCCTTCTGAAGCCTGCTCTGAATCTCTAGGACTTCCTTCTCTTTCTGATCTATCTCCTTGGTGAATTCTTTCTCTACTATCGTCACTATTTTATTAGCCGTATTGGCCCGTGCTGTGTCCTCATATATTTTTTGCTGCTTCGCATTCGTTGGTTCAGGCGATGCGTAATCAGGATCTTGGTCGTCCGATGGCCTTTCTGGGGCGCTCATTTAACTGGAATTTATGAAAAATTTTGAAAGACATGATGAGTTGATGTTTCAAATTTTTTATCTCTGTATTTTAAGGTTATGTCGAGCGATTGTTGTTACATTCGGAGATGCTTGCATTGTTAGCGAGGTAAACAGTGAACCTTTGCAGGAGTTGAACTGTGCGGATTAAAACTGCTGAATAGTGTAATAAATGCTAATAACATGACAAGAAAATGGAAATTGACAGTGGGACGCTAAATTTTTCAGTGACTCTGATCACGGATTAACAGTTTTTGCGTTATAAAGTAGCTGTCAATTTGCCTTGCGTATTATTGATCCAACAATACTTACCATGCATTTATTTCACTCTGTTCAATTTGTATGTGAGCACCCAACAATTTGACTCTTTACTGTTAACGAATTGTCAAAAAAATGTCCTCGTCTGTCTTTCCACGGCACTCACTGCACTCTGCTTTGACTACAGGAATAGTGAATGGAATAGAACTTAGATTCAGACTCGAAGAAGAGTTTGTGCAAGATCACACTCGGGCACGGTCTTATACACAGGTCTTGCAACTGTGAATCTCGACGTGGTCCTCTTGACGTGCCAAGCCGCTAGGGTCGCTGCGATCGAGGGATACCCGGTGCGACAAAGATAACGATAGTCACGCATGCGCTTTACACGAGCGTTGAATTCAAACCCAAGAATCTCGCTGATACATAATATTTTCTATGAATTTTGTTCCTTGAAAGAAAAAGAAAGATATGCAATGACTAACAAATCCAAAACCAATAGATATGTTAGTCGATATCAAAACTTCACAACGGGTAAAACGCGTAGAATAATAGAACGGTCACCGTGAATGATAAAGTTCAAGAATTGTAGAGGTTATGTTTATACATCCCTCGATCGCAACGCCACCTGGATATTGCTTCAATAGTGGATTCACTGCCTCCTATTGAGCTTCTTGCCTAGTTGCAAGACCTGTGTAGAAGACCGTGCACTCGGGTTTTCATGTCCCTATTTCGGGTGCGTTCCGAAACTAGCTGGAAGCTCGAAAAACTCCCTAGGACAGAGGCAGAGAAGCTTACAAACTCGACAGCGCAAAAGAGATGCTTCGCAGCATTCCGAGCGTATTTCGGAACGTACCACTTAGTAGTGTCCAGGGTGTCCGGTATCCTTTGATAAGAAATTGATTTCGAGAACCAATTTTCGGACAATAGCTACATGTCGGTAAGCGTCACAAACTCTACTACAATTAGCACCGGTAAAGTAGTAGGTAATGCAGAACATATTTATTATAGGAGAGTGCCAATGTAGTGGTCGGAGTTGATCAAATCACAAAATGCTAACAACTGATGTTACTGCAACACGCCAAGATAATGCACAAATTTGTGTTTTTATGCATTTTCTGACCGTAAAAATGTAACAACAAGTACTCTTGTAATCTCCAGGATTCGATCCGACGTTAACCAACAGTAGGAAAACATAAAAGCTAACAGTTTCAACAAAATTAACCACTATCAGAGCTGAAGATAAAGACTATAATAACCTTCAAGAAAGCGCTTACGATCCAGCCAATTATAATAGTGAATATATGTAATTTACCAATGGATAGCAATCGCTGACTGAAGATGTATACTTTCATCAACGTTCTCTACAAGTATTCGGATCCATTCAACCTCTCCCAAAGGTGCTTTTTTATTGCATATTCCAAGGAGCCACTTTATAACTCATTCTTTATGAAGTTCGAATAATTTTTTTTTTCAGGTCTGGATACTTTGGAAATGTGGGATAGATCATTCATCAAAATTCACGATCAACTTGATACGAATGCGTACTTTGGACTCAAGAATTTTTTTCTCGAGCGTTAAGAATAATTGATTCGGATCAATTGAGAATCGTACTTCGTCTTGATGCTAGAACTTCGTCCGACCGTCTATTTTCTGTGGTGAATTTGGGGTCTGAGAATTTTTTGCTGAAATATGTAACGCTGATCCCTTCGGAATATTCCTGAACACTCTGACGATTCTAAAGAATGCTGGAATCCGTTCCCAGTCCAAATACATTGCAAGCAACACATCGAAAGTTAAGGCCAAAAAACAAAAGATGTGTTTTGTCAGTTTTGCTGCTGCTAGTCTCTGGTCCGTAATGGCTCTGGTAATGATTCAATGCTCTTTTTGTAGTGTTTTCTGTGTTCCTGAGTGTCCAATTCGTCGGAAATGGGTCATAATAATCGATACCGAAAAAAATTTTCAGCATAGAAGAATAAATTTCAGCTCTGGAAAACACAAAAGAAGTAAGGCTAACCCCATTGGATTTTCAGTGAAAATTTCGAGGACTTTGAAAAAAGCTGCGATTGATTCGTTAAGGCACTATTCCGGAGTGATTTTGCGAGAAAAATCGACTAAGCGCGGTCCCAATACGCTGCGTGCAACAAATCAAAAGTTACAGCCTGAAAACGGAAGACGCATTTTCTCGTTTTCTTTGCTGCTGGTCTTTGCGTCGTAATTTCTCTGCTGTTGGTCCTACGCTTTTTTTCTTGTGTTTTCTGAGTTCCTGGGCGTCCAATTAATCTAGAAAGGGTCATACCAATCGATTCCGTGACGAAAAATTCTCGGCTCCAAAAATGACCAAAAAAGTAAGGCTAACCCCTTTGGATTTTTTGCGGAAATTTCGACGATTCTAAAAAGTGCTGCAATAGATTCTTTCAGGCACTATTCCGACGTAATTTTGCGAAAGAAATCTATTGAGCGCAGTCCGAATGCGCTGCGAGCAACGGATCAAAAGTTACAGCCTAAAAACGGAAGACGTATTTTCTCAATTTTTCTGCTGCTGGTCTTTGCGTCGTAATTTCTCTGCTGTTGGTCCAACGCTTTTTTTCTTGTGTGTTTCTGAGTTCCTGGGCGTCCAATTAATCTAGAAAGGGTAATACAAATCGATTCCGAGACGTAAAATTCTCGGCTCCAAAAATGACCAAAAAAGTAAGGCTAACCCCTTTGGATTTTTTGCGAAAATTTCGACGATTCTGAAAAGTGCTGCAATAAATTCTTTCAGGCACTATTCCGACGTAATTTTGCAAGAGCAATCGATTGGGCGCAGTCTCAATACGCTGCGAGCAACGGATCAAAAGCTACAGCCAAAAAACGAAAGACGTATTTTCTCAATTTTTCTGCTGCTGGTCTTTGCGTCGTAATTTCTCTGCTGTTGGTCCTACGCTTTTTTAAATGTGTTTTTTAAGTTCCTGGGGTTCCAATTAGCCGAAAAACGGTCATACAAATCAATTCGGAGACCAGAAGTTGTCGGCTCCAAAAATCGCAAAAAAAGTAAGGCTAACCCCTTTGTATTTTTTGCGAAAATTTCGACAACTTTGAAAAGTGCTGCAATTGATTCTTCAGGGCACTATCCCGACGTAACTTTGCGAGAGAAATCGATTGAGCGTAGTCCCAATACGCTGCGAGCAACGGATCAAAAATTACAGCCAAGAAACTGCAGATTTTCATCGTCATTTCTCTGCTGTTGGTCCTACGCTTTTTTTAATGTGTTTTTTGAGTTCCTGGGATTCCAATTAGCCAAGAAACGGTCATACAAATCAATTCGGAGACCAGAAATTTTCAGTTCCAAAAATCGCAAAAAAAGTAAGGCTAACCTAAGGAATCGGAAATAAGAAGACATATCACGCAGATGAAGTCACACACAGCACCGGGAGAAGATGGAATAAAGGCGGAATTATTAAAATCAACCATCGAATACGTTGTGAAACCACTGGAATGCATCTTCAATCGAAGCATATCAATTGGAATCTTCCCAGAGCGATTAAAAACAAGCATAGTAATACCAGTTTATAAAGCCGGTGAAAAAACAGATGTAACAAACTATAGACCTATGTCGCTCATAAGCAGCATAAGTAAGATCCTAGAAAAATGCATATAAAATAGGCTAATAGAGTTCTTTGAAAAAAACAGCATCCTCTCAAATACCCAGTACGGATTCAGAGTGAATAAGAGTACACAGGATGCGATATACAGACTCACGAATCGTATTACGAGCAACCTCGACCAAGGAACCAAAACCATTGCCATATACCTGGATCTATCGAAAGCCTTCGATACAGTACAACATAACATCTTGCTCCGCAAAACTAGAGAAAATGGGCATCAGAGGAATAGCGAATAAATGGTTTGGAAGCTACCTCGGGAACAGACAACAAAAGACAAGGATCGGGGACAGAAATAGCAAAGCAGGCGTAATAACAACGGGCGTCCCACAAGGGTCTGTATTTGGAGCAATATTGTATATTGTGTACACCAACGATCTCTGCAAAATGAAGATAAAATCAGAAATGATAGCCTACGCAGATGACACGGCAATAATTACGACAGGAAATGACTGGAAGGAGATTTATAGGAAAGCGAACACGGATATGGCAAAAATAAAGAAGTGGCTAGACAATCACAAACTAACCCTGAATGGGAACAAAACAAAATATACGCGGTATAAAATTAAAAAAATCAAAGATCCTGAAGACAGTGAATTCCTGAATCTGAAAATACACACCTGCGGAAAATATGAACCAGGATGCGGCTGCCAAGAAATAGAAATAAAGGAACACATCAAATATCTGGGTGTCACGATAGATGAAAAAATGAAGTGGACTGAACACATAAAACAAACAGCAGCCAGACTACGACAAACAATTCACACGCTGATCAATATCAGATCCATTGTAATCCAGGACACGATAAGGAAAATCTATTATGCTCTAGTACACTCCATTATCGAATGCGGAATAATAGCATGGGGAAACGCATACCAAAAGAATTTAAAACCACTAGAAATAATACAGAAAATGATACTACGAATAGCCTTTTGGAAACCTAGGTATTACCCAAGTGATATGCTGTTTGCCACCACGAAGATACCAGACATACGCCAGGCATACATGAAGAACGCACTAGTGCGTCTTAAACGGAATCCAGAAGAAATAAAACAAAAAAAGCGCGCCCACAAACACGACACCAGAGCCAGGACACGAGGAAACCTCACACTGCCAAAAACTAAAACAACAATTGGGCACAGACGGGAAAAAGTAAGATTAAACAAGCTGTATAATGAAATTCCATTAGAAATAAAGCAAAGATGTATACAGGGTTTCAAAAAAAGTATTGGTACTTGGATCTTACAGCAGGGAAGAATGTACTACAATAAACTGACTAACACCTAGAAAAAAAGTGAATGAAAAGACTCGATAAGAATATAAAAGTACTCTCGAGGTTTCTGAATGTTTTTTGTTACACGTGTAAGCAAATAAATGAGTATCAATAATTAATTAGGTATAAATTGGGAAATAAGTATAATGTGATGATTGAATAAAAGTAGAAATAATAAATCTGCGTGATATAGTACATTTATCAGGTGCGGATGAGAATGACTCAAATGCAAGCACACAATCACGCAAATGAATTGTAATTTAGAAAATTGAGTGACAAGTTGTCACCAAGTAAAAAAAAAGCAACTCCAGCCACACAAGCATAATAAGATGCTCAGGCTTGGAGAACTGGGAATTATATGTAAACACAAGAAAATATGATGTCAATAAATCTAAATCTGAATCTAAATCTAACCCCTTTGCATTTTTGGCGAAAATTTTGACGACTTTGGAAAGTGCTGCAATTATTTCTTTCGGGCACTATTCCGACGTAATTTTGCGAGAGAAATCGATTGGGCGCAGTCTCAATACGCTGCGAGCAACGGATCAGAAGTAACAGCCAAAAAACTGCAGATTTTCATCGTCATTTCTCTGCCGTTGGTCCTACGTTTTTTTTGCGATGTTTTTTGAGTTCCTGGGGCTCCGAATAGCCAGGAAACGGTCATACAAATCAATTCGGAGACCAGAAATTTTCGGCTCCAAAAATCGCAAAAAAAGTAAGGCTAACCCCTTTGCATTTTTGGCGAAAATTTCGACGACTTTGAAAAGTGCTACAATTAATTTATTAGAGCACTATTTCGACGTAATTTGGCGAGAGAAATCGATTGAGCGCAGTCTCAATACGCTGCGAGCAACGGATCAGAAGTTACAGCCAAAAAATTGCAGATTTTCATCGTCATTTCTCTGCTGTTTGTCCTACATTTTTTTTTGAATGTTTTTTGAGTTCCTGGGGCTCCAATTAGCCGGGAAACGGTCATGCAAATAAATTCGGAGACCAGAAATTTTCGGCTCCGAAAATCGCAAAAAAAGTAAGGCTAACCCCTTTGCATTTTTGGCGAAAATTTCGACGACTTTGAAAAGTGCTACAATTAATTTATTAGGGCACTATTTCGACGTAATTTTGCGAGAGGAATCGATTAAGCGCAGTCTCAATACGCTGCGAGCAACGGATCAGAAGTTGAAGCCAAAAAACTGCAGATTTTCATCGTCATTTCTCTGCTGTTGGTCCTACGTTTTTTTTGGAATGTTTTTTGAGTTCCTGGGGCTCCAATTAGCCAGGAAACGGTCATACCAATCAATTCGGAGACCAGAAATTTTCGGCTCCAAAAATCGCAAAAAAAGTAAGGCTAACCCCTTTGCATTTTTGGCGAAAATTTCGACGACTCTGAAAAGTGCTACAATTAATTTATTAGGGCACTATTTCGACGTAATTTTGCGAGAGAAAACGATTGGGCGTGGTCTCAATACGCTGCGAGCAACGGATCAGAAGTTACAGCCAAAAAACTGCAGATTTTCATCGTCATTTCTCTGCTGTTGGTCCTACGTTTTTTTTGCAATGTGTTCTGAGTTCCTGGGGCTCCAATTAGCCAGGAAACGGTCATACAAATCAATTCGGAGATCAGAAATTTTCGGCCCCAAAAATCGCAAAAAAAGTAAGGCTAACCCCTTTGCATTTTTTGCGAAAATTTCGACGACTTTGAAAAGTGCTACAATTAATTCATTAGGGCACTATTTCGACGTAATTTTGCGAGAGAAATCGATTGAGCGCAGTCTCAATACGCTGCGAGCAACGGATCAGAAGTTACAGCCAAAAAACTGCAGATTTTCATCGTCATTTCTCTGCTGTTGGTCCTACGTTTTTTTTGCAGTGTTTTTTGAGTTCCTGGGGCTCCAATTAGCCAGGAAACGGTCATACAAATCAATTCGGAGACCAGAAATTTTCGGCTCCAAAAATCGCAAAAAAAGTAAGGCTAACCCCTTTGCATTTTTGGCGAAAATTTCGACGACTTGGAAAAGTGCTACAATTAATTCATTAGGGCACTATTTCGACGTAATTTTGCGAGAAAAATTGATTGAGCGCAATCTCAATACGCTGCGAGCAACGGATCAGAAGTTACAGCCAAAAAACTGCAGATTTTCATCGTCATTTCTCTGCTGTTTGTCCTACATTTTTTTTGGAATGTTTTTTGAGTTCCCGGGGCTCCAATTTGCCGGAAAACGGTCATACAAATAAATTCGGAGACCAGAAATTTTCGGCTCCGAAAATCGCAAAAAAAGTAAGGCTAACCCCTTTGCATTTTTGGCGAAAATTTCGACGACTTTGAAAAGTGCTACAATTAATTTATTAGGGCACTATTTCGACGTAATTTTGCGAGAGAAATCGATTGAGCGCAGTCTCAATACGCTGCGAGCAACGGATCAGAAGTTACAGCCAAAAAACTGCAGATTTTCATCGTCATTTCTCTGCTGTTTGTCCTACATTTTTTTTGGAATGTTTTTTGAGTTTCTGGGGCTCCAATTAGCCGGGAAACGGTCATACAAATAAATTCGGAGACCACAAATTTTCGGCTCCGAAAATCGCAAAAAAAGTAAGGCTAACCCCTTTGCATTTTTGGCGAAAATTTCGACGACTTTGAAAAGTGCTACAATTAATTCATTAGTGCACTATTTCGACGTAATTTTGCGAGAGAAATCGATTGAGCGCAGTCTCAATACGCTGCGAGCAACGGATCAGAAGTTACAGCCAAAAAACTGCAGATTTTCATCGTCATTTCTCTGCTGTTTGTCCTACATTTTTTTTTGAATGTTTTTTGAGTTCCTGGGGCTCCAATTAGCCGGTAAACGGTCATGCAAATAAATTCGGAGACCAGAAATTTTCGGCTCCGAAAATCGCAAAAAAAGTAAGGCTAACCCCTTTGCATTTTTGGCGAAAATTTCGACGACTTTGAAAAGTGCTACATTTAATTTATTAGGGCACTATTTCGACGTAATTTTGCGAGAGAAAACGATTGGGCGCGCCCTCAATACGCTGCGAGCAACGGATCAGAAGTTACAGCCAAAAAACTGCAGATTTTCATCGTCATTTCTCTGCTGTTGGTCCTACGTTTTTTTTGCAATGTTTTTTGAGTTCCTGGGGCTCCAATTAGCCAGGAAACGGTCATACAAATCAATTCGGAGACCAGAAATTTTCGGCTCCAAAAATCGCAAAAAAAGTAAGGCTAACCCCTTTGCATTTTTTGAGAAAATTTCGACGACTTTGAAAAGTGCTACAATTAATTCATTAGGGCACTATTTCGACGTAATTTTGCGAGAGAAATCGATTGAGCGCAGTCTCAATACGCTGCGAGCAACGGATCAGAAGTTAAAGCCAAAAAACTGCAGATTTTCATCGTCATTTCTCTGCTGTTGGTCCTACGTTTTTTTCGCAGTGTTTTTCGAGTTCCTGGGGCTCCAATTAGCCAGGAAACGGTCATACAAATCAATTCGGAGACCAGAAATTTTCGGCTCCAAAAATCGCCAAAAAAGTAAGGCTAACCCCTTTGCATTTTTTGCGAAAATTTCGACGACTTTGGAAAGTGCTACAATTAATTCATTAGGGCACTATTTCGACGTAATTTTGCGAGAGAAATCGATTGAGCGCAGTCTCAATACGCTGCGAGCAACGGATCAGAAGTTACAGCCAAAAAACTGCAGATTTTCATCGTCATTTCTCTGCTGTTTGTCCTACATTTTTTTTGGAATGTTTTTTGAGTTCCCGGGGCTCCAATTTGCCGGAAAACGGTCATACAAATAAATTCGGAGACCAGAAATTTTCGGCTCCGAAAATCGCAAAAAAAGTAAGGCTAACCCCTTTGCATTTTTGGCGAAAATTTCGACGACTTTGAAAAGTGCTACAATTAATTTATTAGGGCACTATTTCGACGTAATTTTGCGAGAGAAATCGATTGAGCGCAGTCTCAATACGCTGCGAGCAACGGATCAGAAGTTACAGCCAAAAAACTGCAGATTTTCATCGTCATTTCTCTGCTGTTTGTCCTACATTTTTTTTGGAATGTTTTTTGAGTTTCTGGGGCTCCAATTAGCCGGGAAACGGTCATACAAATAAATTCGGAGACCACAAATTTTCGGCTCCGAAAATCGCAAAAAAAGTAAGGCTAACCCCTTTGCATTTTTGGCGAAAATTTCGACGACTTCGAAAAGTGCTACAATTAATTCATTAGTGCACTATTTCGACGTAATTTTGCGAGAGAAATCGATTGAGCGCAGTCTCAATACGCTGCGAGCAACGGATCAGAAGTTACAGCCAAAAAACTGCAGATTTTCATCGTCATTTCTCTGCTGTTTGTCCTACATTTTTTTTTGAATGTTTTTTGAGTTCCTGGGGCTCCAATTAGCCGGTAAACGGTCATGCAAATAAATTCGGAGACCAGAAATTTTCGGCTCCGAAAATCGCAAAAAAAGTAAGGCTAACCCCTTTGCATTTTTGGCGAAAATTTCGACGACTTTGAAAAGTGCTACAATTATTTATCAGGGCACTATTTCGACGTAATTTTGCGAGAGGAATCGATTAAGCGCAGTCTCAATACGCTGCGAGCAACGGATCAGAAGTTACAGCCAAAAAACTGCAGATTTTCATCGTCATTTCTCTGCTGTTGGACCTACGTTTTTTTTGAAATGTTTTTTGAGTTCGTGGGGCTCCAATTAGCCAGGAAACGGTCATACCAATCAATTCGGAGACCAGAAATTTTCGGCTCCAAAAATCGCAAAAAAAGTAAGGCTAACCCCTTTGCATTTTTGGCGAAAATTTCGACGACTTTGAAAAGTGCTACATTTAATTTATTAGGGCACTATTTCGACGTAATTTTGCGAGAGAAAACGATTGGGCGCGCCCTCAATACGCTGCGAGCAACGGATCAGAAGTTACAGCCAAAAAACTGCAGATTTTCATCGTCATTTCTCTGCTGTTGGTCCTACGTTTTTTTTGCAATGTTTTTTGAGTTCCTGGGGCTCCAATTAGCCAGGAAACGGTCATACAAATCAATTCGGAGACCAGAAATTTTCGGCTCTAAAAATCGCAAAAAAAGTAAGGCTAACCCCTTTGCATTTTTTGAGAAAATTTCGACGACTTTGAAAAGTGCTACAATTAATTCATTAGGGCACTATTTCGACGTCATTTTGCGAGAGAAATCGATTGAGCGCAGTCTCAATACGCTGCGAGCAACGGATCAGAAGTTAAAGCCAAAAAACTGCAGATTTTCATCGTCATTTCTCTGCTGTTGGTCCTACGTTTTTTTCGCAGTGTTTTTCGAGTTCCTGGGGCTCCAATTAGCCAGGAAACGGTCATACAAATCAATTCGGAGACCAGAAATTTTCGGCTCCAAAAATCGCCAAAAAAGTAACGCTAACCCCTTTGCATTTTTTGCGAAAATTTCGACGACTTTGGAAAGTGCTACAATTAATTCATTAGGGCACTATTTCGACGTAATTTTGCGAGAGAAATCGATTGAGCGCAGTCTCAATACGCTGCGAGCAACGGATCAGAAGTTACAGCCAAAAAACTGCAGATTTTCATCGTCATTTCTCTGCTGTTGGTCCTACGTTTTTTTTGCAGTGTTTTTTGAGTTCCTGGGGCTCCAATAAGCCAGGAAACGGTCATACAAATCAATTTGGAGACCAGAAATTTTCGGCTCCAAAAATCGCAAAAAAAGTAAGGCTAACCCCTTTGCATTTTTGGCGAAAATTTCGACGACTTTGAAAAGTGCTACAATTAATTTATTTGGGCACTATTTCGACGTAATTTTGCGAGAGAAATCGATTGAGCGCAGTCTTAATACGCTGCGAGCAACGGATCAGAAGTTACAGCCAAAAAACTGCAGATTTTCATCGTCATTTCTCTGCTGTTGGTCCTACGTTTTTTTTGCAATGTTTTTTGAGTTCCTGGGGCTCCAATTAGCCAGGAAACGGTCATACAAATCAATTCGGAGATCAGAAATTTTCGGCTCCAAAAATCGCAAAAAAAGTAAGGCTAACCCCTTTGCATTTTTTGCGAAAATTTCGACGACTTTGAAAAGTGCTACAATTAATTTATTAGGGCACTATTTCGACGTAATTTTGCGAGAGAAATCGATTGAGCGCAGTCTCAATACGCTGCGAGCAACGGATCACAAGTTACAGCCAAAAAACTGCAGATTTTCATCGTCATTTCTCTGCCGTTGGTCCTACGTTTTTTTTGCGATGTTTTTTGAGTTCCTGGGGCTCCGAATAGCCAGGAAACGGTCATACCAATCAATTCGGAGACCAGAAATTTTCGGCTCCAAAAATCGCAACAAAAGTAAGGCTAACCCCTTTGCATTTTTGGCGAAAATTTCGACGACTTTGAAAAGTGCTACAATTAATTTATTAGGGCACTATTTCGACGTAATTTTGCGAGAGAAATCGATTGAGCGCAGTCACAATACGCTGCGAGCAACGGATCAGAAGTTACAGCCAAAAAACTGCAGATTTTCATCGTCATTTCTCTGCTGTTGGTCCTACGTTTTTTTTGCAATGTTTTTTGAGTTCCTGGGGCTCCAATTAGCCAGAAAACGGTCATACAAATCAATTCGGAGATCAGAAATTTTCGGCTCCAAAAATCGCAAAAAAAGTAAGGCTAACCCCTTTGCATTTTTTGCGAAAATTTCGACGACTTTGAAAAGTGCTACAATTAATTTATTAGGGCACGATTTCGACGTAATTTTGCGAGAGAAATCGATTGAGCGCAGTCTCAATACGCTGCGAGCAACGGATCACAAGTTACAGCCAAAAAACTGCAGATTTTCATCGTCATTTCTCTGCCGTTGGTCCTACGTTTTTTTTGCGATGTTTTTTGAGTTCCTGGGGCTCCGAATAGCCAGGAAACGGTCATACCAATCAATTCGGAGACCAGAAATTTTCGGCTCCAAAAATCGCAAAAAAAGTAAGGCTAACCCCTTTGCATTTTTGGCGAAAATTTCGACGACTTTGAAAAGTGCTACAATTAATTTATTAGGGCACTATTTCGACGTAATTTTGCGAGAGAAATCGATTGAGCGCAGTCTCAATACGCTGCGAGCAACGGATCAGAAGTTACAGCCAAAAAACTGCAGATTTTCATCGTCATTTCTCTGCTGTTTGTCCTACATTTTTTTTGGAATGTTTTTTGAGTTTCGAGGGCTCCAATTAGCCGGGAAACGGTCATACAAATAAATTCGGAGACCAGAATCTTTCGGCTCCGAAAATCGCAAAAAAAGTGAGGCTAACCCCTTTGCATTTTTGGCGAAAATTTCGACGACTTTGAAAAGTGCTACAATTAATTCATTGGTGCACTATTTTGACGTAATTTTGCGAGAGAAATCGATTGAGCGCAGTCTCAATACGCTGCGAGCAACGGATCAGAAGTTACAGCCAAAAAACTGCAGATTTTCATCGTCATTTCTCTGCTGTTTGTCCTACATTTTTTTTTGAATGTTTTTTGAGTTCCTGGGGCTCCAATTAGCCGGGAAACGGTCATGCAAATAAATTCGGATACCAGAAATTTTCGGCTCCGAAAATCGCAAAAAAAGTAAGGCTAACCCCTTTGCATTTTTGGCGAAAATTTCGACGACTTTGAAAAGTGCTACAATTAATTTATTAGGGCACTATTTCGACGTAATTTTGCGAGAGAAATCGATTGAGCGCAGTCTCAATACGCTGCGAGCAATGGATCACAAGTTACAGCCAAAAAACTGCAGATTTTCATCGTCATTTCTCTGCCGTTGGTCCTACGTTTTTTTTGCGATGTTTTTTGAGTTCCTGGGGCTCCGAATAGCCAGGAAACGGTCATACCAATCAATTCGGAGACCAGAAATTTTCGGCTCCAAAAATTGCAAAAAAAGTAAGGCTAACCCCTTTGCATTTTTGGCGAAAATTTCGACGACTTTGAAAAGTGCTACAATTAATTTATTAGGGCACTATTTCGACGTAATTTTGCGAGAGAAATCGATTGAGCGCAGTCTCAATACGCTGCGAGCAACGGATCAGAAGTTACAGCCAAAAAACTGCAGATTTTCATCGTCATTTCTCTGCTGTTTGTCCTACATTTTTTTTGGAATGTTTTTTGAGTTTCAAGGGCTCCAATTAGCCGGGAAACGGTCATACAAATAAATTCGGAGACCAGAATCTTTCGGCTCCGAAAATCGCAAAAAAAGTGAGGCTAACCCCTTTGCATTTTTGGCGAAAATTTCGACGACTTTGAAAAGTGCTACAATTAATTCATTGGTGCACTATTTTGACGTAATTTTGCGAGAGAAATCGATTGAGCGCAGTCTCAATACGCTGCGAGCAACGGATCAGAAGTTACCGCCAAAAAACTGCAGATTTTCATCGTCATTTCTCTGCTGTTTGTCCTACATTTTTTTTTGAATGTTTTTTGAGTTCCTGGGGCTCCAATTAGCCGGGAAACGGTCATGCAAATAAATTCGGATACCAGAAATTTTCGGCTCCGAAAATCGCAAAAAAAGTAAGGCTAACCCCTTTGCATTTTTGGCGAAAATTTCGACGACTTTGAAAAGTGCTACAATTAATTTATTTGGGCACTATTTCGACGTAATTTTGCGAGAGAAATCGATTGAGCGCAGTCTTAATACGCTGCGAGCAACGGATCAGAAGTTACAGCCAAAAAACTGCAGATTTTCATCGTCATTTCTCTGCTGTTGGTCCTACGTTTTTTTTGCAATGTTTTTTGAGTTCCTGGGGCTCCAATTAGCCAGGAAACGGTCATACAAATCAATTCGGAGATCAGAAATTTTCGGCTCCAAAAATCGCAAAAAAAGTAAGGCTAACCCCTTTGCATTTTTGGCGAAAATTTCGACGACTTTGAAAAGTGCTACAATTAATTTATTAGGGCACTATTTCGACGTAATTTTGCGAGAGAAATCGATTGAGCGCAGTCTCAATACGCTGCGAGCAACGGATCACAAGTTACAGCCAAAAAACTGCAGATTTTCATCGTCATTTCTCTGCCGTTGGTCCTACGTTTTTTTTGCGATGTTTTTTGAGTTCCTGGGGCTCCGAATAGCCAGGAAACGGTCATACCAATCAATTCGGAGACCAGAAATTTTCGGCTCCAAAAATCGCAACAAAAGTAAGGCTAACCCCTTTGCATTTTTGGCGAAAATTTCGACGACTTTGAAAAGTGCTACAATTAATTTATTAGGGCACTATTTCGACGTAATTTTGCGAGAGAAATCGATTGAGCGCAGTCTCAATACGCTGCGAGCAACGGATCAGAAGTTACAGCCAAAAAACTGCAGATTTTCATCGTCATTTCTCTGCTGTTGGTCCTACGTTTTTTTTGCAATGTTTTTTGAGTTCCTGGGGCTCCAATTAGCCAGAAAACGGTCATACAAATCAATTCGGAGATCAGAAATTTTCGGCTCCAAAAATCGCAAAAAAAGTAAGGCTAACCCCTTTGCATTTTTTGCGAAAATTTCGACGACTTTGAAAAGTGCTACAATTAATTTATTAGGGCACGATTTCGACGTAATTTTGCGAGAGAAATCGATTGAGCGCAGTCTCAATACGCTGCGAGCAACGGATCACAAGTTACAGCCAAAAAACTGCAGATTTTCATCGTCATTTCTCTGCCGTTGGTCCTACGTTTTTTTTGCGATGTTTTTTGAGTTCCTGGGGCTCCGAATAGCCAGGAAACGGTCATACCAATCAATTCGGAGACCAGAAATTTTCGGCTCCAAAAATCGCAAAAAAAGTAAGGCTAACCCCTTTGCATTTTTGGCGAAAATTTCGACGACTTTGAAAAGTGCTACAATTAATTTATTAGGGCACTATTTCGACGTAATTTTGCGAGAGAAAACGATTGTGCGCGGTCTCAATACGCTGCGAGCAACGGATCAGAAGTTACAGCCAAAAAACTGCAGATTTTCATCGTCATATCTCTGCTGTTGGTCCTACGTTTTTTTTGCAATGTTTTTTGAGTTCCTGGGGCTCCAATTAGCCAGGAAACGGTCATACAAATCAATTCGGAGACCAGAAATTTTCGGCTCCAAAAATCGCAAAAAAAGTAAGGCTAACCCCTTTGCATTTTTTGCGAAAATTTCGACGACTTTGAAAAGTGCTAGATTAATTTATTAAGGCACTATTTCGACGTAATTTTGCGAGAGAAATCGATTGAGCGCAGTCTCAATACGCTGCGAGCAACGGATCAGAAGTTACAGCCAAAAAACTGCAGATTTTCATCGTCATTTCTCTGCTGTTGGTCCTACGTTTTTTTTGCAATGTTTTTTGAGTTCCTGGGGCTCCAATTAGCCAGAAAACGGTCATACAAATCAATTCGGAGATCAGAAATTTTCGGCTCCAAAAATCGCAAAAAAAGTAAGGCTAACCCCTTTGCATTTTTTGCGAAAATTTCGACGACTTTGAAAAGTGCTACAATTAATTTATTAGGGCACGATTTCGACGTAATTTTGCGAGAGAAATCGATTGAGCGCAGTCTCAATACGCTGCGAGCAACGGATCACAAGTTACAGCCAAAAAACTGCAGATTTTCATCGTCATTTCTCTGCTGTTTGTCCTACGTTTTTTTTGGAATGTTTTTCGAGTTCCTGGGGCTCCAATTAGCCGGGAAACGGTCATACAAATAAATTCGGAGACCAGAAATTTTCGGCTCCGAAAATCGCAAAAAAAGTAAGGCTAACCCCTTTGCATTTTTAGCGAAAATTTCGACGACTTTGAAAAGTTCTACAATTGATTTACTAGGGCACTATTTCGACGTAATTTTGCGAGAGAAATCGATTGAGCGCAGTCTCAATACGCTGCGAGCAACGGATCAGAAGTTACAGCCAAAAAACTGCAGATTTTCATCGTCATTTCTCTGCTGTTGGTCCTACGTTTTTTTTGCAGTGTTTTTTGAGTTCCTGGGGCTCCAATTAGCCAGGAAACGGTCATACAAATCAATTTCGGAGACCAGAAATTTTCGGCTCCAAAAATCGCAAAAAAAGTAAGGCTAACCCCTTTGCATTTTTGGCGAAAATTTCGACGACTTTGAAAAGTGCTACAATTAATTTACTAGGGCACTATTTCGACGTAATTTTGCGAGAGAAATCGATTGAGCGCAGTCTCAATACGCTGCGAGCAACGGATCAGAAGTTACGGCCAAAAAACTGCAGATTTTCATCGTCATTTCTCTGCTGTTTGTCCTACGTTTTTTTTCGAATGTTTTTTGCGTTCCTTGGGCTCCAATTAGCCGGAAAACGGTCATACAAATAAATTCGGAGACCAGAAATTTTCGGCTCCAAAAATCGCAAAAAAAGTAAGGCTAACCCCTTTGCATTTTTGGCGAAAATTTCGACGACTTTGAAAAGTGCTACAATTAATTTATTAGGGCACTATTTCGACGTAATTTTGCGAGAGAAATCGATTGGGCGCGGTCTCAATACGCTGCGAGCAACGGATCAGAAGTTACAGCCAAAAAACTGCAGATTTTTATCGTCATTTCTCTGCTGTTGGTCCTACGTTTTTTTTGCAATGTTTTTTGAGTTCCTGGGGCTCCAATTAGCCAGTAAACGGTCATACAAATCAATTCGGAGATCAGAACTTTTCGGCTCCAAAAATCGCAAAAAAAGTACGGCTCACCCCTTTGCATTTTTTGCGAAAATTTCGACGACTTTGAAAAGTGCTACAATTGATTTATTAGGGGGCTATTTCGACGTAATTTTGCGAGAGAAATCGATTGAGCGCAGTCTCAATACGCTGCGAGCAACGGATCACAAGTTACAGCCAAAAAACTGCAGATTTTCATCGTCATTTCTCTGCCGTTGGTCCTACGTTTTTTTTGCGATGTTTTTTGAGTTCCTGGGGCTCCGAATAGCCAGGAAACGGTCATACCAATCAATTCGGAGACCAGAAATTTTCGGCTCCAAAAATCGCAAAAAAAGTAAGGCTAACCCCTTTGCATTTTTGGCGAAAATTTCGACGACTTTGAAAAGTGCTACAATTAATTTATTAGGGGTCTATTTCGACGTAATTTTGCGAGAGAAAACGATTGGGCGCGGTCTCAATACGCTGCGAGCAACGGATCAGAGGTTACAGCCAAAAAACTGCAGATTTTCATCGTCATTTCTCTGCTGTTGGTCCTACGTTTTTTTTGCAATGTTTTTTGAGTTCCTGGGTCTCCAATTAGCCAGGAAACGGTCATACAAATCAATTCGGTGACCAGAAATTTTCGGCTCCAAAAATCGCAAAAAAAGTAAGGCTAACCCCTTTGCATTTTTTGCGAAAATTTCGACGACTTTGAAAAGTGCTACAATTAATTTATTAGGGCACTATTTCGACGTAATTTTGCGAGAAAAATCGATTGAGCGCAGTCTTAATACGCTGCGAGCAACGGATCAGAAGTTACAGCCAAAAAACTGCAGATTCTCATCGTCATTTCTCTGCTGTTTGTCCTTCATTTTTTTTGGAATGTTTTTTGAGTTCCTGGGGCTCCAATTAGCCGGGAAACGGTCATACAAATGAATTTGGAGACCAGAAATTTTCGGCTCCGAAAATCGCAAAAAAAGTAAGGCTAACCCCTTTGCATTTTTGGCGAAAATTTCGACGACTTTGAAAAGTGCTACAATTAATTTATTAGGGCACTATTTGGACGTAATTTTGCGAGAGAAAACGATTGGGCGCGGTCTCAATACGCTGCGAGCAACGGATCAGAAGTTACAGCCAAAAAACTGCAGATTTTCATCGTCATTTCTCTGCTGTTGGTCCTACGTTTTTTTTGCAATGTTTTTTGAGTTTCTGGGGCTCCAATTAGCCAGGAAACGGTCATACAAATCAATTCGGAGACCAGAAATTTTCGGCTCCAAAAATCGCAAAAAAAGTAAGGCTAACCCCTTTGCATTTTTTGCGAAAATTTCGACGACTTTGAAAAGTGCTACAATTAATTTATTAGGGCACTATTTCGACGTAATTTTGCGAGAGAAATCGATTGAGCGCAGTCTCAATACGCTGCGAGCAACGGATCAGAAGTTAAAGCCAAAAAACTGCAGATTTTCATCGTCATTTCTCTGCTGTTGGTCCTACGTTTCTTTTGCAGTGTTTTTTGAGTTCCTGGGGCTCCAATTAGCCGGGAAACGGTCATACAAATCAATTCGGAGACCAGAAATTTTCAGCTCCAAAAATCGCAAAAAAAAGTAAGGCTAACCCCTTTGCATTTTTTGCGAAAATTTCGACGACTTTGAAAAGTGCTACAATTTATTCATTAGGGCACTATTTTGACGTAATTTTGCGAGAGAAATCGATTGAGCGCAGTCTCAATACGCTGCGAGCAACGGATCAGAAGTTACAGCCAAAAAACTGCAGATTTTCATCGTCATTTCTCTGCTGTTGGTCCTACGTTTTTTTTGCAGTGTTTTTTGAGTTCCTGGGGCTCCAATTAGCCAGGAAACGGTCATACAAATCAATTCGGAGACCAGAAATTTTCGGCTTCAAAAATCGCAAAAAAAGTAAGGCTAACCCCTTTGCATTTTTGGCGAAAATTTCGACGACTTTGAAAAGTGCTACAATTAATTTATTAGGGCACTATTTCGACGTAATTTTGCGAGAGAAATCGATTGAGCGCAGTCTCAATACGCTGCGAGCAACGGATCAGAAGTTACAGCCAAAAAACTGCAGATTTTCATCGTCATTTCTCTGCTGTTTGTCCTACATTTTTTTTGGAATGTTTTTTGAGTTTCTGGGGCTCCAATTAGCCGGGAAACGGTCATACAAATAAATTCGGAGACCAGAAATTTTCGGCTCCGAAAATCGCAAAAAAAGTAAGGCTAACCCCTTTGCATTTTTGGCGAAAATTTCGACGACTTTGAAAAGTGCTACAATTAATTCATTAGTGCACTATTTCGACGTCATTTTGCGAGAGAAATCGATTGAGCGCAGTCTCAATACGCTGCGAGCAACGGATCAGAAGTTACAGCCAAAAAACTGCAGATTTTCATCGTCATTTCTCTGCTGTTTGTCCTACATTTTTTTTTGAATGTTTTTTGAGTTCCTGGGGCTCCAATTAGCCGGGGAACGGTCATGCAAATAAATTCGGAGACCAGAAATTTTCGGCTCCGAAAATCGCAAAAAAAGTAAGGCTAACCCCTTTGCATTTTTGGCGAAAATTTCGACGACTTTGAAAAGTGCTACAATTAATTTATTAGGGCACTATTTCGACGTAATTTTGCGAGAGGAATCGATTAGGCGCAGTCTCAATACGCTGCGAGCAACGGATCAGAAGTTACAGCCAAAAAACTGCAGATTTTCATCGTCATTTCTCTGCTGTTGGTCCTACGTTTTTTTTGAAATGTTTTTTGAGTTCCTGGGGCTCCAATTAGCCAGGAAACGGTCATACCAATCAATTCGGAGACCAGAAATTTTCATCTCCAAAAATCGCAAAAAAAGTAAGGCTAACCCCTTTGCATTTTTGGCGAAAATTTCGACGACTTTGAAAAGTGCTACATTTAATTTATTAGGGCACTATTTCGACGTAATTTTGCGAGAGAAAACGATTGGGCGCGCCCTCAATACGCTGCGAGCAACGGATCAGAAGTTACAGCCAAAAAACTGCAGATTTTCATCGTCATTTCTCTGCTGTTGGTCCTACGTTTTTTTCGCAGTGTTTTTCGAGTTCCTGGGGCTCCAATTAGCCAGGAAACGGTCATACAAATCAATTTGGAGACCAGAAATTTTCGGCTCCAAAAATCGCAAAAAAAGTAAGGCTAACCCCTTTGCATTTTTGGCGAAAATTCCGACGACTTTGAAAAGTGCTACAATTAATTTATTTGGGCACTATTTCGACGTAATTTTGCGAGAGAAATCGATTGAGCGCAGTCTTAATACGCTGCGAGCAACGGATCAGAAGTTACAGCCAAAAAAACTGCAGATTTTCATCGTCATTTCTCTGCTGTTGGTCCTACGTTTTTTTTGCAATGTTTTTTGAGTTCCTGGGGCTCCAATTAGCCAGGAAACGGTCATACAAATCAATTCGGGGATCAGAAATTTTCGGCTCCAAAAATCGCAAAAAAAGTAAGGCTAACCCCTTTGCATTTTTTGCGAAAATTTCGACGACTTTGAAAAGTGTTACAATTAATTTATTAGGGCACTATTTCGACGTAATTTTGCGAGAGAAATCGATTGAGCGCAGTCTCAATACGCTGCGAGCAACGGATCACAAGTTACAGCCAAAAAACTGCAGATTTTCATCGTCATTTCTCTGCCGTTGGTCCTACGTTTTTTTTGCGATGTTTTTTGAGTTCCTGGGGCTCCGAATAGCCAGGAAACGGTCATACCAATCAATTCGGAGACCAGAAATTTTCGGCTCCAAAAATCGCAAAAAAAGTAAGGCTAACCCCTTTGCATTTTTGGCGAAAATTTCGACGACTTTGAAAAGTGCTACAATTAATTTATTAGGGCACTATTTCGACGTAATTTTGCGAAAGAAAACGATTGGGCGCGGTCTCAATACGCTGCGAGCAACGGATCAGAAGTTACAGCCAAAAAACTGCAGATTTTCATCGTCATTTCTCTGCTGTTGGTCCTACGTTTTTTTTGCAATGTTTTTTGAGTTCCTGGGGCTCCAATTAGCCAGGAAACGGTCATACAAATCAATTCGGTGACCAGAAATTTTCGGCTCCAAAAATCGCAAAAAAAGTAAGGCTAACCCCTTTGCATTTTTTGCGAAAATTTCGATGACTTTGAAAAGTGCTACAATTAATTCATTAGGGCACTATTTCGACGTAATTTTGCGAGAGAAATCGATTGAGCGCAGTCTCAATACGCTGCGAGCAACGGATCAGAAGTTACAGCCAAAAAACTGCAGATTTTCATCGTCATTTCTCTGCTGTTGGTCCTACGTTTTTTTTGCAGTGTTTTTTGAGTTCCTGGGGCTCCAATTAGCCAGGAAACGGTCATACAAATCAATTCGGAGACCAGAAATTTTCGGCTCCAAAAATCGCAAAAAAAGTAAGGCTAACCCCTTTGCATTTTTGGCGAAAATTTCGACGACTTTGAAAAGTGCTACAATTAATTTATTAGGGCACTATTTCGACGTAATTTTGCGAGAAAAATTGATTGAGCGCAATCTCAATACGCTGCGAGCAACGGATCAGAAGTTACAGCCAAAAAACTGCAGATTTTCATCGTCATTTCTCTGCTGTTTGTCCTACATTTTTTTTGGAATGTTTTTTGAGTTCCTGGGGCTCCAATTTGCCGGAAAACGGTCATACAAATAAATTCGGAGACCAGAAATTTTCGGCTCTGAAAATCGCAAAAAAAGTAAGGCTAACCCCTTTGCATTTTTTGCGAAAATTTCGACGACTTTGAAAAGTGCTACAATTAATTTATTAGGGCACTATTTCGACGTAATTTTGCGAGAGAAATCGATTGAGCGCAGTCTCAATACGCTGCGAGCAACGGATCACAAGTTACAGCCAAAAAACTGCAGATTTTCATCGTCATTTCTCTGCCTTTGGTCCTACGTTTTTTCTGCGATGTTTTTTGAGTTCCTGGGGCTCCGAATAGCCAGGAAACGGTCATACCAATCAATTCGGAGACAAGAAATTTTCGGCTCCAAAAATCGCAAAAAAAGTAAGGCTAACCCCTTTGCATTTTTGGCGAAAATTTCGACGACTTTGAAAAGTGCTACAATTAATTTATTAGGGCACTATTTCGACGTAATTTTGCGAGAGAAAACGATTGGGCGCGGTCTCAATACAATGCGAGCAACGGATTAGAAGTTACAGCCAAAAAACTGCAGATTTTCATCGTCATTTCTCTGCTGTTGGTCCTACGTTTTTTTTGCAATGTTTTTTGAGTTGTTGGGGCTCCAATTAGCCAGGAAACGGTCATACAAATCAATTCGGAGATCAGAAATTTTCGGCTCCAAAAATCGCAAAAAAAGTAAGGCTAACCCCTTTGCATTTTTTGCGAAAATTTCGACGACTTTGAAAAGTGCTACAATTAATTTATTAGGGCACTATTTCGACGTAATTTTGCGAGAGAAATCGATTGAGCGCAGTCTCAATACGCTGCGAGCAACGGATCACAAGTTACAGCCAAAAAACTGCAGATTTTCATCGTCATTTCTCTGCCTTTGGTCCTACGTTTTTTCTGCGATGTTTTTTGAGTTCCTGGGGCTCCGAATAGCCAGGAAACGGTCATACCAATCAATTCGGAGACCAGAAATTTTCGCTCCAAAAATCGCAAAAAAAGTAAGGCTAACCCCTTTGCATTTTTGGCGAAAATTTCGACGACTTTGAAAAGTGCTACAATTAATTTATTAGGGCACTATTTCGACGTAATTTTGCGAGAGAAAACGATTGGGCGCGGTCTCAATACGCTGCGAGCAACGGATCAGAAGTTACAGCCAAAAAACTGCAGATTTTCATCGTCATTTCTCTGCTGTTGGTCCTACGTTTTTTTTGCAATGTTTTTTGAGTTCCTGGGGCTCCAATTAGCCAGGAAACGGTCATACAAATCAATTCGGTGACCAGAAATTTTCGGCTCTAAAAATCGCAAAAAAAGTAAGGCTAACCCCTTTGCATTTTTTGCGAAAATTTCGACGACTTTGAAAAGTGCTACAATTAATTTATTAGGGCACTATTTCGACGTAATTTTGGGAGAGAAATCGATTGAGCGCAGTCTCAATACGCTGCGAGCAACGGATCAGAAGTTAAAGCCAAAAAACTGCAGATTTTCATCGTCATTTCTCTGCTGTTGGTCCTACGTTTTTTTCACAGTGTTTTTTGAGTTCCTGGGGCTCCAATTAGCCAGAAAACGTTCATACAAATCAATTCGGAGACCAGAAATTTTCGGCTCCAAAAATCGCAAAAAAAGTAAGGCTAACCCCTTTGCATTTTTTGCGAAAATTTCGACGACTTTGAAAAGTGCTACAATTAATTCATTAGGGCACTATTTCGACGTAATTTTGCGAGAGAAATCGATTGAGCGCAAACTCAATACGCTGCGAGCAACGGATCAGAAGTTACAGCCAAAAAACTGCAGATTTTCATCGTCATTTCTCTGCTGTTGGTCCTACGTTTTTTTTGCAGTGTTTTTTGAGTTCCTGGGGCTCCAATTAGCCAGGAAACGGTCATACAAATCAATTCGGAGACCAGAAATTTTCGACTCCAAAAATCGCAAAAAAAGTAAGGCTAACCCCTTTGCATTTTTGGCGAAAATTTCGACGACTTGGAAAAGTGCTACAATTAATTTATTAGGGCACTATTTCGACGTAATTTTGCGAGAAAAATTGATTGAGCGCAATCTCAATACGCTGCGAGCAACGGATCAGAAGTTACAGCCAAAAAACTGCAGATTTTCATCGTCATTTCTCTGCTGTTTGTCCTACATTATTTTTGGAATGTTTTTTGAGTTCCTGGGGCTCCAATTTGCCGGAAAACGGTCATACAAATAAATTCGGAGACCAGAAATTTTCGGCTCCGAAAATCGCAAAAAAAGTGAGGCTAACCCCTTTGCATTTTTGGCGAAAATTTCGACGACTTTGAAAAGTGCTACAATTAATTTATTAGGGCACTATTTCGACGTAATTTTGCGAGAGAAATCGATTGAGCGCAGTCTCAATACGCTGCGAGCAACGGATCAGAAGTTACAGCCAAAAAACTGCAGATTTTCATCGTCATTTCTCTGCTGTTTGTCCTACATTTTTTTTGGAATGTTTTTTGAGTTTCTGGGGCTCCAATTAGCCGGGAAACGGTCATACAAATAAATTCGGAGACCAGAAATTTTCGGCTCCGAAAATCGCAAAAAAAGTAAGGCTAACCCCTTTGCATTTTTGGCGAAAATTTCGACGACTTTGAAAAGTGCTACAATTAATTCATTAGTGCACTATTTCGACGTAATTTTGCGAGAGAAATCGATTGAGCGCAGTCTCAATACGCTGCGAGCAACGGATCAGAAGTTACAGCCAAAAAACTGCAGATTTTCATCGTCATTTCTCTGCTGTTTGTCCTACATTTTTTTTTGAATGTTTTTTGAGTTCCTGGGGCTCCAATTAGCCAGGAAACGGTCATACAAATTAATTCGGAGACCAGAAATTTTCGGCTCCAAAAATCGCCAAAAAAGTAAGGCTAACCCCTTTGCATTTTTTGCGAAAATTTCGACGACTTTGAAAAGTGCTACAATTAATTCATTAGGGCACTATTTCGACGTAATTTTGCGAGAGAAATCGATTGAGCGCAGTCTCAATACGCTGCGAGCAACGGATCAGAAGTTACAGCCAAAAATCTGCAGATTTTCATCGTCATTTCTCTGCTGTTGGTCCTACGTTTTTTTTGCAGTGTTTTTTGAGTTTCTGGGGCTCCAATAAGCCAGGAAACGGTCATACAAATCAATTCGGAGACCAGAAATTTTCGGCTCCAAAAATCGCAAAAAAAGTAAGGCTAACCCCTTTGCATTTTTGGCGAAAATTTCGACGACTTTGAAAAGTGCTACAATTAATTTATTTGGGCACTATTTCGACGTAATTTTGCGAGAGAAATCGATTGAGCGCAGTCTTAATACGCTGCGAGCAACGGATCAGAAGTTACAGCCAAAAAACTGCAGATTTTCATCGTCATTACTCTGCTGTTGGTCCTACGTTTTTTTTGCAGTGTTTTTTGAGTTCCTGGGGCTCCAATAAGCCAGGAAACGGTCATACAAATCAATTCGGAGACCAGAAATTTTCGGCTCCTAAATCGCAAAAAAAGTAAGGCTAACCCTTTGCATTTTTGGCGAAAATTTCGACGACTTTGAAAAGTGCTACAATTAATTCATTAGGGCACTATTTCGACGTAATTTTGCGAGAGAAATCGATTGAGCGCAGTCTCAATACGCTGCGAGCAACGGATCAGAAGTTACAGCGAAAAAACTGCAGATTTTCATCGTCATTTCTCTGCTGTTGGTCCTACGTTTTTTTTGCAGTGTTTTTTGAGTTCCTAGGGCTTCAATTAGCCAGGAAACGGTCACACAAATCAATTCGGAGACCAGAAATTTTCGGCTCCAAAAATCGCAAAAAAAGTAAGGCTAACCCCTTTGCATTTTTGGCGAAAATTTCGACGACTTTGAAAAGTGCTACAATTAATTTATTAGGGCACTATTTCGACGTAATTTTGCGAGAGAAATCGATTGAGCGCAGTCTCAATACGCTGCGAGCAACGGATCAGAAGTTACAGCCAAAAAACTGCAGTTTTCATCGTCATTTCTCTGCTGTTTGTCCTACATTTTTTTTGGAATGTTTTTTGAGTTCCTGGGGCTCCAATTAGCCGGGAAACGGTCATACAAATAAATTCGGAGACCAGAAATTTTCGGCTCCGAAAATCGCAAAAAAAGTAAGGCTAACCCCTTTGCATTTTTGGCGAAAATTTCGACGACTTTGAAAAGTGCTACAATTAATTTATTAGGGCACTATTACGACGTAATTTTGCGAGTGGAATCGATTGAGCGCAGTCTCAATACGCTGCGAGCAACGGATCAGAAGTTACAGCCAAAAAACTGCAGATTTTCATCGTCATTTCTCTGCTGTTGGTCCTACGTTTTTTTTGCAATGTTTTTTAAGTTCCTGGGGCTCCAATTAGCCAGGAAACGGTCATACCAATCAATTCGGAGACCAGAAATTTTCGGCTCTAAAAATCGCAAAAAAAGTAAGGCTAACCCCTTTGCATTTTTGGCGAAAATTTCGACGACTTTGAAAAGTGCTACAATTAATTCATTAGGGCACTATTTCGACGTAATTTTGCGAGAGAAATCGATTGAGCGCAGTCTCAATACGCTGCGAGCAACGGATCAGAAGTTACAGCCAAAAAACTGCAGATTTTCATCGTCATTTCTCTGCTGTTGGTCCTACGTTTTTTTTGCAGTGTTTTTTGAGTTCCTGGGGCTCCAATTAGCCAGGAAACGGTCATACAAATCAATTCGGAGACCAGAAATTTTCGGCTCCAAAAATCGCAAAAAAAGTAAGGCTAACCCCTTTGCATTTTTGGCGAAAATTTCGACGACTTGGAAAAGTGCTACAATTAATTTATTAGGGCACTATTTCGACGTAATTTTGCGAGAAAAATTGATTGAGCGCAATCTCAATACGCTGCGAGCAACGGATCAGAAGTTACAGCCAAAAAACTGCAGATTTTCATCGTCATTTCTCTGCTGTTTGTCCTACATTTTTTTTGGAATGTTTTTTGAGTTCCTGGGGCTCCAATTTGCCGGAAAACGGTCATACAAATAAATTCGGAGACCAGAAATTTTCGGCTCCGAAAATCGCAAAAAAAGTAAGGCTAACCCCTTTGCATTTTTGGCGAAAATTTCGACGACTTTGAAAAGTGCTACAATTAATTTATTAGGGCACTATTTCGACGTAATTTTGCGAGAGAAATCGATTGAGCGCAGTCTCAATACGCTGCGAGCAACGGATCAGAAGTTACAGCCAAAAAACTGCAGATTTTCATCGTCATTTCTCTGCTGTTTGTCCTACATTTTTTTTGGAATGTTTTTTGAGTTCCTGGGGCTCCAATTAGCCAGGAAACGGTCATACAAATTAATTCGGAGACCAGAAATTTTCGGCTCCAAAAATCGCCAAAAAAGTAAGGCTAACCCCTTTGCATTTTTTGCGAAAATTTCGACGACTTTGAAAAGTGCTACAATTAATTCATTAGGGCACTATTTCGACGTAATTTTGCGAGAGAAATCGATTGAGCGCAGTCTCAATACGCTGCGAGCAACGGATCAGAAGTTACAGCCAAAAATCTGCAGATTTTCATCGTCATTTCTCTGCTGTTGGTCCTACGTTTTTTTTGCAGTGTTTTTTGAGTTCCTGGGGCTCCAATAAGCCAGGAAACGGTCATACAAATCAATTCGAAGACCAGAAATTTTCGGCTCCAAAAATCGCAAAAAAAGTAAGGCTAACCCCTTTGCATTTTTGGCGAAAATTTCGACGACTTTGAAAAGTGCTACAATTAATTTATTTGGGCACAATTTCGACGTAATTTTGCGAGAGAAATCGATTGAGCGCAGTCTTAATACGCTGCGAGCAACGGATCAGAAGTTACAGCCAAAAAACTGCAGATTTTCATCGTCATTTCTCTGCTGTTGGTCCTACGTTTTTTCTGCAGTGTTTTTTGAGTTCCTGGGGCTCCAATTAGCCAGGAAACGGTCACACAAATCAATTCGGAGACCAGAAATTTTCGGCTCCAAAAATCGCAAAAAAAGTAAGGCTAACCCCTTTGCATTTTTGGCGAAAATTTCGACGACTTTGAAAAGTGCTACAATTAATTTATTAGGGCACTATTTCGACGTAATTTTGCGAGAGAAATCGATTGAGCGCAGTCTCAATACGCTGCGAGATACGGATCAGAAGTTACAGCCAAAAAACTGCAGATTTTCATCGTCATTTCTCTGCTGTTTGTCCTACATTTTTTTTGGAATGTTTTTTGAGTTCCTGGGGCTCCAATTAGCCGGGAAACGGTCATACAAATAAATTCGGAGACCAGAAATTTTCGGCTCCGAAAATCGCAAAAAAAGTAAGGCTAACCCCTTTGCATTTCTGGCGAAAATTTCGACGACTTTGAAAAGTGCTACAATTAATTTATTAGGGCACTATTACGACGTAATTTTGCGAGAGGAATCGATTGAGCGCAGTCTCAATACGCTGCGAGCAACGGATCAGAAGTTACAGCCAAAAAACTGCAGATTTTCATCGTCATTTCTCTGCTGTTGGTCCTACGTTTTTTTTGCAATGTTTTTTGAGTTCCTGGGGCTCCAATTAGCCAGGAAACGGTCATACCAATCAATTCGGAGACCAGAAATTTTCGGCTCTAAAAATCGCAAAAAAAGTAAGGCTAACCCCTTTGCATTTTTGGCGAAAATTTCGACGACTCTGAAAAGTGCTACAATTAATTTATTAGGGCACTATTTCGACGTAATTTTGCGAGAGAAAACGATTGGGCCCGGTCTCAATACGCTGCGAGCAACGGATCAGAAGTTACAGCCAAAAAACTGCAGATTTTCATCGTCATTTCTCTGCTGTTGGTCCTACGTTTTTTTTGCAATGTTTTTTGAGTTCCTGGGGCTCCAATTAGCCAGGAAACGGTCATACAAATCAATTCGGAGACCAGAAATTTTCGGCTCCAAAAATCGCAAAAAAAGTAAGGCTAACCCCTTTGCATTTTTGGCGAAAATTTCGACGACTTTGAAAAGTGCTACAATTAATTTATTAGGGCACTATTTCGACGTAATTTTGCGAGAGAAATCGATTGAGCGCAGTCTCAATACGCTGCGAGCAACGGATCAGAAGTTAAAGCCAAAAAACTGCAGATTTTCATCGTCATTTCTTTGCTGTTGGTCCTACGTTTTTTTTGCAATGTTTTTTGAGTTCCTGGGGCTCCAATTAGCCAGGAAACGGTCATACAAATCAATTCGGAGACCAGAAATTTTCGGCTCCAAAAATCGCAAAAAAAGAAAGGCTAACCCCTTTGCATTTTTTGCGAAAATTTCGACGACTTTGAAAAGTGCTACAATTTATTTATTAGGGCACTATTCCGACGTAATTTTGCGAGAGAAATCGATTAGGCGCAGTCTCAATACGCTGCGAGCAACGGATCAGAAGTTAAAGCCAAAAAACTGCAGATTTTCATCGTCATTTCTCTGCTGTTGGTCCTACGTTTTTTTTGCAGTGTTTTTTGAGTTCCTGGGGCTCCAATTAGCCAGGAAACGGTCATACAAGTCAATTCGGAGACCAGAAATTTTCAGCTCCAAAAATCGCAAAAAAAGTAAGGCTAACCCCTTTGCATTTTTTGCGAAAATTTCGTCGACTTTGAAAAGTGCTACAATTAATTTATTAGGGCACTATTTCGACGTAATTTTGCGAGAGAAATCGATTGAGCGCAGTCTCAATACGCTGCGAGCAACGGATCAGAAGTTACAGCCAAAAAACTGCAGATTTTCATCGTCATTTCTCTGCTGTTGGTCCTACGTTTTTTTTGCAATGTTTTTTGAGTTCCTGGGGCTCAAATCAGCCAGGAAACGGTCATACAAATCAATTCGGAGACCAGAAGATTTCGTCTCCAAAAATCGCAAAAAAAGTAAGGCTAACCCCTTTGCATTTTTGGCGAAAATTTCGACGACTTTGAAAAGTGCTACAATTAATTTATGAGGGCACTATTTCGACGTAATTTTGCGAGAGAAATCGATTGGGCGCGGTCTCAATACGCTGCGAGCAACGGATCAGAAGTTACGGCCAAAAAACTGCAGATTTTCATCGTCATTTCTCTGCTGTTGGTCCTACGTTTCTTTTGGAATGTTTTTCGAGTTCCTGGGGCTCCAATTAGCCAGGAAACGGTCATACCAATCAATTCGGAGACCAGAAATTTTCGGCTCTAAAAATCGCAAAAAAAGTAAGGCTAACCCCTTTGCATTTTTGGCGAAAATCTCGACGACTTTGAAAAGTGCTACAATTAATTTGTTAGGGCACTATTTCGACGTAATTTTGCGAGAGAAATCGATTGAGCGCAGTCTCAATACGCTGCGAGCAACGGATCAGAAGTTACAGCCAAAAAACTGCAGATTTTCATCGTCATTTCTCTGCTGTTTGTCCTACATTTTTTTGGGAATGTTTTTTGAGTTCCTCGGGCTCCAATTAGCCGGGAAACGGTCATACAAATAAATTCGGAGACCAGAAATTTTCGCCTCCGAAAATCGCAAAAAAAGTAAGGCTAACCCCTTTGCATTTTTGGCGAAAATTTCGACGACTTTGAAAAGTGCTACAATTAATTTATGAGGGCACTATTACGACGTAATTTTGCGAGAGGAATCGATTGAGCGCAGTCTCAATACGCTGCGAGCAACGGATCAGAAGTTACAGCCAAAAAACTGCAGATTTTCATCGTCATTTCTCTGCTGTTGGTCCTACGTTTTTTTTGCAATGTTTTTTGAGTTCCTGGGGCTCCAATTAGCCAGGAAACGGTCATACCAATCAATTCGGAGACCGGAAATTTTCGGCTCTGAAAATCGCAAAAAAAGTAAGGCTAACCCCTTTGCATTTTTGGCGAAAATTTCGACGACTTTGAAAAGTGCTACAATTAATTTATTAGGGCACGATTTCGACGTAATTTTGCGAGAGAAAACGATTGGGCGCGGTCTCAATACGCTGCGAGCAACGGATCAGAAGTTACAGCCAAAAAACTGCAGATTTTCATCGTCATTTCTCTGCTGTTGGTCCTACGTTTTTTTTGCAATGTTTTTTGAGTTCCTGGGGCTCCAATTAGCCAGGAAACGGTCATACAAATCAATTCGGAGACCAGAAATTTTCGGCTCCAAAAATCGCAAAAAAAGTAAGGCTAACCCCTTTGCATTTTTTGCGAAAATTTCGACGACTTTGAAAAGTGCTAGATTAATTTATTAGGGCACTATTTCGACGTAATTTTGCGAGAGAAATCGATTGAGCGCAGTCTCAATACGCTGCGAGCAACGGATCAGAAGTTACAGCCAAAAAACTGCAGATTTTCATCGTCATTTCTCTGCTGTTTGTCCTACGTTTTTTTTGGAATGTTTTTTGAGTTCCTGGGGCTCCAATTAGCCGGGAAACGGTCATACAAATAAATTCGGAGACCAGAAATTTTCGGCTCCGAAAATCGCAAAAAAAGTAAGGCTAACCCCTTTGCATTTTTAGCGAAAATTTCGACGACTTTGAAAAGTGCTACAATTAATTTACTAGGGCACTATTTCGACGTAATTTTGCGAGAGAAATCGATTGAGCGCAGTCTCAATACGCTGCGAGCAACGGATCAGAAGTTACAGCCAAAAAACTGCAGATTTTCATCGTCATTTCTCTGCTGTTGGTCCTACGTTTTTTTTGCAGTGTTTTTTGAGTTCCTGGGGCTCCAATTAGCCAGGAAACGGTCATACAAATCAATTTCGGGGACCAGAAATTTTCGGCTCCGAAAATCGCAAAAAAAGTAAGGCTAACCCCTTTGCATTTTTGGCGAAAATTTCGACGACTTTGAAAAGTGCTACAATTAATTTACTAGGGCACTATTTCGACGTAATTTTGCGAGAGAAATCGATTGAGCGCAGTCTCAATACGCTGCGAGCAACGGATCAGAAGTTACGGCCAAAAAACTGCAGATTTTCATCGTCATTTCTCTGCTGTTTGTCCTACGTTTTTTTTGGAATGTTTTTTGCGTTCCTTGGGCTCCAATTAGCCGGGAAACGGTCATACAAATCAATTCGGAGACCAGAAATTTTCGGCTCCGAAAATCGCAAAAAAAGTAAGGCTAACCCCTTTGCATTTTTGGCGAAAATTTCGACGACTTTGAAAAGTGCTACAATTAATTTATTAGGGCACTATTTCGACGTAATTTTGCGAGAGGAATCGATTGAGCGCAGTCTCAATACGCTGCGAGCAACGGATCAGAAGTTACAGCCAAAAAACTGCAGATTTTCATCGTCATTTCTCTGCTGTTGGTCCTACGTTTTTTTTGCAATGTTTTTTGAGTTCCCGGGGCTCCAATTAGCCAGGAAACGGTCATACAAATCAATTCGGAGACCAGAAATTTTCGGCTCCAAATATCGCAAAAAAAGTAAGGCTAACCCCTTTGCATTTTTGGCGAAAATTTCGACGACTTTGAAAAGTGCTACAATCAATTTATTAGGTCACTATTTCGACGTAATTTTGCGAGAGAAATCGATTGGGCGCGGTCTCAATACGCTGCGAGCAACGGATCAGAAGTTACAGCCAAAAAACTGCAGATTTTCATCGTCATTTCTCTGCTGTTGGTCCTACGTTTTTTTTGCAATGTTTTTCGAGTTCCTGGGGCTCCAATTAGCCAGGAAACGGTCATACCAATCAATTCGGAGACCAGAAATTTTCGGCTCCAAAAATCGCAAAAAAAGTAAAGCTAACCCCTTTGCATTTTTTACGAAAATTTCGACGACTTTGAAAAGTGCTACAATTAATTTATTAGGGCACTATTTCGACGTAATTTTGCGAAAGAAATCGATTGAGCGCAGTCTCAATACGCTGCGAGCAACGGATCAGAAGTTAAAGCCAAAAAACTGCAGATTTTCATCGTCATTTCTCTGCTGTTGGTCCTACGTTTTTTTTGCAGTGTTTTTTGAGTTCCTGGGGCTCCAATTAGCCAGGAAACGGTCATACAAGTCAATTCGAAGACCAGAAATTTTCGGCTCCAAAAATCGCAAAAAAAGTAAGGCTAACCCCTTTGCATTTTTTGCGAAAATTTCGTCGACTTTGAAAAGTGCTACAATTAATTCATTAGGGCACTATTTCGACGTAATTTTGCGGGAGAAATCGATTGGGCGCAGTCTCAATACGCTGCGAGCAACGGATCAGAAGTTACAGCCAAAAAACTGCAGATTTTCATCGTCATTTCTCTGCTGTTGGTCCTTCGTTTTTTTTGCAGTGTTTTTCGAGTTCCTGGGGCTCCAATTAGCCAGGAAACGGTCATACAAATCAATTCGGAGACCAGAAATTTTCGGCTCCAAAAATCGCAAAAAAAGTAAGGCTAACCCCTTTGCATTTTTGGCGAAAATTTCGACGACTTTGAAAAGTGCTACAATTAATTTATTAGGGCACTATTCCGACGTAATTTTGCGAGAGAAATCGATAGAGCGCAGTCTCAATACGCTGCGAGCAACGGATCAGAAGTTACAGCCAGAAAACTGCAGATTTTCATCGTCATTTCTCTGCTGTTTGTCCTACGTTTTTTTTGGAATGTTTTCTGAGTTCCTGGGGCTCCAATTAGCCAGGAAACGGTCATACAAATAAATTCGGAGACCAGAAATTTTCGGCTCCGAAAATCGCAAAAAAAGTAAGGCTAACCCCTTTGCATTTTTGGCGAAAATTTCGACGACTTTGAAAAGTGCTACAATTAATTTATTAGGGCACTATTTCGACGTAATTTTGCGAGAGGAATCGATTGAGCGCAGTCTCAATACGCTGCGAGCAACGGATCAGAAGTTACAGCCAAAAAACTGCAGATTTTCATCGTCATTTCTCTGCTGTTGGTCCTACGTTTTTTTTGCAATGTTTTTTGAGTTCCTGGGGCTCCAATTAGCCAGGAAACGGTCATACAAATCAATTCGGAGACCAGAAATTTTCGGCTCCAAAAATCGCAAAAAAAGTAAGGCTAACCCCTTTGCATTTTTGGCGAAAATTTCGACGACTTTGAAAAGTGCTACAATTAATTTATTAGGGCACTATTTCGACGTAATTTTGCGAGAGAAATCGATTGAGCGCAGTCTCAATACGCTGCGAGCAACGGATCAGAAGTTAAAGCCAAAAAACTGCAGATTTTCATCGTCATTTCTCTGCTGTTGGTCCTACGTTTTTTTTGCAGTGTTTTTTGAGTTCCTGGGGCTCTAATTAGCCAGGAAACGGTCATACAAATCAATTCGGAGACCAGAAATTTTCGGCTCCGAAAATCGCAAAAAAAGTAAGGCTAACCCCTTTGCATTTTTTGCGAAAATTTCGACGACTTTGAAAAGTGCTACAAATAATTTATTAGGGCACTATTTCGACGTAATTTTGCGAGAGAAATCGATTGGGCGCGGTCTCAATACGCTGCGAGCAACGGATCAGAAGTTACAGCCAAAAAACTGCAGATTTTCATCGTCATTTCTCTGCTGTTGGTCCTACGTTTTTTTTGCAATGTTTTTTGAGTTCCTGGGGCTCCAATTAGCCAGGAAACGGTCATACAAATCAATTCGGAGACCAGAAATTTTCGGCTCCAAAAATCGCAAAAAAAGTAAGGCTAACCCCTTTGCATTTTTTGCGAAAATTTCGACGACTTTGAAAAGTGCTACAAATAATTTATTAGGGCACTATTTCGACGTAATTTTGCGAGAGAGATCGATTGGGCGCGGTCTCAATACGCTGCGAGCAACGGATCAGAAGTTACAGCCAAAAAACTGCAGATTTTCATCGTCATTTCTCTGCTGTTGGTCCTACGTTTTTTTTGCAATGTTTTTTGAGTTCCTGGGGCTCCAATTAGCCAGGAAACGGTCATACAAATCAATTCGGAGACCAGAAATTTTCGGCTCCAAAAATCGCAAAAAAAGTAAGGCTAACCCCTTTGCATTTTTGGCGAAAATTTCGACGACTTTGAAAAGTGCTACAATTAATTTATTAGGGCACTATTTCGACGTAATTTTGCGAGAGAAATCGATTGAGCGCAGTCTCAATACGCTGCGAGCAACGGATCAGAAGTTAAAGCCAAAAAACTGCAGATTTTCATCGTCATTTCTCTGCTGTTGGTCCTACGTTTTTTTTGCAGTGTTTTTTGAGTTCCTGGGGCTCTAATTAGCCAGGAAACGGTCATACAAATCAATTCGGAGACCAGAAATTTTCGGCTCCGAAAATCGCAAAAAAAGTAAGGCTAACCCCTTTGCATTTTTTGCGAAAATTTCGACGACTTTGAAAAGTGCTACAAATAATTTATTAGGGCACTATTTCGACGTAATTTTGCGAGAGAAATCGATTGGGCGCGGTCTCAATACGCTGCGAGCAACGGATCAGAAGTTACAGCCAAAAAACTGCAGATTTTCATCGTCATTTCTCTGCTGTTGGTCCTACGTTTTTTTTGCAATGTTTTTTGAGTTCCTGGGGCTCCAATTAGCCAGGAAACGGTCATACAAATCAATTCGGAGACCAGAAATTTTCGGCTCCAAAAATCGCAAAAAAAGTAAGGCTAACCCCTTTGCATTTTTTGCGAAAATTTCGACGACTTTGAAAAGTGCTACAAATAATTTATTAGGGCACTATTTCGACGTAATTTTGCGAGAGAGATCGATTGGGCGCGGTCTCAATACGCTGCGAGCAACGGATCAGAAGTTACAGCCAAAAAACTGCAGATTTTCATCGTCATTTCTCTGCTGTTGGTCCTACGTTTTTTTTGCAATGTTTTTTGAGTTCCTGGGGCTCCAATTAGCCAGGAAACGGTCATACAAATCAATTCGGAGACCAGAAATTTTCGGCTCCAAAAATCGCAAAAAAAGTAAGGCTAACCCCTTTGCATTTTTGGCGAAAATTTCGACGACTTTGAAAAGTGCTACAATTAATTTATTAGGGCACTATTTCGACGTAATTTTGCGAGAGAAATCGATTGAGCGCAGTCTCAATACGCTGCGAGCAACGGATCAGAAGTTAAAGCCAAAAAACTGCAGATTTTCATCGTCATTTCTTTGCTGTTGGTCCTACGTTTTTTTTGCAATGTTTTTTGAGTTCCTGGGGCTCCAATTAGCCAGGAAACGGTCATACAAATCAATTCGGAGACCAGAAATTTTCGGCTCCAAAAATCGCAAAAAAAGTAAGGCTAACCCCTTTGCATTTTTTGCGAAAATTTCGACGACTTTGAAAAGTGCTACAATTCATTTATTAGGGCACTATTTCGACGTAATTTTGCGAGAGAAATCGATTAGGCGCAGTCTTAATACGCTGCGAGCAACGGATCAGAAGTTAAAGCCAAAAAACTGCAGATTTTCATCGTCATTTCTCTGCTGTTGGTCCTACGTTTTTTTTGCAGTGTTTTTTGAGTTCCTGGGGCTCCAATTAGCCAGGAAACGGTCATACAAGTCAATTCGGAGACCAGAAATTTTCGGCTCCAAAAATCGCAAAAAAAGTAAGGCTAACCCCTTTGCATTTTTTGCGAAAATTTCGTCGACTTTGAAAAGTGCTACAATTAATTTATTAGGGCACTATTTCGACGTAATTTTGCGAGAGAAATCGATTGAGCGCAGTCTCAATACGCTGCGAGCAACGGATCAGAAGTTACAGCCAAAAAACTGCAGATTTTCATCGTCATTTCTCTGCTGTTGGTCCTACGTTTTTTTTGCAATGTTTTTTGAGTTCCTGGGGCTCCAATTAGCCAGGAAACGGTCATACAAGTCAATTCGGAGACCAGAAATTTTCGGCTCCAAAAATCGCAAAAAAAGTAAGGCTAACCCCTTTGCATTTTTGGCGAAAATTTCGACGACTTTGAAAAGTGCTACAATTAATTTATTAGGGCACTATTTCGACGTAATTTTGCGAGAGAAATCGATTGGGCGCGGTCTCAATACGCTGCGAGCAACGGATCAGAAGTTACAGCCAAAAAACTGCAGATTTTCATCGTCATTTCTCTGCTGTTGGTCCTACGTTTTTTTTGCAGTGTTTTTTGAGTTCCTGGGGCTCCAATTAGCCAGGAAACGGTCATACAAATCAATTCGGAGACCAGCTATTCTCGGCTCCAAAAATCGCAAAAAAAGTAAGGCTAACCCCTTTGCATTTTTTGCGAAAATTTCGACGACTTTGAAAAGTGCTACAAATAATTTATTAGGGCACTATTTCGACGTAATTTTGCGAGAGAAATCGATTGGGCGTGGTCTCAATACGCTGCGAGCAACGGATCAGAAGTTAAAGCCAAAAAACTGCAGATTTTCATCGTCATTTCTCTGCTGTTGGTCCTACGTTTTTTTTGCAGTGTTTTTTGAGTTCCTGGGGCTCCAATTAGCCAGGAAACGGTCATACAAATCAATTCGGAGACCAGAAATTCTCGGCTCCAAAAATCGCAAAAAAAGTAAGGCTAACCCCTTTGCATTTTTTGCGAAAATTTCGACGACTTTGTAAAGTGCTACAAATAATTTATTAGGGCACTATTTCGACGTAATTTTGCGAGAGAAATCGATTGGGCGCGGTCTCAATACGCTGCGAGCAACGGATCAGAAGTTACAGCCAAAAAACTGCAGATTTTCATCGTCATTTCTCTGCTGTTGGTCCGACGTTTTTTTTGCAATGTTTTTTGAGTTCCTGGGGCTCCAATTAGCCAGGAAACGGTCATACAAATCAATTCGGAGACCAGAAATTTTCCGCTCCAAAAATCGCAAAAAAAGTAAGGCTAACCCCTTTGCATTTTTTGCGAAAATTTCGACGACTTTGAAAAGTGCTACAATTAATTTATTAGGGCACTATTTCGACGTAATTTTGCGAGAGAAATCGATTGAGCGCAGTCTCAATACGCTGCGAGCAACGGATCAGAAGTTAAAGCCAAAAAACTGCAGATTTTCATCGTCATTTCTTTGCTGTTGGTCCTACGTTTTTTTTGCAATGTTTTTTGAGTTCCTGGGGCTCCAATTAGCCAGGAAACGGTCATACAAATCAATTCGGAGACCAGAAATTTTCGGCTCCAAAAATCGCAAAAAAAGTAAGGCTAACCCCTTTGCATTTTTTGCGAAAATTTCGACGACTTTGAAAAGTGCTACAATTAATTTAATAGGGCACTATTTCGACGTAATTTTGCGAGAGAAATCGATTGGGCGCGGTCTCAATACGCTGCGAGCAACGGATCAGAAGTTACAGCCAAAAAACTGCAGATTTTCATCGTCATTTCTCTGCTGTTGGTCCTACGTTTTTTTTGCAATGTTTTTTGAGTTCCTGGGGCTCCAATTAGCCAGGAAACGGTCATACAAATCAATTCGGAGACCAGAAATTTTCCGCTCCAAAAATCGCAAAAAAAGTAAGGCTAACCCCTTTGCATTTTTTGCGAAAATTTCGACGACTTTGAAAAGTGCTACAATTAATTTATTAGGGCACTATTTCGACGTAATTTTGCGAGAGAAATCGATTGAGCGCAGTCTCAATACGCTGCGAGCAACGGATCAGAAGTTAAAGCCAAAAAACTGCAGATTTTCATCGTCATTTCTTTGCTGTTGGTCCTACGTTTTTTTTGCAATGTTTTTTGAGTTCCTGGGGCTCCAATTAGCCAGGAAACGGTCATACAAATCAATTCGGAGACCAGAAATTTTCGGCTCCAAAAATCGCAAAAAAAGTAAGGCTAACCCCTTTGCATTTTTTGCGAAAATTTCGACGACTTTGAAAAGTGCTACAATTAATTTATTAGGGCACTATTTCGACGTAATTTTGCGAGAGAAATCGATTGAGCGCAGTCTCAATACGCTGCGAGCAACGGATCAGAAGTTAAAGCCAAAAAACTGCAGATTTTCATCGTCATTTCTCTGCTGTTGGTCCTACGTTTTTTTTGCAATGTTTTTTGAGTTCCTGGGGCTCCAATTAGCCAGGAAACGGTCATACAAATCAATTCGGAGACCAGAAATTTTCGGCTCCAAAAATCGCAAAAAAAGTAAGGCTAACCCCTTTGCATTTTTTGCGAAAATTTCGACGACTTTGAAAAGTGCTACAATTAATTTATTAGGGCACTATTTCGACGTAATTTTGCGAGAGAAATCGATTGAGCGCAGTCTCAATACGCTGCGAGCAACGGATCAGAAGTTAAAGCCAAAAAACTGCAGATTTTCATCGTCATTTCTCTGCTGTTGGTCCTACGTTTTTTTTGCAGTGTTTTTTGAGTTCCTGGGGCTCTAATTAGCCGGGAAACGGTCATACAAATCAATTCGGAGACCAGAAATTTTCGGCTCCAAAAATCGCAAAAAAAGTAAGGCTAACCCCTTTGCATTTTTTGCGAAAATTTCGACGACTTTGAAAAGTGCTACAAATAATTTATTAGGGCACTATTTCGACGTAATTTTGCGAGAGAAATCGATTGGGCGCGGTCTCAATACGCTGCGAGCAACGGATCAGAAGTTACAGCCAAAAAACTGCAGATTTTCATCGTCATTTCTCTGCTGTTGGTCCTACGTTTTTTTTGCAATGTTTTTTGAGTTCCTGGGGCTCCAATTAGCCAGGAAACGGTCATACAAATCAATTCGGAGACCAGAAATTTTCGGCTCCGTAAATCGCAAAAAAAGTAAGGCTAACCCCTTTGCATTTTTGGCGAAAATTTCGACGACTTTGGAAAGTGCTACAAATAATTTATTAGGGCACTATTTCGACGTAATTTTGCGAGAGAAATCGATTGGGCGCGGTCTCAATACGCTGCGAGCAACGGATCAGAAGTTACAGCCAAAAAACTGCAGATTTTCATCGTCATTTCTCTGCTGTTGGTCCTACGTTTTTTTTGCAATGTTTTTTGAGTTCCTGGGGCTCCAATTAGCCAGGAAACGGTCATACAAATCAATTCGGAGACCAGAAATTTTCGGCTCTAAAAATCGCAAAAAAAGTAAGGCTAACCCCTTTGCATTTTTTGCGAAAATTTCGACGACTTTGAAAAGTGCTACAAATAATTTATTAGGGCACTATTTCGACGTAATTTTGCGAGAAAAATCGATTGGGCGCGGTCTCAATACGCTGCGAGCAACGGATCAGAAGTTACAGCCAAAAAACTGCAGATTTTCATCGTCATTTCTCTGCTGTTGGTCCTACGTTTTTTTTGCAATGTTTTTTGAGTTCCTGGGGCTCCAATTAGCCAGGAAACGGTCATACAAATCAATTCGGAGACCAGAAATTTTCGGCTCCAAAAATCGCAAAAAAAGTAAGGCTAACCCCTTTGCATTTTTGGCGAAAATTTCGACGACTTTGAAAAGTGCTACAATTAATTTATGAGGGCACTATTTCGACGTAATTTTGCGAGAGAAATCGATTGAGCGCAGTCTCAATACGCTGCGAGCAACGGATCAGAAGTTAAAGCCAAAAAACTGCAGATTTTCATCGTCATTTCTTTGTTGTTGGTCCTACGTTTTTTTTGCAATGTTTTTTGAGTTCCTGGGGCTCCAATTAGCCAGGAAACGGTCATACAAATCAATTCGGAGACCAGAAATTTTCGGCTCCAAAAATCGCAAAAAAAGTAAGGCTAACCCCTTTGCATTTTTTGCGAAAATTTCGACGACTTTGAAAAGTGCTACAATTCATTTATTAGGGCACTATTTCGACGTAATTTTGCGAGAGAAATCGATTAGGCGCAGTCTTAATACGCTGCGAGCAACGGATCAGAAGTTAAAGCCAAAAAACTGCAGATTTTCATCGTCATTTCTCTGCTGTTGGTCCTACGTTTTTTTTGCAGTGTTTTTTGAGTTCCTGGGGCTCCAATTAGCCAGGAAACGGTCATACAAGTCAATTCGGAGACCAAAAATTTTCGGCTCCAAAAATCGCAAAAAAAGTAAGGCTAACCCCTTTGCATTTTTTGCGAAAATTTCGTCGACTTTGAAAAGTGCTACAATTAATTTATTAGGGCACTATTTCGACGTAATTTTGCGAGAGAAATCGATTGAGCGCAGTCTCAATACGCTGCGAGCAACGGATCAGAAGTTACAGCCAAAAAACTGCAGATTTTCATCGTCATTTCTCTGCTGTTGGTCCTACGTTTTTTTTGCAATGTTTTTTGAGTTCCTGGGGCTCCAATTAGCCAGGAAACGGTCATACAAGTCAATTCGGAGACCAGAAATTTTCGGCTCCAAAAATCGCAAAAAAAGTAAGGCTAACCCCTTTGCATTTTTGGCGAAAATTTCGACGACTTTGAAAAGTGCTACAATTAATTTATTAGGGCACTATTTCGACGTAATTTTGCGAGAGAAATCGATTGGGCGCGGTCTCAATACGCTGCGAGCAACGGATCAGAAGTTACAGCCAAAAAACTGCAGATTTTCATCGTCATTTCTCTGCTGTTGGTCCTACGTTTTTTTTGCAGTGTTTTTTGAGTTCCTGGGGCTCCAATTAGCCAGGAAACGGTCATACAAATCAATTCGGAGACCAGAAATTCTCGGCTCCAAAAATCGCAAAAAAAGTAAGGCTAACCCCTTTGCATTTTTTGCGAAAATTTCGACGACTTTGAAAAGTGCTACAAATAATTTATTAGGGCACTATTTCGACGTAATTTTGCGAGAGAAATCGATTGGGCGTGGTCTCAATACGCTGCGAGCAACGGATCAGAAGTTACAGCCAAAAAACTGCAGATTTTCATCGTCATTTCTCTGCTGTTGGTCCTACGTTTTTTTTGCAGTGTTTTTTGAGTTCCTGGGGCTCCAATTAGCCAGGAAACGGTCATACAAATCAATTCGGAGACCAGAAATTCTCGGCTCCAAAAATCGCAAAAAAAGTAAGGCTAACCCCTTTGCATTTTTTGCGAAAATTTCGACGACTTTGTAAAGTGCTACAAATAATTTATTAGGGCACTATTTCGACGTAATTTTGCGAGAGAAATCGATTGGGCGCGGTCTCAATACGCTGCGAGCAACGGATCAGAAGTTACAGCCAAAAAACTGCAGATTTTCATCGTCATTTCTCTGCTGTTGGTCCGACGTTTTTTTTGCAATGTTTTTTGAGTTCCTGGGGCTCCAATTAGCCAGGAAACGGTCATACAAATCAATTCGGAGACCAGAAATTTTCCGCTCCAAAAATCGCAAAAAAAGTAAGGCTAACCCCTTTGCATTTTTTGCGAAAATTTCGACGACTTTGAAAAGTGCTACAATTAATTTATTAGGGCACTATTTCGACGTAATTTTGCGAGAGAAATCGATTGAGCGCAGTCTCAATACGCTGCGAGCAACGGATCAGAAGTTAAAGCCAAAAAACTGCAGATTTTCATCGTCATTTCTTTGCTGTTGGTCCTACGTTTTTTTTGCAATGTTTTTTGAGTTCCTGGGGCTCCAATTAGCCAGGAAACGGTCATACAAATCAATTCGGAGACCAGAAATTTTCGGCTCCAAAAATCGCAAAAAAAGTAAGGCTAACCCCTTTGCATTTTTTGCGAAAATTTCGACGACTTTGAAAAGTGCTACAATTAATTTATTAGGGCACTATTTCGACGTAATTTTGCGAGAGAAATCGATTGGGCGCGGTCTCAATACGCTGCGAGCAACGGATCAGAAGTTACAGCCAAAAAACTGCAGATTTTCATCGTCATTTCTCTGCTGTTGGTCCTACGTTTTTTTTGCAATGTTTTTTGAGTTCCTGGGGCTCCAATTAGCCAGGAAACGGTCATACAAATCAATTCGGAGACCAGAAATTTTCCGCTCCAAAAATCGCAAAAAAAGTAAGGCTAACCCCTTTGCATTTTTTGCGAAAATTTCGACGACTTTGAAAAGTGCTACAATTAATTTATTAGGGCACTATTTCGACGTAATTTTGCGAGAGAAATCGATTGAGCGCAGTCTCAATACGCTGCGAGCAACGGATCAGAAGTTAAAGCCAAAAAACTGCAGATTTTCATCGTCATTTCTTTGCTGTTGGTCCTACGTTTTTTTTGCAATGTTTTTTGAGTTCCTGGGGCTCCAATTAGCCAGGAAACGGTCATACAAATCAATTCGGAGACCAGAAATTTTCGGCTCCAAAAATCGCTAAAAAAGTAAGGCTAACCCCTTTGCATTTTTTGCGAAAATTTCGACGACTTTGAAAAGTGCTACAATTAATTTATTAGGGCACTATTTCGACGTAATTTTGCGAGAGAAATCGATTGAGCGCAGTCTCAATACGCTGCGAGCAACGGATCAGAAGTTAAAGCCAAAAAACTGCAGATTTTCATCGTCATTTCTCTGCTGTTGGTCCTACGTTTTTTTTGCAATGTTTTTTGAGTTCCTGGGGCTCCAATTAGCCAGGAAACGGTCATACAAATCAATTCGGAGACCAGAAATTTTCGGCTCCAAAAATCGCAAAAAAAGTAAGGCTAACCCCTTTGCATTTTTTGCGAAAATTTCGACGACTTTGAAAAGTGCTACAATTAATTTATTAGGGCACTATTTCGACGTAATTTTGCGAGAGAAATCGATTGAGCGCAGTCTCAATACGCTGCGAGCAACGGATCAGAAGTTAAAGCCAAAAAACTGCAGATTTTCATCGTCATTTCTCTGCTGTTGGTCCTACGTTTTTTTTGCAGTGTTTTTTGAGTTCCTGGGGCTCTAATTAGCCGGGAAACGGTCATACAAATCAATTCGGAGACCAGAAATTTTCGGCTCCAAAAATCGCAAAAAAAGTAAGGCTAACCCCTTTGCATTTTTTGCGAAAATTTCGACGACTTTGAAAAGTGCTACAAATAATTTATTAGGGCACTATTTCGACGTAATTTTGCGAGAGAAATCGATTGGGCGCGGTCTCAATACGCTGCGAGCAACGGATCAGAAGTTACAGCCAAAAAACTGCAGATTTTCATCGTCATTTCTCTGCTGTTGGTCCTACGTTTTTTTTGCAATGTTTTTTGAGTTCCTGGGGCTCCAATTAGCCAGGAAACGGTCATACAAATCAATTCGGAGACCAGAAATTTTCGGCTCCAAAAATCGCAAAAAAAGTAAGGCTAACCCCTTTGCATTTTTTGCGAAAATTTCGACGACTTTGGAAAGTGCTACAAATAATTTATTAGGGCACTATTTCGACGTAATTTTGCGAGAGAAATCGATTGGGCGCGGTCTCAATACGCTGCGAGCAACGGATCAGAAGTTACAGCCAAAAAACTGCAGATTTTCATCGTCATTTCTCTGCTGTTGGTCCTACGTTTTTTTTGCAATGTTTTTTGAGTTCCTGGGGCTCCAATTAGCCAGGAAACGGTCATACAAATCAATTCGGAGACCAGAAATTTTCGGCTCCAAAAATCGCAAAAAAAGTAAGGCTAACCCCTTTGCATTTTTTGCGAAAATTTCGACGACTTTGAAAAGTGCTACAATTAATTTATTAGGGCACTATTTCGACGTAATTTTGCGAGAGAAATCGATTGAGCGCAGTCTCAATACGCTGCGAGCAACGGATCAGAAGTTAAAGCCAAAAAACTGCAGATTTTCATCGTCATTTCTTTGCTGTTGGTCCTACGTTTTTTTTGCAATGTTTTTTGAGTTCCTGGGGCTCCAATTAGCCAGGAAACGGTCATACCAATCAATTCGGAGACCAGAAATTTTCGGCTCCAAAAATCGCAAAAAAAGTAAGGCTAACCCCTTTGCATTTTTTGCGAAAATTTCGACGACTTTGAAAAGTGCTACAATTAATTTATTAGGGCACTATTTCGACGTAATTTTGCGAAAGGAATCGATTGAGCGCAGTCTCAATACGCTGCGAGCAACGGATCAGAAGTTAAAGCCAAAAAACTGCAGATTTTCATCGTCATTTCTCTGCTGTTGGTCCTACGTTTTTTTTGCAGTGTTTTTTGAGTTCCTGGGGCTCCAATTAGCCAGGAAACGGTCATACAAGTCAATTCGAAGACCAGAAATTTTCGGCTCCAAAAATCGCAAAAAAAGTAAGGCTAACCCCTTTGCATTTTTGGCGAAAATTTCGACGACTTTGAAAAGTGCTACAATTAATTTATTAGGGCACTATTCCGACGTAATTTTGCGAGAGAAATCGATTGAGCGCAGTCTCAATACGCTGCGAGCAACGGATCAGAAGTTACAGCCAAAAAACTGCAGATTTTCATCGTCATTTCTCTGCTGTTTGTCCTACGTTTTTTTTGGAATGTTTTCTGAGTTCCTGGGGCTCCAATTAGCCAGGAAACGGTCATACAAATAAATTCGGAGACCAGAAATTTTCGGCTCCGAAAATCGCAAAAAAAGTAAGGCTAACCCCTTTGCATTTTTGGCGAAAATTTCGACGACTTTGAAAAGTGCTACAATTAATTTATTAGGGCACTATTTCGACGTAATTTTGCGAGAGGAATCGATTGAGCGCAGTCTCAATACGCTGCGAGCAACGGATCAGAAGTTACAGCCAAAAAACTGCAGATTTTCATCGTCATTTCTCTGCTGTTGGTCCTACGTTTTTTTTGCAATGTTTTTTGAGTTCCTGGGGCTCCAATTAGCCAGGAAACGGTCATACAAATCAATTCGGAGACCAGAAATTTTCGGCTCCAAAAATCGCAAAAAAAGTAAGGCTAACCCCTTAGCATTTTTTGCGAAAATTTCGACGACTTTGAAAAGTGCTACAATTCATTTATTAGGGCACTATTTCGACGTAATTTTGCGAGAGAAATCGATTAGGCGCAGTCTTAATACGCTGCGAGCAACGGATCAGAAGTTAAAGCCAAAAAACTGCAGATTTTCATCGTCATTTCTCTGCTGTTGGTCCTACGTTTTTTTTGCACCGTTTTTTGAGTTCCTGGGGCTCCAATTAGCCAGGAAACGGTCATACAAGTCAATTCGGAGACCAGAAATTTTCGGCTCCAAAAATCGCAAAAAAAGTAAGGCTAACCCCTTTGCATTTTTTGCGAAAATTTCGACGACTTTGAAAAGTGCTACAATTAATTTATTAGGGCACTATTTCGACGTAATTTTGCGAGAGAAATCGATTGAGCGCAGTCTCAATACGCTGCGAGCAACGGATCAGAAGTTAAAGCCAAAAAACTGCAGATTTTCATCGTCATTTCTCTGCTGTTGGTCCTACGTTTTTTTTGCAGTGTTTTTTGAGTTCCTGGGGCTCTAATTAGCCGGGAAACGGTCATACAAATCAATTCGGAGACCAGAAATTTTCGGCTCCAAAAATCGCAAAAAAAGTAAGGCTAACCCCTTTGCATTTTTTGCGAAAATTTCGACGACTTTGAAAAGTGCTACAAATAATTTATTAGGGCACTATTTCGACGTAATTTTGCGAGAGAAATCGATTGGGCGCGGTCTCAATACGCTGCGAGCAACGGATCAGAAGTTACAGCCAAAAAACTGCAGATTTTCATCGTCATTTCTCTGCTGTTGGTCCTACGTTTTTTTTGCAATGTTTTTTGAGTTCCTGGGGCTCCAATTAGCCAGGAAACGGTCATACAAATCAATTCGGAGACCAGAAATTTTCGGCTCCAAAAATCGCAAAAAAAGTAAGGCTAACCCCTTTGCATTTTTTGCGAAAATTTCGACGACTTTGGAAAGTGCTACAAATAATTTATTAGGGCACTATTTCGACGTAATTTTGCGAGAGAAATCGATTGGGCGCGGTCTCAATACGCTGCGAGCAACGGATCAGAAGTTACAGCCAAAAAACTGCAGATTTTCATCGTCATTTCTCTGCTGTTGGTCCTACGTTTTTTTTGCAATGTTTTTTGAGTTCCTGGGGCTCCAATTAGCCAGGAAACGGTCATACAAATCAATTCGGAGACCAGAAATTTTCGGCTCCAAAAATCGCAAAAAAAGTAAGGCTAACCCCTTTGCATTTTTTGCGAAAATTTCGACGACTTTGAAAAGTGCTACAATTAATTTATTAGGGCACTATTTCGACGTAATTTTGCGAGAGAAATCGATTGAGCGCAGTCTCAATACGCTGCGAGCAACGGATCAGAAGTTAAAGCCAAAAAACTGCAGATTTTCATCGTCATTTCTTTGCTGTTGGTCCTACGTTTTTTTTGCAATGTTTTTTGAGTTCCTGGGGCTCCAATTAGCCAGGAAACGGTCATACCAATCAATTCGGAGACCAGAAATTTTCGGCTCCAAAAATCGCAAAAAAAGTAAGGCTAACCCCTTTGCATTTTTTGCGAAAATTTCGACGACTTTGAAAAGTGCTACAATTAATTTATTAGGGCACTATTTCGACGTAATTTTGCGAAAGGAATCGATTGAGCGCAGTCTCAATACGCTGCGAGCAACGGATCAGAAGTTAAAGCCAAAAAACTGCAGATTTTCATCGTCATTTCTCTGCTGTTGGTCCTACGTTTTTTTTGCAGTGTTTTTTGAGTTCCTGGGGCTCCAATTAGCCAGGAAACGGTCATACAAGTCAATTCGAAGACCAGAAATTTTCGGCTCCAAAAATCGCAAAAAAAGTAAGGCTAACCCCTTTGCATTTTTGGCGAAAATTTCGACGACTTTGAAAAGTGCTACAATTAATTTATTAGGGCACTATTCCGACGTAATTTTGCGAGAGAAATCGATTGAGCGCAGTCTCAATACGCTGCGAGCAACGGATCAGAAGTTACAGCCAAAAAACTGCAGATTTTCATCGTCATTTCTCTGCTGTTTGTCCTACGTTTTTTTTGGAATGTTTTCTGAGTTCCTGGGGCTCCAATTAGCCAGGAAACGGTCATACAAATAAATTCGGAGACCAGAAATTTTCGGCTCCGAAAATCGCAAAAAAAGTAAGGCTAACCCCTTTGCATTTTTGGCGAAAATTTCGACGACTTTGAAAAGTGCTACAATTAATTTATTAGGGCACTATTTCGACGTAATTTTGCGAGAGGAATCGATTGAGCGCAGTCTCAATACGCTGCGAGCAACGGATCAGAAGTTACAGCCAAAAAACTGCAGATTTTCATCGTCATTTCTCTGCTGTTGGTCCTACGTTTTTTTTGCAATGTTTTTTGAGTTCCTGGGGCTCCAATTAGCCAGGAAACGGTCATACAAATCAATTCGGAGACCAGAAATTTTCGGCTCCAAAAATCGCAAAAAAAGTAAGGCTAACCCCTTAGCATTTTTTGCGAAAATTTCGACGACTTTGAAAAGTGCTACAATTCATTTATTAGGGCACTATTTCGACGTAATTTTGCGAGAGAAATCGATTAGGCGCAGTCTTAATACGCTGCGAGCAACGGATCAGAAGTTAAAGCCAAAAAACTGCAGATTTTCATCGTCATTTCTCTGCTGTTGGTCCTACGTTTTTTTTGCACCGTTTTTTGAGTTCCTGGGGCTCCAATTAGCCAGGAAACGGTCATACAAGTCAATTCGGAGACCAGAAATTTTCGGCTCCAAAAATCGCAAAAAAAGTAAGGCTAACCCCTTTGCATTTTTTGCGAAAATTTCGTCGACTTTGAAAAGTGCTACAATTATCTTATTAGGGCACTATTTCGACGTAATTTTGCGAGAGAAATCGATTGAGCGCAGTCTCAATACGCTGCGAGCAACGGATCAGAAGTTAAAGCCAAAAAACTGCAGATTTTCATCGTCATTTCTTTGCTGTTGGTCCTACGTTTTTTTTGCAATGTTTTTTGAGTTCCTGGGGCTCCAATTAGCCAGGAAACGGTCATACAAATCAATTCGGAGACCAGAAATTTTCGGCTCCAAAAATCGCAAAAAAAGTAAGGCTAACCCCTTTGCATTTTTTGCGAAAATTTCGACGACTTTGAAAAGTGCTACAATTAATTTATTAGGGCACTATTTCGACGTAATTTTGCGAGAGAAATCGATTGAGCGCAGTCTCAATACGCTGCGAGCAACGGATCAGAAGTTAAAGCCAAAAAACTGCAGATTTTCATCGTCATTTCTCTGCTGTTGGTCCTACGTTTTTTTTGCAATGTTTTTTGAGTTCCTGGGGCTCCAATTAGCCAGGAAACGGTCATACAAATCAATTCGGAGACCAGAAATTTTCGGCTCCAAAAATCGCAAAAAAAGTAAGGCTAACCCCTTTGCATTTTTTGCGAAAATTTCGACGACTTTGAAAAGTGCTACAATTAATTTATTAGGGCACTATTTCGACGTAATTTTGCGAGAGAAATCGATTGAGCGCAGTCTCAATACGCTGCGAGCAACGGATCAGAAGTTAAAGCCAAAAAACTGCAGATTTTCATCGTCATTTCTCTGCTGTTGGTCCTACGTTTTTTTTGCAGTGTTTTTTGAGTTCCTGGGGCTCTAATTAGCCGGGAAACGGTCATACAAATCAATTCGGAGACCAGAAATTTTCGGCTCCAAAAATCGCAAAAAAAGTAAGGCTAACCCCTTTGCATTTTTTGCGAAAATTTCGACGACTTTGAAAAGTGCTACAAATAATTTATTAGGGCACTATTTCGACGTAATTTTGCGAGAGAAATCGATTGGGCGCGGTCTCAATACGCTGCGAGCAACGGATCAGAAGTTACAGCCAAAAAACTGCAGATTTTCATCGTCATTTCTCTGCTGTTGGTCCTACGTTTTTTTTGCAATGTTTTTTGAGTTCCTGGGGCTCCAATTAGCCAGGAAACGGTCATACAAATCAATTCGGAGACCAGAAATTTTCGGCTCCAAAAATCGCAAAAAAAGTAAGGCTAACCCCTTTGCATTTTTTGCGAAAATTTCGACGACTTTGGAAAGTGCTACAAATAATTTATTAGGGCACTATTTCGACGTAATTTTGCGAGAGAAATCGATTGGGCGCGGTCTCAATACGCTGCGAGCAACGGATCAGAAGTTACAGCCAAAAAACTGCAGATTTTCATCGTCATTTCTCTGCTGTTGGTCCTACGTTTTTTTTGCAATGTTTTTTGAGTTCCTGGGGCTCCAATTAGCCAGGAAACGGTCATACAAATCAATTCGGAGACCAGAAATTTTCGGCTCCAAAAATCGCAAAAAAAGTAAGGCTAACCCCTTTGCATTTTTTGCGAAAATTTCGACGACTTTGAAAAGTGCTACAATTAATTTATTAGGGCACTATTTCGACGTAATTTTGCGAGAGAAATCGATTGAGCGCAGTCTCAATACGCCGCGAGCAACGGATCAGAAGTTAAAGCCAAAAAACTGCAGATTTTCATCGTCATTTCTTTGCTGTTGGTCCTACGTTTTTTTTGCAATGTTTTTTGAGTTCCTGGGGCTCCAATTAGCCAGGAAACGGTCATACCAATCAATTCGGAGACCAGAAATTTTCGGCTCCAAAAATCGCAAAAAAAGTAAGGCTAACCCCTTTGCATTTTTTGCGAAAATTTCGACGACTTTGAAAAGTGCTACAATTAATTTATTAGGGCACTATTTCGACGTAATTTTGCGAAAGGAATCGATTGAGCGCAGTCTCAATACGCTGCGAGCAACGGATCAGAAGTTAAAGCCAAAAAACTGCAGATTTTCATCGTCATTTCTCTGCTGTTGGTCCTACGTTTTTTTTGCAGTGTTTTTTGAGTTCCTGGGGCTCCAATTAGCCAGGAAACGGTCATACAAGTCAATTCGAAGACCAGAAATTTTCGGCTCCAAAAATCGCAAAAAAAGTAAGGCTAACCCCTTTGCATTTTTGGCGAAAATTTCGACGACTTTGAAAAGTGCTACAATTAATTTATTAGGGCACTATTCCGACGTAATTTTGCGAGAGAAATCGATTGAGCGCAGTCTCAATACGCTGCGAGCAACGGATCAGAAGTTACAGCCAAAAAACTGCAGATTTTCATCGTCATTTCTCTGCTGTTTGTCCTACGTTTTTTTTGGAATGTTTTCTGAGTTCCTGGGGCTCCAATTAGCCAGGAAACGGTCATACAAATAAATTCGGAGACCAGAAATTTTCGGCTCCGAAAATCGCAAAAAAAGTAAGGCTAACCCCTTTGCATTTTTGGCGAAAATTTCGACGACTTTGAAAAGTGCTACAATTAATTTATTAGGGCACTATTTCGACGTAATTTTGCGAGAGGAATCGATTGAGCGCAGTCTCAATACGCTGCGAGCAACGGATCAGAAGTTACAGCCACAAAACTGCAGATTTTCATCGTCATTTCTCTGCTGTTGGTCCTACGTTTTTTTTGCAACGTTTTTTGAGTTCCTGGGGCTCCAATTAGCCAGGAAACGGTCATACAAATCAATTCGGAGACCAGAAATTTTCGGCTCCAAAAATCGCAAAAAAAGTAAGGCTAACCCCTTAGCATTTTTTGCGAAAATTTCGACGACTTTGAAAAGTGCTACAATTCATTTATTAGGGCACTATTTCGACGTAATTTTGCGAGAGAAATCGATTAGGCGCAGTCTTAATACGCTGCGAGCAACGGATCAGAAGTTAAAGCCAAAAAACTGCAGATTTTCATCGTCATTTCTCTGCTGTTGGTCCTACGTTTTTTTTGCACCGTTTTTTGAGTTCCTGGGGCTCCAATTAGCCAGGAAACGGTCATACAAGTCAATTCGGAGACCAGAAATTTTCGGCTCCAAAAATCGCAAAAAAAGTAAGGCTAACCCCTTTGCATTTTTTGCGAAAATTTCGTCGACTTTGAAAAGTGCTACAATTATCTTATTAGGGCACTATTTCGACGTAATTTTGCGAGAGAAATCGATTGAGCGCAGTCTCAATACGCTGCGAGCAACGGATCAGAAGTTACAGCCAAAAAACTGCAGATTTTCATCGTCATTTCTCTGCTGTTGGTCCTACGTTTTTTTTGCAATGTTTTTTGAGTTCCTGGGGCTCCAATCAGCCAGGAAACGGTCATACAAATCAATTCGGAGACCAGAAATTTTCGGCTCCAAAAATCGCAAAAAAAGTAAGGCTAACCCCTTTGCATTTTTTGCGAAAATTTCGACGACTTTGAAAAGTGCTACAATTAATTTATTAGGGCACTATTTCGACGTAATTTTGCGAGAGAAATCGATTGAGCGCAGTCTCAATACGCTGCGAGCAACGGATCAGAAGTTAAAGCCAAAAAACTGCAGATTTTCATCGTCATTTCTTTGCTGTTGGTCCTACGTTTTTTTTGCAATGTTTTTTGAGTTCCTGGGGATCCAATTAGCCAGGAAACGGTCATACAAATCAATTCGGAGACCAGAAATTTTCGGCTCCAAAAATCGCAAAAAAAGCAAGGCTAACCCCTTTGCATTTTTTGCGAAAATTTCGACGGCTTTGAAAAGTGCTACAATTAATTTATTAGGGCACTATTTCGACGTAATTTTGCGAGAGAAATCGATTGAGCGCAGTCTCAATACGCTGCGAGCAACGGATCAGAAGTTAAAGCCAAAAAACTGCAGATTTTCATCGTCATTTCTCTGCTGTTGGTCCTACGTTTTTTTTGCAGTGTTTTTTGAGTTCCTGGGGCTCCAATTAGCCAGGAAACGGTCATACAAATCAATTCGGAGACCAGAAATTTTCGGCTCCAAAAATCGCAAAAAAAGCAAGGCTAACCCCTTTGCATTTTTTGCGAAAATTTCGACGACTTTGAAAAGTGCTACAATTAATTTATTAGGGCACTATTTCGACGTAATTTTGCGAGAGAAATCGATTGAGCGCAGTCTCAATACGCTGCGAGCAACGGATCAGAAGTTAAAGCCAAAAAACTGCAGATTTTCATCGTCATTTCTCTGCTGTTGGTCCTACGTTTTTTTTGCAGTGTTTTTTGAGTTCCTGGGGCTCTAATTAGCCAGGAAACGGTCATACAAGTCAATTCGGAGACCAGAAATTTTCGGCTCCAAAAATCGCAAAAAAAGTAAGGCTAACCCCTTTGCATTTTTTGCGAAAATTTCGTCGACTTTGAAAAGTGCTACAATTAATTTATTAGGGCACTATTTCGACGTAATTTTGCGAGAGAAATCGATTGAGCGCAGTCTCAATACGCTGCGAGCAACGGATCAGAAGTTACAGCCAAAAAACTGCAGATTTTCATCGTCATTTCTCTGCTGTTGGTCCAACGTTTTTTTTGCAATGTTTTTTGAGTTCCTGGGGCTCCAATTAGCCAGGAAACGGTCATACAAATCAATTCGGAGACCAGAAATTTTCGGCTCCAAAAATCGCAAAAAAAGTAAGGCTAACCCCTTTGCATTTTTGGCGAAAATTTCGACGACTTTGAAAAGTGCTACAATTAATTTATTAGGGCACTATTTCGACGTAATTTTGCGAGAGAAATCGATTGGGCGCGGTCTCAATACGCTGCGAGCAACGGATCAGAAGTTACGGCCAAAAAACTGCAGATTTTCATCGTCATTTCTTTGCTGTTGGTCCTACGTTTCTTTTGCAATGTTTTTTGAGTTCCTGGGGCTCCAATTAGCCAGGAAACGGTCATACAAATCAATTCGGAGACCAGAAATTTTCGGCTCCAAAAATCGCAAAAAAAAGTAAGGCTAACCCCTTCGCATTTTTTGCGAAAATTTCGACGACTTTGAAAAGTGCTACAATTAATTTATTAGGGCACTATTTCGACGTAATTTTGCGAGAGAAATCGATTGAGCGCAGTCTCAATACGCTGCGAGCAACGGATCAGAAGTTAAAGCCAAAAAACTGCAGATTTTCATCGTCATTTCTCTGCTGTTGGTCCTACGTTTTTTTTGCAGTGTTTTTTGAGTTCCTGGGGCTCCAATTAGCCAGGAAACGGTCATACAAGTCAATTCGGAGACCAGAAATTTTCGGCTCCAAAAATCGCAAAAAAAGTAAGGCTAACCCCTTTGCATTTTTTGCGAAAATTTCGTCGACTTTGAAAAGTGCTACAATTAATTTATTAGGGCACTATTTCGACGTAATTTTGCGAGAGAAATCGATTGAGCGCAGTCTCAATACGCTGCGAGCAACGGATCAGAAGTTACAGCCAAAAAACTGCAGATTTTCATCGTCATTTCTCTGCTGTTGGTCCTACGTTTTTTTTGCAATGTTTTTTGAGTTCCTGGGGCTCCAATTAGCCAGGAAACGGTCATACAAATCAATTCGGAGACCAGAAATTTTCGGCTCCAAAAATCGCAAAAAAAGTAAGGCTAACCCCTTTGCATTTTTGGCGAAAATTTCGACGACTTTGAAAAGTGCTACAATTAATTTATTAGGGCACTATTTCGACGTAATTTTGCGAGAGAAATCGATTGGGCGCGGTCTCAATACGCTGCGAGCAACGGATCAGAAGTTACGGCCAAAAAACTGCAGATTTTCATCGTCATTTCTTTGCTGTTGGTCCTACGTTTTTTTTGCAATGTTTTTTGAGTTCCTGGGGCTCCAATTAGCCAGGAAACGGTCATACAAATCAATTCGGAGACCAGAAATTTTCGGCTCCAAAAATCGCAAAAAAAGTAAGGCTAACCCCTTTGCATTTTTTGCGAAAATTTCGACGACTTTGAAAAGTGCTACAAATAATTTATTAGGGCACTATTTCGACGTAATTTTGCGAGAGAAATCGATTGGGCGCGGTCTCAATACGCTGCGAGCAACGGATCAGAAGTTACAGCCAAAAAACTGCAGATTTTCATCGTCATTTCTCTGCTGTTGGTCCTACGTTTTTTTTGCAATGTTTTTTGAGTTCCTGGGGCTCCAATTAGCCAGGAAACGGTCATACAAATCAATTCGGAGACCAGAAATTTTCGGCTCCGAAAATCGCAAAAAAAGTAAGGCTAACCCCTTTGCATTTTTTGCGAAAATTTCGACGACTTTGAAAAGTGCTACAATTAATTTATTAGGGCACTATTTCGACGTAATTTTGCGAGAGAAATCGATTGGGCGCGGTCTCAATACGCTGCGAGCAACGGATCAGAAGTTACAGCCAAAAAACTGCAGATTTTCATCGTCATTTCTCTGCTGTTGGTCCTACGTTTTTTTTGGAATGTTTTTTGAGTTCCTTGGGTTCCAATTAGCCAGGAAACGGTCATGCAAATCAATTCGGAGACCAGAAATTTTCGGCTCCAAAAATCGCAAAAAAGTAAGGCTAACCCCTTTGCATTTTTGGCGAAAATTTCGACGATTTTGAAAAGTGCTACAATTAATTTATGAGGGCACCGGATCAGAAGTTACAGCCAAAAAACGAAAGATGTGCTCTGTCAGCTTTTGTGCAGCATGTTTCACCATCATAAGTTTCCCGCAGTTGGTCCCGCGCTCCAATTGGTACGTTTTTGGCGACCACGGGGGTCTAATTAGCCAAGATAAAGTCGTCGAAATCGAATCTCATCGGTTTGAAACAGGTCAATACAACTGACCTCGAGTCGAAAACTTGCTGGCTCCAAAGAAAAGCAACATTCAAGAGTAAAAAGATTTTATCGTCTGTTTCATTCAAATCTATTAGGGCAATAATAAATTACCCCGTTAATGGAGGTCGCTTTCATGCCCTTAAAGTATCGAATGGCACACAAAAAAATATGAGTAGCTTAAGTATTAGCCTACTGTAACATATCACAAAAAAAATCGAATCGGAGAGATCGATCAGGGATACCATCCTTGTCAGTCGAAACTTGGCCAACTTCAAAAACTGGTGGGATCAATCACTTATTATCCCACACGAACGTAATTTGCGAGAGAATACGATTGTATCTAATCTGAAGTCAGTAGGATCAGTGGACGAAAGAGTTTCAGATGAAATCTTTCATTTCTGTCGTCGTTTCTCTGTAGTTGAGATCAATGTTATTAGAGTTCCCCTTACTCCCCTAGTATTTCGGTTTCGTTCAATATATGGTTTAAAAAATTTTCGTTTTTTTTTTTTGCAAGCAAATCAAAGTTGTTTAAGATCGCTATGGGCATTAATAAATAGTAATAATAACAATAACTACTTTTCTGTATCATATCTATACTGCATTCGTACACTTACAATCGCTTACCCAGCTTATCTCATGAGCAACATGGCTTATTCTTAGCACACATCATCCCACAATCAACTAAATCACTAATAAAATAAAATTAATCCAATTTCGCTATCATCGCAGCACTTAATCACACGTACCGATTCTAATTGTTTTTTGAATTTCACAGGGTCCATTTTGTCAGAGCACGCATCTGCAAATCGAACCTGCGAACAATAAATCTTGCGTTCCAAAAACTGCCCCGATTTGCTGTAATTAATTGTACGGCACAAAAACCTGTGGGGATTCTACACTTAAGTTATCTGTATTCGTATTATGAATGTTCAAGACTGATCTTAATTCTTATATTTCTCACTGATTCTTCTAAAGTATATATATTTTCAAATCTTACTCAAGTATAGTGATATTCATAGCTTAGATGTACATAAGAATATGTCTACATTTAGGTACAGTATGTGTATATTTGTGTAGTGTATAACGTGTAATGTATAATTACATTATTCCTCTTATGTTCCAAATAAATTAATTTACAATAATTCTAAAATATCGAGACTTAGTAAAATATTTACTACAAGTTATAGACAGCAAGGAATGTTTCAAAAGTACCATTGGAGTTAAAGTCTGTAAATATGTCATGTGCAGAGGTACGTACTTACATTTCCGTCTCAAAGCTCTGTCAGTATAACACGGTCTCTCATTTTTTGTGTTAATTTTATTCGTTTTTATCCACATTTGTTCAACCTAAAATTCGTTCATTATAATACTCGGTATTTCATATATAATGGAATGGTTAGAACTAAGTTAGTATAGATTTACAAAATTACTTATTGTATGTCAATCGTTGAGAAATTAAGTACATGATGGCCTTATTATAGACGTATATAAAATGTTGATTATTTCACAGTTTACAGGTGATACGATCTGTTCGCATCTATAAGATTAGATACCCATCAAACATCTATGGATATACGTACGTGAAATGATTTATTCGTCATTCCGTATTCATGGATAGAATCATTTATCAAACACACAGACACATATATGTATATGTATATGCGAAATTTATATAATTCAAACAGGTCGTTACTATCGCTTTCAGACACTAGAAATTTGGCCGGTTTTTGTGTTCTTATTTCTTGTTATCTATTCACCTCTCCAATAAATAGAAGAATATTAGTGTTGATTTGCAGCCATTCATTCATTTCTTTTGCCTCGTTCTAAGCCCCGGATTCTTAGATGACATACTTGGCCACTGGTCATTTTCTTCAAAAGAACAGCAATGCAACCTGATTTCCCAGTTCTTAGGCCGTCATCTAACAATAAGGGGGAATCATAATTCAGCTTCGTTTGCAGTTATCCAATCAAGCTCAAAATAATTTTTAATAACCCGCTAGGGCTGAACACGTTTGTTTATTTATCTAATCTGATGAATAATAAGCATTGATCAATTACTGTGAAAATCCTATCACTTATCATATCATAATATCTATTAGTAAATAATACAAATATAGCGATCGAAAGTCGAGGGGTCAAACGGTCGGTGGCTATACTCGATATTTGGTGTGAGATTATTTTGATTTTGAATCTACGTAGACGTAGTTATTTTATATATATATATATATATATATAGATAAAAATTTAGATGCATCATACACACAGGAACATCGATAAATTTGTTTATGTGTATACGTATAATTAAGAATGATATACGAGTACCAACGTGTGTGTCTAACGCAACGTAACGCTATTTTAAAGTTATTACAGCTACACATTGTGTACATATATCATCTAATAAATATCGTACGACTATATATAATTTACGTATTTTTATCAGACGGTTGTTTCCCTGAATATTTTTACCGGTGAATCTGCGTGCTTTATGTGTATGTATCGCGTTATAGTTGCCGTTCCATTGCTGTTGTAAATTTCTTGCGGACTTGTTATGCTCGCTGGTCTTGATCTTAGCTTTTCTGCTACGTGATTTTCAACTCGTGAACCATCTGCACGAAGAACAATTTTGTTATTATCATATATACACACGACAGTAAAGAAACAGTTCAATTTCAAACACAGCAAAACTGATGCACCTTATTCTTACTTGAACATACAGTTAATATTGCTTTTTTCAAATTTCAATCAAACAATTCAAGTCTCGATTTGATAATTCCATAACTTTACAATTTTTTATTCTCATCGATTGCAATCAGATGAAAATTTCACACACGTACAAAGTGATGAGACGAATGAATAATTGCAAAATACTTATAAGACAATAATTAATAATATGATTTACACATCTATACAATGCAAAATGAGATTTTCCAAATAGAACATGATGAGCATAAATAAATAATAATGATTATGAAAACAATAACAATAATAATTACCTTTCGATATAAGTAAATTCTGACAGGAAACAATCAAACACGAAAAATAAGAATAAAAACTGCAGTATTTGTTAGCGAATAAAACGTAAGAGAATAAATAATAATTAATAAGTTAATTGATAAGGACAGAAGAAAAAACGCACGAAAACAACAATATATAAATCTTTACTGAATAAAACAATCGGGTTAAAAAGCCAATTGAAATTGCGGTCGAATACATACAACGAACAAATGGTGAAACTGGCGGTCAGTTTCACCGAATACTCCTGGAATATGTTCGTAGAGATAAGACATAAACGTGTGATTATTGTTGACGAAACACTAAGGTGCAAATAAATAATCAAGCATCTTTGACAACTATAAAAAATAATTTTTTATATTTACAATAAAGAAAAAGGACATAATAATAATAACAACAACAACAACAATGGATAGTAATCGATAAATTCTATATACAAACTTACTCTAACAAGCATATTTCATATTCAGCTAGCTATATACCGTAGTGACTAAGTGCGATTATTTATTACCGCTAATTAAACACATTATACATTATGTATCGTTTTCGTACAAATAATGTGATTATAAATAACGCATAACGCTATTTTCTCTCAACAATTATATTATGGTACAAGAAACGTGGTAAAATGAAAATTCATTTTACTACAGTACGATTTTTCATGTTTGGTATATTAATTTTAGATATGTGATTTTCCTTCTTTCTTTTTTCTCCGTTTACGTTTTAATATAAATATACATATGTGTGTAGTATTTTTATATCATCAATATAACAATTAAAAATACTTCCTCAAGATCTCTGTCGTCCGATAATTTTTCACACACATAATGCGTGATCGCTAAAAAATAATTGTTGTTAGAAGGAAATAATTCATCATCGTTAAGGCGATGAGCTCTATACTCATTGAGAAAAAGCATTATATTGTATAATAGGCAACAAACGTGCAGCCGAATATATGGATGAATTTTCTCGCTTTCCCATAAAGGCAGTATCGGAACGGATATTCATAGTCAACTTGGATTGTAAAGATATTCATCAACGATATTCTAGTACGAGATTTGATACACATACCGATATAAGCAGACATTCATGCGTCAGCATCAACATTAAAAATATATACAGGCATATGAACTATTGAGTAATACTTAAAAGAATCAGTACTTCCTCGTCTATTCGTCAACTTATTTCATACAATTATTTCGGTTTGTTCGCGTGGAGACGCCGAGAAAATATTACGACTAGCGGACTTGTTTCTGAACGTATTTTATAACTGATTGTGAGCTTTTTATTTCACGCACAGATAGAGCTTTTACCCCGAGAAATTGCATTTGCAAAGTAGAAGGGACATTGAGGAAGAACGACAAAAGACGTTCAGAAATTTTTGTTTATCTTTCTTTAGTAAATCCGAAAGATCCTGCTTTGAGAATAAATTTGGGAAGAAAATAAACAAAACAAAAATTATTAATAATCGTTATTATGGCCTATTAGATTTTATATCTACTATGGAGATATAAGTTTATACGCTATTAAATATAAGTAAAATTCTAACTTAACGTATACCTCGTATATAATAATACGAGTATATAATTTGGCGTCAAAACCGTATACGAATATATAACATTATTAGTTGTGAATGTATAATTAGTACAATACAAGAAAGTTGTCTAAGCGAGTATTTTTGCTTTTTTTTTTTTTTTTTTTTTATAAAGGTTATTATTTATATAATTTGATTATAAGGAATTACCGTCAGTATAATTATTTTCATCTAAACATCAAATGACTCGAAACGAAGGACTATACTTGTACGTATAAATATATACAGTGTGATATACGCAATGACTTTGTATAAATAAAATAAAATTTTATGTTCCTTTTTGCATTTTATCTCCTTTTTCTCAGTAGGAATATATAATGCATACGTATATATAGGGTGGGCCAAGAGAACGAATATTTTTTTTCGAGCGCGCATAAAAATATGTCAATTTAATATGTTTAAAAATGCTCTCCAAAAATCACTTCGATCAAAAAATTTTAAGAGGTCGTTCAAGATTTTTAAGAATTTCCAAAATGATTAAAGATTGAATTTTTTTTATAAATTTTTTTCTCATGTTATTTTCTACATTTGAAATTCTTTAAGATGTCAACTTCAGGAAAAAATAAATAAACAGTTTGTTAATAATTATATACAGAGGTCACTCGAAAACGTCTAAACTACACTACTTTAAAAAAAATTTTTAATCTTGAACGACCTCTAAAGATTTGTTAATCGAGCTGAATTATGGTAAGCATTTTTAAAATAAATTAAATTACCATATTTTTATGTGAGATCAAAAAAAAAAAAAGATTCGTTTTTCTTGGGCCACCCTAGTATATATAACAGAAGTTTAATTATCGTATATAATGCGAACTTTGGCAGTTTAATTTAAATGCGAGGATACTCTCTCAAGGACAGCGCGGAATTATTATTGTTATCTCTTCTTTTGCACATCATACATTAGGTACGATAAAAATGAACGCAGAAAACGTTCAAAGAACATTCGTTCGCCGATTTAATTGTACATACAGGTATAGGTATAATACATACGTGTATAAATATACGTATGCGTCGTTCACATCCTGTATGTACAGTAGATACAACGTTTTGAACCAAGGAACGAATTACGACGTTTAAAATAATTAATTGTACATAAATTCAGATCTAATTATTGTAGATCTTTAAATAAAATTGTACTAAATGCTAGCGTACAAACAAGTTTTGATTAATAAAAATCACTAAGCATCTCTATACCTATATTATATAACTTGAAAATGTATAATATGTATGTAGATTAACCTGCGTATGATTTCAATAAATAAAAATAAAAAGACATTTACATAATCTGTGATTTTTTTCTCATTCGAATAAAGCTTACCTCGTGTATAATTATATTTTTGATTTTAGAATAGAATATTGCACACATCTTTGACAGTTTCGTGTATCTCATCTAGGGTTAAATTTATATAAAAGTTTGTAATTCGAATTAATTCGAGCGATCTGACAAAAGATTCGAGTTTGAGTCAAGTTCTAGTTGTGCTTGACAGTAATAATTTAATTAAAAACAGGTCATACATCTTGATACTATGTACAAAATTCCCGCAGCACATGAGATGCAAGTCGTAAGGAAAAATGTAATGCATGTCAGTTTATTTGAAAAATACAAGTGATAATAAGACTCAATGTCAGAGTAAAATTAAAAAATGGTGCGAATACTTTGATTTGAAAGGTGGTCAAGGTTCATCCATTCATGTAGGCAAAGAAATTACAAGAAACCTAGTTATCTATAAGTAACTGATCCGTGACTTAATATTTATACATACGATAAGTACTTCTTTTCAGGACTGGATAACGGTATTAAAATGGAATTATCTTGAATTTGCATTTTCACTTTCAAATAGAGTTGATCATGCATTTTCCGATTTGCAATTTTCAACGTATGTGCGGACGGATTTAACCCAGCTTTGCATTTTGTTTGTGTAAAAGAGAAATTACAAGAATTATTCGAAACATGAGAATAGCGACGTCGAATTTAGTCCTGAATAAACATACGTACATTGCAAACACACGCACTTAAACTTTATTAAAAGTGATGTGTGTATGAGAACAAAATATAAATTAGTACTATATAATTGAATATAACGAATTCCTAAATATGTAGCAATAATGAATTACTGGGTTATAATTAATCCGATCAGTCGCAGAAGTATTTTTACAAATTTATAAAGCATTGTGACTCTGAAGCTAATATATATTAATTTTTTTTTCATGTGCTTTTAACCGTACTCTCTGCTTATCGATATTTTAAATTACTTATCGCAGGCAAAATCTTCAAAGATTAATTCTCTTTCAAAAACAATCATTCTAATTAAAAGGCCTATAATTATAATTGAAGAAAAACTATAATTACACAATCAACTGTAGTTTAACAGAATTCAATGTTTTTCAAGATTCACTCAAAAATTATGCATTACAATTATCGTATGCAAATTCATATACGTATGTCTTATCAGCAGGTTGACTACAAGAAGTTAGTCTTAAATTCTCCGATACGTTTCCTAACTTTGTTCCAGGCTATAAAACTAGCCCGACGATATAAATTTTCAACATTTTATGACTGTTTTGCACAAACGCGGCACGTTTTTACCTTCGCAATAAGAAAGGAACACTATTTGCTTTCACAATATTATCTTGTCGAATGACTTTGAGTAACCATTTTCACTAAACAAAACTGACCCGAATCATATTTAGCATCGGTAGAAGGCCAATTTTGTTGCCATAAAAATTTCAATACACTTTATTCTAGCGCAATAACTGCTAAAGTATACTTCAGGATATGACGCAGCAACATCTCCTGCATTTACCCTTCTCTCTGACAATATCATTTTTACATTTCTCAGTGACTTTTCGCGCTGTTAACCCTAGCTTTATATTACCGTCTTGACTCTGGGTCGAGTTACTTCGTGTTGTATTTAACGATGCCAGTACTTCATTACGGGTTTCCGATTTGTAAGCGTTCTCAGTTTCGTTAGGCAATGCTGTGTTAATCGAACTGTACGTATTTAAACTATCATTTATCGCATTGGCAGTGTTGCCTGTTTGCGATTCGTATATGTTTGGTATTACACTGGCTTTAGTACTACTACCACTACTGCTACTATCTAAATTATCTACGACCACGTTTTTTTCTTCTACGTTATACTTTTCCGCTTTCGTAACGAGAAGTCTTTCCTCTTCGGATGACACTCCATTTTTCTCATACCGTTTAGCTTTCGACGAGTCATCATCAGTCGATAACTTTTCTTCCATAATAAAAGTTTCATCATTTTTGTCTTTAGATACGTATTTATTATTGTTATCTCTACTTATCGATTTTGTATCTTTGTACGAATTGACTTCCAGTTTCAGTTTCATGTCATCGGTTAAGCTATCTATGCTTATTTTACTTAATCTCTTCTTATCCCTATCCTTGTTAATACTGGAATCCTCGATTGAATAATTTCTTTCGTTGAAATTCTCTTTGACGTTATCACAAAATCTTGTTCTTCCGTCGTAATCACTTTCATCGTAAATCCTACTGCATATCTCGTCGGATTTTTCCAAGCTAGAAGCTTCGCCGCTAATGGTTTTTGTCCTATTATCCGAATAGGTGCTAAGCCTAGCTTCGGAATACGCGCTGTGTCTCTCATCGTTAATATGAACCGAACTTGCGTTCGACTCGAAATTGCTAGCATTTATGATAGCTATTTTCGGTATCACCATATCTGTACCTGCCTCGTAATACTTTAGATCCAACAAATTCAAGCTAGATAATGATTTGCGATTATTAACATCTGACCGAAAATTGTCGTAAACTTGATGCTCTTTACCCTGCACCCAAGCCCTCGTCAACAATTGAGATCTCTGCCAGGAAACGTCGCTGTTGCTCCAATTCTTGCTCGCTCCAATTTCACTATCATCCTCTTCATCTTCCCTTTGTTTTTCACTTTCAGATTTCTCGACAGTTGACGCGTAGTACAGGTCGCAATCACTTGGACTTTTCTCAATCTTCTTCACGTGGACGACATTCTTTCGGAAGTTACAATCCCGCTGTTGTCTTTTGCTCTGTACAATAAGCTCAAGCTTGGATTTTAGCAGCGCCGGCGACACTGCAGTATCCAGCCTCTTAGATGCGGTCGACAATCGAGGCGCGGACTGATCGTAGCCAATTTCCATATTGTAATCATCAGGCGATTCAAGGTCTGGCAACGCCTCACCAGGAACAACTAGTGCACAAGGACTAGGACTATCCATGCTGTCTGGCGTGTACGGATCATGCTTAATGGTAGCAGCGTGCAAAAGGTTAGACGATGAATTGTCGATATGCGATTGTTTACTATCAAGGTTGTAACTACGACAATCAGGCAACATAGACAATCTATCGACGTAGCTGTCGGGTACTTTGAAGCAATACTGCGGAGCGTTAGCCAATTCGCAACAGTTTACTGTACCTGCTTCCGATAGTAGAACAATTCTCAGGTAGACAGGCTGGAAATTTGAAAACAAAAACACAAAAAAATGAATAAAAAATAATGCAATGTTCAATGTCCAGCTACACGCATCGATTAGTCGGTAATTATTGATTCATGGCACTTTTCTTTGTCAACCTCTCCATTATTTATTGTAATATGTAATAAAAGTGTAATACTAGTGATGAAAATCTTGTATTTCTTTTTACATCTTACTTTAGTTGAAATAACAACAATTTTAAGTTTAATTTTTTTACTTTTTATTGAGAATAAAAAAATTAAAAAAACTATGCAGAGTTTACAGAAAAGATGACAAGGAAAATCTCATATCTTTCTACCGAACTACAGAAACGTAATTAATTAAAAAACCTGTATTATAAGATGACATATCACCTGGGATTTGAAAAAAATTTTCCTTTTTGTAAATCAGATTTATAATAAATATGTGACTTGGTGGTAATAGTGAGACTTTGCGACCTATGTATTGAGTTGATTCACTTACTATGATATTGATTAGTGATCAAAGATAAGATCAATGATTTTTTTTTTGAAAGTAATGATTAATGATCGAAAAACGACTACAAAATTCAAACGATGTATCTCGTGAAGTTATCACTGTTTTTTGAAGAGTGCGAAATGTCTATAAATAAATTGAATCACAATGGTATTCGAAAATTAATCTCGATTTGTTATTCAAGAGTTTCAACGTAGGAAATTAAATTTCAAACAAGCCCGTTCGAATCTTCAATGTCTTTGAATGAGGATATTTTCAATTCCCGATTTTCTTGTTATGCTATTTCAAGTATGTGTAATTTTCATTTTCACACCTTTTATTTCTTTTGCGATTGTCAAAAGTTTTTCTGCGTCGTTTACAAATACGTTTTTCGGAATCCGAATAGACATTGAGGAAACCAAGGTAATTCGGAATTGATTAAAAAATGTATATAGGTATATATAAACATATAATTAAGGTAAGCGAATAACAAGACACAATTAGAACGAATATTCGAGAAATCAGGTACAGTGTCACACTGGCAAGCCCCATGATATACACTTACAATGTGTTTACGTAACATACTTAATTGTGGGGAAAAAAGCGTGGTAGAGAAAAACGGAACAATAAATGATAGACAAATAAGAAAATAAAATGAAACAAACTTGAGTGAGAAAGGAAATAGAAGAGGGGAAATAGACAGAGAAGTTTTTAGGTACCTTAGTGTTTAGAGAGTCATTCGAAACTCCAGAAAAACAGGCTGCACCGTAATCATTAATTGTAATCAGAATTAAGAAGTGAGCATAAATGATAATATTATAATATCGACAGAATTTTATCGCTTCTAAATATAACCCAGCATTGAAAATAAATAATATGTTTGTATATATATATATATATATATGTGTAAGCTAAATTTAATTTAAACAATACTGAAACAAGTAATAATCTCACCTTGTGATCACCCATGCACGTTGTTGGACCAATGATGCCGTATTCTACTGCGTCAGATGCGGACGCCTGGTACAAGTGAGAACAAAAGTAAGAAAAATACTCAAACGGAATAGTTAATAAGTTGAAGGGATAGATTTGAAGAGCAAAGAATTGTACTTTGGCGCAGAGTGAAGAAAAAAGAAATTCTTTCAAACTCACATCTTGGGCCAGTGTTTTTGCAATCGGACTTAGTAGAACTCGATCGCACCATGCCGGAACTCTAGTTTGCATGTAATTACTCCCCTCGTCAATATTCTCCTCAAACGGATAGCTGGGTAAAAAATTAATTGGAAATTCTAATAATCTTCCTTCAAAGTCTTCTAACTCTCTGTCGTACTCTCGAAGCTGTAAAAACAAAGACAAAGCGATTTTGTTTAGACATTTTTAACAACACAACATGTACTGTAAAGATTTTAAATAGTAACGATAGTAGAGTACAGTAGGGAAGATTTTTTTTCTCATCAGATAAAGGTTTGTAATGCTTACCCATTGGCCACTGTTTTTCATGAACACGTCCTGGTGCTCGAAATGCGAAAACTCTTTTTTGCCCAAGGTTAGAATCAAATGGTCGTCTTTATTATGGAATTGTAATTTTGAAAAATTATTTTTATTCGGCAGTTTGCTCTCTTGAGTGTCTTCTGTAAGTTTCTGAAATAGAATTTGCAAACTAATAGATTAAAGGAAAAACAAGGAAAGAACAGTCACTTTTACACTTTCCATTAAATGTCCTCACCTTTATTACACCAGCGGTGTCTGTCCTAAAATTAAAATCTCCAAATAAGAAGTAAGGAACGTTTGGATACTGATCGTTGTGAAATCGATCCAGGGTGTGCTCCAAGGCTCTTCTTCGAGTTTTACTGTATACCGACGGAAACTGTAAAAGTTATAAATACAAGCTAAGATTGATAGCGACAAACAACTGTTGATTTGTGAAACGAACAAGCAATGAAACGAAAAAAGAACCATGACTTGAATTCGCAAATAGCATCTTTTATTTATGACATAGCAGAGAAACTGTGTTAAAAATAATGTCAATCTATGTGTATTCTTTGGTTCATTTTGTTATTCCGTTAACTACGGATTGCAAAAATTTGTAAATTTTCAACATGATGCGTAAAAAAATTAATTTATTTACCGTTTCCATTGCCACAAAATTACTGGCGTCGTGAAACAAGTGAATGTTTATGAGATCAAAAACCGTTCCATTGATACTCCATCGGGTTCTCAGGAAACCTTTTCTGGACCACTTACATTCTGGAAAAAAGTCTTGAGGGAACTTTGCCTTTTCTTTGGTTGTGACGGCCTCAATGTTGCCAGAATGTACATCTTTTCCGCTTACCGGTGAAAAACTTGATTCTAAAATGATGATAAATATTTGTCAACATATTGTTGGTTAATTTAAACTTGAACTAAGCACCAGGCAATTTAAAATTTTTAAATCGTTACCTTTAAAATCCCACAATAGTACATCTTTCAAAGATTCATGTATAAAATAGAAATTTCCCAGTGCCTGCAAAAAACAGACAGGTATCAGAATAAGTGGCAAAAAGAATAAATGTTGAGATTTGGCTAAAGCCTAAATTGAAAACAGGGAAAAATTTATACACGTACGGTGAAGTGTTCAGCGGATGAAAAATCTTCATCAAGAAAAACCCTCACTTTGTCAAACAGCCTTAATTCTTCCGAGGACATCAACAATCTGATTAAAACAGAGCATAGATAACAAAATTAGAATGACATTCCACAGTGATTTATGGGTGCAGTAAATCAAAATTTTCCTCATTGTGACATACTTCTTCAGCACTGTTAATGTGACGAAATAACTGCTTTGCTATCTGGTTCACCGTGTCCTTTTATTTACCCTCTTTATTTGACTTAGTGTGACTAGCTGATTACTATGAAAAATCGATGCTGCTGCCACTTCTGGATAATTCCGATTATCTTAAATTATGAGTGAAATTTATCAAGTTTTGAACTGGTGTTGCAGAAGTGGAGCAAAGTTTTAAATTCTTAATTGAATATACTAGAAGAAACCTTACAACACGACCTGAGAGAATTTACATAACATAATATATTTAATTCCTACTATGATTACAATGTCGAGTAGTAAAACTGTTTGTATCTATTCTATCGAGCATTTTCATACCTTTCTGATGACTTACCTAACGAAATATTCGACGTGCCTCATGCTCTGCTCGTAGTTTTTTCCACCCACTTCCTGGCAGTGAAGCGCTATGAACTTTGGATCTAATCTTGCTATTGTCTACAAAATTTCAATACAGTTTGTTAAATATCAATCTGTGACGTTTGCAGGATATGCGATATGAAATCTAAAAAGTGATTTTAATCTATACTTAATAATTAGCTACGATTTTTTTTTAAGAAATTTATCTTGGTTACAACCCTGACTGTTTTACACTGGCTAATATAGAATTTCTTTCATCTGGCATGAGCCTCTTTGACTTTGATAAGTTCTCCGGCATAGTTGTTTTCAGTTCATGAGGTTTTCCCAAACGCTAGTTAATGACTTTGATCGTTAAAAGGCGGAAAACGAGATAAAATAAAATACAATTTTCTCAAAGTGAATCAAGTGGGACCAAGGTAAAATTTTGACGAATTGCAACTTTGACAAATTGGCAAAACACTGATAATAAAATTCATTATTTTAACAAGTATAAAAAAAAACCAGTCTCATGTACGAAACTTTGTCTATCCATTTTTACTTACTGATCATTCTTGTATCACCGATGTTGATTTAAAGAATAAGTATTTCTGAAAAATAACTGTGATTCGACAAAATCTGTTCTTTCCCTATTTGTCAAAGTCAGCTCGGAAGCGGTTCTGCTGGAATTTCCAAGAAAAGTGGCAGAAAAAACCAAGTACTGATAAAATTTGTCAGAGACGTATAATTATGAATCAGTTGATTCATGATAATTCCGGTCCGGAAATGATCTCTACAAATGTGGAGAATTTTGAGTCACTGCAAGCAAGTAACTGCCTGAAATGCAATAGACTGTTTCATCATACTTCCTAGTAAATACTTTCATTTGTGTGAGACAAAAAAGTAAAAAGGAACACTGCTTCAATGATTCAAGTAGCTATACACTTTGATAAGCTTTTTATACCAGGAGTTGTTCGATTGTATTTGTCCCAGAAACCAGAGGTGGCTGGTCCAATGATTGCTAAAGTCTTTTTCAAGTTCAAATAGATATCAAGTAACTTAAAACTATGCAATAATCGAAATGCCTCATACCACATGTGAAGAGAAGAAAAACGAACGCATGAAGAAGATAAAAAATGAAGAAGAAAAAGAAGAAGGAGGATTAGACAGTGTGCAATTATTATTATTAGCCCTAGGAGATTAATTGAGAAGTCAAAATATACTCACGGCCAGAAATTCTTCCGTCCATACATTGAGCATTACACCAGGCTGAAAAACAAAACCAAAGCCAATGTTTCACACATTTTCAATTCTTGTCTTTGTTGTTGGTTGAGCAATGATGACGATTACCGAATTAAACGATAATTAAATATCAGACTTTACACTCATAACGTTCTAATGCATCAAGAATATTTTCTGTACGTTCGATAATAAAAGAAAACTATGAATTGGCGCAAGAGTCAAACTTAAATCAATGTGATCCAAGATTTGAGCATAAATTTAAATTAACCATTGCTGAAGCAATATTTCTCCCAACATTTTCAATGATTATTAAAACTTATAATTAACAAATCCTTGCCTTCAAATTTAGTGGTAAATGCCTATGAGATTTCATACATGCGTCTCTGTTTACAGACATATCCCCGACCAAGGTAAATACACTATTTTATCCACCTTAAACGGGCAATTAACTTTTTGGGAAACTTTATAATAGCAGTGGTGCAAATACGATATATCATTTTTCAAATTGACAAACAATTACGCACTTGATTCTGATATGCGTAGATCATATCTGTGAAAACTATTTTTAAATTTAGTCATTAATTGATTTAGGCTTATGTGATTAGCCCAGCTTAATTTCTGGCAGGGATCAGCTTAGTCACGATAATTTTTTGCAACTTTCCTATAATCATCGATGGTACAAAAAAACGTAGTAGAAGAAAAAAGAATGCAAAGCGTAAACATCTGTAGTGCAAAAGTTCAGACGTTACACAGAGAGAAAGAAAAAAATGCATACCCGTTAAAAAAAGGTATAAATAACAAATATGTAAGTCCTCCATTGATTTACAATGTGTGCCAGAAAAATTTATACCGCACACACATAATTGTATTATATGTTTGCAGAAGAATAACAATAATGAAACTACGTATGAACCATATAATACAATGTTGCCTTGTGTTGAATTGTTGAAGAAGGAAGAAAAAAAAAATAAAAAAGTAAAAAATGTTCTCATTTGAAACGAAATGACATCATTCAATTATAGTACAGATAGATGAAAGGGATAAATTGAATACCCGAGCAAAACAAATAAAGGAAATAAGGAAGTAGAATCAGAAGTGAGAAAACTGAGAAATGGATTCAGTTTCAAAGCGTTATTCAACCAAGTAATTGAATCGGGGGAAAAAAGCGCCAAAAAACAAAAAAAAAAACTAACTACTATACCTCTTCGAATATACTGCCGACGTTGGCTGTAATTAGTAGTACCGGAACATAACCTGCCATCTCTACGATTCTTGGAAACTTGATCTAGGATGATATTGTCCACCGAGAATTGACGACACGATGTGAAAGTGGGGGATAAAGAAGAAGGAAATCCCCGATGATTATATCCTCGGTTTTCTTCTTGCCGATTTCTTGAAGCACGTTAAAATTTCAGTTCAATTCTCTTATTCTCACTCAAATTTCTATCGCACACCTTGTGCAATCAGATTTCGTCTGCTAATGTTGTTTCCACACCCGGACGAATCGGAGGAAACATCCGCACATCACAAGCACATAGATGTGACAATAAAATAATTGCCACTCGCACCCACGACGAGCCCTTAGTATTATTTAGCACTGACACGGCACTGTTTATTTCTAATCTACAACGAGGACGGTGAAGATAATTGTCGTGAAAAATGAAGAGGGGCTGTGAACAATGATCGGGGTGGAGAAGACTCGCGGCTGCAACCCCGTCGCTTCGTCGGACGACGCTGTCGTCGTAACGACGTTGATTGTTGTGAAAAAACACTCGTTTTATATCGGGTGACTCCGATCGAATCAACCCCCGTGGCGATATAATCCTTGGGACAACGGACACCGATAATCGGTGGCATCTGAAAGCGTACTGCAATTAGACATTTTATTATTAATTAGGTAACGCGGGGTTTTCAGCTTGCGTTTTAAGAGCGATCAAACGACCGACTGACGGACGGACTGACTGACTGACTACCGAGTTGACGAACGGAGGGGCGGAGGGGGAGAAAAAGGAGAGAGATATGTGGTGTAAATATATCCCTCCAATCTCTCGCCGTGTATACCGACGCACATACACCCGCGAAAAAATCCCCGCCTGCGCCTGTGCATGTATGTAGGTTCCCGAAAACCACGCCCACCAAAGACGTCAATAGGTTGTATAGGAAGTGGTGATCCGAATGCGCAAAACACGCGCCAACTACGTCGACGTATATCCTGTTCGACGTTGTTATATTCTGTCAGGAACTATACAGCTTCATCTGCAACCTCATCGAGACTGCGTGTATTGTAAGGTACGCATGTGTTGAACGTTGAGGAGTTGAAGAGCTTTGCCGAGTCAACGACCAACTTCGAACTACCGCAGCGCCGTTCCTTCTGCTTTTTCGCGCCTAATTCAAGATCCATTTCTCGTTAAATGGAATATCGAGTTGTACTATGTTTCTCGGAACTGTCTACGTTTTTCCCGATTTTACGTTATTTGTAAATAAGTCCACTGCGAAAGTTGCAAACGATTTTACAGTGGGTTATTGAATAATTTGAGAAAACTGTAATGAGGGTAGAATCTCAGTCGGTAATTTAGGAAGCACCCACGATTCAAACGGAGGAAACAGTTGAAATTATACGCAAATCAGATAATTAAAATGCGATAAAAAGACCGGCAATTTTCCTTCTTCAAAAACCGTAGAGCCGAAGGAACTAAAAGTTACGTCGAACGAAGTATGTCAAAAGCAGACATTCGAACTTCGCAAAACGCTCGGGGACATTCCCACAGCTATTATCTGAATCCTCGCACACGCGCGTTTGAGAATCTGTCGTCTGCTTGGCTGTCATTTTATTGCATTTTTAGAGGCTCGCGTGTGTGTTTTGGAAATTGACGAGGACACTGATATACGTATAAATAGGCTCGTAGTTGTTAGTGCTGCGCTCGGTCAGGGATCAATTTTCTCCGCTGAAATAAAGGTTCGCACGTTCACACCCGTTCTCGTACGCATTTATTTATGTATGCATATATTGCGCGTAAGTCTATAGCCGTGCAATGAAACGGTTTGCATCGTGTTCTTAAACGAATTAGCACGATAAACGCGGGCGCCTGAGTACACACGTGAAATATTCTCTACACGCTTACAATTAGATCTACCCCGCGAGAATGGAGAAAAAAAACGGCGCTCCAGCTTCAGATTTACAAAGTGATTACTAGCGTCGAAAATCTTCCTTCGCATGCTCACATTTATGTAGTATATATTTATGTATATACATACATCATACGTATATACTTGCAGCTGTCTCGCATGCACGTAATAACATAATAAATACGTATGCATGAACGTAATAACGTAGTAAGTGCGTATATACTCGAACCGCATCCAGAGAACCGCAAGAAAGTAGTATGATAAATTTGTATACAGAACTGAGTAATCATTTAACCACGACGTTTAGCTGATCACGGTCACGATTCGAATTAAATTTACCGCGTATTTCAAAATTGAATTCAATATATTGTATGTTTCAATCGACCGAAATTTTCGTGTATTAGTAGAGAGAAAAAAAAAAAAAAACAAGCACTAATCAAAAACTCAGATTACAAAAATAATTTTCTTTAATTCAAAGTACTTTCCTGCCGGATGTTTGATGAAAAGAATTTTAAATAATGCAATGCAAACACCGAAACATTTTCGAAACTTAATTGCATGGTATTATTGTTGACGAATGCTTGAATATGATAAAATAAAATCCCACGATGCCTCTATTTTTAAAAATCTTGAAAGTGTGGTAGGATTATTATTGTTATTTCGATTATTTTATTTCAGGAAGAAAGTTTTCAACAATCATTATGTTCTCCAACTATATCTACATTATATTTGGCTCAGCGTTGATATCTTTCGCACATGCCGAGGATATCCAAGTTTCCAAACTTTTCATCCTGTCTATAACTCCGGAAACATTCAACTGGAGAATCGATGGTAAATAAGAAAAACAAAAAACTTAGGGATCGAAAGAAATGTAGCAACTAACATGTTATTTTATTTCTTTTAAACATGGAAACCACACTTTGCAGAAGATGAGAACAAAAATAATTGTTTTCATATCTCATTTGGATCTAAAATCGACACAAATAAAAACTGTGACTTTAATTTTCAATTCTGTTACACAATCTTTCTAAAAAATCGCATTTCAGCAATAGATACCGCAAATGAAATCATTTCTTCATTTTGATTGTGTACTACTAAATATATGATATGTTTATATGTAAAAGATATTTGAATAACGGAGTAATTTGATTTCCAGAACGACACGACCAATTCTTGTACAAACCGTCATTATTGAACGCTCCAGATCTGCCTCCATGGATACATTACACGTACAGTAAGAAAAACCAAAGTGGTTACTTATACGGAGTCGCGCCATCCGAGCAAGATAATTTAACGGTGATTTATTACACTTGAATTGTAATTAAACATGTGACAATTAATTTATAGCCAAAATTTTGCTTTGTAATCACATTTAAACGACACATGGTAACGTCATTAACGTAACTATTATTTTAATTTGCAGCTAGAAGTTGTTGCTTTGAATAAGAACAATTACGAAACCAGACATAAGATCTTGGACTTCAATGTCCTAAAGAAAGTAAATCCTGCCAAAAATGAGGTCAGACTAAAAATTGATAATCTTAACGTCGACGACATGTTCAACGTAACTCGGATCGACCAGTTACTGGATATATTCAAGTAATGCGAATTCTTAAGGCAAAAGTTTATTTATAATGTGGATTGAGCTAAAACAGACCATAGAGATAGACATATCAATCATTACATCAAACTGATCTTTTTATGGAACAGAAACGACTTATGGAAAGATGCTTCGGATCTCTACGTAACATTTTTGGCATCTGCGATCGAAATGGGAGCACGATTACCACTGAAACCAGAAGAAGGCGAGGGGTAAGGCACGTTCTTATGTCTTTATTCTTTCTCATAATTGGCGAATGCCTTTGGTTTTTTTTTTCATCAAAAACAACATTCGTTTCTACAAATACGAGACTGATTAATCATGTAGCATTTAACACTATTTAAGAGATATTGCTATTTTTGTGCACATCTAAGGATGACACATATCAGCGACCGCATGAGACACTTTCTATATCGTCATAATGACATGCGATTAAGTTTCATTGAATTGAATAAGTGTCACTGAGTCTGTGACGCGTCATGTTTTTGTCCATGAATAAAAAATGACGAAGGTTCAACAATGATTCCTTGAATGCTATTTCGAAGCTGTAATCTAATTGTGGCTATGTGTATAAACGAAATGAGTTGTATGTTACTCGGCTGTTTCATTCCAACGATTGCTTATCATCGTTACTCTCGCCTTTCAGAGTGGTCATACGGCTTGGCAGCTCGGCTTCGTTCTCTCAAGATATGCTTAGCTTACAGGAAGAAGTGAAACCACTACAAAAAGTATTGCCTTGCCCTCGATACTATAAACGTACAAGTGTTGAGAGATACTTTCGATCGAGAGGATTCATTCTTGATTGGTGTTCCTTCAAGTTGGTTCGTTTCAACAATCACTTGTCTGATTATCTGAATCATTAATTCACCATTTCCTTCAACTGTAAAGCTAACAAACTGAGCTATTACATAACTTTTGGAACAATACAAACAATGCACAAATTTTACACCTAAGTAAGTTACATGTAATTTCATGATGAAAAGATATGCTGCAATAATTAACAGATTGAAGAGCATCACAGTCATCATACGGAGAGTGCGAGACGAGACCCTAACATGGACGTGACCAGATTACCGTCTTCAGGACTATCTGGGCACACCGAATGGCGTTGGGCGCGGCCTACGAAAGCTGGTACACCGACCAGAAGTTATTTCAAAGAGATGGCAACTACCGTTCTTATTCCTGCCGCTCTGCTATTTGTTTTGGTTGGCTTCCTCTCAGCCACACTGTGCTTTCACCATGATAAAGGGTGAGCGTACAAGTTTTGCGCTAAATTTCACCATTCTGATTTATCCGAGCCAGAATCTAGCGTAGAATTAGATTCACCAATTTGTTTGACAATCGTTGAATCGAATTGAAGCTACAAGAGTTGGATTTTCAACTTGGTGGTTGAAGCTTAGTGATCATGATCGATTGGTTTCCTTAACCGAAATTACTTTCCTCTTCTGTCCTCCATTCGACCAATTGATTGATGAATTCTTAGCAGAACGCACTTAAATTATTGATTACTGTACAATCTCATCGGTATAAATAGAAGAACATGCACAGTATAATTAAGTATTCTTTGTTTCATCATTCACAGACAAGTGAATGCTCTTTGAGGAAATGAATTCCAGTCATATGTACTCGTAGGTCTTGGTATACGGCAAAAGCGGTCACGTAGGAGGAAAATTTGACTATGTGGATACGTATTTCCTTCCTCGTTTTAATTTTTGTCAGGTAGTTTTTTCTGCACTTATTATATATGTATATTATTTTTCGTATGACACGTGTTGATAAATACGGAAGCAACTGCCACGTTTGATCGTAATTTTCTTATTACATTTTCTGTCTTTCATTCGCCTACTTATAATTGTGCTTACCCTGCAATTACAATATTATATCGATCGCGTTTAGAATATAGACAAAATCGATCATCGCGAGATTCTAAAACCGTCCGCAATCATACGCCCAAAGAAATATAAATATAAATACATCACGTGCAACTCTGATGTAGATATTTGAAACATTTTTTTTATAAATTAATATAATGACGCACGCGTGATAACAGCTCACGCACGTAAGATTAGTATTCTGACGCACAACTTTTATCATATGCGGTTGAACGATTAAATATGTGTAGGTGTATACCCTGTATGTTAAAATCGACGCATGTGCATGTATGAATTGCACCTTGTTTGTGTATAATTTGTTATTATGTTATATTAAATAGCGTGTAATAATGATTACATTACAATCGTCACGAATTTTAGAGAAAAAGAAATTAAGGAAATTACATCACGACTATTATAGACGGCTTAAAGAGTGAGCGAATTTTGGAAATTTACATCTAAACAACCGATTGCTCTACTCAATTCGAGTTGTTTTTTCCGAAAGTATGTAGATTCAGCTTCGATTACGTATTTTCTTCGCACGGTGACGTATTTTTCGGTGCCTACGATACATCTAAAACCACTTAACCGGCTTACTTCAAATTCGGAGACAATATTCTTGAATAAATTATTCTCTTTGCGACGATACCGATTTTTCTAACTATCGCATTTTCCCTTGTTAATCGAACAAAAACGAATTCCAATTTAGAATGGTCATCAGTTGGTTAGGAAAAATAAATCGGATCATAGTAACGAGTATGAACTACCTAAGAATACTGTCTCCAAATCTGTACTAAACCGGTTCAGCCGTTCTTAAAATATCGTGACCTCCGCAAAATATATCAACGTAATAAAAAAAGTAATAGTAATAATAATAACAACAACAACAACAACAACAATAATAATAATTAGCGTAATAAAAAATGTACATACTTTTAAATACGACAGACCTCAATCGAGTTGAATATTTACCCCTTTGAACAGCGTATTGTCATCTGGAATTGTTATTATAAATCTCAATACGATGTACGTATTACAGAGGAAACGAAATTAAGCTTATAAGAAAAAGGTGCTAGAGAGCGCTGGTAAAACGGCTTTATGCGGTTATTGTCACCGCATATATGATAATGTTGTTAAAAACCCAGTCTAATTATAATATTACACTACTAATTGCATTATAAGTATATCCATTATCCGACCTGTGTGCATATAGTTGGCACTAATTGCTTCGGTGGTTTTCGCCGCGTTTTTCTTTTAACCAGACTTCTTAAGGCTCTCACCCACACTCGCGGTTTTGACTAGCGGCGAATTTTTAAGAGTATTCGAAGGATGATGAGGCAGATATTTCGTCGAATATAAGTAGTTCGGTTATCAGCAACCTGCAGATATTAAACACCCGCTGCCGGTTCAGACGAAGAGATTTTTAATTTATCGGTATACGCAGGTAGTCCGGAAATTCGTGATAAATTATGATCAAACGGCAGAAAAGTAAACGAGCACAAATGTGCGCGAGCCTTTATACGCCAGCTTATTACGCGTTTGACGTAATTAACGGCCAAAGCTGTCGTCACTTTTGATTTTGAGGGCTCGAACTTACACACACGGGCGCCTTGCGGCTGTTATAACACAGATGTGATTATTACTGCGGTTTCTTTTACATATGCCGCGTATTTAATACACGCATTCTATACATCACTTGTCTCGATAATATTATTATTATTTAATTGTACCAATATTTTATTATATATACTGTTGTTACGCTTATTTCACAGCGCGAAAATTACGTCTATTATATGTATAGTTAAACATTATTCATACACCGACGCATATGCAGTAACTTTGTGACGCGTGTTGCTGCTGACCGCATTCTATTATTATTTATCTGTTAATTTACATATACTTGCGTAATTTTTACGAAATAACGGAAAAATAATGTCGCGTGTTATATCATCAGTTAATTATTATCAATTCCAAATAGTTCTGCCAAGTTTTCGGCGCTTGCTTGTAAAGTATGAAATAGTCCAGCGGAACACCTCAAAAAATACTCGTATACACTAGGCTCTGGGTAATCTGTAAACATTCGCGATTCATTTTATAATACAGAACAAATAGGTATTTACATTATTTGTCTTAAATGGATGCAATTTACTTGACGCCCAATGTTATGTAATACTGTATTATTTGAAATTAATTTGTTCATTATTTTCTTATAGAATTGATCCCGAGTCACATAGTTATTTTCACGAGTTGTTTAACGTTTTCACCGATCGGAAACAGGCGGCAAGGTAAAAAAATTGATTCGATTTTGTTTTACGTTTGTATTATTTGTGTCATCATATGCTTAATGCTTATTTAATTATTATTCCCTATTTATATTCAGTTTATCTAACCAATATTTGGTTTTTATTATACACTTCCTTTTATTATAGTATAATACAATATTTCGTTCTCTTTTTGTTTATTAATCTGACACACAGGTGGTTCGCATCGCAAATAGGATTTCTGTTCTTCGTGTTCAAATCACGAACAAAGTGGCGATCCCGCTTACATTTTGAATCCTAAACAGTTCTCACTATTTCCGTGTGAGAGAGGCATATGACACGTGCAGCGGTCCTAATTATACGTATCTGAAATATTGTTATCATAACAATTAACAAATGTGTTTTATCTTAACGACGCACGGTTGGAAGTATTCGAATTGTGCTGGATTTACTCCTGCTTTCTCTTTAACCGAACGAAGGTAAGGTGCAAAGAGGTTTAAACACGTTGGGATCCGATACAATATCGGCAGTCGCCATCTTCCGGTGAAAACATGAGCGTCGTATTTAATTTTATAAGCCGTTCTTCATCCTATCTTTTACCCCGCCTTAATTAAAAATTTCAAAACATGAACTTGACAGTTTGCATGCAGTTTTCTGTGGCCGTATATCCGCACGATTAACTTGTAAAATGATGATGGTTGTTTGAAAACTCTCTTTTCGGCGCCATATTTGTCGAATCTCAACATACGATGTTTCAATTTGAAAACACACATAGCATCAATAATTATTCAACGATTTTCTGAAATTGAAAGAGAGCAAGCAAAAATTACCTGAATAATTTTTTCAGTCCTAAAAGAGAACCCACTCCCGTCGAAGGACTCGGAAATGGTTCCGAAGTTCAAATGGTGCAGTATGCTTCGTCCCAGAGAGGCACTCTGAGATCTTTGTCAGCACAGCCGTCGAGTCCCAGCGACTCCTTGACGCGTGGTCCAAGGTATAAAAAATAACGAGATGATAATAAATGAACCATTATTTTTCACCCCATCGTCAGTCGACGCAGTTTTCCCTTCAGATCTAAATGAATCGGCTTCGCTTACAATAGGAGTACAAAAATTTTTTTTTTCACGATGCATTTTTGTAAGTCTAATTTCGTTTTCGAAATTGCCGAATTTCGGTATTATTGATTAAAAAAAAAAAAAAATACAGTAATAACAGAAGGACTGCCCACGTAGCGGGATTCTTCAAAGTTGAAAGTTGAAACTCTGAAACTGTTCTAGCGGTTGAAATGCCGTTATTATACCCTCACGTGGGCGGGGGACGTTTTGTGAGATGAAAAGAACAACTCGTTACGTTCCTTTTCTAGGAATTTCGGCATCTCGAGAGCGTTCGTTATTCTACTGTGGGAATACAGTGCTCAAGCTCCCTTCAACAGTGGTTCCCAAATAGAATTGACGATCGATTTTACTCGTTTACGTTTTTCGATTTTCTTTTCGCAATAATTATTTTATAAAATTACAACCCACAGATTTTGTTCATTCATTTAACAAAATCGGACTTGTGAATATTCGAAACTCATTGCTAACAATTAGTCCGTTTTCTTACTTTTATTATATAACGCGCGTCTAATTTTTTTTCTCAACGAATTTTTAACGAAGTGGAATATAACAGATACAAAATAAACGTAGCAACAATACACGCATAGAAATGCGTCCACATGTTTTATACAGAACTTGAGAGATTATCCTTTAGATACAACCGTGAGCTATGACCCAAGTTTACGTCAGAGAGAATTCTGACTGGATTGTAGCCGGTTTTACAGCCCCCCGCTGTCGGTTCTAAACGAGCAAAGGAGCCGACTTGTTGCGTCCTTTCAAGGAAAAGTCTGGAAAAAGCGGCCACATAATTAAATGATTTTGAAAATTTGATCGCATTTTTCTCGCACTCTCCGTTATTCCGAATTCCGAATTATCCACGACAAATATGAATTCATTGAGCGAACAAAAGAATCCTAAAACATATATTTCTCTAAACTTGAGCATGAAATTGCATTCTGATATTTTTCCGGGTCCTTAAGTATGGCTTATTTTGAAAATAGAGTACACAACGGAGGAAGTGCAAATCGCTAATTTTTAGTGAATATGTGGGAACTTTGAGTTTTCAAATTTATTCTCTTTTCCAGGACGACCACCGAGCGTACAAATCCTTATGTACGACCGAATCCGCCGCCATACATGGGATCGAATAACGTGTTAGTATAATTGAAACATACCGTGATTGATGATAGATATGTGAATAATGAAATTGTTTATGTTTTATTTTGACTCTACGTATCGCTGTATCATAATCGGAACGCTATACATCCAGAGGTGGAAACCGAGCTGATTTCTGACTACACGAGGAGCCGGCAGTGATGTGGTATTGCTGAAGAGTGAAGAAAGAAAAGAAACAACATCAAATTCAAACTCTACAGACAGTGGGATTAGTACGAAACATCATTTCCAACTGTCTAAAGTTCCGCACAACCATTAAATTAACTGGCTCCGAAATTCGCTTTCTATGATTAATAGGCCTAAGAACCTACATGTACCGCATTTTATATCACTTACTTGTAATACCAGCAGTTATTGTAATGCCGTAGTACCGATTAATACTGCTATTACGTAGAAATTGTCTAGTAGATCAAAATGATTATTTTGTCAAATTGGTGCCCTTTTGTAACTCCCATAATTGCTTGGAGAAGTGTTTATGTAGATTGTCTTATTGTTATAGTATGTAACCATATATAATACATGAGATTTCCAATACAAGTGAAAAAAAACACCGCATAGATCATATACATGTATAAACATCTATGTATAAAATACATCTAATGCTGTATTTAGAAAGTGAAACGTAAATCATTGTGAAGCGATTATCTAACTATGTAGTATGCATACTGACCATGTATAACACACGTATAACTGACTGGTCTGCCCCAATAAATCGCAAGTAATAATCCAACCCGAAATATTATATTTACGTCACGTTCATGGAGTATGGAATTAGTTTGAACAGTCAAACAGCACTGTAAGTGCCGTAATACCGTCAATTTTGGAAACATGAAATTTTAACGAGTTTCGAAAGATTCTCAAGACGTGACCTTTATACAGAGTAGTAGTTCTGCAATTCTCTGACTTACCGGCCTATTCAACGAGATATTTCCTCCCTCCACGTCGCCACACCACTCAACCAATGTTTTCAGTCTGAGACGTCAGTCAGCCGCTGCAGCAGGTCGCGAAAGCGTTCGTTTTCCCACGGCAGCAAGCCAGCAAGTAGGCGAATTTCAACGCTGCATTGACAGTTGAATCAAGACATTTCCCGGCGTTTCGAACGATAGAAGCGGATGGCAGGAGTCGTTCCGATGTCCGGAAGATCTGGAAGAAAGCAGTGGACCCTCCACGGTAATAAGACGCATGAAATACCGCGTCCCGTCGTATTTATAACTAAAATATGATGAATTACATGCATCTGTGTGGTTGGTTCCGTGCGTTTGTATGCGGCAGCAGCAGAGCTGCATTTAGACTGTTTATATCGCAACTGTTATATGTTTAGACATAAAATGAAATGAAATGATAAAAAAAAAAAAAAGACACAAATACACCTATGCTATATTTCAGGTAAAAACTCTCTACAGATTATTCGAATTCAAACTGCTATATGTAAATTTGTGAGCACCAGATACATACTTGTAATACAAGCAAGTTGGTAAAGCAGCATTGTTGTATCTTTTTAATCGATCTAAACAATAACATAGCGAGGATAATTGAATTCGACAATAGTTTGAGCACCAATAAACAGGCACGCACATATGCATGTTAAGTCATTCGGCTACATGAAATTCTGACCTCTGTTGTTACTTTGATATTTCACTCATCGAGTACTGATGCGAATATAATGCTACATCCTCGTGGCTCTGTAACAACATTTCATTAATTCTTCTCATTTTATAATATCGAAGATAATCTGCTAATATATCTAACTTTAAGCGATGTTGTTTGATCAATACTGTGATGATGACAAAACGCCAGACGGGCCTCCAGAGTTCCAATGTTTGAGAAAAAAGAAACTTTGAATACAATTTCGTTAAATTTCTTTTGGACTACAATCAGTAATAATAACGGGAAAATATCAATGGCTGTTTGGCAGCCTATTTTATTTCAGCGTAGTTATCTGGGTTGCTTTTTTAACTCGTTTTAAACTAGTTAAAGGTACCTAAAGATATTCTTCCGAAGGTTACTTACTCCTCTGTACTTTTCAGATGGCCCACGAGGTTCTCTTCGAAGATTACGCTCCCAGTTGGCAGAGGATGGATGTCCAGAGTCCCAAGTTGTTCTCGCTAAGCAACTCTTGGAGGAACGCTGCGGTGAGTTTTAAAATTTAAAGATGTTCTGTTCGATGAGACAACTTTAGTGTAGGGTTTTTTGTTCATTTTTCCTAGTTCCTCTTGCTCAAAACAACACAACTCCAGTAGTAGTTTTTTCATTTGTTATTAATGGAAAATCTTGATTACAACTATACTTTATGTCATATTTTGCCCCCAGAACTGGATGTCGACAAAGAGGAGAATGCAAAATTGGGAGTTTATTGGCTCACCAAAGCTTCAGAACAGGGAAACTTGGAAGCGACCGATATTCTGAGGAAATGTTTAGCCACAGGCAAGGGAATCACAGAGCACAATTATTACGATGTTAAGAGTTGCCTGGACATGTCACAGGATGAAAAACTCGCCAGAAGGGCAGCTAGGGAAATGTTTACGAGGTAAACGAGAAATTGTGCTAGTGCTAACTTGAGTTTGGCAGAAAAAAATAAAATATATCACCTCTCTTCTTCAACAGTTTATCCAATGGCGAGGAATTCATCACTACAGAACAACTGCAAAGGAGAATGCGAGACGTAGCCTTTCCCTCAACAAACAGAGCAAGCTGTTCTAGTTCCAATGAATCATCGTTCATCAATGTACAAAAATCACTGGGAGACAGCTTTGGCGATTCGTCTCCAAGGGATGAATTTCCGGACGATCCTTTGCCGGTCAAAGAAGGAGAAAGATCCTCAGATTCGATGCCAGGTACCTGTAACAATTTATCTTGAATTTCTATCTCAGGACCCGCATCAAATTCAAGTTTTGCAATTACGACTCTCATTTTCTTTTCATCCACAGATTGGTCCGAGCATCAAGGAGAGAAGCTAACTGAAGCAGCGTTGGTCTCAGCCGCTGCAAGTTATGCTCGCGGATCGCTTCCAATCGTTTCTCGAGTCATATGTTTGGTCGAACCTTCGCAAATAGCTTTAGACACGATTCCGCTGCTGCAAAGACCTCTGTTGCATCCATTGGCTTCGCTTAAGAGGCTTTACATATGGCTAGTTCAGTTGCTCGGCCGCAGAGGAACTCCAATATTCAAAAAGATATTCTTCACTTCCAACATTCACACGCTGTTGTTACTTCTGCTTTATTCCTTGTTTGGTACCGAAAGCTTGATACTTTTTATACCCATGACACTGTACTATTTGTCATTTGTCGTTATGGTCGTAGCGACGTTTCAAATGTTGCAAACAAAACGAGAGTTGACCGATTTCCGAATCTGGTCGGGTTTGTTTCTCAGTTACTCGGGAGGCAACTTGAATCCGGAAGAAGCAGAGTATCAGTACTGCCGCAACAATTTGAAACCCTACGGTCACTTCTTCCTAGCACTGCTGACAAATCTCATGATTTATCCCATCATAGCCCAGCAATGGACACCGCAGTCGGAATTCACCATTATAGCATTTGTACTGACGCTAACAACGCTCTTGAACTTCATGTGGAAAGATAGTTCAAGGTTTCCGGACTTCCTGGCGCTCTTCAGCTTTGCTGTACACGTCCTGGCTAAATATCCATATGAAACTGACATGGTCGTTGCTCAAGGTTGGAGATTCATTGACATACGAGTACCGACTTTCGCGTCATATGTCGTGGGAAATGGCATCGAATTTTGCCTGAACTTTCGTGCTGTGTTTTATCTCTTGATTCCTGCTGTGTTTGCCAAAATGGCAGCCAGGGACAGCTGGCGTGGTACATACAAAACACTTATTCCTCACTGCGTCACACTCAGCTGGTGGCAAATCGCCATACTCAGTTCCCAAGGTGCAACTTGGTACGGTTTGATCAGAGGAGCTCTGGCGATAGTCGGGATGGTTCTCTTTCTTCCTATCGCAGGAATCGCGTCGATTGCTCTGCCAATCATTGCGGCAGCGAAGTATCTACCGGAAAGTGATCTTCTGCTGAGAGCAGGGATCACCGCCGTTCTAGGAATACTGCCATTTCTAATATCGTGGTATGTCAAGAAAACACGAAGTCAGCGATACAACAAAATCATGACTGTTACACAGGTATGAAATTCTGGAAAGCTACTCACCCTTACCCTCGTTTGTCGTCACAAGCAGATTTCATCGTTTCTTTAACAATTTTTCAGATCACAATGGGAATCGCCGCTGGACTATGGCTTGGTTGGTCAATTCTTGCGGGTAACAAACGTGAGCTGGAATCAGCCATGTACGAAGCGATGCCGACATTGTCATGGGAACAGTATCAGAACTATTGTCACCAGCCAGCTTGGGAAGAGACGTCGTCGCTGGCACAGGTACAAGTGAAATGTGCACATTTGGAAGGTGTCTCTGTGTCGTGGGAGGGATATGTGACAAAAGTAAAACTCAGATCTATAAAAAACGATCTTGGAAAAGTATTCAACAAGTTACCAGATGCGATAAGAATACCCTTAACTTGTTCTTATGGAGAAGCTTACGAAGATAATTGTACCTCGGGTGACGAGTTGAGGAAACAAAACTGCAGGACTATGTTAAATATTCAGAAAAGACGAAACAAATGTCACTTGTCCGCATGGAATAAATATGAATTTGAGATCTCAGTAAAAATAAAAAGCGGTATTTGGGGCAGCAATGGCGAGCTAATTCTGATTGCCGATCATTCCTTCACTAACTTTAGCCTGAACATTTACTCCGGTGATAAAATATGGTTTGTTGGTAAGCTGACCAACACTGAATTTGAGGGTGAATCTTTGCTTGGTGGAAACCGGCCCCATTTACAATTGGAAGAAGTTGGCTGTCATGTTTGTCACACGACAAAGTTAAAATCGTTTAGACGATACAGATATCAGGTAACATTTACATCTGTAATGAAAGACATTTATCTTGGTGTTAAATCCGTGCTGAATTTCTTATTGAATCCGTTGGTCATTTTTAAGTAAAAGATATAATGACAAAAAATCAAACACATAAAAAATGGCACCTCGCTCTAGTCTCTGTTCAACTCGTCAATCATTGAATTCGTGCAGTCTCATTATATTACAAAAGCTGTAAGATGGTGCTATAAATTTTCAAAAAGGAATAAAATTTAGCATACTATCAAGTACAAAAATAAGTAAATATACATGACCTTGTTTGCCAGAATGGATAAAAATATGAAAGATAAGAGATAGAAATGCTACAATGATAATAGTTCAACAATTGGAGGAACCATCTTTTCACATTCGTGATTACATACTCATGTTAGTTAGTGCTATTGTCTTCGATTTACGGGCCAGTAACTTCGGGATTGAAATTAATCACTTCCCTATTCCTCGCATGGACCAAATACTGTTGTTGTTAATTCTAAAACAAACGACCATGACGAATTACGATGAGAGAACAATGTACCTATAGTTTTCGGCAATGAATGTATGTATGTATCTACACATACGCATTAAAAGTAATGTTTACATTAAATCACCCTTATATTTACAAATGTCCGGTAAATATAGTCATTGCCAAATTTACAATAGCTTTGAGATAAAATTTATCATACTAACAAGGAACATCGGTTTGATGGCCCTCTTCAATTTTTTCACAACTCATCTATGTTGTAGGAAATTGAAAATTAAAAGTCAGGTCTTTTTTTTTATTGGTGGCAAAATGGCACCGAATGGGTTGGTTTCTCAGTTTCGGATAGAACAGTTTGATGTAGTTGAATGAAGTCAACGCTGCAATCTTTCATTCATCAATAGAAACATTTCAGTGTTGGTTTCATTCAAATACATCAAGCGAATCAAGAATCATCCCGTTAGGCCCCCTTCTTTGGGGGTCTTTATCATCCCTTTAAACCGTTTTTGCACCAATGAAAAAAAATATGTCTCATTTAATTTTCACCGTTCTATAACATGCATGAATTACAACGAATTTGAACGGGGACACCAAACTGGTGGTCCTTGTAAATGTTAAACACTAAGTTTTCTTAGGGGCATGAATAAACGTAATTATACATAGAATCGCTATCTAAAATATAAGAGATAAAATCATCCATTCATGACTAGCATACCAATGTTTTTTCTTTTTCTATTCGTATCTGTTTTTTTCCATTTCAAAATTGTACCAAGTATCGCGTTACTAGCTTTAATGCGTATTATCAAAAATTCTACACAAGCTTAGTGTGGTCGCGTTTTAACGAATACTCGGTACCACAAAAAGGTTCAAAAAATATATTTATACAGATTGAAAAATACAAAAAAAATATGTATACACACTATATTATGTATGTATAAATATAGATATAATCGTATGTTACCATAGGAACCTTATATTTCTTAGATGTAGATTAAAGAAAGAATATTGTGATTAGATCGAGAGAAAAAAAGCAAGCAAAATAAGGTAACAAAACCTTGTAATATATGTATATTTTAGAATGTATGTATTTTCCGAAAATTACTCCTACTCGTTCAGACAGAAAACAATAAAACAAACTATGATATTTTTTTATTATATTTCGATATGCTGAATCATGTGACTGTTATAATTTTAATCTTGATAACAGAACAGAACTCATGCTGCGATTATTACTTTGAATTTTCGTTGAACTGTAATTGTATTGATGCATATTATTATTGTAAATGACAGTTTCTATTCACTTGATACCATTTGCACGTAGTATGGAACTGTTTTTAAAACAATATCTATTTGTATTGAGTTTTTCGTTGTTGATAACACGACACCAAACGGTCTATAAAGTTTTAGACCCGAATTATTAGGTTTGTACTTCGATTTTATAAAAAGAAAGTCTGCTAAGTTTTCGATTCAGAA